>NW_027491291.1:0-1200000 GCF_021521415.1 Bidens hawaiensis | reverse complement strand
AGTGTGCCCGAACAATCTTCTTAAGCAAAGTATACCCGAAAAATCTTACTATAGTGTAAAGTGTGCCCGAAAAGATATCATGCAGACAGTGTACCCGGAAAATCAAATTTTGAAATTACCAAGTATATTGGGGGAACAAAAGTGTACCCGAAATATAAAGTGTGCCTGGAAGACAAGGTCTGCCTGGAAATACTTGTAATTTCAAAGAAATCATAATCACAAATAACACATAGCATGCTTGGAATTAAACATAAAACACCTAAGTGTGTTATAGTCTAAAGTATCAAAACTTGCCCTGAAATCCTATGTTAGCACAAAGCATTCTAGGATAATCATATTCAAACATCAAGTATGCCAGAGAACTAAACTAAATAGTTTAGTCTACCCGAAAAACATCAAATCATCAAATCATACCCGAAAATGACAAACTTAGATAAAAACATTTAAGTGTGCCCGGATAGGTTAAAAAAAACATAAAACCTTACCCGAAAAACATATTCAATCATAAACTGTTAGTGCACGTTTTTGCGTCTCGAGTCTTTGTATTTATCTTTAACGTATTTGTCGTTTTGATTAATGTAATAAAATATTATTGTTTTAAGTTAGTTCGTTATATGTAAGATCTAGTTCGCTAAGGATGTTTAGCGAACCTGAGTTAAGTTAAGACATCCCTGATTCGTTAAGGATGTTTAACGAATCAGAAGATGATTCGTTGGTTTATTTATCTGTTTATGTATGTAACGAAGTACTGTCTAGTTCTCTAGGGAATGTTAGCGAAGTAGACATATCTTCTATTTATAGTGAACTCTGTTCAAAATTAATGTTAAGTTTTTTAGATTTAATTAACGAAGTTCTGCCCAATCTCTCTCTCGATCTTCATCTTAATTATATACCTACATACACACACACACATTTATATATATATATACATATATATATATATATATCTAATCCTAATAATAATAACAGATAACATACAATCAAGAGTAATCGTGAACTAGATCCGTGTTAGATTAATTACATCTCAGATCTGTGATCAGTGTGAGATTAACGAGTTCAAACAAGCGGTATCAGAGCTTTCATTGCTCTTTTACTCTTGAATTTGATAGTTAATTAGTTATTGGTTGACGAATGGAGAGCACAAACTAATGTAACGAATGGTGTATATCTATAACGAATTAGAGAGGCAATTCGTAAAAAAAAATGGCGGGAAAAATTTTCTTGCGCGAATTTTTTCTTGAATGCTCCTCGTAAGTGAGATTTCATTTTTGAAAATTTTGGCGTTAATATTTATTTTTCGAAAAATTTTGATGAATTTTTGGCAGGAAAATCGGAAAAAATTTCTTAATCGAAATTTTTCTAGGATGTTCCTAATGTAATGGAGACTCTTCATGCAAATTTTGGTAATATATTTATCGACCAACTGTTTACGTGTTTCGACTGGCCGAGGGAGATATCTTGTGTAATTTAAGGAGGAGTGTGTTTGTTTGTGAATCTTGAATATTATATAAGACCTTGCCGAATTTGTCAAAAAAATGGGGAGATAATACTTTCGTTTGAGATTATTAGGCTTGTATCTTCCTACATTTGCAAGGTTTCTTGAAAAATTACTGTAATTCGGATGGTAATTCATGCTTACAAAGCTACGTTTGACTGAGTTCAAGACTGCAAGTGTTCTTCGATTGGTGATTGATTTGTTCAAAGATTGAAACCTGACTATGTTGGATATGAGTGTATGTTCGTTCACTTCTTTATGAGGGACTTTGATCCTAACTATATTGGCTACGAGTAAATGGCGGATTACATCTGTTGAGGGGGACGATTCTCGAACGAGTTGATCTTATTGAAAAATATACGAGTCTTGTCATTAGAGTGAAGAATTTGATCATTTGGGGTTTATTAATGGAGGTTGGAACTCTGAATCTTATGCCCAAACATTAGTGCATCTTTGCGAATGAGATGTGGAAGAGCTTCAAAGAGTATATTTGGATAGACTTATCAAGAGAGGGAAAACCGAAGTGAAAGATGTTGAATGATCGGGTTTTTCATGAATATGTGTGACGAGGTTAAACGTACAGATATGTTTTCTTTACCGGTGCTGACAGATAGCTGATGATTTGATGCTGATTGTTGAAAGATTGAAACATATCATACGACAGTGGATGATCGGGATGATCTCCAAGAGTTGCTCACTTTGATGGGGGGATCTGATATGAGAAGCTACAAGTTATTGGTTTTCTGAAAAATATTTAAAGATTGTTTTTCTGCACAAGCCCGAAAGTCATCAGTCAAGGGGGAGTTTGTTAGTGCACGGTTTGTGACCGGTGATTTGCAGTTAAAGTATACAAGGATAAAGTATTCGATATTTACGGAAAAGGGGTAGTCTGTTAGTGCACAGTTTCGGTGTCCGCAGCGATCAAATAAGTTATAGGAGGTTTAGTCTTTGTATTTAATGTATATTGTAAAATAGCCTATAAATAGGGAGCTCATGCTCATAATTTAGTAGAGAACTTGTACATAGTTTAAGTTACTCTCTCCATAACTTATCTCCACCATAATGGATTTACTCCATATTTATCAATAAAATATTATATTTAAAGTATCGATTTCTTGTTGATGTATCGTATTAGCGGCTAGATCTTGGTCTCTATGACGTTCTCTCATAAACAGTCAGGATTGCCCGAAAAGTGAATAATCTTAGTAAACACTACCCGAAAAGTATCAAATACTTAAAAGCATGCCCGAAAATAGTAAACTTAGATAAAAGTATCTAAGTGGATTCGGAAAGGTTATAAACCATTAAACCTTACCCGAAAATACATATTCAACCATATTCAACTGTTTTGTGCACGGGAAGGATAGAAAACATCAAACCTTGCCCGAACCTACATATTCAACCTATTTAAGGCAAAATGCAACACTTTTTGACTTAAACCACTTGTCAAAGACATTTGTCAGTTATGTATCATTACAGATCATAGTTTAAGAGCAAATGGTGCATTTAGAGATCAAATTTCATTCTTTTACTCTTCAGAACATTTTTCTTTTTTTAACTGAAAAGATCTCAAGAATGGGATCATATTGACTAAGTAGTTTTTTCAATACTTCATCCTCAGCATTATTATGACTACAAAGACAGGTCAACAGCAGGTCTAGACTTAACATGATTTTCATCTCTTTGGTGATATTATTAAGTTTTAATTAAGTTTGCAGAAAATTTAATGGAAAACACATGTTATCTATCCTCAAGTCTTATTTGGCTTTCTCTAGATCACCCCAATTTGACTTTGACCCCTGGTTTAGGTTAAAAACATTAAATGACAAAACATATTTTTGAAAATTTATAAGATATATCTTTTCAAATTTACAAGCATATGTGAGGTTGAACATTGGACTTACACGCCACGCAATTCGGACTTACAGGCCTTTCATGTAGGATGTTTAAAGGACTTATATGATTGCCTCCACCCTTGTAGTTCTGGAATTAACCCTCATGTTTGCATTTTCTTTCAAAATGTTTAGTGAACACCAATCAACTTTTGGTTGATAAAATATTTGAAATTAAAGTAGTTCACAGCTGTTCTTTGTCATTCTTTAAAAGATGTTTCAATTTTGGGTAACCAAAAACCAACAGGCTTGTGTATGACTGGATAATCACTTTTCTGCCTATCATTTGAAAAGATTTATCTAGGACCATGCATAGACAACAATGTAACTCTACATAAATCTTAGCAGTTTCTTTATGTTTATATCACCTCAGATTTAACATATCATGAGAAAGCAACCATACATGTTATTGATTGTACTCACAGTCCTTTTAGCCTAATAAATCCATATGATTGGCTAAGTAGTCAATATACTATCATTTCCCATTAATATTCAGTTTAATATTCAATCACCCTAATATCTCTTATTTGTCAGGTAAATGGCTATCCTGTTTGACCACAAGTGGTCAACAGGACCAAACATACATGTGAATATATGTCCTTTCAAGGTCAGAGCTATTGACATAGTTTTAAGTGAATGAATAGAAAACAAGTTATAATTGTCCCAAATGCTTTCAGTTTTCTGGTTAATGGCTATCCTTTTAATCTTTGCAGATTACAGGACCAAACATACACAAGTGTATGTCCTTCCAACTGGGCAAATGACATAATTTTCAGGAAAGATAACTACTTGAGACTTTTCATTGAAAAATCCTTCTTTTAAGCTTCTATAGAGTTTGAACTGAATAGTATTATCATATCACTACACCATTAACAACTTCCTCATGTTTTGACCAAAATAAAGTGAATATGCAAAATCCATTAGAAAATTCATTTTTATTATATAATTTTAACATAAAATTCATTTTGACACAAACAGTTGTAACATAATCAAATCTTAATCAATTATAACATCATCAAGACAAGTAGACATTTCTAACATTCATAGTCTATCCTATCATAATAACATCAAGATGATCAGATAACATACATATTCAAGCAATCATTGACATATAATCACTCATGACATCAGATAAGCATTTAATCAGTTTAATCAATCCAAACTACTTATCACAATATCAAAACAGTTAACTGTTAAGTAATTAAAAGTAGCAAATGACATCTTAATTGCACTGATAATCACTTAAACACATATCAGTTAACAACAAACAAGTAACATATTCATAACATATTCAATCAACATTCAGTGTGTGTGACTTTATTCAAGAATAATCAATTACCACATAGAAACACACATTAAGCACACATCCTCAATTAGACCTCATCTGAGTTGATCATCCCCGGGGCTTTCAAAAGAAAGTTAAATCTGGTTCTGTAAATTGGCTTGGTGAATAGGTCAGCCAAGTTATCACTTGTATCAACTCTTTGCATTTCAATCAAACTTTTTTCACTACAATCTCTTATGAAGTGATGTCTGATTTCAATGTGCCTAGTCTTTGAATGTTGCACTGTATTTTTTACAGTAAAATATGCAGCAGTATAATCAATGAAAATAGGAGTGTTCAGAAAATTCAAACCATAATCCAGCATTTGGTTCTGAATCCAGAGAACTTGGGCACAACAGGCAGATGCAGCAACATATTCAGCTTCTGCAGATTCAGAATGACTTCTTGAAACTCTTTCATATATATCTCCAATGATGTTTTAAGAAGGATGATTCTTTTCAACATAAGGGGTTTGAACTATCATATCTTCATACATATTTATGTCAAGATTTGATTCATTGAGTTCTGGTTCCTCAAAGATCAATTCTGTTTCAGCATCATGAAACTCTGGTGCTTTTTCATTGTTCTGTCTTGAAGTAAATGCACCATTGTTTCCTATATTAAACCTCTCAAATAGATCTTGAAATCTTGATGTTGTTACAACTTCTTCTTCAATTATTTGGTTGCTTGGGTTTCCTTCATCCTGAAATTGATTAATATTCACTTCTTAATTGTCTTGTTTTACATCTGCATGATATTTTTCTGGACTGTGATTGTTCTCTTGATCATTGTCTTGAAGTTGTTCAACAATATCACTTGAGGGACCCTTTTTAAATGTATACTCCCTTTCTTGACTAGCAAACTTCTTCCACAACTTTTCTAAATCCAAAGTCTTCTTCTCTTTCCTTTCAATCACACTTGTCTTGTAAAATGAATCATCAAAGTGTTCAGGATAAATCCTGAAAGACCTTATCAATTTTCCATGATCAAACAGCCATGCTGCACCATCAACTGTGTTGAACTGATTTTCATTAAAGACAATGTCAGATGATTCAATAACACTCAGATGATCTCTCACATATACTTTGTATGCTTTTGAGTGTGTAGAATAACCAACAAAGAAGCAGTGCAAGGATTTTATTTGAAACTTGTTCAAGTAATCCCTGGTGTTGAGAGGAAAACATTTACATCCAAAAGGCTTCAAAAACATGATGTAAGGCTTTCTATTATAGAAAATTTCATATGGTGTATTTTCATGCCTTTTGTTGACAAGTACCCTGTTCTGAATATTGCAAGCAGTATTAATGGCTTCAGCCCAAAATGTAACAGGTAGATTTGCATCTCCTAGCATGGCTCTTGTAGCTTCAATGAGTGTCATGTTTCTTCTTTCTGCAACACCATTTTGTTCAGGAGTTCTAGGAGCTGAGAATTGCTGAAATATTCCCTTTTCTGTACAAAATTCTTCCATGCCTCCATTTTTTAACTCAATACCATTATCACTTCTAATTGTTTTAACTTTCTTATTCAGTTTGTTCTCAATCATTGTTACACATTAATTAGCACAGCAGTCTCATCCTTTGTACTTAAGAAATAAACCCAAGTGTATCTTGAGTAATCATAAATGATCACCAGACAACGTCTTTTCTTCCCTATACTTGGCACACTCACAGGACCAAAAAGATCCATGTGAAATAATTCTTGAGTTGATGAGCTTTATTTTATGAGAGGATTTGTGTTGTTTGCCTTTCTGGCATGAACTACAATGATCTTCCAATTTGAACTCTCTTGTAGGTAAGCCAATGACATGCTCACCTTTGACAAGTCTGTACATGTTCTTCAGATTCACATGACATAATTTCCTGTGCCACAGTTTTGACTCATTTTCAGTGGCTTTGGAAACAAAACATGTACCACCACTTGAAACAACTTCTTTAATGTTAAGTTCATATAGGTTGTCATTTATTGGGGCCATCATAAAGTTATCCCATCGATGAAAATGTTATGGAAACATCGCAAATAATCGGATGCCACTTGGGAAGTTGAAGAAGAGATGCGCAAATTTTATCCAGATTTGTTTAAGTAATAATTAGGATTCGGGGACGAAGCCTCTTTTAAGGAGGGTAGACTTGTAACAACCCGTTTCTTGTTGCGGTTAATAAAATAATAATATTAATTATTATGAGTTCGGCTTGTTTTGGGTCAAGTAATTAAATGAATAAGGAAGATGGGCTTGGATTAGTAAAAAAGAAAGAGTGACTATGGGCTTAGACCCATGACCCATGACCCATGATCCATAAATATATAAACTATAATTATTCATTTATCCATTCATTTCCATCCATTCCATACATCATCCAAAACACACACTTAAGCTCTCTCTCATCTTTCTCTCTTTCTCTCTTTCTCTAGCAGAACCCAAGAAAGAAACCAACCATCAATATGAGGTAATGATGTTATCATCTTATATGGATCTAAACCCGCTAGATCTAGTCATGAAATGATGAACCGACACCCTCAAACGTTAAATTCATGAGATTCAAATGGTATCGGATATGAATAGATCGAAAGACGAGCTAAGGGGTCACCCTAGCTCTGATCCGGATCGAACGGGACGGTGAGATCCCGGTTTTCTGGTGATGACGGCGCCGAAAAGGCGGCTCCAATGATTGTGAATACGATAAAAGGACATCTGCCATTCTTTCAGATGCCCTAAACCCTAGGCGCGTGAAATGAATAGGGTCACGCCCATTCAATGAGGAGGAAGTAACAAATGAGCTACATTCGTTAGGCCATTCGTTACGGAGAGGTGACGAATGAACCCTCATTCGATAGAAGGTCCATTCTCTATGAATGTCCATTCGCTATAAAGGTTCATTTGTTATAAAGGTCCATTCATTAAGAAGTAACAAATCCATTCGTTATGAAAGAACACACACATTAGGAGGAAAAGAATGAACCCCATTCATTAATAAAATGTATAACGAATAAGAGTTTGAAAGAATGACAGATTGGTCCCTGGACTTATAATAAAATGATTTAATTTTATAGAGGCCCTTGGACTTTATAAATTAAGGAAAGATACCTTAAAGGGGTCAATGAATAACGATTAACTAACTGATAAAAGATCAATGAAGTAAAACCGCCTTAGACGCTTAAGATTAACTAAGCAAACAGATAAGAATGGCTAGAGCGGTATTTCGTATTGTGTTTATTAAACAGTTAGTCGCGCACAGCTGAAGAAAGGATTAACCATTAACGGTGAACGTAACAGGACGCAGGTGAGTTTCTAGCCCCATTTCCTTGTTATGTTTTCGAGGCGGTGTGTTTACTCGATGTGATTAGTTAATATACTTACCCTAAGTGGTAATTGTACGCCTTATAAAAATTATCTGATAATGATTGAGGTTATGAATGAATTCTTTTCGGTACATGAACAATCTTGGGATATTGCACGTATCGCTAGGAAAGGTGAGTTTTACATAAGATTCATGAAAGATATATGAATGACTAAGAGTATGTATGAATATATATAATAGAATGTACGTGCAAAGAAGTTTATGTACGGTTGTATGGAAAGAAGAGACCAGGCCCTAATAATATCTGAGATGGTAAAGATAGTTATGCATATATTATGAAAGTATGAAAGTGTGATGGTATGAAAGGATGTATGAATGAATGTATAAGAGTATGAAAGAAAGAAAGAAAGTATATTTGTACGAATGAAAAAGAGTTAACAAGCTAAGTATGTAATATGTGTCTTCGAATACGTATATATGTATCTATGTGAATCTTTTGTTTTATATGTTGCCTGATTAACTAGAACTCACTCAACGTAGCTAATTTTTAGTATGCACGCAGGTGAGTAGGATGAGACAACTAGCTTGAAAGGGGACACATTGCAGATGAATAAAGAAGCTGGCATCTGAAGACTCAGTTGTTAATGTTTGAACTAATTAGATATGTTTTATATTATTTTAAATTGTGAGTTATGTAATGAACTGTTGACTTTTAGTATTATTCAACGAAAGTTTTAATTCACTATGATATTTATAACTGTGTTTACGATTAAATCCAACGCCAAAGTAGGACGCCGAGACCGGGGCCTAACACAAAACATAAAGCATAAATCCTCAATTATGTTTAAGGTTGTCACACATTTCTCTTAATAGGTTCTTTAATTTAAGGCTAACTTCTGTTAGTGCATAATGTCTAGTTCTAGGATCTTGTATTGGAAATAGGGTTGATATGTAAAATAGGCGTATATGTATCATATCCAGCGGATATGTATATGTACTCATACGGTGTATATGTATATATACGCCGGATAAGACATATACGGCGAATATTTCAAGTCTATAGGTATAGACTTATCCGTCCATTACAGTTAGTGATTCAGTGTTTCTTAGTGATTCAGTGTTTCTTGTTGAGTACTGAGCTTGATTATGTCATAATATTGTACTGTTGTTGAAGTTGAAGGAATATAAAGTATATTAAAAGTGAATTCATCTTGTGTTCTTTATCTCATAATGTTTCCGCATATTATGTTAAATAATAGATTGTAAACTCGGTGTTTCGATCCTTATACGTACACATTCTTTCAAGTGGTATCAGAGCTTTGGCTTTTATCTATATAAAAGATCACAAGATTTGAAGACTTGATCAAAATCCTTCATATCAACTTGATTTCACAATTCAACAAGTTTTCACCATAAAAAACGTATGATTTCTACACATTATGGTCAACTACAATTCTTGATCAATCCTACAAATTTCAGTTCAAAACATTATCATTTGCATCATCAAAATTGCAAAATTATGTTTCTGGGTTACCGTAGCGGATATATCATATCCGCCATATAAGTGTTGGGTTTTATACAAGTTTATCAAAGTCAAGTTAACCATATTTAACTAGAAAACGCAACGGAAGCTTAGATTTTATAACTTGTTATGAACATACCATTATGTTAAAACTAAAACCCAAAGAACAAGGATCAATATTACAAGAACAATATGCTTACAAAATGTAAATGGTACCTTCTTATACCTTTAGAAGAAGATGTATGTGGATGAAGATGATGATGTCTTCAAATGGCAAGGTTGCAAAGAGAAACCCTCAAGCTTTGTATACCCCAAGCTTTGAGCAACAACACCAACTAGTTGCTAGGATTTGAACACCAATTTGAAGCTCACAAAACTCCCAATTTGAGGCCAATGTGGCCGTGAGTTTTGAGAGAGAAAAGAGAGTATGGAAAACTTCAAAATTACTTGAGAATACAAAAGGGACAAGACCAAGAATGCATGTAATGTGAATGGAGATAAATAAGAGGTGGTCAACACAAAAGGACAAAAGATTGGATGGGACCAAACCCTCCACCCACATGGGGTGGCCGGTTTTGATATTTTTTTTTTTTTTTTTTTTTTTGTGTTTTGTTTTAACCATTTTAAAACCATCTCCATTCATTTTATAAAACTTAACTTTATAAAATGTACATGCATTTACATAATTACTTAACCAATTAAATAATTAATTTATATAAACAAATTATCCAGATAATTTATTTAAATCCTCAAGTGTGTTTGTTTAGAAAACCAATTTTCTAAACACGTAGTGTTCGGTATTCGTTTAAGTGATCAAATCATTAAAGAATACATTTGGTGTTGTCTAGCTTGTTATTGGGTATGACCCGACTTGGATCAAACACAGTTAGCCACATTAGTTTAAGTATGTGTCTCGGGCATACGTAATTCCAACAATCTCCCACTTGCACGAGATACATAGAAAATTAATGCAAGTGGTGAATACCGCCTAACAACAGTTCACCACCCCTAATGTGTTTGACGAAGTGCCATTCAATAACATCATCCCTTCAAGTCCCTTACTTGATATGATTTAGGTGAATCTATCATTATATCCCTTTGTTACTAGATGTCATGTTGGATCTAAGAGACATAGGTGATCATTCTCTTTACAATTCAACTTTATCAGGCCTTAGACATCTAAACTCTCAACACATAAGAGGAACAAATTCCGTCTTGACTGTATACGCCTCTCACTATCACTTTATACTCCACCCGAGCTCATCCTTATGTACCATCTTTTACGAATAGCGAAGGGGAGAGTCAAAGTGTAATACTCGGTGAAAATCAAGACCCAATATACATCTCAGGTCTAAGGATAATATGAAATTCTCCTTTACTCAAGATTACTAATGATCAAGTCAATCGACTCCATGTAGTAATATTGAGAGCGGGTCAGTCCAATATTTGTATCCCACAAATATCTATGAACTTTGGCAGCAAACCTATGCTCCATATTCATTCCTTATGAATATCCACCAATCCTAGTTCATAATAGTCTTGCTTCATATTTGTTCCCACAAATGTGATCGACTACGGACTTTTAGAATAAGATAACTTATTCATGGATTAAACATGCAAAATTAGAATTTAACTCAAGATTCCATAATCATATAAAAGAGTTAAATTACAAAAGTCTTTTAAACGTAAATACAAAATAGATCAAATCCAATTACTAGAATATCGAAGTCCTAAGCCACTCGCATGACGCTCATGTTTCGGTCTTTCTAGGAGCTTCGTGAATGGATCCGCAAGATTTTGATCAGTTCCAACTTTGCGAATACATATCTTTCCCTTTTCAACTTCATCCCTTATGTAGTTGAATCTCCGCTCTATGTGTCTAGTCTTTTGGTGCGAACGAGGTTCCTTGATTTGTGCAATCGCACCCTCGTTGTCACAAAAGATTTCTAGAGGGTCTTGAATGGAAGAGACCACCCCTAGATCAGTAATGAATTTCTTCAACCATGCAGCTTCCTGAGCTGCCAATGAAGCGGCGATGTATTCTGATTCTGTAGTGGACAATGCTACCACTTCCTGTTTTGAGCTCTTCCAAGAGACAGCTCCTCCATTAAGTGTGAACACATACCCAGACTGTGATCGAGAATCATCTCGATCAGTTTGGAAGCTCGCATCCGTGTAACCTTTTATAGCGAGTTCCTCCTCACCAGATCCATATATCAGAAACATATCCTTAGTTCTCCTAAGGTATTTCAATATGCTCTTAACAGCCATCCAATGACTGTTTCCTGGATTCTGTTGGTATCTGCTTGTCATGCTCAAAGCGCATGACACATCCGGTCTAGTACATATCATCGCATACATGATGGATCCTATAGCAGAAGCATATGGGATTTGTTTCATCGTCTCTTGCTCACCCTTTGAGCTTGGACATTGAGCTGAACTCAATATGGTCCCTCTTTGAATAGGTACAAAACCTTTCTTGGAGTTTTCCATCTTGAACCTTTTCAAGATCTTATCAATGTATGTACTTTGGTTCAAACCTATCAAGCGCCTTGACCTATCCCTATAGATCTTTATTCCCAAAATATAGGCAGCTTCACCTAGATCCTTGATGGAAAATCTACTTCCAAGCCAAGCCTTAACGCTTTCCATGGTTGGAATGTCATTTCCAAATAGTAGAATGTCATCGACATACAATACTAAGAATGTAATTATACTCCCACTAGCCTTTTTATACACACAAGCCTCATCAGCGTTTTTGATGAACCCAAAACTTTTGATTTCTTCATCAAAACGATGATTCCAAGTTCTAGATGCTTGTTTCAATCCATAGATTGATTTCTTTAACTTGCATACTTTATTAGGATGTTTTGGATCGACAAAACCTTCAGGCTGAACCATATAGACATCTTCCTCAAGATATCCATTTAGGAAAGCGGTCTTGACATCCATTTGCCAGATTTCATAATCATAATGTGCAGCTATGGCAAATAATATCCTAATAGACTTTAGCATTGCCACAGGCGAAAAAGTTTCATCATAATCAACCCCTTGAGTTTGAGTGAAACCTTTAGCTACAAGTCTTGCTTTATAAGTATCCAAGTTTCCATGCATATCAGTTTTCCTTTTGAAAACCCACTTACTTCCAACAGCTTTGGAGTTGAGTGGTGGTTCAACCAATTCCCAAACTTGGTTGTCATACATGGATTGCATCTCAACGTTCATGGCTTCAAGCCATTTGTCACAATCATTCTTGGACATTGCATCACGGTATGTGGTTGGTTCATCCGAATCTACCACGTAGCAACCTTCTACAAAAAATCCATATTTTTCAGGTGGATTGCTAATTCTACCAGATCTGCGAACGTTTTGTGTGTTTTGATCAACCACTTGATCACTTTCAACAACCTCTTGTTGAGTGCTAGTATCAACCAATTGTGTATCATCTTGTGATTCTTGATCCTCATCAAATTTCACTGTTCTACTATTAGTTCCTTCCTCAAGGAACTTAGTTTCCAAGAACTTACCCTTTCGAGCAATAATAACATTTTGCTCACTAGGATCGTAAAAGTAATATCCTAAATCATCTTTAGGATAACCTATAAAGATACACTTAGTGGATCGGACTTCTAATTTGTTTGGGGTGTATTGCTTTACATAAGCTTCACAACCCCAAACTTTTAAGAATGATAGCGATGGAGCCTTTCCATGCCATACTTCAAAAGGTGTCTTCTCCACTTTCTTGGTTGGAGCCATATTCAATATGCGAACAGCGGAAAGTAAAGCATAGCCCCAAAATGATAGAGGTAAAGTGCTTCTAGCCATCATCGATCGAACCATATCTAATAGGGTACGATTTCTCCTTTCAGACACACCATTATGTTGTGGTGTTCCAGGTGGAGTAAGTTGTGAAATAATTCCACAACTCTTAAGATGATCTTGAAATACACCACTTAGGTATTCACCTCCTCTATCACTACGAAGTACTTTGATTGTGGTCTTGAGTTGTCTTTCTACTTCAGTTTTGAAGTCTTTGAACATTTCAAAAGCTTCATCTTTGTGTTTCATTAAGTACACATAACCATATCGACTATAATCATCAATAAAGGTAATGAAGTATCTTTCACCATTCCTAGTCATTGGTCTAAAAGGACCACATACATCCGAATGTATGATACCCAATAATTCTTTTGACCTTTCAAAAGTTTTATTAAAGGGTTGCTTTGTCATTTTGCCTTGTAAACAAGATTCACATACATCAAATGAATCATACTCATTTGTTTCTAGAATACCACTCTTGCGAAGAGTTTGCATGCGATTCTTACTTATATGTCCAAGGCGACAATGCCAAAGATAGGAATCACCCAAGTCCTTCTTGAGTTTCTTGGTGTTGACATTGTACATTGAACTACTATGTGACATACCACTTTGATCTATTTCATATATACCATTCATGGGTACAGCTTTAAAATAAAACATGCCATTCATCAAAACATGAATATCACAATTTATAAATTTAAGATCAAAGCCACATTGTTTTAAAAGGGACACGGAAATAATGTTTCTCCTTAACTTAGGAGCATACAAAACATTCTTCAAAATTACTTCCAAACCACTTGGAAGCTTTAACAAGTAGTCTCCTTGGGCTTGGACTTCAACTCTTGCTCCATTGCCCATAAAGAGACTAATGTCCCCTTTGTTGAGTTGTTTACTTCTTTTGAACCCCTGCAACAAATTGCAAATGTGAGTTCCACATCCGGTATCAAGTACCCATGTATTTGAAGAAATAACATTTAGTTCAATATGTATAGTAAAGATAATACCTGAGGTATGCCCCGCATCCCTCTTATCTTTTAACGCATTGAGATAGGTCGGACAATTCCTTTTCCAATGACCTATCTCTCCACACTCAAAGCATGGATCTTGCGCCGCAACCTTTTGCTTCTTTTCCTTCGGTTTGGTGGGCGTGATGGCTTTCCTCTTTCCCTTTCCTTGGACGTGGCCCTTGCCCTTAGCAACACTTGCTTTGGGGTTGGAGTTATGTCCCCTTTTTCCTTCATTGATTGTTAGAACGGGTAAAACCCTTTTACCCATTCCCGCTTCGGCCGTTCTTAGCATTGCGTGAAGCTCACCAATGCTTTTGTCCCACCCATTCATGTTATAGTTCATGACAAAAGTTTCAAACCTTTTGGTCAAAGAGTTGAGGATCAAATCCGTAGCCAACTCATTAGAGACGGGACAATTTAACCTACGAAGCTTTTCAATGTAGCTTTTCATCTTTAGGACATAAGATGAGACGCTTTGGGTTTCCTCCATACGACATGCATGAAACGCTCGAACCGTTTCGAAACGTTCCGCTCTAGCTTGTTGAAGGAACATTTCCTTCAATTGAGTTATCATGTCGTATGCCCCATGATGCTCGAAATCCTTTTGGATTTCGGGAATCATAGTCCCCAACATGAGGCAAGAGGCTTGCACCGAATCTTTGGTGTACTTGACCCAATCGTTATACGCCTCCTCATCTTCCACGTTAGGCTCATCGGGAATGGGATCGTCTAAGACATATGATATCTCTTCTTGTTTGAGAACTATTCTCAAGTTGCGATACCAATCCATAAAGTTATTATGGTTTAGACGATCCTTTTCAAGGATGGTTCTTAAGGATAGGTTACGGGTGTTATGGGTAGAGGTGTTTGCATTGTTAGCGGCCATCTACAAAATTTAACAAAGTTCTATTTTAGTATTATAAACAATTTAATTATTAATACCCTTTTATTCCAAATTTTAAAATAATAATTAAATTCTAGAATCCAACGATAAATCAAATTTCGGTTAGGTGACCTTTATCCCGTTATTTGATTTAACAAGGTAGTCAACCTTGACAATTGCAACCCTTTGCAACTTCTAGAGGTATGGGACCATTCGAAATCCTTATTTCGTGTTGGCATGTTTATCCCATCAACACCATTGGATCCCCATGCTTAGGTGACCTTTATCACATGGTTTCCAATTCAAGTCGTCCTACTTGTATAAACATGTAAGATTAACATACAAGTGGTTAGGTGACCTTTATCCCACAAATATGTTAATATTACCCTAAGTATATTAGTTTGCTCAAAATGGTTAGGTGACCTTTATCCCATTTAAAGTTCCCTAATACGTTAAGTGTCATACAAAAGGATGGTGTTAGACTTGTTTCCTTGGTAATTATGAAAAAGGGATTTTTAAGTTTTCCAATATTCTAGTTTGAAAAACATTATGCCATATCCTAACATGCATTTAGAAATATGGCGATTTTGAAAACCAATTTTCAAGGTTCTAGTTATAATAAAACCAATTTTATTATATGTGAGTAATCGCTTAGTTTTAATAAACCCATTTAATTAAACTAATTAACGCGATATTACCAAATATATATTAGAACCCGTTTTATGCTTGTTGTCGTTCCTATGTGACGGTTTGGATATCCTAATATCTATCAACCACACATTACAATAAGTAAAACAAACAACCAAGCAAACACATGCAAAATATAGTCATAACCGAGAACCGCTAAGTTTGACCATACTTGTTAGCCGAAACAAGTATAGGTCATAAGTCACACCTAAGGGACAAAACATGACACAAGGATGGAATGTTGACTCCCACTTGATCTTGCATCCAAATGCTTCAAGTATCCTTTCCAAGTTGTTGTGTTCTTGTTGGGCTTGTTAATGGGCTCCAAACTCCCAAAAGTCTTCTTGGGCCCAAGAGTGAAATTTATGGGCCTAATGGGCTTGAATCCCATGATGGGCCGGTGAGGCCCAACAAGCCCAAAATTTCGGTCCAAGGCCCAAATCCACCAATTCTTGCATCTTCAATTTTTACAAAATGTATCCTAATACATATTTTTCTAAAAAAAAAAGAAAATGCAACTAATCTATTTATTACAAACCAACTTATGAATAAATAAATTACACAAGCCTAAGATAATGAATTATTACAACCATATTGAATAATAAACATAATCAACATACACAAACAACAATCAACACATCCAAGGTCTAGGTTTCGGTTATGACACAATCAAACATACCAAATGTTCTAAGCATGCAACCTAAGCAACCAATGCCCAAAATCACCAAATAAAATCGGCCCCCCCCCCCCCAAGAGGCTACGGCCCAAATTATTATTATTATTTTTTTTTATTTTTAACATCCAAATGTTATTAATGGTTTCCTAAGATCTTTTCATGCATGTCAAGATCTTACAAAACCATGAGGGGTAAAATCCACCAAAATTTCGGACCCCTTTTTCACCCATGAAAAACCCGAAATCTATGAACATGTAAGAAGCATAAGTCCTTGTAACCGGCTCTTGATGCCATTTGTTGGGTTTTATACAAGTTTATCAAAGTCAAGTTAACCATATTTAACTAGAAAACGCAACGGAAGCTTAGATTTTATAACTTGTTATGAACATACCATTATGTTAAAACTAAAACCCAAAGAACAAGGATCAATATTACAAGAACAATATGCTTACAAAATGTAAATGGTACCTTCTTATACCTTTAGAAGAAGATGTATGTGGATGAAGATGATGATGTCTTCAAATGGCAAGGTTGCAAAGAGAAACCCTCAAGCTTTGTATACCCCAAGCTTTGAGCAACAACACCAACTAGTTGCTAGGATTTGAACACCAATTTGAAGCTCACAAAACTCCCAATTTGAGGCCAATGTGGCCGTGAGTTTTGAGAGAGAAAAGAGAGTATGGAAAACTTCAAAATTACTTGAGAATACAAAAGGGACAAGACCAAGAATGCATGTAATGTGAATGGAGATAAATAAGAGGTGGTCAACACAAAAGGACAAAAGATTGGATGGGACCAAACCCTCCACCCACATGGGGTGGCCGGTTTTGATATTTTTTTTTTTTTTTTTTTTTTTGTGTTTTGTTTTAACCATTTTAAAACCATCTCCATTCATTTTATAAAACTTAACTTTATAAAATGTACATGCATTTACATAATTACTTAACCAATTAAATAATTAATTTATATAAACAAATTATCCAGATAATTTATTTAAATCCTCAAGTGTGTTTGTTTAGAAAACCAATTTTCTAAACACGTAGTGTTCGGTATTCGTTTAAGTGATCAAATCATTAAAGAATACATTTGGTGTTGTCTAGCTTGTTATTGGGTATGACCCGACTTGGATCAAACACAGTTAGCCACATTAGTTTAAGTATGTGTCTCGGGCATACGTAATTCCAACAATAAGTGGTATCGTATTAGACATATACAGTAGTATAAGTTGGTTTCTTGTTGCGTATAAGACATATACAACGTATAAGACTTATTTGTTGATTGGACTTATCCGTTTGACTTGACTTATATGTGGATTTGAACATATACGGGTTGTTTGGATTATTTTGAACTAGATGGAAATTTAAACGCGTTTGTGACACAACCGTCAACTCTTCTTCAAAGTTTAAACCATGACAATAATATGGGTACTTCTAACAAGACACCAAAACTTCTCAAAATGGATGTTTGTCCGAAATGGGCGGATAAATTTGAGACTTATGTGCAAATTGGAAGTTATGATGGATGGTTGGCTGTGGAGGAGGAATATGCTATTCCTAAGAATGAAAATGGAACCAAATAATGTCTATCACAAGTTGTTGAGGATGAAAAAGCTTTGTTCATAAGAGAGAAAAATATGTTGAATCTCTTTCAGTAATCAATCAAGACTGAAATATTTCATATGCTTAAATACAATAGATCTTGTTATTCTATTTGGCGAGCATTGCTTAACAAAGACAGAGGAAATCCTAATATGAGGAAGTCCAAGATGTCATTGTTAAAGAAAGAATTTTATATCTTTACTTTGGTAAAAGGTGAATTATACGCTCTAATTGTCACAAGATATTCATCTAGTTAATGAAATGAAAAGGATGGGAATTGACAAGCCGGATTATGAATATATTGATAAATTAGCTGATGCATTACCTAAAGTGTGGAAGAAATTTATCATTATTCAACAATCAAATTCAGTTGCTTATGCACGTCTCACTCTTGCTAGGTTCATTGAGAAGCTAGAGGTGCAAGAATTAGAATTAAGGAAGAAACATAAATTGAAGAGTTCGGCAGCTGTTCAAGATATCGGACTGTATTATAACAATTCTACCTCTAGTCTAAAGATTCAGACTACATTCTACACTGAAGGAACTACATTTGTGGGAAATTCTTTTGGTGGACGGCCAACCCCCTTGTAGGGAGTACTTGGAGTACTCAGGGAGTACTCCGAGAGCACTCGGACATGATACATATAAAGAAAATTAGATTTTTGGTAATATATATATATTTAAATATCATAAGTTTACTAATATTTATAACAAAATACATGATTATCAATATAAATAAGAGAAATACATTTTTAAACACTAAATTATTCTAAAAAATGTTAATCATTAATTAAAAATAATGATATTCTTTCTTTAATAATATAGAAATACGAATTATGTTGTATTTTTGAAGTTAATATAGACCCAAATTAACCGACTAGATGTGATTCAGGCTAATGTTGACCACCTTTGACAAATTTTTAGTAACTAGACGGAGTTAAAGAAACTCCCCTCGGCACCATACCTTGTAGCGAGTACTCGGAGAGTACTCGGCCTTGTAGACTTACTTTTTCAACATTTATGTCAAGCTACTCAAACTCCACAATTTTCTAGTAGCTATTCTAGAACTTTGCCTACTAATAAGAATACTCCGTCAAAAAACCAAAATCCTGATGTTTTACATATTAACATTGCTGTAAATCTCAAGAAATCAAACGGTTTGACTTTCGATAATGTCAAAGAGCATATGTCATTTCAAGGATCTATCTTGGAATCATATGAAGGTCTGGTTGCTGGAAGAATTGGTAACTATAACATGACGAAAGAGGATTATAAACAAAGACATCCTAAAGAAATGGAGATGCTAGACATTAAATGGTGTATGGAAAGTGTTATCAGATAACTCAAAGGTTTAATGAAATCACTGGGAAAAACTGTCTTGATGGTACATCTTCAAATTTGGGTTTGTTGGGATGAGATAATGACCAATGAATATTGGAATCTTCTCAACCTCCTTGGAAAAAGCCTAATTATGGAAACCAAGCAAACTTAGGCATTCGAGCAAGCTTAAACTTAGTCAAGCAAGGTATTTTTCCCAAACGAGCAAGATTATCTTCTTGAAGTCTTCAAAGTGTTAGATCGACACTTCATCAAGCAAGGTTGTTCTTCAAGTCAAGCAAGGTTTGTTATAAACAGTAGTTCAAGCAAACTTGAAGGAAGTTAATGAAGAAATTACTGAAGGAATTCTAACGAGAAAGGTTCAACCTCGAGCAAGTTAAACTATCACCAACACACTTGAACTTGTTTAATAAGTTAAAAGACAAAAAGGTTGAAGGAACCCAAGAAGAACATGTTTGCTCATAGGATATATATCGAGCAATGTTTGATATTATCATGAAGATTGAAGTCTGTTTGATGAATATTTTCCAAGGAAAATATTCTAAGTAAAGCTTAATCAGAGAAGAACTGTTCCAAGCACACTTAATGGTTATCAGGTCTGCTCGACAAGGGCAAAATCTACAAGCTTACTCGAAGACCGGTTTAGAGTTGTAATACATTTGAATATGTTAAGAATCAATTATTAGGGTTTCTAGAAGGTATCAGGGCAGGCCTATTTAAGGAAACTTTGGGGCATGCCTATGACACAACGGACACTGACTGAATATAGTGATTTAACGGTTGTCTTTATCTTGTACGCAAAAGCTGCCAAAAATACAAATATTCCACCTACAAACCCTAAATGATTTTCATTGTATACTTCACAATATTAATGGAAATCTTTTGAGTTACTTTGTGTGTTTGTTACATTTCTGTCCGTTAAGCAATATTTGAAGTATTAGTGTTTCCGCCATTAATACTTATTGGTCCTTCACAAAAGCAGTATTTCCTAACCTTCTTGTCGACATGTTTGTGTGGGTGACGAGAGTGATTAAGTGAGATAATCGGGACCGACAAGTGATATCAGAGCTTGTGTTGCTGCATTTGTGCAGAACTATTACTGATTATTGCTAAAAAAACTGTTGATCTTGAAGATGAAGAATGACGTCAACTGACAAATGTTCCATTGATTTGTGATGTCAGCTACCATGTTTTTCGTTTTTCTAAGATCTACTGTTTCATTGAGTTTTAAAAGTGCTCTTCATTCAGATTTACTTTGATATCTTTCCTTGTGTGTCTAGATCTAGTTATTATCCATCCAGATTCACCAGATCTGAGGATTTATTTCACAGATCTGATTGTTTTTCAAAATTTTCAAAAGTTTCTTAACGTTTAAGTAATTTTTCATTTCAAAAATACTTTTAAAAATACCAAAAATATGTCAGGAGTTATGGATCAACAATAGGTGTCTACTAACAAAATTCAAAGATTGTTAGGACAGAAAAACTATATCAAATGGAAGATTATGTTCGAGGCTGATGTTTGCTACAATGACGTGGAAATGTGGAATTCCAAAAAAATGAACCATATGTCCCAGATGGAACAAGCAACCAAACTGTTGAAAGACAAATGAAGAACATTCAAGTTTGGTGATGTTATATGCTTTATGCAAGCTGCTGAACATGAGATGATAGAGAACAACATGATTAAGGAAAACAAGCCAAGCTTCCAAATGGCAAATGCTCTTATTGCACCTATGGGGATTCTGTATACCAAGAACCAACAACAAATCCCCATAATTGAAGAACCAAGTGAGTATGGTGGTGAAACACCAAGAGTATTTGTTGCTGGTCAGCCAAGCAATCAAAATGGACAGTCAAGATTCAATGTTCAGTTGATTGATGATAGTGATACTTCATAAATGACTAGTGGACATGCTCCATATGTTGTTGGAAATGTCAATCATGGAAATGAATATCAAACTCTCTTCTCCATGTTTACTGAGTCTTATAATGCTTTTGTGGCCAAGAATCTGATTCGTACTAGTGTGCTTCAAGATGATCTTGAAAAATTGATGCTGATGACTTGGATGATATGGATCTGAAGTGACAGGCTGCAATGTTAGCCTTGAGAAGTATTAGGCTGTAAAATAGAATTGGAAGGTCTTTGGTCTCTAGTCCAAATGACATAATAGGTTTTGACAAATCAAAAGCAATCAACTATAACTGTCAACAACCAGGATACTTTGCTAAAGAATGTAATCAACCAAGGCAATTTCAGAACAACAATCAACAAGAAATCAGTTTTAATATCAAAATCAGAATCATGGTCAACAGAGGAACTTTAACAACAAGAATAACATTCAACATCAAAATCATCAACAAGTGATCCCACAAAAACAACTTTTCAGAGAAACCAACAAGTCCCTTCACATGCTCCTGCAAATCAAAATAGAAATAATGCCAATCATCCATGAAATCAGGGGAATGTTGCTCTAGCTCAACCATAACAAGATGGTGTGTTTGATTGGAGTAACTATGCTGAAGATATTGAGAAGGAAAGTGTGCCTTTCATGGCAAAGATTGAAAATGAAGCCGAGTCCTCTTCATCTCAGGTACATTCAAAACCCATATATCTTGAATTACTTGAAATGAATGATAAGTTGAGAAAGACAAATGGTAATTTCCAAAGTGAATATTTCAAGAAACAAACCATGATAAACATATATGAAACAAGTGAATGACTTATAAACCAAATCAAAAGTCTAGAGCAGGACTGTATGGACAGTTACAATCTTCAATCAAGGTACACCACTGATATTGAATAATTGAAGAAAATGTAGCTTGATGAGAAGGTGAAGAATACTCAACTTCAAGTTGAAGTTGATTTTCTAAAGAATTGTGTGTAAACTGAAAAAAATTGTGGTAAGTTGAAAAAGATCAAGGAGGAGGATAAGTACAAAGTTATCCCTCCACATTTTAATGATAGTTACTCATTAAAACTGGATAAGGAGAAAAAAGGTGCTTACCTTGCTCAATTCAAAGAGGTATTTGAAGATAAAAAGAAACTCACTGAAAATTATGAGTTGGTAGAAGTTGATGATAAGAGAGAGTTTGTAATGAAGGTTGTTGAGACAAAAGTTGAAAAGTCTGTTGGTATCCAAGTAACATTAGATGATGTAGACTGTGATCAATTGGATAGAGATGATTTAAGTGACTTAAGTGAAAATAGTTCAAGCAATGAAAAATTAAGAGAAGAAGAAGGGTGTGAACTGAAGTTAAAGGAAAATATCCCTTTTTTTTACTAAAGATTACTCATAAAATGAAGAAACATCTTGAGAAAATGATAAGAGAACATAGACCGTTTGATCTATGTGGTGAATCAAAGGAAAAGAAGGACAATAAGAATTCAACATACAAAGTGCCACAAAGAAGAGAAAGTGTCAAAGAAAGCATGAAAGTTGAAGAAACTATGAAGAATGATGATATCTTTCTTCCTGTTTATCCAGTTTTCTCTAACAAAGAGTTGTTTGATGTTGGAAAAGTGAAAAGTATGTATGATTATATTAGAAGATAGTAAAGATACAGAAGTGATAAACATGATACTCTAATCAGGTTAGAGGAGGTCAAATTTCTGAAAAGCACCATGTCAAGAGAAGAGGCCAAGATTGAACAATTTCTGCCTTTTGAAATCAACTTCAATGGTTTAATTGAACATTAGAAACTATTGGTGTTGATCCACCCAGACCCAGTGAAAGATATAAGATGGGAGGCTTAGGTGAAAAATTCTAAGGTCAAGTTTGGTGTAAAATCAATTATATTTATGGACATCACACAGATTCATGCCAGGAAAGGTTCATTACTGAAAAATTTCATGTTCCTGATAGCATCAATTTTGGACAAGATTTTTCATTTTACAAGAGAAGATATAATGATTACATGGGAAATGGTGATAAGAAGACATAGGATCATGTCAAAATTGAATAAGCAAATGTGAAGAGTAGTGGAGAAAATCTCATGAAAAAGGCTCCAAAGTTTAAAAAACTCAACACATCTCAATCTGTTAAGTCTTAAACATCTGAAAAATCTGCTGACTACAGTAAGTTAACAGTGGGAGAAAGGAAACAAAGCATGTGAAGAAACTTCTCACCAAAAAGAAATCAAATACACTTAATGGTGATGAGATGTTTCTTCTTAAAAATGGCTTTGAACCACATTGATTTCTATGGAAACCAAGGACAAAAGAACAAGTGACAAATAAGAAAAGAGAATCTGACATTGAAGAATGCACAAGCATAGTCCCTTATGCTGGTTACTTGTCTGATTGTGAATATGAATCTAATGATTCATGTGAACTTGTGTATGAGGACCCCAAACCCAATGCGACAAGTGTTTATGTTGCAAATGATTTGCAAGCTGATTCAGCTTGTATTTCATCACTTAACTGATTCTTTTTTCTTTGATATGTATAGGAACAGTCCACTCAATGAATGATATATGGTACGAAGAAAGTGAATGTTCCAGGCACATGACTTGTGACAAGAGGTCATTAGTCAACTATGAACAAAATTTTGAAGGACCAGTTGCATTTAGGAATGATGAAAATGGAGGGAAGATTGTGGGGAAAGGCATTTTAACCAATGGCAAAGTAAGTTTTGATAATGTGTTCTATGTCGAAGGATTACAATATTGTTGGAATCGATCTGCCCAAGACACATATTTGAGTTGATGTAGCTAGTACGTTGTGATCCAAGTCGGGTCATAACCAATAACAATCTAGACAAACACCATGATATTTATTATTAGATATGATCTAACTAATAATTATCAATAGTTATAATATTTGATAATGGGTTTTCTAAATATTTGCACTTATGTGGTAAATAAATTATGTGGATGATTTATATTTTGAGAGATGTTATTAAAGTTGGTTTAATAACAAATTTTACATGTTACTTATATTATGACATGTTACATTTATTATGTAACATAAACATAATATAAGTATATAATATAAAAATGAAGTTTATGTTTTGGTGGGAAAGACCCATTTAGGCCGGCCCCCCTCTTTCTCTCCTCCAATTTCTTTATTTTCAAAAGCATGCATGTAAAGGTGTTGGGATATCACTTTTCTAAAAAAAAACTCACAATACACTCTCTCACACACACACAAACTCCCTCTTCTTCTCTCTTTTCGGCCGAGAAGAAAAAGAAGAAGAACAAGGAGATTTGCAAGTGCAAGATCCTAGCAACTTGGGTGTTTGTTGGAAACTTGTACGTGTAGACAAGCTTGAGGATTTCCTCCATTGAAATCTCGTCATTCACATTATCATCCTCTTCATATTTATGGAAATTTGAAGGTAGGTAACCTAACACCCTATATTTGTTTTTGATAGCATGCAAATCATATTTAAATCCTGGATTGGGTTTTAATATAAAACGGGTTTTATATGTATTGGTAAACAAGATTGAAAACTTATTATTTCTGCTGCGTTTTTCTATATAATGGGTTATATGGACATTGATAATCTTGTAAAAACCCAACAAATATAACCTTTTGAGCATTTCTCTAATGTGTGATAAAGGTTATAAGGCCGAATTTGATGATTCACACAGTTTCATCCACTAACCTGAATTTGTAACTCCTCCTGATATGATCATGATGGTTGTACCTAGAAATGGAAACTATATGAACTAAGAAAGAAAGATGCCATTTCAAGATGAGGAACCTGCTTTGTGTCCAAATCCACTGAGAATGAAACCAAAACTTGGCACATAAACCTTTGTCATGTCAATCTGAAAAATATGAACAAACTTGTTAAGGGTGAAAATGTCATTGGTTTACCTACAAATGAGTTCAAATTGGATGACAAATGCATTCTTGTCAGAAGGGAAACTAGCACAAATCATCTCAAAAAACAAAAGTAATGAACTCAGTTGATCAAATTCTTGTGAGTGTCCCTGGTATTGGAAAGAAAAGATACTATTTAGTGATTATAGATGATTTTTCAAGGTATACTTAGGTTTACTTTTTAAACTCATAGGATGAAGTTTCTAAGTTGATTAAGAGCTGTGTAACAAGATAGAGAATCAATTGGATGTGAGGGTAAAGGTAATTAGAAGTGATAATGAAACTGAGTTCAAGAATGGGGTGATGGATGAGTTTCGCTAAACCAAGGGAATATTCCAACAATTTAGTGCCCCTAGAACTCCTGAACAAAATGGTGTTGCAGAAAGAAGAAACATAACATTAATTGAAGCTGCCAAAACCATGATAGTAGATGCTTATTTACATGTAACATTTTGGGCAGAAGGTATAAACAAAATGTAACATCCCAAAATTTCAAATAATAATAATTTATATATTATTTCTTATAATAGAAAAGTTTACTTGGGTTCGCAAATAAAATAATAGTAAATAGGGAAAGATAAGTAGGCTAATTAAAGGAAATTAATCATGGACTAAAAAGGAAAGATGGGCCATAGGTCCATGGGCTTAAAGGAGTATAAATACCCACTTCCATCCATCTTACTCATAATATCCCCTACAGCTCCATAACACACACACAAACCCTTCCATTGCGGCTGAGGGAGAGAGAAGTCAAAGAAAGATCAAACATATATTTGGATAGATCTTTGATACTCAAGCTAAATACAAGATCAAGGTTCATAATCAAAGCTAGTCGTAATCTAGAAACATCAAAAAGGTATGTTCTTTACGTTATAGGTTACGTTTTTGTGAATGGTTTGCTATGAAACTTGACCCTAGAGTAGATCGGGTCTAGATGCTTCATAAAAATGCAAACTTGATGATTAAAAAGAACTTAATGGATATATGGTTTTATACGGCTCATAGATGAACCCTAGATCTAGCTTAGAACGTTTAAGGAATAAAGGTTCAATCTTTATGACAATAACGAGCTAGACCTTGAGCCGTGGAGGTTAATCGGTGTTAAACAGTTAGGACTGGTGGAGTAAAGTAGCTAAAAGATCAAGTTTGGACCGTTAACCGTTGTTATAGCCAAAAATGAATTTAAATATATGAGGGTCTGAGCTGAAAGCATTAGACAAGGGTTCTCGGTCAACACCAGAACCCGGTTAAAATGGGTATTTCGGTCAAGATAGAGTTTTCGGTCAAACGGAGTTCTCGGTCAACGAGAGTTGTCGGTGACGAGAGGTCTCGGTGACCAAATATTTCGGTCAAACATGAGTTCTCGGTCAATAACTTGGGTTCTCGGCCAAGACCATTGTTCTAGTTCATCGTGGTTCTCTACCTAGAGTTCTCGACCATCCAGTTCTGTTGGGCATGAACCTAGTTGGGCCTAGGTGCTCAAATGGACTGACTTAACTAGATCCAAAAACATTAAACCCATAACCTATCTAAACAAACAAGCCCAACTTAGAAAATACTTTGTTTAATTGAAATACCGAATAAAATTAATTATACAGTTAATTAACGAGGATATCTATATAACAGTTAGCCGTGCAAAACTAAAGAAAGGGATAACAATTAACGATGAACGCAACAGGATCCAGTTGAGTTTCTAGCCCCATTTCCTTGTTATGTTTTCGGGGCTGTGTGCATACTCGATGTGATAGTTAATACACTTACCTTAAATGGTAAGTGTATGCCATGTAAGATTGATGTGATAGATAATATGTTATGATTGTGAATGAAACCTTGTCTGTACATGAACGATCTTCGGATATTGCACGTATTAACAAAGGAGGTACGTATATGGAAGTTGAATGTGTATGATATATATATATATATATATATATACATATATGTACAACATATGAGTATTTAACATTGATTAAAGAAAGTATATGTATGTTGTTGGCTTGTAAAGACAGAATGTACAAAGATGGAGAAGTAAGGTATCATACCCTATTAATATCTGAGATAGAGAAGAAAGGGATTAGACCCTAATAATATCTTAGATAGAGAAGAAAGGGATCAGACCCTAATAATATATGAGATATAGAAGTAAACAGGGATCAGACCATGATAATATCTAAGATAGACAAGGACAGAGGGGCCAGACCCTAATAATATCTAAGATAGAATGGACAGTAATTATATTGTATGAAAGTATGTATGAAAATATGTATTGAAAGTAAATTAGTAAAGTAATTAGTATGTATCTTCGGATGCATAATGGAAGGTAAGTGTTAGGACATGAAATGTCATGTGTATGTCCCCAGTTCTATCAGGATGGTTCGATATGAAAATAACGATCGTGAAACCAAGTTAACGGACTGAAAATGTCAAAAGAAACTGATTCGATCGAATCAGTGACTGATTCGATCGAACCAGGACTCATTCGATCGAATGAGATACTCATTCGATCGAATCAGTATACGATATATAAACGAAACTTAGGAAATTTCACAAGGGAGAGCACACATTACACACAGTCACGAACCTGCTACTGCCGAAAATCCTCTCTGCCCATCTTCGTCGTGTCGGTCTTTTCCTCCGTCCCTAGGTGTCAAACCGTCTTAGGAATCGTAACCGTGCGTTGTTGATCACCACCGAATCGCCGTGTTAGAGGATTCCGCACTCTAACACGTTGCCCCGTGAATCGTTGGGAAACCGTGTCCCGCACCGGTCCGACAAAGTGGTATCAGAGCCTTTGGTTCTAGATTCACGTTAGATTCGTGGTAAAATTCGTGTTTTTCTCGCGAAAATCGTAATTTTTGCCGGAAAATTCCGAATTTTTGGTGTTTTTGATCTTGGTGTTCGTCGTGTTCTTGTCAAAAACTGTTAAAATTGTCATACTTTGGTGTTTTGATCTTAGAATTGTGTGTTAAAAGTTCGAGTTTCGTCAAGAACGTTCCTCGCGTTCTTCGTGTTCTTCGTATTTTTGGTGGTTTTGATCCGTTTTTTGGTTGGTCTTAAGTTGTTTTTGTGTTAAAAGTCATATTTTGATCTTAAGTTGCTTCTTGATCTTCCAAGATTTGTGTTTTTGATTCAAAATTCGAAAATCCGTCAAAATCTTCTAATTTTGGAATTTCCAGATTTTCCGATCGAACGTGTCTATTTTTGGAACTCATTCGATCGAATAGCCTTCCTATTCGATCGAACAAGTTTAAACTTTGACCGAATCAGTTTTTTCCCGCCGAGAATTACTCCTAGTTCATTCGATCGAACCAGATTTGTTCGTTCGATCGAATTAGTCACCATTCGATCGAATAAGTCTTTTATTCGATCCGCCGATTCGATCTTTGTCTTATTCGACTGTCAGAACCCGTTCGATTGAACCAGAAACTCTTTCGATCGAACCTCTCAACCCATTCGATCGAACCAGATTCACATTCGATCGAATAACTTACAGATCAGCATTTCAGAGAGACATTCGATCGAACCAGAACACATTCGATCGAATAGGTCACTCATCCGATCGAATCAAACCCATTCGATCAACAGTTCAACGTTAAAGCAAAGAAACAAAGATGGCTGCAAGTTCGAGTACCAACAAGAGGATTCAATCGATTCTCGAAAGTGATTCTGAATCGGGAAGCTATAACAAGCCACCAAAGCTAATGACTTTAAACGATTTTACAACCTAGAAGACAAGATTTCAAATTCATATAACAGGTGTGAATCCTGGACTTTGGGAAGCTGTTCAGACAACTTGGGTGCATCCGACAAATGATGATGGTGAGACTTTGAGTTACTTTAGGCTGTCTGAAGATCAAAGGATAGCCTTTGATGCTGAGAAGAAAGCCTTCTCGTTACTGTCACAAGCACTTTCAAGCGATCTCTTCCATCAGTTTAACCAGTTTACAACAGCGTCAACTCTTTGGAACACACTGGTTGAACGATGTGAAGGATCTGACTCACTTAGAGAAATTCACGCACGGGAGCTCAAGCGTGAATTTGATTTGTTTGGTCCAGAATCGGGAGAAGACATTGAATCGTTACTGTCGAGATTCTATCATCTAATGTCAGAACTCAAGTCCTATAATGTCAAAACAACAGGGACTGAAAAGGTTAGATGTCTTGCTCAAGGACTTCCAACCAGCTGGAACACCTTCCTGACAGTAATGAGAAGAAGTCATCAGCTGGAGACGATTCTCCTGTCTGATTTTATTAAAGAAATCAGACAAGAAGCGGCTGAACTAAGAGCCTCCTCCAGAAAACCGAGATCAACTTCTGACAAATCACTCTACATGTCAAAACCTCCTATGTCAGATTCAACTGATCATGCTCCGATGAAGACCGCTTTTGTCTCCTCAACGTCAAATCAATCAAAGGGGACTGAAACGAGATCTTCCGTCCCACCATCAACTTCTGGAAACTCAAGTACTAACTCCGGACCCAAGTCAACGGAGAAAGCAACGTTGAATACTGAATGCTTGGGAACAGTAACAGTGGAGGTTGCCAAAGAACACATGGCAACTCTAGGCACGATAATAGAGTCCTACAGTTTAATGGTGGCGGGTAAGCTAGGAAATAGTCATCTGGACAGTGATGACTATGAACAGCTTGACGAAGATGATATGGAACGCATAGACATTATGTGGGCTCTTGGCAGTGCGTTCCGAAGGGCCAGAAAGTGGACGAAGAAAACAGGTCAGGCCCTCTCAATAAACAACAAATCCAAGTTCGGCTTTGATAAAAACAAAGTAAAATGCTACAACTGTGGCGAACTTGGTCACTTTGCCAAGGAGTGTTCGAAGCCAAGAAGGGAAGGTCACCAATATCCCTTCCGAACCACTTCATCATCATCCACTCCTGCTGCAGCTGCTGCAACTGTCAACCTTGAGAGACAACTGGTCCCTCAAAATCAAACCGCAGCAAACAACGTCAACATCAACAATGAAACTGCTCTTGCAGTTCAAGGGGATGAAGGCGAGACATGGAACTTCAGCATCAACATGGCTGATGTCACAATAGTAGATGGAAACTCTGAAACCGAGTCTGTTGTTTCCTCGACCAATGAAGAATATATTGTCGATGAACCAGCTGCTGAAGTCCATGAAGAAGAACATGAGGTTGAAGTGGTATCTCTGGAGATTAAGGAGGATCACGATAAAGAGTCAAATGTTCCTCAAATATCTCCATGTTCGACAATTCCCGCAGAGGCTGCTAAAGTTGAAGAAGTCAACGAAGTAGAGTCTAAAGCAACTTCTGCATCGTTTCTGGAAAAAGCTGGGAATCTTTGCTTTGCATTCATGGCAGAGACATCAAATGCCAAGGTAAGTTCTAACCCATCAACTCCCAAACCAGAAAATGTTAAATGTTTAAAATGTGAATTGTATGAACAAGAAATTCAATCTCTAAAAGAGAGAATTGAAGATCTCGAGGCTTACAAACAAGCAGCCTCAAGATCTTTAATGGAACTGACTGACGCGCTTGCACAGAATAAGGCTTGGAAGCAGAAAGAGTCTGCTTTTAAAGAAAAGATTGATAGCCTTAAGCGTCAGAACAAGGAACTTGAAATATGTGTTCTGAATCAACAAGATTCTATCAATTTTCACATAAATAAGAATAATGTTTTGAAAAAAGAATTGGAAAACTTGAAAGCTGATTTTGAATCATTGAATTTCAAATTAAAAAGTTACTCAAATTCATCTTATTTATTAGAACACATCATTCCCGAGTTCCGAGGCAAAAAGGAAAAAGGCGTGGGATATAACAATGTCCCACCCCCGATCCTGAATCAATTTGCAAGCACACCAGGAGCTGTGCCGGATGATGAATCAAATGATTATATACCCGAGGACACAAACCAAATTTCTAAGTCTAAGGGAAAAGAAGTCATTGACCCGGCTCCTGAGTCCAAACAAAATGTTGTTGCCACAGACTTAGGTTCCACAACTAAGTCGGGCCCACCACCATCTAAGTCAAAGGCAACAACAACAAGAAATTCTCAGAAGAAAAAGTTTAATCCTAAATCTGAGAAAGTCTATGTGGAACATAGTACCCAGTTTGTAAAGGAGGGTAACGTTAATGAAAAACATAATTTCCCAAAACACCCTCCTAGACAAACTACACCCCAAAATATCAAATCCAGGGGGTACTATGATAACCGACAAAAACAGAGTTATTTCTCTCCACCAAGTCAAAGGGGGAGAAACTACTGTTTTTCGTGTGGAGAGGTAGGGCATATAGCAAGATTTTGCTATAAGTACACGGATCCTAAGCAGTACATATCGACTCCGGATCCGAGGTATGCCAAGTCACCTCCTAGGAGGCGACCGACCATTGATGTTCAAGGTCAAGAACGGTTTCACACACCGAGGTCGGTTTCTCCTCGGAAACCTCAGCCAACCTCACCACACCAATCCCCAAACCCCTCAGATCCAAATGTTTCCACTTCGACAAGTGAAACTCAGTCTTCAACCATCTATCTCAAACATGTTGAGAAGAAGACTGACTTTTGGAAACCAAAGAAAACTAACACTGTTGACAACAACGTCAAACCAGAAAACAGTGTTAATGAGGGTAAATGGATTGAATTGTACATTCGTGATGAAAATGGAAAACCCAAGACCGTAAAGGCTTGGGTTTCCAAGGATATTTAAACCTTTTGTTTTTGTGTGCAGGTTGCTCTATATGATCCAAGATTCAACATGTGGATCATAGACTCAGGAGCTTCCAGGCACATGACTGGAAACATGAATCTCCTTTCAAGTGTCAGACAAATAAAAGGAGGTGCAGTTTCCTTTGCAGGAAATCAAGGAGGTTATATCACGGCCCAAGGAATTGTGTCTAATGGGCGAATTTCGTTTGAGAAAGTTAATTTCATCAAAGAGTTGGAGAACAACCTGTTGTCGATAAGTCAAATCTGCGACAAAGGTTTCAAAGTTATGTTTGACGACCGAGATTGCCACATCTTGGCTAAGGATTTCAACTTTCCTGAAGACAAGGTTTTAATGTCAGCTGCACGCCAGAGTGATCTCTACATTCTGGATATGGCTAAGGCAGGGTCATCGTCTCCAACGGCGACATGTTTTGTGTCCAAGGCATCCGAACGTGATACTGTCTTATGGCATAGACGGATGGGACACATAAATGTCAGGAACATGAACAAGCTTGTGCACAACAGACTAGTTGAGGGAGTTAATCTGAGAAGCTTTCGTCTCCCTGATTCGTGTGTGCAGTGCAAAGCAGGAAAGCAAATAAAAAGGTCCCACAAGTCTAAGAGTTTCCACTCGATTGATATTCCGTTGGAACTCCTTCATATGGATCTTTTTGGCCCAATAAGCGTCAAAAGTATCTCTGGGCACTCATACTGTCTAGTGGTTACAGATGAATATTCTAGATTCTCTTGGGTGTTTTTCTTGAAAGTAAAATCAGAAACGTTTGGATGTATACAACTGCTGGTTACAACTATTGAGTCTCAATACAATCTGAAGGTTCGAAGAATGCGGTCAGATAACGGTACAGAATTTAAAAATGCGAATGTTGAAAATTTCTGCAAAGAAAAAGGGATCGTTCAGGAGTTCAGTGCTCCATATGTTCCACAAATGAACGGGGTTGCTGAAAGGAAAAATCGTACGTTAATCGAGACAGCAAGAACAATGTTAGCCGACTCAGTGTTACCTGTTACGTTTTGGAGTGATGCAATTGCCAACGCCTGTTTCACATTAAATCGGGTAGGCATTGTCAAGCGCCACGGCAAGACAAGTTTCGAGCTTCTTCAACGACGAAGGCCTAACTTAGAGCACCTGGAACCATTCGGAGCTCTTTGCACGTTACTTAAAAGGCACGTTGATAATAAGTTCGAGGAGAAGATTATCAAGGGTTATTTTCTGGGTTACAGCGTACCTCTCAAAAGGGTCTTCAACAGAACAACAAAATTAGTTGAAGAATGGTACCATGTCGATGTTCAACGCTACACAGAACCAGCCAAGGGGACAGGAGAAGACTGGTTGTTTGATTATGACAAATTGTTCAAGTCTTTCAATCTGTATGAGATTGCTATTCAAATGATGTATGAGGCGCAAAATGCACCTCCTGATGAATCTTTGCAATCTTCAACTCATCCTGGTCCGTCATCATCTTCCTCCACAGAGTCTAGCGATCAAGTTCAAGAATCTTCCGAATCTGAATCTGAAGATGAATCTCCAGCAGATGATGTACAATCGGCACCAACTCAGGTTACTTCACAACCTTCATCGTCAAATCAAGAAGTGCCGAATGCAGATCAGCCTCTAACGTCTACTTCAGAGGCACCACAATCCGCTCCAGTTCCTGAGCCGAACTTAACTAACTTGGAACAAAATGTTGTCGTTCCTGACAATCCGGTTGTTAGGACTGAACGTGATCATCCACAAGACAACATTATAGGGGACATTCAACAGGGTGTCAAAACTCGTCGACAGCTGAATTTTGGTCTCTACACAGAAATGATGGAGTCAGGATCAGTTGCTCTTAATGCCCATGAATGCTTCTTAGCACAAGAAGAACCACACAGCACCACCGATGCGCTGAAAGATCCCAACTGGGTCTCAGCCATGCAAGAGGAATTATTGCAGTTTAAAAGACTTGGTGTGTGGAAGCTGGTGGATCTCCCCAAAGGACAGAAGAAAATTGGCACTAAGTGGGTACTAAAATGTAAACGTGACGATCGTGGAGTGATTGTTCGCAACAAAGCCCGCCTGGTGGTCCAAGGGTTTAGGCAAATCGAAGGCCTAGACTACAATGAGGTATATGCTCCGGTTGCTCGTTTGGAGGCAATCCGGATGTTCTTGGGGTATGCATCTTTCAAGAAATTCAAAGTATATCAAATGGACGTCAAGAGTGCCTTTTTGTACGGTCACATCGAAGAGACCGTATATGTGGCACAACCTCCAGGTTTTGAAGACCCATATCACAAGGACAAAGCCTATCTGCTCAACAAGGCTTTGTACGGTCTTCACCAAGCCCCGAGAGCTTGGTATAAAGAACTATCCAAACACCTTCTGAACAACGGGTTTAGAAGGGGAACCATTGACTGCACGCTATTCTCAAAAGAAAAAGAAGGAGATCTAATTATGGTACAAGTGTACGTGGACGACATCATCTTCGGGTCCACGAATAAAACACTTTGTAAGGAGTTCGAACAAGTGATGAAAGAAAAATTTGAAATGAGCTCCATGGGTGAGATGAAGTTCTTCTTAGGACTTCAAGTTGATCAAAAAGATTCCGGTATCTTCATTCACCAGACAAAATACGTCAATGACATCTTGAAACGGTTTGAGATGTTGAGTTCTTCTTCACAGGGAACTCCTTTAGAGGTTAATCACGGGATTAATCCTGACGAGAAGGGTGAATTGATCAATCCAACTCACTATAGAGGGATCATCGGATCTCTAATGTACCTGACTGCTTCTCGGCCAGACATAATGTTTGCTACGTGTCTCTGTGCACGTTACCAGTCAAAGCCGAAGGTCTCCCATCTGATTGCAGTCAAAAGAATTTTGCGTTATCTGAAGGGTACTCCAGATTGGGGTCTTTGGTATCCTTATGATGACAACTTCGATCTTCATGCGTATAGTGATTCGGATTATGGTGGTTGTAAACTCGATTACAAATCAACAACAGCAGGATGTCAGTTCTTTGGAAGTCGTTTAGTAACGTGGCAATGCAAAAAGCAGACGTCAGTCTCCACTTCAACAGCTGAGGCGGAATATATTGCGGCTGCCAGTTGCTGTTCTCAAGTTATTTGGATTCAGCAACAAATGCGTGACTACGGTATTGAATGTTCTACTACTCCCATATATATTGATAATTCTGCTGCAATTTCAATTACCAAAAATCCGGTCCATTTTAGCAAAACGAAGCACATCTAAATTCGATATCACTTCCTTCGTGACTGCTACGAAAAGAAGTTAATCGATGTGATAAAAATCCCCACTCAGGAACAACGCGCTGATCTCTTCACTAAAGCATTTGATAAACCACGGTTTTTATATTTACTAGAGATCAACGGCGTTAAACGTATATCAGAAGATGTTCCTGAAGATATCATTTAAATTGTTTTCATTTTTTCTTTTCTTAAAAATTTAAAAAAAAAAAAATCCAAAAAGATTTTTTTTTTATAAATTCTAGGGGGAGAAAGGTTTCAAGAAAAACCAAAAATTTTCAAAATTTTGAGAAGTTGATCTTGTTACAAGAAAGGTGATAGTACACAGACGCTATCATACTGAGACATCAAAAAGATTTGTTATTTCTGTACAGCTTATTTTCATTTTTCTTATATTAAATTTTTATACATCACTATCGCTTAAAATTATGTCGGTTACCTCAGTTTGATGGACACATTTTCGGATGTGTTTTGGTCCTTACTTCTACTAGTAGATTATGAGGATAGCCATTAACCAGATGACTGAAAGTGATCGGGGCGGGTTTTGATGGGTTTTTTATTCTTTCGCTGAAAAATAGTCGGTTATACTTAGTTAGAAGGACACATACTCGTATGTGGTCGGTCCAGTTGATCCATTGGATCTTCAGGATAGCCGTTTACCTGAAGACTTTGACTTGATCGGGGCGAAATAATTTAAACGTTATTTTTTTTAAAAAAAAGGACATTCATATATATTCAGAAAATGAGAAATTGATCCAACCTTGGAAAATGATAGATACACTGATTCTGTGAGCTTAACTAGTGAAGTTATTAGGCTTAAAAGGCTTTAGAACGGTCATTGTGTGTCATGGTAGCTTTTTATGGTGCGTAAAAGTAGATGTGATACAAACTAAATCTACTCGATTTTACGTGGAAACTCCTTAAGAGTTTTGTATGTCTTCATATATATCTTTCCGAATGATAGGCAGAAAAGCGATTACCCAGTCATACACGAGCCCATAAGTGTTCTGATTCCTGTAAAGATAGTGTGTGAAGAAACTGCAGTGATCCAGATTCGGGACTTGCAATTGTTTACTACTCTGAAGTCTATGTAACATTCAAAAAAAAAAAAAAAAAAAAAAAAAAAAAAAAAAAAAAAATTTACCTTATGAGTGATTGAAACATTCTAGAGTTAACAATGTCAAGACTTCTCAATCATGGAGTAAGAAAGAAAACGGGAAGCAGATGAAGACACTTACAACCTTAATCAGACACTATGGGTCAAGGTCAATTCGGGGTGACTTGGGGAAAGCCAAATACGCTTTGAGAATAGATAGGAGGCATCATAATCTCTGAGTTGTTACCCACTTAAATTTTGAGACATAATTGAACCTAACTCGTATCACAGAAACGATGAAAACCATTTTAAGTTATTTACATGCTCACAACCTGTTTCTTTATGTCATAATACAGCTAAACACGGATCTGTGTGACAGTCACGTAATTAGTATGATTCCTGTTCGGATCTTTCTCACAAAAAGAATATTCATTATGTCTTGTTTAACTTTGTATATTCTGTTAAAAAAAAAAAAAAAAAAAAAAAAAAAAAAAAAAAAAAATTCCCGAAAAGTCTCAGTAGATAGTCATATACGTCTGTATGATTTCTTATTATAGATCCTTCTCAACCAAAAATAATGTGTTTTAAATTTTTGTACAGTTGTTTATTTCAGTTTGAATATTATAAAAAAAAAAAAACATACAAAAAGATTTTTATTCTGAATTAATTTTTTTTAATTTTATTCTGTTTTTTTTTAATGAGAAATCATCGTGACAGGTAGTCTGATCCCTGTCTGTTCCTACTAAATGTTTATCCAGTGTGTAGGAATGAAAGAAAACTTCATGCAGGTTGCTAAATGTTCATCTGTGCAACAGGCTGTGCATGAAAGAAAGAATGAAGTGACAAGAAAACCCAAAGATGTTTGAGCCTGATATTTTTCCATTTGTTACTAATGTATTATGATCTATATGTTCTGTAGGAACGAAGCTCTCAGGATTGGAAAATGTCTAAGAAAACTAACCAAGTGTCAAAAGTTTATGTTTTCGTGCAGGTTCAAAGGCATCACGATCGATGGACGGGAAATAAGAAATTTAAAAAAATTTATTTTTCAAATGTTTTCCCTCATTCGATCGAATAGGTTGCTATTCGAATGAATAACTCGATCGAATGGACAGTTTCGATCGAATCAGTGTGTGAGAGAATGCGAACAGTTGTGAAGAGACTCATTCTATCGAATAGAATCTCATTCGATCGAATGATCCAAACGAACAAGTCCATTCGATCGAATAAGTCCAAAAACAGTATAAATATTCAAACTTATTCGATCGGACAGAATTATTCGAAAAATATTACGGATTTTCTCTCTCAAATTTGTTTTTCTCAAACCCTCTTTTTGATCCGATCACTTTATTAAAGTTTTTCACGTAGATTACAAAAATGTAAGTTTTACTTGTTTTTAACCGTGTTTTGATCGGGTTTTTGGTCGTTTTGGTTTTCCGGGTTCGGGTGTTCTTCATTTCTGGGCTTCTGCTTGAATGAGTCGAATCAGTCTATTCGATCGAACGAGTTCCTTATTCGATCGAATGTGACTTATTCGATTAGTAGTTCGATCGAATCAGAAGTAAATGATAAGATCTATCTCATTCGATTGTCTGTTATCGAACCAGATCTCATTCGATCGAATGAATAGCTCACCCGATCGAATGTGTTGCTCGTTCGATCGAACTAGTCCAGAAAATTTGAAAATTTTAAACGCATTCAGTCGTTTCGATATCTGTTCGTTCTAACACGTTTAAGTTTACAGATTCAATGGCTGAAGTTGCAGAAGTGGTTGCTCCATTCAAAACGTCTATCAAGCACAATATCGTGGCTTTCCTGGACGAAAAGTCTAGCCACGGGAAGGATTTTGCAACAGTTATCAAATTTCTGAAGAGGTCAAGGATTTCTGGACCTATCTCGAGGATCGTTGAGCCTATAATGTCAATTCAACAAGAGTTCTGGAGGAATGCCACGCACGACAAAACAGTCGTGCCGTCGGTTATTCGCTCCACGGTCAGAGGGCATGCCATCGTAATATCTGCCCAGGTAATCCGAGAAGTCTGCGGCTTTGTAGACTTAGAATCAGACCCTACATCATTACATCATGCGGCAACTAGAGGATGTTTCGCAAGAATGAAGTATGACGGCGATCTCAATGCCGGTCTGCTTCACAAAGCCAACCTGTGCCCCGAATTCAAGTATCTGGCACACGTGGTGATGCATTGCTTGGGGCCTCAACGAACTAGCTTTGACAAGCTGAGGGAAAGCATGCAGTTCACCGTAGCTGCTCTAGTGATGAACCGCCCCTACAACTTCTCTCAAATGACGTTTGGTCATATGGTGGAAAACATCACGTTGAAACAAGGGAAGAGCGAGAAGTTTCTTCAGTACCCGAGGTTCGTTCAGATGATAGTTGATACTCAAGCACCGGGTCTACTGAAAGAAAATGAAGGTGATGTGGTGAAACTGGACCACATGAAGAATGAGACTCTCAACCGTCTCAAATCCTACAAAGAACGTCCCACCAGGCCACCACTCAAACGATGCTTCGGGCATATAGTCAATCCGTCCTACAGGGCCCCTCCGAAGAGGAAGTGGAGAAATGCTGCCAGTGATTCAGACGTCGAGAATTTACCGTATCAGGAATCCAGCGACGATTCTGACACTGAGGAGGTGGCGGTCCCGGAAGACACAAGGACAGAAGCTGAAAAACAGGCTGATTGGTATTTAAATGTTGAGGATCTGGAGGCTGGTGAAGAAGTTAGAGCCGAGAAACAACCGGCTGAGATAGATGCGACTGAAGAAAGGCCTGCAAAGAGGCAGAAGAAGAAGGTTACAAGAAAGTATCGGAGTTTATTTTCCGATCAACCACGTCCTTCAATGGTACCATCAGTTGGGACTTCTGCTGCCCCTCCTGCTCAACCAGCACAGCCACCAACACCGCAGTCAGCACCACAACCTACTCCTCAACCTCAACCGGAAATGTCTATACCTCAAAAGGTTGCATCTGAAATTGCTGATCTTCACAAGGCTATGATGAAGATGTTATTGTTCAAGACAGAGCAAGAAGAACAGAATCGACTCAGAGATGAGCAGATTGCTAAACTTCAAGCTGAGAACGAAATGCTCAGGCTTGAAAACAGTCAGCTAAATGCTACTGTCGCTGAACAAGGATCTTCGATCAACAAGCTGAAAGAGTCAAATCTAAGCCTTGAAGCAAAAGTGACCGAGCTGAAAGGAGATGTTCTTCGTCTGGAAGGTCCAACCAATGTCGATGTGGACACAGACGAACTGGACTCTTCTGATGATGGAGGTGAAGGTATTTAAGAGGAATTTGAGTGAATGTAGTGAGGACTTAAATGTTAAATCTTTTTAATTAATGATTTGTGTGTAAACTTAGTTTCATATGTAATGGTATTGTATTTCATGTTTATGATATTACATATGTTTATTTAAAATTTGTGTTACATTGTGGTTTTTAATCAACCAGGTGATGCTGATCCGTTTAATGTCCAACCGCTGCAATCAAAAACAGCAGCGGAATATTTCACGTTTTTACTGGACAATCCATATGAGCAGCAAAACTTCGCAAGTGGAGACTTGGAAGAAGGTGAAATTTCACACAATTTCACAGAAGAAGAACTGGAACAAATGTTTGAGCTATACAATGAAGAAACAGGCAAGTATCTGGCTTTGCCTTCAACAGAACAAACATCTTCTTCGGCTGCTACACCTGACTCAACATCATCTACGGCCGCTGATCCCTCTCAATTTGATGAAGTTGAAATGGAAGACTTGACACAGGAAGAATATCCAGAATACTACACGTCTCAAACTGACAATCTTCCTAACTCTGCAAGTTTCTTCCAAAATGTAACAGAGGAGGAAATACAGAAGAAGGCTGACAAAAGGTCAAACACAATGAAACAGCCTTCTGAAGCAGATCAAGCCGAATTCGTTGAGAAAACAGAAGAATGCAAGAAAGCTTTCAACGCTATTCTTGAGAAGATAAGGTCCAGACGACAAGCAAAGCCGACCATTCCTCACACAACGTCTTATAATATGAAGAGTCGTAGAACTTCAGGAGAGATTATTGCTTGGGCGTGTCTGAAGGATCTTAATTGCATTGCTATCAAGAGAGAAAAAGGGGTTGAGTACTTTCAACGTATCACTGACTTGAAGACTCTTCCTACTTATGATCTAAACCGTCTGAACTATCTTGATATGCTTTACGCCAGTTCATCTCCATTTGCCACGTACTATCAGAGTGTATTGCGAAAGGAATACAACTCAAAATGGAAGATGATCACTCCACAGAGGCCAAAGAGATATACAAGTAAAAAGGAGATCGATCCGATCACCAACAGGCCAATGATTATCTTGAAGTACATGCCACCACTCACGATGAAGAAGATTCCTCTAAGAAAGATGAAGCAGGACTTCTACAAAGCATTCAGGCATTGGTACTATGATGGAAGACTGCATGAAGCAGTTATCGTGCTCAACGACAATGGAAATTGGAGCACAATTCGCATATTTGATCCTATGTGGCTCACAAACTTGTCACGGGAGGATGTCTATACACTATACAAGACAGAGATTCTTTATGCCCCCGAAGACAGAGAGCAAGCATTAACGTATAGAAATGTCATTAGGATTTGCTTTGCCTATGACATACATGCAGGATCAAACTGGAAAGAGCAACAGAAGAAGTATGCACAAGAAACTGAAGCTTAATTGTCATGTTTATTTTGTTTCTTGTTGTAATTCAAGGTTTAATCTTCTGATTGTAATTGTTCTTGAGTTGAATGTAATTTGTTTTGGAACATTGTGATAGATTGTGCTTAAATGTTTATCTAAAATTCCAATTGACAGCTTCTCAGGATATGCGGAACCTATGGTAAGTCTGACTGACTGAACCATTTGATCTTGAGAGAACTTCATGAAGAAAGGAGTTCGTGGATGCAACGTGCGCACCACTAGCTTTGAGAAAAGAGAGAGTGAGATAACTCCAAGGGGGAGTTACGATCGAGCAAGAGAACTCGATTGATTATAAGTAAATAGAACTGGCTCCAAGGGGGAGTTTGTTAGGACATGAAATGTCATGTGTATGTCCCCAGTTCTATCAGGATGGTTCGATATGAAAATAACGATCGTGAAACCAAGTTAACGGACTGAAAATGTCAAAAGAAACTGATTCGATCGAATCAGTGACTGATTCGATCGAACCAGGACTCATTCGATCGAATGAGATACTCATTCGATCGAATCAGTATACGATATATAAACGAAACTTAGGAAATTTCACAAGGGAGAGCACACATTACACACAGTCACGAACCTGCTACTGCCGAAAATCCTCTCTGCCCATCTTCGTCGTGTCGGTCTTTTCCTCCGTCCCTAGGTGTCAAACCGTCTTAGGAATCGTAACCGTGCGTTGTTGATCACCACTGAATCGCCGTGTTAGAGGATTCCGCACTCTAACACGTTGCCCCGTGAATCGTTGGGAAACCGTGTCCCGCACCGGTCCGACAAAGTTTTCTGGAGGAGGCTCTTAGTTCAGCCTCTTCTTGTATGATTTCTTTAATAAAATCAGACAGGAGAATCGTCTCCAGCTGATGACTTCTTCTCATTACTGTCAGGAAGGTGTTCCAGCTGGTTGGAAGTCCTTGAGCAAGACATCTAACCTTTTCATTCGATCGAATAGAATCTCATTCGATCGAATGATCCAAACGAACAAGTAAAAAGGAGATCGATCCGATCACCAACAGGCCAATGATTATCTTGAAGTACATGCCACCACTCACGATGAAGAAGATTCCTCTAAGAAAGATGAAGCAGGACTTCTACAAAGCATTCAGGCATTGGTACTATGATGGAAGACTGCATGAAGCAGTTATCGTGCTCAACGACAATGGAAATTGGAGCACAATTCGCATATTTGATCCTATGTGGCTCACAAACTTGTCACGGGAGGATGTCTATACACTATACAAGACAGAGATTCTTTATGCCCCCGAAGACAGAGAGCAAGCATTAACGTATAGAAATGTCATTAGGATTTGCTTTGCCTATGACATACATGCAGGATCAAACTGGAAAGAGCAACAGAAGAAGTATGCACAAGAAACTGAAGCTTAATTGTCATGTTTATTTTGTTTCTTGTTGTAATTCAAGGTTTAATCTTCTGATTGTAATTGTTCTTGAGTTGAATGTAATTTGTTTTGGAACATTGTGATAGATTGTGCTTAAATGTTTATCTAAAATTCCAATTGACAGCTTCTCAGGATATGCGGAACCTATGGTAAGTCTGACTGACTGAACCATTTGATCTTGAGAGAACTTCATGAAGAAAGGAGTTCGTGGATGCAACGTGCGCACCACTAGCTTTGAGAAAAGAGAGAGTGAGATAACTCCAAGGGGGAGTTACGATCGAGCAAGAGAACTCGATTGATTATAAGTAAATAGAACTGGCTCCAAGGGGGAGTTTGTTAGGACATGAAATGTCATGTGTATGTCCCCAGTTCTATCAGGATGGTTCAATATGAAAATAACGATCGTGAAACCAAGTTAACGGACTGAAAATGTCAAAAGAAACTGATTCGATCGAATCAGTGACTGATTCGATCGAACCAGGACTCATTCGATCGAATGAGATACTCATTCGATCGAATCAGTATACGATATATAAACGAAACTTAGGAAATTTCACAAGGGAGAGCACACATTACACACAGTCACGAACCTGCTACTGCCGAAAATCCTCTCTGCCCATCTTCGTCGTGTCGGTCTTTTCCTCCGTCCCTAGGTGTCAAACCGTCTTAGGAATCGTAACCGTGCGTTGTTGATCACCACCGAATCGCCGTGTTAGAGGATTCCGCACTCTAACACGTTGCCCCGTGAATCGTTGGGAAACCGTGTCCCGCACCGGTCCGACAGTAAGTATGTGTATTGTATGATGTATGATTAACTAGAACTCACTCAGCATAGCTGACTTTTAGTATGCACGCAGGTGAGTAGGATGAGGCAGCTTTCTTGAGGGGAACGTGTGGCATTGAATAAGAGACTGGAATCGGAAAGCTCAAAAAGTTCATGTTTGATGTTTAGTTTATTTCGAAAAACAAGATGATGTTTTAATTTTAAATATGGATTTCTATGAAATGTTTTATGAAAGTTTGTATATTCCGCGTATGTTTTTATTAACTCTGATGATTAGAATTATGTTGATGAGTAAATCCAACGTCCAAATGTGAGGCACCGGTAACAGGCCTTACAAGTTGGTATCAGAGCAAAGATCGAGAGATTTAAGCATCCTACATGCTTAGACTTGAACAGAGAATGCGATTTAAGTAAGAAAAGAAAGAAGATACCAGTTCGAGAATGCCATGTGTCGCTCAAGCAAGCTTAGTAAAGGTAAGATGTATGATTAAGTGATGTATGTTAAATGATAAATAAAGGATATGTGAACGATATGGACAAGATTAATTGATTGTTTTGATTGACAAACTATTGATGTAGAATCAACACAAATAGACTCATAAAGGGAAGTGTATAGGACACGGAAAGTAACATGATAAGCTAATCACAGCTGGCCACTATTATTACCTGTTAGCCTTACTATCCTTGTACTAAATAGTTCCTTGAGTGATGACGTTTGTGTTTTCGTTTTAGAATACGATGGCTTGAACAAGAGAAAATGTGAGTGATGGAGGAATTGTGAAAGCTGGAAATCACAATGGACGTCGAGGCAGGCCTCATCTTGTCCAACGACCCTCGGTCGAAATAGCTTCCAACACCGGAGATGAAGGAAGAGCAGCTGGAGGAGATCTGAATAACAACGAAGGGGTTCAACTGGATCCCGCAATCCAAATAGATATTGTTCAAGCTGTAGCCACTGCTGTGAGGAATATGACTCCTGGAGGGTCTGCTGAAGCCGTGAAAGAACTGCTGAAGGGGCAGGAGGTGATGGTAGGAGGGATGAGGAAGAAGATAGGGAGGCCTCGAGTGGGGTTAAATCTGTGAGAGCCGGTGACAGGAAAAGAGGCCGAGGTGGGTGCAACTTTAAGTCCTTCAAAGGATGTGGCCCGCCAAAGCTGACCGGTTTAGGAGACGCAATCATTACACTTTAGTGGATAACCGCCATGGATAAAATTATCCACATTAGCGAGTGTCGTCCCGACCAAGCTGTGGGTTACGCTACCCAGTCATTCGGTGAAGAAGCAATGTGCTGGTGGGAATTGGTTGAGCAGAGAAAGAGCCCGGAGGAAATCAAGGCTTTGAAGTGGGAGGATCTGAAGGAACTGTTTATGAAGAAATTATGTGCTGACGCCGAGGTTGATAGGGCAGAAGTGAAGTTCCTGAACTTGAAAGCCGGGGCAATGACTCGTCGTGAGTACACCACCGAGTTCAATCGAATGTCTAGGTTGGTGCACGATATGGTCAACACTGAAGATAAAAGAATTAAGTGCTATGTGAGGGGATTTCCACAGAAAGTCTGCACGCTAGTGTAACACCCCGTAACCGCAGCGGAAACGTACACGGGATGCAACAGACACATCTGATATCAACAGCATTGCTTATAAAGAAAATACCACTACATTAATTTATAACATATTACATTGTTGCGAGTTGCGTTACAGTCTAGGTGTCACACACATATATTACCAATAAGACATTAATATATATTCATTACAAAACATAGAGCAGCAAGCTTCCAACAGGTAGCACAGATAGTTAAGCACATATCAATCATTCCAACTTGGGCATACCTAGAAAACATGTAAAGAAAACGGGTCAACTACGAATAGTTGGTGAGTTTCACTAATTTAAATAAACACTGACAAATCATTTTAATAATCATTTATTAACAATATAATCATGCTGGGAACTATGTTACCCCAGAACAATAATAACCCCTGGGAACTATGTTACCCCAGAACAATAATAACCCCTGGGAACTATGTTACCCTAGAACAATAATAACCCCTGGGAACTATGTTACCCCAGAACAATAATAACCCCTGTGAACTATGTTACCCCAGAACAATAATAACCCCTGGGAACTATGTTACCCCAGAACAATAATAACCCCTGGGAACTATGTTACCCCAGAACAATAATAACCCCTGGGAACTATGTTACCCCAGAACAATAATAACCCCTGGGAACTATGTTACCCCAGAACAATAACACATGATAAACATTTTGTATATTCTGTGCATCAGACCATATATATATAAATGTACAAGTATTTCCATACGATCGGTATGTACTTAAATACTTAAATAAGACATGTTTTCCGCCCCGGGAAAATATAATTAAAACAATTCATTAAAAGGGGCTCGTGAAAACTCACCTTTTTGTGAGTCGGTGAGTAATATAAGGAACAGCTACGTGCCTGGATCTGTAATATAATATCTAGTCGTTACTATATAATTCCCATAACTTAAATACGTATCAATCGGTACATCTGGGAACATTGTTAACCCAGTACTGTACTCGATTCGGGGACAATGTTAACCCCGTGACACTTCTAAGGACTCAGATTGTGACATTGCTTAGAGTTTGACAGTCAATTTAGTTAAAGTGATGAAATTATAGCTCGGTTTGACACCCCGTTTGGCCGTGGGGCCCGTTTCCGGTATTTCGGTGCCGGAAACGGTATAATCGGGAAAAATTACCCAAATCATCCGAATTATTTTCGGATGATTTATTTTTACTTAATTTACTTAGATTTATGAAATAGTCCATTTTTAGAGTTTTCATGTACCAGTCAGCTCGCTTATGCGAACTTTGCCGGTTTACACGTTTTAAGCTTTAAAAACTTGTTTTTATGTTCTTTTTAGCACAAATAATTACCCGATTAGTCTCGGGTCTTGAAATTTTGCACAAAACTTAATTTGACAGTAAGGAATTTTGTAAAAATTTTCCAGATTTATTTTCTTATATTTACATTTATTTATCTATTTTTAAATCTTATTAAAATACTAAATATATCAAAAATACCAAAACACTTTAGAAAATTCCCAAATTTTTCTGGGATGATCTTTATCATCCTCATAACTTTCTGGAATTTTCCCAGATTTATTTTCCTATATTTACATTTATTTATCTATTTTTAAATCTTATTAAAATACTAAATATATCAAAAATACCAAAACACTTTAGAAAATTCCCAAATTTTTCTGGGATGATCTTTATCATCCTCATAACTTTCTGGAATTTTCCCAGATTTATTTTCATATATTTACATTTATTTATCTATTTTTAAATCTTATTAAAATACTAAATATATCAAAAATACCAAAACATTTTTTAAAAAAATCCCAAATTTTTCTGGGATGATCTCTATCATCCTCATAACTTTCTAGAATTTTTCCAGAATTTAAAACTTATTTTTCAAGCCATTTTCACCCAAAACCGAGCTAGAAAGCCCTAGAACTCGTTTCACCGAAAAGCCTACTTAGTCTTTTCCAACTGAGCTCAAATTTTGTGGGTGACTTTTATATGTTATAAAAAGCTTATCTTAAATTTTCCGGAATTTTTCATCATGTTTTGCTATTTTTCACTATTTTTGGCCAAAACCGAGCATTAAATTCACCAAATATTCATCTTTTATCCAAAAATTACCAAAAATTCACAGATCTCATATTTTCATGTGTAGATCATCTCTGTGAAATTTCGTGACCCGACTCTAAGCACACGTAAATCTGTCCATTTTTCATAAACACACGAAAACCGAACTATTTTGTGTTTTCTAGCTTTAGATCGCAAGGATCTCGGTTTCTAGCCTTTGCTAGCCGCTAGATACAACACTTACAAGCACATCAACACCACACCAAGCAAGTTATACCCACAATCAAGCCATTTCTTTCCTAGTGTCGGTTAAAACATCAAAACAACGATTTTGACCGTAAAAATCCATTCTCGACTCTTTTTACTCATTTCTTGGACCAAGATCCCTTGTATAACTTGTATACATCTCTTGGTCATGCAAGAGTCGGTTTCATCTCGGATTTTCACCCGTCTTTCACATGGAAAATTCATTTGACAAGATTTCAACCGTAAAAATTCATTCTAAACACTTTTAACTAATTACTTGGATCAAGATCCTTTGTATAACTTGTATACATCCTTTGATCACACGAGAATCGGTTTCATCTCGGCTTTTCACCCGTTTTTTCACATGAAACTTCCTTTTCTCAAGAATTATGCAATTAAAAACAAGATTCAAGTATCAAAACATGCTTATACCTTCAAGTTTTTGGTTGGAGATCAAGGGATTGGATGAATGCTTGAAAGTTGAGAGAGTTTGAGAGTGTTTTTGTGTTAAAAAAAAAGAAAAGTATAATGTGTATGAGTGTGTGTATAGGGGCCGGCCAAAGAGGGGGTGTGGGGGGGCCCACATCTCAAATATTGTCCACACATTTGGATTACACAATCCGGATAATGTTGTGGATAATCTGGTTCAGTTCGTTTCTCGTTTAAACTCGTAATTCGGCTTGAAACGAAATTAAAATGGTCGTTTTTCGGGTTAAAGTAAAATTTTCATAAAACTGATTTAAAAACTTTCAAAACTTAACCCATGACATTAAAACATCATGTCATTAATAATTACGCATCTTTTTCGGCTTGATTGATCGTCTCTTGCTTGGTTTGGTGTTAAAGGTTTCGTTTATCGTACCGACGTACAAATAAATCGAAATCCTTTTTCTGTGCTATAATTCACTTATCCCGAAGCATTAATACCTCGTAAATATCACTAAACATTATATACTTCGACTATAATGTAATTCCCGATTCGTTCGGGTTTCAATAATCGTTCATTGGTTAATTGTAATTCCAATATGATTCACTATATAATTGAGTATGATTCATACTGTGAACCATATATATTCGTATAAACGTGCTATAACTCATATAATCAATATTAAATAACACGTAAATAGTATATTCCGGCTAGGGTATACCTGAATTTGCCGGAATCGTTACATTCTCCCCCCGTTATAAAAATTTCGTCCTCGAAATTTTATGCGTCAACTACTTCCTTTTGAGGAAATAGGTGGGGGTATTTCTTCCGAAATTCATCCTTTCGTTCCCAAGTAAATTCTGGGCCTCGTTGCGAATTCCATCTAACTTTGACCAACGAGATCTTATTGTGTCTAAGTTGCTTGATCTTACCGTCCACTATCTCAATGGGCTCCTCTACGAAGTTGAGCTTATCACTTATTTGAACACCCTCTAAGGATAACACCGATGTCTCATCCGCCAGACATCTTTTCAAATTCGACACATGAAACACGTTATGAACTGCACTTAGTTCCTCAGGCAGTTCTAGTCGGTAAGCTACCGGACCGATCTTTGCAGTAATAATGAATGGTCCAATATATCTAGGGGCCAACTTCCCCGCCTTTCCAAACCTGACCCCTCCTTTCCAGGGTGATACTTTCAAATATACCTTTTCACCCTTCTCAAATGACAACGGTTTTCGACGGGTATCAGCATAACTCTTCTGCCGATCCCGCGCGGCTTTTAGGTTGTTCTTAATTTCAAGAATCTTGCTGGTCGTCTCCTGGACCAGATCCGATCTAATGATCTGCGGGTCACCCACTTCAGACCAGCAAAGTGGTGATCGGCACTTCCGCCCGTACAATGCTTCATAAGGTGCTGCCTTTATACTGCTGTGATAACTGTTATTATAGGAAAATTCAACGAGTGGGAGATGTTGATCCCAATTTCCCTTAAAGTCCAGTACGCAAGCACGAAGCAAATCCTCCAAAGTTTGAATGGTCCTCTCAGACTGACCATCGGTCTGAGGGTGGTAAGCTGTGCTTAGGTCAATACGTGTTCCCAACGCTTCTTGGACAGCTTGCCAAAGTTTGGAGGTGAAATGGCTATCCCTATCGGAGATGATCGAGATGGGGATGCCATGACGAGACACTATTTCATTTATATAAATTTGCGCAAGTCTCTCAGTGTTAAAAGTGTTCCTAATTGGAATAAAATGTGCCGATTTGGTTAATCGATCCACGATTACCCAAATCGCATCATGACCTCGGGGTGTCTTGGGGAGGTGTGTCACAAAATCCATTGTGATCTGCTCCCACTTCCATTCGGGAATTTCTGGCTGTTGCAACATTCCCGAAGGTTTCTGGTGCTCCGCCTTAACCCTCGCACACATCGTACACTTGCCGACGTATGTGGCTATATCCTTTTTCAAACCTGGCCACCAGTAAAATTCTTTCACATCCTTGTACATTTTATCTGATCCCGGATGTATGGAATATTTCGATTTATGTGCTTCATCCATGATCAAATTACGAAGGTCATGGAGGGTCCGGATCCAAATCCGATTTTTGAAATAAAGAATTTCGTCCACACGCTGTTCGAAATTCTTCTCATTCCCGTAAAGTCCTTCTTTACCCAATTGGCCCTCTTTCAAAGCCTCGCATTGAGCGACTCGAATCAAATCTGAAAGGTTCAACTGGACTATCATCCCCAACGCTCGCACACGTAGTGGCTTGACTCGATCCTTTCTACTCAAGGCATCGGCTACAACGTTAGCCTTGCCAGGGTGATATCGTATGTCACAGTCATAGTCACTCAGCAACTCGACCCATCTTCGTTGCCTCATATTCAGTTCTTTCTGATCGAATATGTGTTGCAAACTTTTATGATCAGTGAATATGGTGCACTTTGTACCGTAGAGATAGTGCCTCTAGATTTTAAGTGCAAAGATGACTGCTCCAAGTTCCAAGTCCTGAGTAGTGTAGTTTTTCTCATGAACTTTTAACTGTCGAGACGCATAGGCTATGACCTTTTTATTTTGCATTAACACGCATCCTAACCCTTTACGGGATGCGTCACAATATACAACAAATCCATCGTCTCCGTCGGGAAGACTTAAGATTGGCGCTTGGCACAATCTTTGTTTTAGCGTTTGAAACGCCGTTTCCTGCTCTTCACCCCATTCATATTTCCGATCCTTTTGAGTCAGGAGGGTTAAAGGTTGGGCGATGCTGGAAAAGTTCTCTATAAATCGACGATAGTATCCAGCTAAGCCTAAGAATTGGCGGATTTCTTTCGGAGATTTAGGCGCTTGCCAATTCTTAATAGCTTCAACCTTACTCGGATCAACGTGTATTCCTTGGTGGTTTATAACATGACCGAGAAATTGCACCTCTTGTAACCAGAAGTTACACTTGGAGAATTTTGCATATAACTTCTCCTGATCCAGGAGCTCTAAAACTAACTTTAAGTGTTGCTCGTGCTCCTCTTTACTCTTCGAGTATATCAAAATATCGTCAATAAATACAATGACGAACTTGTCGAGATAGGGTTTACAGACTCGGTTCATGAGATCCATGAACACCGCTGGCGCATTTGTTAGCCCAAAAGGCATAACTAAAAATTCGTAGTGGCCGTAGCGAGTCCGAAACGCGGTTTTCGGAATATCCTCCTCTTGAATTCTAACTTGGTGGTATCCCGATCTAAGATCAATTTTTGAGAAATAGCTCGCACCTTGTAGTTGGTCGAACAAATCATCGATTCGGGGAAGAGGATATCTATTTTTGATGGTTAATTTGTTCAATTCCCTGTAGTCAATGCACATTCGAAGGCTTCCGTCCTTCTTTTTCACAAATAGTATAGGTGCACCCCACGGGGAATAACTGGGACGTATAAACCCCTTATCCAACAATTCCTGCAACTGGTTGGATAGTTCTTGCATCTCGGACGGTGCAAGTCTGTAGGGGGCCTTAGCAACAGGGCCGGCTTGAGGTAATAAGTCGATTCTGAATTCGACTTGTCGGGTTGGCGGTAATCCAGGAAGTTCCTCTGGAAAAACTTGTGGAAATTCGCGTACCACGGGAATATCGTCCACCCGTTTTTCCTCAGAATCAGCGGCCGTCAGGCTCGCTAGATACGCCACACATCCCTGACGTATATATTTCAACACCTTGAGGTGGGATATAAATGGTATCATGGTGCCGGATTTTTCTCCCTGCACTAATACCTCCTCGTCATCCGACACCCGGATCTTGACGGTTTTCTTTTCACAGTTTATTTCTACCCTATTACGTGCCAACCAATCCATTCCCACTATCACGTCAAAACTACCCAATTCTACCGGTAACAAGTCAATCAGGAAGGACTGTTCGCTTAGAATAAAAGGGCAATTCCGAACAATCCGATTAACTATCATGGTTTTACCGTTAGCGACCTCTACGGTGTAGGGTTCTATGGTTTCACCAATAGGAAGGTTTGCTATCGAAAGGAAACTAACGGAGACAAAACTTCTATCGGCGCCTGTATCAAATAATACAGAAGCGTAATGATCAGAGACGAGGAAGGTACCTGTCACTACGCTGGGGTCCTGGCGCGCCTCGTTCGCTCCCATCACAAATGCCCGGCCTCGCGCCGGATTGGACGCCGATGGCTGACCCGCGAGTTGTCTCCCGTTTCCTCCCTGATTCAGTTTCGGGCAGTTCCTTTTGAAGTGATCCGTGCTGCCGCATTCGTAGCAAGCACGGCTAGTGGTCACCATCTGGTTTCCTTGCGGGTTCTGCTGTCGGGCTGGTTGAGTTCTAAATGGTTGCGCACGAATCGGTTGCGGTTGACGGTTCAGGTTGTTCAGATTTGTCTTACAATTTGGTGCGTAGTGTCCAACCCTGCCACACCGGTGGCACACCACCTCCTTGCACACACCACTATGGTGGTAACCACATTTCCCACATTTAGGAAACGTTCCCCTCTGCGGTTCTTGCCTTCCGCCCGAACTAGTCATGGCATAGCTCTGGGCAGCGGGCCTAGCTCGTTTACCTTGCTGTTTCTCTCGGATCCTATTGTCATACGTACCTCGCTTTCCCCCGGCCGACTCTCCCGTCGCCTTTATCGATCCGCTCCTTAAGAAATCATACGTGACAATACCAGCCTGTGTCACTGCACCCGCATACGTCTGGTGCCCTCCCACGTTAACTATACTCCTCACTACTGGAGTAAGTCCCCAAATATAACGTTCCACCCTCTTTGACTCTGGGGTGACCAACCACGGCACTAACCGTGACAGTTCATTAAACCGGTTGGTATATCCCAAGTGGTCCGCCCCATGCATCTCTAGGTTCCACAACTCATGTTCCAGTTTCTGCAATTCATTCTTTGGGCAGAAATGTTTCAAAACAAGATCCTTAAGCTCTGTCCAGGTCATGCGGTTTGTCGCCGCCTGACCTCGAGTCTGTACTATGGTGTTCCACCATGTCAAGGCATGGTCTGTGAACGTACAGGTGGCGTACTTAACGACACAATCCTCGGGACAGTTGCTGATATTTACCACTGATTCTATTTTCTCTAACCATTTCACTAACCCATTCGGTCCTTCCGACCCGTTAAATTCTAAAGGCTTGCATAACATAAAATCCTTGATTGAACAACCCCTGGATGGTCCAGTGCGGTTGGTCTCAACAGTAGGGATAGGGCCATTACTGTCGGTAGCGACCACCGTAGGCGGTGCGTCATTACTCGGCATAGTGTTGTCATTCCTTGGAGGATTAGCGTTTTGTTCCCCGTCATTATTTATGGGCGTTTGATTGCTCGGAGGGGTTGGATTGGTCGAGTTATTAATACTGGCGGCGATGCTCGATACTATATCCGGTATCGCCGCCTCCAACTGTTGAGCAATCAAACGGCTCACATCTACTTCCGATATTTTCGTTGATCGTTTCGGTGCCATTCTACACAACATCAAGGAAACACATATAATTAATACCATTCCAAATTATGAAACACAAAACACATTCCATACATTAATAAACATTAGTACATATTACACAAACATCCATTTACATACTTCCCAGTCATCATTACATAACTAAGTTTTAATACAAAGGGCCTATGTTGGTATCATCCTCGACATAACCCACATGGGTCAGTGCTTGAATGATACCCAAAAGTATCGATAATGATATGCCCTACAAGAGACCCCCTATGGGCCAGTGGTTGTACTATAACTAAACAAGATTCACTCCGTGTTAGTATCACCACTAACTACTTACACGGAGTATCAAAAAGCGGTTCAAGATTCTACCATCCAACACATCTACACATGGTGGTAAACCAACCCCACCAACACCGCCACCAGCACCACCAACACCGCCATCATAACCCGCATTCGGGTTTCCATCTGGTCGATCTGTTAGGACATGAAATGTCATGTGTATGTCCCCAGTTCTATCAGGATGGTTCGATATGAAGATAACGATCGTGAAACTAAGTTAACGGACTGAAAATGTCAAAAGAAACTGATTCGATCGAATCAGTGACTGATTCGATCGAACCAGGTCTCGTTCGATCGAATGAGAGACTCATTCGATCGAACCAGTTTTCGATATATAAACGAAACTTAGGAAATTTCACAATAGAGCACACATTACACACAGTCACGAACCACCACTCTGCTGAAATACTCTCTGCCCGTTCTTCACGTGTCGGTCCTTTCCTCCGTCCCTAGGTGTCAAACCGTCTTAGGAATCGTTACCGCGCGTTGTTGATCACCACCGAATCGCCGTGTTAGAGGATTCCGCACTCTAACACGTTGCCCCGTGAATCGTTGGGAAACCGTGTCCCGCACCGGTCCGACAAAGTGGTATCAGAGCCTTTGGTTCTTGATTCACGTTAGATTTGTGGTGAAATTCGTGTTTTTCTCGTGAAAATCGTAATTTTTGCCGGAAAATTCCGAATTTTTGGTGTTTTTGATCTTGGTGTTCGTCGTGTTCTTGTCAAAAACTGTTAAAATTGTCATATTTTGGTGTTTTGATCTTGGAAAAGTGTGTTAAAAGTTCGAGTTTCGTCAAGAACGTTCTTCGCGTTCTTCGTGTTCTTCGTGTTTTTGGTGTGTTTGATCCGTTTTTTGGTTGGTGTTCATCTGTTTTTGTGTTAAAAGTCTCATTTTGATCTTACTTTGCTCCTTGATCTTCTAAGATTCGTGTTTGTGGTTCAAAATTCGAAAATCCGTCAAAATCTCCTAATTTTGGAATTTCCAGATTTTCCGATCGAACCAGTCTATTTTTGGAACTCATTCGATCGAATAGCCCTCCTATTCGATCGAACCAGTTTGAACTTGGACCGAATCAGTTTTTCCCGCCTAGAAATACTCCAAGTTCATTCGATCGAACCAGATTCGTTCATTCGATCGAACCAGTCTCCAGTTGATCGAATAAGTCACACATTCGATCCGTCTATTCGATCACTGTCTTATTCGACTGTCAGAACCCGTTCGATCAAACCATACACTCAATCGATCGAATCTGTTAACCCATTCGATCGAACCAGTTACACATTCGATCGAATAACTTTCAGAAGATCAGTTCGGTTTTCCAGAGAGACATTCGATCGAATCAGAACATATTCGATCGAATAAGGCACTCGTCCGATCGAACCAGACTCATTCGATCAACAGTTCAAAGTTAACCAAAGGATCAAAAATGGCTTCAAGTTCGAGTACCAACAAGAGGATCCAATCGATTCTCGAAAGCGATTCTGAATCGGGAAGCTACAACAAGCCACCAAAGCTGATGACATTAAACGACTTTACAACCTGGAAGACAAGATTTCAAATTCATATAACAGGTGTAAATCCTGGACTTTGGGAAGCTGTCCAGACAAGTTGGGTGCATCCAACGAATGATGATGGTGAGTCGTTGAGTTACTTTAGGCTATCTGAAGAACAAAAGATAGCCTTCGATGCTGAGAAGAAAGCCTTCTCCTTACTATCACAAGCACTCTCCACTGATCTTTTTCATCAGTTTAACCAGTTTACTACAGCGTCAACTCTTTGGAACGCACTGGTTGACCGATGTGAAGGATCTGATTCCCTTAGAGAAATTCACGCACGGGAGCTCAAGCGTGAATTTGATCTGTTTAGTCCAGAGTCGGGAGAAGATATTGAGTCGTTACTGTCGAGATTTTACCATCTAATGTCAGAACTCAAGTCCTATAACGTCAAAACTACAGGGACTGAGAAAGTTAGATGTCTTGCACAAGGACTTCCACCTAGCTGGAGCACCTTCCTGACAGTAATGAGAAGAAGTCATCAGCTGGAGACGATTCTCCTGTCTGATTTTATTAAAGAAATCAGACACGAAGAGGCTGAACTAAGAGCCTCTTCCAGAAAACCGAGATCAACTTCTGACAAATCACTTTACATGTCAAAACCTCCTTTGTCAGATTCAACTGATCATGCTCCGATGAAGACTGCTTTTGTCTCCTCAACGTCAAATCAATCAAAGGGGACTGAAACGAGATCTTCCGTCCCACTATCAACTTCTGGAAACTCAAGTACTAACTCCGGACCCAAGTCAACGGAGAAAGCAACGTTGAATACTGAAGGCTTGGGAACAGTAACAGTGGAGGTTGCCAAAGAACACATGGCAACTCTAGGCACGATAATTGAGTCCTACAGTTTATTGGTGGCGGGTAAGCTAGGAAATAGTCATCTGGACAGCGATGACTATGAACAGCTTGACGAAGATGATATGGAACGCATAGACATTATGTGGGCTCTTGGCAGTGCGTTCCGAAGGGCCAGAAAGTGGACGAAGAAAACAGGTCAGGCCCTCTCAATAAACAACAAATCCAAGTTCGGCTTTGATAAAAACAAAGTAAAATGCTACAACTGTGGCGAACTTGGTCACTTTGCCAAGGAGTGCTCGAAGCCAAGAAGGGAAGGTCACCAATATCCCTTCCGAACCACTTCATCATCATCCACTCCTGCTGCAGCAGCTGCAACTGTCAACCTTGAGAGACAACTGGTCCCTCAAAATCAAACCGCAGCAAACAACGTCGACATCAACAACGAAACTGCTCTTGCAGTTCAAGGGGATGAAGGCGAGACATGGAACTTGAGCATCAACATGGCTGATGTCACAGTAGTAGATGAAAACTCTGAAACAGAGTCTGTTGTTTCCTCGACCAATGAAGAATATACTGTCGATGAACCAGCTGCTGAAGTCCATGAAGGAGAACCTGAGGTTGAAGTGGTATCTTTGGAGATTAAGGAGGATCACGAAAAAGAGTCAAATGTTCCTCAAACATCTCCATGTTCGACAATTCCCGCAGAGGCTGCTAAAGTTGAAGAAGTCAACGAAGTAGAGTCTAAAGCAACTTCTGCATCGTTTCTGGAAAAAGCTGGGAATCTTTGCTTTGCATTCATGGCAGAGACATCAAATGCCAAGGTAAGTTCTAACCCATCAACTCCCAAACCAGAAAATGTTAAATGTTTAAAATGTGAATTGTATGAACAAGAAATTCAATCTCTAAAAGAGAGAATTGAAGATCTCGAGGCTTACAAACAAGCAGCCTCAAGATCTTTAATGGAACTGACTGACGCGCTTGCACAGAATAAGGCTTGGAAGCAGAAAGAGTCTGTTTTTAAAGAAAAGATTGATAGCCTTAAGCGTCAGAACAAGGAACTTGAAATATGTGTTCTGAATCAACAAGACTCTATCAATTTTCACATAAATAAGAATAATGTTTTGAAAAAAGAATTGGAAAACTTGAAAGCTGATTTTGAATCATTGAATTTCAAATTAAAAAGTTACTCAAATTCATCTTATTTATTAGAACACATCATTCCCGAGTTCCGAGGCAAAAAGGAAAGAGGCGTGGGATATAACAATGTCCCACCCCCGATCCTGAATCAATTTTCAAGCACACCAGGAGCTGTGCCGGATGATGAATCAAATGATTATATACCCGAGGACACAAACCAAATTTCTAAGTCTAAGGGTAAAGAAGTCATTGACCCGGCTCCTGAGTCCAAACAAAATGTTGATGCCACAGACTTAGGTTCCACAACTAAATCGGGCCCACCACCATCTAAGTCAAAGGCAACAACAACAAGAAGTTCTCAGAAGAAAAAGTTTAATCCTAAATCTGAGAAAGTCTATGTGGAACATAGTACCCAGTTTGTAAAGGAGGGTAACGTTAATGAAAAACATAATTTCCCAAAACACCCTCCTAGACAAACTCCACCCCAAAATGTCAAATCCAGGGGGTACTATGATAACAGACAAAACCAGAGTTATTTCTCTCCACCAAGTCAAAGGGGGAGAAACTACTGTTTTTCGTGTGGAGAGGTAGGGCATATAGCAAGATTTTGCTATAAATACACGGATCCTAAGCAGTACATATCGACTCCGGATCCGAGGTATGTCAAGTCACCTCCTAGGAGGCGACCGACCATTGACATTCAAGGTCAAGAACGGTTTCACACACCGAGGTCGGTTTCTCCTCGGAAACCTCAGCCAACCTCACCACACCAATCCCCAAACCCCTCAGATCCAAGTGTTTCCACTTCGACAAGTGAAACTCAGTCTTCAACCAGCTATCTCAAACATGCTGAGAAGAAGACTGACTTTTGGAAACCTAAGAAAACTAACACTGTTGATAACAACGTCAAATCTGAAAACAGTGTTAATGAGGGTAAATGGATTGAATTGTTCATTCGTGATGAAGATGGAAAACCCAAGACCTTAAGGGCTTGGGTTTCCAATGATATTTAAACCTTTTGTTTTTGTGTGCAGGTTGCTCTATATGATCCAAGATTCAACATGTGGATCATAGACTCAGGAGCTTCCAGGCACATGACTGGAAACATGAATCTCCTTTCAAGTGTCAGACAAATAAAAGGAGGTGCAGTTTCCTTTGCAGGAAATCAAGGAGGTTATATCACGGCCCAAGGAATGGTGTCTAATGGGCGAATTTCGTTTGAGAAAGTAAATTTCATCAAAGAATTGGAGAACAACCTGTTGTCGATAAGTCAAATCTGCGACAAAGGTTTCAAAGTTATGTTTGACGACCGAGATTGCCACATCTTGCCTAAGGATTTCAACTTTCCTGAAGACAAGGTTTTAATGTCAGCTGCACGCCAGAGTGATCTTTACATTCTGGATATGGCTAAGGCAGGGTCAACGTCTCCAACGGCGACATGTTTCGTGTCCAAGGCATCCGAACGTGATACTGTCTTATGGCATAGACGGATGGGACACATAAATGTCAGGAACATGAACAAGCTTGTGCACCGCAGACTAGTTGAGGGAGTTAATCTGAGAAGTTTTCGTCTCCCTGATTCATGTGTGAAGTGCAAAGCCGGAAAGCAGATAAAAAGGTCCCACAAGTCTAAGAGTTTCCACTCAATTGATATTCCGTTGGAACTCCTTCATATGGATCTTTTTGGCCCAATAAGCGTCAAAAGTATCTCTGGGCACTCATACTGTCTAGTGGTTACTGATGAATATTCTAGATTCTCTTGGGTGTTTTTCTTGAAAGTAAAATCAGAAACGTTTGGGTGTATACAACTGCTGGTTACAACTATTGAGTCTCAATACAATCTGAAGGTTCGAAGAATGCGGTCAGATAACGGTACAGAATTTAAAAATGCGAATGTTGAAAATTTCTGCAAAGAAAAAGGGATCGTTCAGGAGTTCAGTGCCCCATATGTTCCACAAATGAACGGGGTTGCTGAAAGGAAAAATCGTACGTTAATCGAGACAGCAAGAACAATGTTAGCCGACTCAGTGTTACCTGTTACGTTTTGGAGTGAGGCAATTGCCAACGCCTGTTTCACATTAAATCGGGTAGGCATCGTCAAGCGCCACGGCAAGACAAGTTTCGAGCTTCTTCAACGACGAAGGCCTAACTTAGAGCACCTGGAACCATTCGGGGCTCTTTGCACGTTACTTAAAAGGCAAGTCGATAATAAGTTCGAGGAGAAGATCATCAACGGCTATTTTCTGGGTTACAGCATACCTCTCAAAAGGGTCTTCAACAGAACAACAAAATTAGTTGAAGAATGGTACCATGTCGATGTTCAACGCTACACAGAACCAGCCAAGGGGACAGGAGAAGACTGGTTGTTTGATTATGACAAACTGTTCAAGTCATTCAATCTGTATGAGATTGCTATTCAAATGATGTATGAGGCGCAAAATGCACCTCCTGATGAATCTTTGCAATCTTCAACTCATCCTGGTCCGTCATCATCTTCCTCCACAGAGTCTAGCGATCAAGTTCAAGAATCTTCCGAATCTGAATCTGAAGATGAATCTCCAGCAGATGATGTACAATCGGCACCAACTCAGGTTACGTCACAACCTTCATCGTCAAATCAAGAAGTGCCGAATGCAGATCAGCCTCTAACGTCTACTTCAGAGGCACCACAATCCGCTCCAGTTCCTGAGCCGAACTTAACTAACTTGGAACAAAATGTTGTCGTTTCTGACAATCCGGTTGTTAGGACTGAACGTGATCATCCACAAGACAACATTATAGGGGACTTTCAACAGGGTGTCAAAACTCGGCGACAGCTGAATTTTGGTCTCTACACAGAAATGATGGAGTCAGGATCAGTTGCTCTTAATGCCCATGAATGCTTCTTAGCACAAGAAGAACCACACAGCACCACCGATGCGCTGAAAGATTCCAACTGGGTCTCAGCCATGCAAGAGGAATTATTGCAGTTTAAAAGACTTGGTGTGTGGAAGCTGGTGGATCTCCCCAAAGGACAGAAGAAAATTGGCACTAAGTGGGTACTAAAATGTAAACGTGACGATCGTGGAGTGATTGTTCGCAACAAAGCCCGCCTGGTGGTCCAAGGGTTTAGGCAAATCGAAGGCCTAGACTACAATGAGGTATATGCTCCGGTTGCTCGTTTGGAGGCAATCCGGATGTTCTTGGCGTATGCATCTTTCAAGAAATTCAAAGTATATCAAATGGACGTCAAGAGTGCCTTTTTGTACGGTCACATCGAAGAGACCGTATATGTGGCACAACCTCCAGGTTTTGAAGACCCATATCACAAGGACAAAGCCTATCTGCTCAACAAGACTTTGTACGGTCTTCACCAAGCCCCGAGAGCTTGGTATAAAGAACTATCCAAACACCTTCTGAGCAACGGGTTTAGAAGGGGAACCATTGACTGCACACTATTCTCAAAAGAAAAAGAAGGAGATCTAATTATGGTACAAGTGTACGTGGACGACATCATCTTCGGGTCCACGAATAAAACACTTTGTAAGGAGTTCGAACAAGTGATGAAAGAAAAATTTGAAATGAGCTCCATGGGTGAGATGAAGTTCTTCTTAGGACTTCAAGTTGATCAAAAAGATTCCGGTATCTTCATTCACCAGACAAAATACGTCAATGACATCTTGAAACGGTTTGAGATGTTGAGTTCTTCTTCACAGGGAACTCCTTTAGAGGTTAATCACGGGATTAATCCTGACGAGAAGGGTGAATTGATCAATCCAACTCACTATAGAGGGATCATCGGATCTCTAATGTACCTGACTGCTTCTCGGCCAGACATAATGTTTGCTACGTGTCTCTGTGCACGTTACCAGTCAAAGCCGAAGGTCTCCCATCTGATTGCAGTCAAAAGAATTTTGCGTTATCTGACGGGTACTCCAGATTGGGGTCTTTGGTATCCTCATGATGATAACTTTGATCTACATGCGTACAGTGATTCGGACTATGGTGGTTGTAAACTCGATTACAAATCAACAACAGCAGGATGTCAGTTCTTTGGAAGTCGTTTAGTAACGTGGCAATGCAAAAAGCAGACGTCAGTCTCCACTTCAACAGCTGAGGCGGAATATATTGCGGCTGCCAGTTGCTGTTCTCAAGTTATTTGGATTCAGCAACAAATGCGTGACTACGGTATTGAATGTTCTACTACTCCCATATATATTGATAATTCTGCTGCAATTTCAATTACAAAAAATCCGGTCCATTTTAGCAAAACGAAGCACATCGAAATTCGATATCACTTCCTTCGTGATTGCTACGAAAAGAAGTTAATCGATGTGATAAAAATCCCCACTCAGGAACAACGCGCTGATCTCTTCACTAAAGCATTTGATAAACCACGGTTTTTATATTTACTAGAGATCAACGGCGTTAAACGTATATCAGATGATGTTCCTGAAGATATCATTTAAATTGTTTTCATTTTTTCTTTTCTTAAAAATTTGAAAAAGTCCAAAAAGATTTTGTTTTTTATAAATTCTAGGGGGAGAAAGGTTTCAAGAAAAACCAAAAACAATATAAAATACAAAAACCCAAAAACATTAAAAAAAATTTCAAAATTTTGAGAAGTTGATCTTGTTACAAGAAAGGTGATAGTACACAGACGCTATCATACTGAGACATCAAAAAGATTTGTTATGTCTGTACAGCTTATTTTCATTTTTCAAATATTAAATTTTTATACATCACTATCGCTTAAAATTATGTCGGTTACCTCAGTTTGATGGACACATTTTCGGATGTGTGTTGGTCCTTACTTCTACTAGTAGATTATGAGGATAGCCATTAACCAGATGACTGAAAGTGATCGGGGCGGGTTTTGATGGGTCTTTATTCTTTCGCTGAAAAATAGTCGGTTATACTTAGTTAGAAGGACACATACTCGTATGTGGTCGGTCCAGTTGATCCATTGGATCTTCAGGATAGCCGTTTACCTGAAGACTTTGACTTGATCGGGGCGAAATAATTTAAACGTTATATGTTTTAAAAGACATTCATATATATTCAGAAAATGAGAAATTGATCCAACCTTGGAAAATGATAGATACACTGATTCTGTGTGCTTAACTAGTGAAGTTATTAGGCTTAAAAGGCTTTAGAACGGTCATTGTGTGTCATGGTAGCTTTTTATGGTGCGTAAAAGTAGATGTGATACAAACTAAATCTACTCGATTTTACGTGGAAACTCCTTAAGAGTTTTGTATGTCTTCATATATATCTTTCCGAATGATAGGCAGAAAAGCGATTACCCAGTCATACACGAGCCCATAAGTGTTCTGATTCCCGTAAAGATAGTGTGTGAAGAAACTGCAGTGATCCAGATTCGGGACTTGCAATTGTTTACTACTCTGAAGTCTATGTTAAAAAAAAAAAAAAAAAAAAAAAAAAAAAAAAAAAAAAAAAAAAAAAAAAAAATTACATTATGAGTGATTGAAACATTCTAGAGTTAACAATGTCAAGACTTCTCAATCATGGAGTAAGAAAGAAAGAAAACGGGAAGCAGATGAAGACACTTACAACTTTAATCAGACACTATGGGTCAAGGTCAATTCGGGGTGACTTGGGGAAAGCCAAATACGCTTTGAGAATAGATAGGAGGCATCATAATCTCTGAGTTGATACCCACTTAAATTTTGAGACATAATTGAACCTAACTCGTATCACAGAAACGATGAAAACCATTTTAAGTTATTTACATGCTCACAACCTGTTTCTTTATGTCATAATACAGCTCAACACGGATCTGTGTGACAGTCACTTAATTAGTATGATTCCTGTTCGGATCTTTCTCACAAAAAGAATATTTATTATGTCTTGTTAAAAAAAAAAAAAAAAAAAAAAAAAAAAAAAAAAAAAAGGTATTGAAAAATCTCAAAAAGTTTCAGTAGACAGTCATATACGTCTGTATGATTTCTTATTATAGATCCTTCTCAACCAAAAATAATGTGTTTTAAAATTTTGTACAGTTGTTTATTTCAGTTTGAATTTTATAAAAAAAAAAAAAAAAAAAAAAAAAAAAAAAAAAAAAAAAAAAAAAATTTCTGAATTAATCTTTTTATTTTTATTTATTTTATTCTGCTTTAATGTTGATGAGAAATCATCGTGACAGGTAGTCTGATCCCTGTCCCTCCCTGTAAATATTTTGATAAAAACCAAAAAAGATTTTATTTCTATTTATTTTTTTTCTTTCTCATTTTATCTATTTCTGTTTGTTTGAGAATCGATGAGAAATCATCGTGACAGGTAGTCTGATCCCTGTCTGTTCCTACTAAATGTTTATCCAGTGTGTAGGAATGAAAGAAAACTTCATGCAGGTTGCTAAATGTTCATCTGTGCAACAGGCTGTGCATGAAAGAAAGAATGAAGTGACAAGAAAACCCAAAGATGTTTGAGCCTGATATTTTTCCATTTGTTACTAATGTATTATGATCTATATGTTCTGTAGGAACGAAGCTCTCAGGATTGGAAAATGTCTACGAAAACTAACCAAGTGTCAAAAGTTTATGTTTTCGTGCAGGTTCAAAGGCATCACGATCGATGGACGGGAAATAAGAAATTTAAAAATTTATTTTTCAAATGTTTTCCCTCATTCGATCGAATAGGTTGCTATTCGAACGAATAACTCGATCGAATGAACAGATTCGATCGAATCAGTGGTTGAGGATTGCAAACAGTTGCGAAGAGACTCATTCGACCGAATAAGAATCTCATTCGATCGAATGGTCCAAACGAACAAGTCCGTTCGATCGAATAAGTCCAAAAACAGTATAAATACTCAAACTTATTCGATCGGTCAGTTAATTTCGAAATATATTACGGATTTTTGCTCTCAAATTGATTTTCCTCAAACCCTCTTTTTGATCCGATCATATTATTCGATTTTTCACGTAGATCACGAAAATGTAAGTTTTACATGTTTTTAACCGTGTTTTGATCGAGTTCTTGATCGTTTAAGTTTTCCGGGTTCGGGTGTTCTTCATTTCTGGATTTTGCTTGAATGAGTCGAATCAGTTGATTCGATCGAACGAGTCTCTTGTTCGATCGAATGTGACTTATTCGATCACTAGTTCGATCGAATCAGAAGTCAATGGGAAATTCTATCTCATTCGATTGTCTGTAATCGAACCAGATCTCATTCGATCGAATGAATAGCTCATCCGATCGAATGTGTTGCTCGTTCGATCGAACCAGTCCAGAAAATTTGAAAAGTTTAAACGCATTCAGTCGTTTCGATATCTGTTTGTTCTAACACGTTTATGGTTACAGATTTAAATGGCTGAAGTTGCAGAAGTGGTTGTCCCGTACAAAACGTCCATCAAGCACAACATCGTGGCTTTTCTAGACGAAAAGTCGAGCCACGGGAAAGACTTTGCAACGGTGATAAAGTTTTTGAAGAGGTCAAGGATTTTTGGACCTATCTCGAGGGTCATTGAGCCGATAATGTCAATCCAACAGGAATTTTGGAGAAATGCCACGCACGACAAATCAGTCGTGCCGTCGGTTATTCGCTCCACCGTTAGAGGGCATGCAATTGTTATATCTGCCCAGGTCATTCGAGAAGTCTGTGGATTTGAAGATGATGAATCAGACCCGACCTCCCTACATCCTGCTGCAACAAGAGGATGTTTCGCACGTATGAAGTATGACGGCGACCTCAATGCCGGTCTGCTTCATAAGGCCAACTTGTGCCCCGAGTTCAAATATTTGGCACACGTTGTGATGCACTGCTTGGGCCCTCAACGAACCAGCTTTGACAAGCTGAGGGAAAGCATGCAGTTCACTGTAGCTGCTTTGGTGATGAACCGACCATACAACTTCTCTCAGATGACTTTCGGTCATATGGTCGAGAACATCACGTTGAAGCAAGGGAAAAGTGAGAAGTTTCTACAGTTCCCACGGTTCGTGCAAATGATTGTCGATACTCAAGCACCAGGGTTACTGAAAGAAAACGAAGGTGATGTGGTGAAACTGGACCACATGAAAAATGAGACTCTCAACCGTCTCAAATCTTACAAGGAACGTCCAACCAGGCCACCAATCAAAAGATGCTTCGGGCATTTGGTGAATCCGTCTTACAGGGCCCCTCCTAAAAGGAAATGGAGAAATGATACCAGTGACTCAGACGTCGAAAACTTACCTTTGCAGGAATCAAGCGACGACTCTGACACTGAGGAGGTGGCGGTCCCTGAAGATACAAGGACCGAAGCTGAAAAGGAGGCTGATTCGTTTCTAAATGAAGAAGAGTTGGAAACTGGTGAGGAAGTCAGAGCCGTGGAAAATCCGGCCGACATAGATGTAGGAGAAGAAAGGCCTGCAAAGAGGCAAAAGAAGAAGGTTACTCGGAAGTATCGAAGCTTATTTCCCGATCAACCGCGTCCCTCAATGTTACCATCCGTCGGGACTTCTGCTGCTCCTCCTGCTCAACCAGCACAGCCACCAACACCGCAGTCAGCTCAACAACCTATTCCTCAAGCTCAACCTGAAATGGCCATACCTCAAAAGGTTGCATCCGAACTTGCTGATTTGCACAAGGCGATGATGAAGATGTTACTGTTCAAGGCAGAGCAAGAAGAACAGAATCGGCTCAGAGATGAGCAGATTGCTAAACTTCAAGCTGAGAACGAAATGCTCAGGCTTGAAAATAGTCAGTTAAATGCTACTGTCGCTGAACAGGGATCTTCGATCAATGAACAAGGTTCTTTGATCACCGAGCTGAGAGAGTCAAATCTACGCCTTGAAGCAAGAGTGACTGAGCTGAAGGGTGATGTTCTTCGTCTGGAAGGTCCAACCAATGTCGATGTGGACACAGACGAACTGGACTCTTCTGATGATGGAGGTGAAGGTAGTTAAGAGTATTTTGAGTGAATGTAGTAAGGACTTAAATGTTAAATCTTTTCAATTAATGATTTGTTTGTAAACCTAGTTTCATATGTAATGATATTGTATTTAATGTTTATGATATTACATATGTTTACTTAAATTTGTTGTTACTTTGTGTTTGTGTAATCAAACAGGTGATGCTGATCCGTTTAATGTCCAACCGCTGCAATCAAAAACAGCAGCGGAATATTTCACGTTTTTACTGGACAATCCAGATGAGCAGCAATTCTTCGCAAGTGGAGACTTGGAAGAAGGTGAAATTTCTCACAATTTCACAGAAGAAGAACTGGAACATATGTTTGAGCTATACAATGAAGAAACAGGCAAGTATCTGGCTTTGCCTTCAACAGAACAAACATCTTCTTCGGCTGCTACACCTGACTCAACATCATCCACGGCCGCTGATCCCTCTCAATTCGATGAAGTCGAAATGGAAGACTTGACGCAGGAAGAATATCCAGAGTACTACACGTCTCAAACTGAAGATCTTCCTAACTCGGCAAGCTTCTTTCAAAATGTAACAGAGGAGGAAATACAGAAGAAGGCTGACGAAAGGTCAAACACAATGAAACAGCCTTCTGATGCAGATCAAGCCGATTTCGTTGAGAAAACTGAAGAGTGCAAGAAAGCTTTCAACGCTATTCTTGAGAAGATAAGGTCCAGACGACAAGCAAAGCCGACCATTCCTCACACAATGTCCTATAAGATGAAGGGTCGTAGAACTTCAGGTGAAATAATTGCTTGGGCGTGTCTGAAGGATCTTAATTGCATTGCTGTCAAGAGAGAAAAAGGGGTTGAGTACTTTCAACGTATCACTGACTTGAAGACTCTTCCTACTTTTGATCTAAACCGTCTTAACTATCTTGATATGCTTTATGCAAGTTCATCTCCATTTGCAACGTATTATCAGAGTGTATTGCGAATGGAATACAGCTCAAAATGGAAGATGATCACTCCACAAAGGCCAAAGAGATATACAAGTAAAAGGGAGATCGATCCGATCACCAACAGGCCAAAGATTGTTTTGAAGTACATGCCACCACTCACGATGAAGAAGATTCCTCTAAGAAAGATGAAGCAGGACTTCTACAAAGCGTTCAGGCATTGGTACTATGACGGAAGACTGCATGAAGCAGTCATCGTGCTCAACGACAATGGAAATTGGAGCACAATTCGTATCTTTGATCCTATGTGGCTCACAAACTTGTCACGGGAGGACGTCTACACGCTGTACAAGACAGAGATTCTCTACGCCCCCGAAGACATGGAGCAAGCTTTAACGTATAGAAATGTCATTAGGATCTGCTTTGCCTATGACATACATGCAGGATCAAATTGGAAAGAGCAACAGAAGAAGTATGCACAAGAGACTGAAGCTTAATTGTCATGTTTATTTTGTTTCTTGTTGTAATGAAAGGTTTAATCTTCTGGTTGTAATTGTTTTTGAGTTGAATGTAATTTGTTTTGGAACATTGTGATAGATTGTGCTTAAATGTTTATCTAAAGTTTCAATTGACAGCTTCTCAGGATATGCGGAACCTATGGTAAGTCTGACTGACTGGACCATTTGATCCTGAGAGAACTTCATGATGAAAGGAGTTCGTGGATGCAACATGCGCACCATTAGCTTTGAGAAAAGAGAGAGTGAGATAACTCCAAGGGGGAGTTACGATCGAGCAAGAGAACTCGATTGATTGTAAGTAAATAGAACTGGCTCCAAGGGGGAGTTTGTTAGGACATGAAATGTCATGTGTATGTCCCCAGTTCTATCAGGATGGTTCGATATGAAGATAACGATCGTGAAACTAAGTTAACGGACTGAAAATGTCAAAAGAAACTGATTCGATCGAATCAGTGACTGATTCGATCGAACCAGGTCTCGTTCGATCGAATGAGAGACTCATTCGATCGAACCAGTTTTCGATATATAAACGAAACTTAGGAAATTTCACAATAGAGCACACATTACACACAGTCACGAACCACCACTCTGCTGAAATACTCTCTGCCCGTTCTTCACGTGTCGGTCCTTTCCTCCGTCCCTAGGTGTCAAACCGTCTTAGGAATCGTTACCGCGCGTTGTTGATCACCACCGAATCGCCGTGTTAGAGGATTCCGCACTCTAACACGTTGCCCCGTGAATCGTTGGGAAACCGTGTCCCGCACCGGTCCGACACGATCAACCAGTGGGAGTATGAGCACTCCCTTTTTAACTGGTTAATAGCATACTGGTGGTCCAGTATGCTGTCCCCGAGGTACGCTCGCCTCTGTACCCCCACGACCAGGGCGGCAGAGTGCTCGTTCACCTGCTCGGTGAGAACACGTAGCCAAGCCGCCAAGTCCCGCTCCTGCCTTGGCAGACCCCACACAGGTAGGGTTGCAGGCTCGGGTTGGGGGCGGGAAGACTCGCCCCGGTGGTATGTGGATCTGGGTGGGGTAACAGTGGGCGGAACATACGGGGCACTGATCCGCGCCGTGAGGCGGGGACCGTGTCTGGGGGGAATCGGGGCGGTCTGTGGTGCGGGCGGGGTAGGAGACCTGGTAACCCTAGCAGGGGAGGGTAAACTAGCACTCCTAGCTGGGGTGGTCTGTCTAGAAGTACTATGACTAGCCTCCGAAGGCTCGGAGCTGGGTGCTACACTTGGGCTTCCAGAGGCCCCGGAACTGACCTCTTCCGGGTCCTCTTCCGTCGACACACTAGGTGTTCTTGCCATTTTTACCTGCACACAAGTTAACAAACATATAGTCCCTTTTTATAGTGTAATTCAAAATCAAATTAACATGCACTTACTTATACAATTTTACCACATAATAATATTATCATATACTTACACATATGTTGCCAATTTTACCTATTTAAATTCCCCGTGACTTCCCCTGAATGCCCTCGTGCAGACAAGTCGGTTATTATGTTCCGGACCATAATAACCCACTTGTCCATCCAAGTTCATCCCGATCTCATCACAATATATTATTAGTTGATATTCAGATCCTATAATACTTGAGCTACTGGTTATATTTTAGGTATCTTTTTCAGACATCCTAATTCTTTATAACCAATGGCTCTGATACCAAGTTCTGTAACACCCCGTAACCGCAGCGGAAACGTACACGGGATGCAACAGACACATCTGATATCAACAGCATTGCTTATAAAGAAAATACCACTACATTAATTTATAACATATTACATTGTTGCGAGTTGCGTTACAGTCTAGGTGTCACACACATATATTACCAATAAGACATTAATATATATTCATTACAAAACATAGAGCAGCAAGCTTCCAACAGGTAGCACAGATAGTTAAGCACATATCAATCATTCCAACTTGGGCATACCTAGAAAACATGTAAAGAAAACGGGTCAACTACGAATAGTTGGTGAGTTTCACTAATTTAAATAAACACTGACAAATCATTTTAATAATCATTTATTAACAATATAATCATGCTGGGAACTATGTTACCCCAGAACAATAATAACCCCTGGGAACTATGTTACCCCAGAACAATAATAACCCCTGGGAACTATGTTACCCCAGAACAATAATAACCCCTGGGAACTATGTTACCCCAGAACAATAATAACCCCTGGGAACTATGTTACCCCAGAACAATAATAACCCCTGGGAACTATGTTACCCCAGAACAATAATAACCCCTGGGAACTATGTTACCCCAGAACAATAATAACCCCTGGGAACTATGTTACCCCAGAACAATAACACATGATAAACATTTTGTATATTCTGTGCATCAGACCATATATATATAAATGTACAAGTATTTCCATACGATCGGTATGTACTTAAATACTTAAATAAGACATGTTTTCCGCCCCGGGAAAATATAATTAAAACAATTCATTAAAAGGGGCTCGTGAAAACTCACCTTTTTGTGAGTCGGTGAGTAATATAAGGAACAGCTACGTGCCTGGATCTGTAATATAATATCTAGTCGTTACTATATAATTCCCATAACTTAAATACGTATCAATCGGTACATCTGGGAACATTGTTAACCCAGTACTGTACTCGATTCGGGGACAATGTTAACCCCGTGACACTTCTAAGGACTCAGATTGTGACATTGCTTAGAGTTTGACAGTCAATTTAGTTAAAGTGATGAAATTATAGCTCGGTTTGACACCCCGTTTGGCCGTGGGGCCCGTTTCCGGTATTTCGGTGCCGGAAACGGTATAATCGGGAAAAATTACCCAAATCATCCGAATTATTTTTGGATGATTTATTTTTACTTAATTTACTTAGATTTATGAAATAGTCCATTTTTAGAGTTTTCATGTACCAGTCAGCTCGCTTATGCGAACTTTGCCGGTTTACACGTTTTAAGCTTTAAAAACTTGTTTTTATGTTCTTTTTAGCACAAATAATTACCCGATTAGTCTCGGGTCTTGAAATTTTGCACAAAACTTAATTTGACAGTAAGGAATTTTGTAAAAATTTTCCAGATTTATTTTCTTATATTTACATTTATTTATCTATTTTTAAATCTTATTAAAATACTAAATATATCAAAAATACCAAAACACTTTAGAAAATTCCCAAATTTTTCTGGGATGATCTTTATCATCCTCATAACTTTCTGGAATTTTCCCAGATTTATTTTCCTATATTTACATTTATTTATCTATTTTTAAATCTTATTAAAATACTAAATATATCAAAAATACCAAAACACTTTAGAAAATTCCCAAATTTTTCTGGGATGATCTTTATCATCCTCATAACTTTCTGGAATTTTCCCAGATTTATTTTCCTATATTTACATTTATTTATCTATTTTTAAATCTTATTAAAATACTAAATATATCAAAAATACCAAAACACTTTAGAAAAATCCCAAATTTTTCTGGGATGATCTCTATCATCCTCATAACTTTCTGGAATTTTTCCAGAATTTAAAACTTATTTTTCAAGCCATTTTCACCCAAAACCGAGCTAGAAAGCCCTAGAACTCGTTTCACCGAAAAGCCTACTTAGACTTTTCCAACTGAGCTCAAATTTTGTGGGTGACTTTTATATGTTATAAAAAGCTTATCTTAAATTTTCCGGAATTTTTCATCATGTTTTGCTATTTTTCACTATTTTTGGCCAAAACCGAGCATTAAATTCACCAAATATTCATCTTTTATCCAAAAATTACCAAAAATTCACAGATCTCATATTTTCATGTGTAGATCATCTCTGTGAAATTTCGTGACCCGACTCTAAGCACACGTAAATCTGTCCATTTTTCATAAACACACGAAAACCGAACTATTTTGTGTTTTCTAGCTTTAGATCGCAAGGATCTCGGTTTCTAGCCTTTGCTAGCCGCTAGATACAACACTTACAAGCACATCAACACCACACCAAGCAAGTTATACCCACAATCAAGCCTTTTCTTTCCTAGTGTCGGTTAAAACATCAAAACAACGATTTTGACCGTAAAAATCCATTCTCGACTCTTTTTACTCATTTCTTGGACCAAGATCCCTTGTATAACTTGTATACATCTCTTGGTCATGCAAGAGTCGGTTTCATCTCGGATTTTCACCCGTCTTTCACATGGAAAATTCATTTGACAAGATTTCAACCGTAAAAATTCATTCTAAACACTTTTAACTAATTACTTGGATCAAGATCCTTTGTATAACTTGTATACATCCTTTGATCACACGAGAATCGGTTTCATCTCGGGTTTTCACCCGTTTTTTCACATGAAACTTCCTTTTCTCAAGAATTATGCAATTAAAAACAAGATTCAAGTATCAAAACATGCTTATACCTTCAAGTTTTTGGTTGGAGATCAAGGGATTGGATGAATGCTTGAAAGTTGAGAGAGTTTGAGAGTGTTTTTGTGTTAAAAAAAAGAAAAGTATAATGTGTATGAGTGTGTGTATAGGGGCCGGCCAAAGAGGGGGTGTGGGGGGGGGCCCACATCTCAAATATTGTCCACACATTTGGATTACACAATCCGGATAATGTTGTGGATAATCTGGTTCAGTTCGTTTCTCGTTTAAACTCGTAATTCGGCTTGAAACGAAATTAAAATGGTCGTTTTTCGGGTTAAAGTAAAATTTTCATAAAACTGATTTAAAAACTTTCAAAACTTAACCCATGACATTAAAACATCATGTCATTAATAATTACGCATCTTTTTCGGCTTGATTGATCGTCTCTTGCTTGGTTTGGTGTTAAAGGTTTCGTTTATCGTACCGACGTACAAATAAATCGAAATCCTTTTTCTGTGCTATAATTCACTTATCCCGAAGCATTAATACCTCGTAAATATCACTAAACATTATATACTTCGACTATAATGTAATTCCCGATTCGTTCGGGTTTCAATAATCGTTCATTGGTTAATTGTAATTCCAATATGATTCACTATATAATTGAGTATGATTCATACTGTGAACCATATATATTCGTATAAACGTGCTATAACTCATATAATCAATATTAAATAACACGTAAATAGTATATTCCGGCTAGGGTATACCTGAATTTGCCGGAATCGTTACAGCTAGTCAGGATGAGTAAACCTGCTACCTTTGACTCTGCTGTCGAACTCAGATGGTTTATGCAGACCTGGCTGCGGATGATGTTGTGGTGGAAGAAGAAAATAAGGAAAAGAAGTGGGTTGCTCCTGTTAAACGACCCGGTACTCAGTTGTGGAACTCCAAGGATAAGAAGCAGAAAGTGTGGGGGAAGAGATCGTGCAAGACGTGTGGAAAGATGCATAGGGGTGAATGTAAGTGGAGTAAAGGATCTGATGTTTGTTATAAGTGTGGTAAGGCTCATGGTGGGAAATGCAGGCTGGGATCAATTGCCTGTTATAAGTGTGGAAAGGTGGGGCATTATTCTCCTGATTGTACTGCAAAACCCGCATGTTACAGGTGCGGTACGCCGGGGCATTTTGCTAAAGAATGCACTGATGGTGGTGCCAGAGGGAGTGGGAAGAATGATGCTGATCAGACTAGGCCAAGGACCAGAGCTTACATGTTAACCCAGGAACAAGCCAAACAAATTCCAGATGTTGTTACCGTTACGTTTCTAGTAAACGGTAAATCGGCTTCAGTTTTATTTGATTAGGGTGCAAACAAAAGCATCGTAGCCACGCCCTTTGGTAAATTACCTAAAATGAAATGTTGCCGTGTGTCTGAAACTTTTATAGTAGAAACCACTAGCGACACTTCGGTTAAAATAATGAAAATGGTTAAGGACTGTAAGATAGAGTTAGATTGACATGAGTTCCCTGTTACCCTGTATGTTATGACCTTAGGAGGGTTCGATTTGGTTTTGGGAATGGATTGGTTGTCTGAGTATGAAGCTCAGATAGTGTGTAAGAGTAGGATAATAAGTTTAAAGTCCTTGGATGGTAGTGCGATGACGGTTTATGGTAATAAGGAAAGTTCTGGGCTTAACGTCATTTCGATGATAAAAGCGGAGGGTTTGTTAAGGCAGGGGTGCGGTGCCTACCTGGCATATGTTGTCAACGTTGCGGCCGAGATAAAAGAAACGAAAGATGTTCCTAGAGTGCGCGATTACCCAGAAGTATTCCCTGAGGATCTTCCGGGGTTGCTGCCGGAGCGAGAGATAGAATTCCAAATAGATTTAGTACCAGGAGCCCAACCCATGGCGAAGGCACCTTACCGTCTAGCACCGTCTGAGATGAAAGAACTGATGTCCCAAGTGCAGGAACTCCTTGATAAAGGTTTCATAAGACCAAGTGTTTCCCCGTGGGGCGCACCAGTGTTGTTCGTGAAGAAGAATGATGGAAGTATGAGAATGTTCATAGACTATCGAGAGTTGAATAAGCTTATGGTGAAGAACAGGTATCCTTTGCCAAGGATTGATATCTGTTCGACCAACTTCCAGGTTCAAGTTGGTTCTCACGAATAGATCGCAGATCAGGCTATCATCAGTAAAAAGTGAAAGAGGAAGACATCCCTAAAACAACGTTTCAGACGCGGTACAGACACTATGAGTTCCTCGTAATGTCATTCGGTCTAACGAATGCTCTCGCAGCATTTATTAACATGATGAATATGGTGTGTCAGCCTATGTTGGATAAATCGGTAATCGTCTTCATTGATGACATATTGATTTATTCAAAGAGCGAGACTGATCATGCTGAGAATTTGAGAGAGGTATTGGAGACTCTGAATGAAGAAAGGTTATATGCCAAGTTTTCGAAATGCGTGTTCTGGTTAAGAGAAGTGCAATTCCTAGGTCACATGATAAATTCTGAAGGGATTACCGTGGACCCAGCTATGGTCGAAGCGATAATGAACTGGAAGACTCCACAGAATCCGACTGACATACGAAGCTTCTTAGGGTTAGCTGGCTGCAATAGGAGATTCATCGAAGGTTTCTCCAAGATAGCCGCACCGTTGACCAGTATTACCCGAAAGACGGTGGTATTCAGTTGGGGTAAGTTACAAGAAGAAGCTTTTGAAGAATTGAAGAAGAGACTCACGCAAGCTACAATCCTTGCTCTACCCGATGGTGACGACGATTTGGTTGTTTATACTGATGCTTCGTATCATGGGTGAGGTTGTATGTTGATGCAGCGAGGGAAAGTGATAGCTTACGTGTCTAGATAGTTGAAAGTTAATGAGAGTACTTACCCGACGCATGACATAGAGCTAGCAGTGGTAGTTCATGCTCTTAAGATTTGGAGACACTATTTGTTTGGTACTAAGTGTACCATCTACACCGATCATAAGAGTGTGAAGTATTTCTTAGAGCAAAAGGAACTGAATATGAAACAGAGGAGATGGTGGGAGTTAATAAAGGATTACGATTGCAACATCAAGTACTATCCTGGTAAAGCTAATGTGGTCGCTGACGCACTTAGTCGTAAGACTGAGGAAGTCATTGCTACAGTGAAGTCATACCAGCTGATTATGAACTAAAGCCTTTTTGAAGAAATCATCAAAGTGCAGTCAGAGGTGTTAGTAGACGAGAAGTTACTAACGAAGGAAAGAGTTTACGACCAGCAAGGTGAGTTGATGGAAAACACTCATGGCGTTAAGACTAGATTTGACCGTATGTGGATTCCACGCCATGGAGATCTTAGAGGTCAAATCTTATATGAAGCTCATAAGTCAAGATACTCGATTCATCCTGGAGCTACAAAGATGTACCAAGATTTGAAAAGAGACTACTGGTGGCCAGGTATGAAGAATGATGTGGTGGATTATGTTAGAAAGTGCTTAACTTGTCTACAAGTCAAAACCGAATACCAAAAGCCTTATGGGAAAATGCAACCTCTTGATATACCTGAACGGAAATGGGTAAACATCACCATGGATTTCATAACTAAGCTACCCCGTACAGCTAAGCATCATGATACCATCTGGGTGATTATGGACCGTTTGACCAAAAGTGATTATGGACATACGAGAGGCTTTCTCGTCAGAAACGTTAGCAAGCTTGTTCATAAAAGAAGTTGTATCTAAGCATGGAGTGTCATTATCGATCGTTTCTGATAGAGATACACGATTTACTTCAAGATTTTGGAAGAGGTTCCATGAAGCTATAGGAAAGATATTGAACATTAGTACGGCGCATCATCCTCAAACCAGTGGACAGTCTGAAAGGACGATCCAAACCCTTGAGGATATGATACGTGCTTGTGTTTTAGACTTTGGTGGAAGTTGGGTTGATCATCTGCATCTGGCGGAGTTCTCCTTTAACAACAGTTACCATTCAAGTATTGGAATGCCACCATTTGAAATGCTTTACGGTAGACGATGTAGAACTCACGTATGTTGGGGAGAGATTGGTCAGAAAAAATGGGAAGACTAGAAGTTGTTCAAGAAATGTATTCAAAGTTCGATCAGATTAAGGCTAGAATGAAAGCTGCTCAAGACAGGCAGAAGTCGTATGCTGACAAGCGGCGACGACCGATCGAGTTTAATGTTGGTGACAATGTGATTTTCAAGATCTCGCCATGGAAAGGAATCATTCGATTCAGAAAGAGAGGAAAGTTGAGTCCAAGGTACATTGGACCGTTTAAGATTTTAGATCATGTGGGTGAAGTATTTTATAAGCTGGATTTACCTGACCAGCTAGACGGAATGCACTTAACCTTCCATGCTTCTCATCTGAGAAAGTGTCTGGCTGATGACACGTCGCACATGCCATTGATGGACATTGAGGTTGATGAACAATTAAACTAAATTGAACAACTGATGAAGATAGTTGACCGCAAGGAGAAGCAACTTCTTCATAAGATCATACCCTTAGTTAAAGTGATATGGAAGCACCGCAAGGGATCGGATGCCACTTGGGAAGTCGAGGAAGAGATGCGCAAGTTTTACCCTAATCTGTTCATGTAGTAATTAGGTTTTGGGGACGAAACCTTTTTAAGGAGGGAAGACTTGTAACATCCAAAATTTCAAAAAATAATAATTTATATATTATTTCTTATAATTGAAAAGTTTACTTGGGTTAGTAAATAAAATAATAGTAAAGAGGGAAAGATAAGTAGGATAATTAAAGGAAATCAATAATGGACTAAAAAGGAAAGATGGGCCTTAGGTCCATGGGCTTAAGGGTGTATAAATACCCCCTTAAACCCTAAATCATTCCATTTCCATCTATCTTATCCATAATATCCCCTACACCTCCATAACACACACACAAATCCTTCCATTGCGTCCGAGGGAGAGGGAAGGCAAGGAAAGATCAAACATATTTGGATAGATCTTTGATACTCAAGGTAAATACAAGATCAAGGTTCATAATCAAAGCTAGCCGTAACCTGGAAACATCAAAAAGGTATGTTCTTTACGTTAAAGGTTTACGTTTTTGTGAACGTTTTGCTACGAAACTTAACCCTAGAGTAGATCGGGTCTAGATGCTTCATAAAAATGCAAACTTGATGATTAAAAAGAACTTAATGGACATATGGTTATATACGGATCATAGATAAACCCTAGATTTTGCTTAGAACGTTTTAGGAATGAAGGTTAATATGGTCAAGATTTTAGGGTTAATGGGTGTTAAACGGTTAGGAATGGTTAGGGTTAATGGGTGTTAAACGGTTAGGAATGGTGGAGTAAGGTAACGAAAAAGATCAAGTTTAGACCGTTAACCATTGTTATAGCCAAAAATGAACTTAAAGATAGGAGGGTCTGAGCTGAAAGCATCAGACAAGGGTTCTCGGTCAACACGAGAACCCGGTCAAAATGGGTAATATGGTCAAGATAGAGTTTTCGGTCAAACGGAGTTCTCGGTCAACGAGAGTTTTCGATGACGAGATTTCTCGGTGACCAAAGATTTCAATCAAACATGAGTTCTCGGTCAATAACTTGGGCTCTCGGCCAGGAACAGTGTTCTCGGTCATCGTGGTTCTGTACCTAGAGTTCTCGGCCATCCAGTTCTGTTAGGCCTGAACCTAGTTGGGCCTAGGTGCTCAAATGGACTGACTTAACTAGATCCACAAACATTAAACCCATAACCCATTTAAACAAACAAGCCCAACTTAGAAAATACTTTGGTTAATTAAATACCAATTAAAAATAATTATACAGTTAATTAACGAGGATATCTATATAACAGTTAGCCGTGCACAATTAAAGAAGGGGATAACAATTAACGGTGAACGCAACAGGATCCAGGTGAGTTTCTAGTCCCATTTCCTTGTTATGTTTTCGGGGCTGTGTGCATACTCGATGTGATAGTTAATAGACTTACTTTAAATGGTAAGAGTAAGCCATGTATGATTGATGTGATAGATATTATGTTATGATTGTGAATGAAAGCTTGTCGGTACGTGAACGATCTTCGGATATTGAACGTATTGACAAGGGAGGTACGTATTTGAAGGATGAATGTGTATGATATATATGTATGTATGTATGTATGTATGTATGTATGTATGTATGTATGTATGTATGTATGTATGTATGTATGTATGTATGTATGTATGTATGTATGTATGTATGTATGTATATGTACAACGTATGAGTACGTAATAATGATTAAAGAATGTATATGTATGTTACGGGTACGTAAAGACAGAATGTACGAAGATGAAGAAGTAAGGGATCAGACCCTAATATTATTTGAGATAGAGAAGAATGGGATCAGACCCAAATAATATTTGAGATAGAGAAGAAAGGGATCAGACCCTAGTAATATCTGATATAGAGAAGAAAGACATCAGACCCTAATAGTATTTGAGATAGAAAAGTAAACAGGGATCAGACCCTAATAATATCTGAGATAGACAAGGATAGAGGGATCAGACCCTAATAATATCTGAGATAGAATGGACAGTAATTATATAGTATGAAAGTATGTATGAAATTATGTATTGAAAGTAAATTAGTAAAGTAATTAGTATGTATCTTCGGATGCATAATGGAAGGTAAGTAAATGTATTGTATGATGTATGATTAACTAGAACTCACTCAGCGTAGCTGACTTTTAGTATGCACGTAGGTGAGTAGGATGAGGCAGCTTTCTTGAGGGGAACGCTTGGCATTGAATTAGAGATTGGCATCGGAAAGCTCAAGACGTTCATGTTTGATGTTTAGTTTATTTCGAAAGACAATATGATGTTTTAAGTTGAAATATGAATTTCTATGAATTGTTTTATGAAAGTTTTTATATTCCGCGTATGTTTTTATTAACTCTTATGATTAGAACTATGTTGATAAGTAAATCCAACGTCCAAATGTGAGGCACCGGTAACGGGGCCTTACACAATGCTTGCTATTTTCAAAACAAAGTCCTTCTCAACAAGAGTCATCACAAAACTCCATATGAGATTTTGTTCAAAATAAAACCCTACATCATGTTTCTGAAGCCTTTTGGTTGCGAGTGCTCATTCTTGAATCTTTAGATTGTTTCTTTGTTGGATATTCAACACACTCAAAAGCTTACAAAGTCTTTGTGAAAGAACATTTGAGTGTGATTGAATCCTCAGATTTGATCTTCAATTATAATCAATTCAAAACTGTTGATGGGGCAACATGGCTATTTTACCTAGATAAGTTAATAAATTCCTTCAACCTGTATGCTAAATATTTTGATGAAACTTTGTACAGGACAAGTGTCCCTGAAGCAACATCAGAAAAGAATGTTGACTTGAACCAATTATGGTCAAAGGTTGCTTAGAAGAACAATGAATATTCATTTACTGAGAAAGTAACCAACGGTGAATTTGAAGATGAAATTGAACAAACTGACAATCTTGATCAGTCACAAGATCAAGAACATTTTTTCATTAATGATGTGCAACCTGAAGACTAGCAAGATCAAGAACAAACTGATAGACACTTAAACTTTGAAACCTTGTTTCAAAATTTGAACATTGGAAATGACATTGCTTCAACATCACAATAGAATGTTGAAGAAGATGCTAGTTTGAACCAAATTGTACTATTCCTTCAGATCAAATTGTTAAAACTTCCTTTGTTAAAAGATAACATCCTGCTGAAAACATCATTGGGGATATTCATGAAAGAGTTACAAGAAGTGCATCTGAATCTGCAAAGATTTTTTTGTACACCTGCTTCATATCCCAAATTGAACCCAAGAACATTGTTCAAGCACTAAAAGACAACAGTTGGGTGGAAGAAATGCAAGAGTACTTGGCTCAGTTTAGAAATATGAATGTATGGGAACTTGTGGATAAGCTAAGAGGAAAATATGCAATAGGCACTAAATGGGTTTTTCAGAAACAAAAGGGATGAAAGAGGCATTGTAATGAAGAACAAAGCAAGATTAGTTGCACAAGGATGCTTACAAGAAGAAGTAATATACTTTCAAGAAGTATTTGCTCAATAGCAAGGCTAGAAGCAATTAGAATATTCCTAGCCTATTATGCTACTAAGAATATCAGAGTATTTCAATTGGATGTTAAATCTACTTTCTTAACTGGAAAAATAAAAGAGGAGGTATATGTCTCTCAACCTCCAGCCTTTGAGGATCATGAGTATCCTAATGGAGTGTACAAACTGCACAAGGTTTAGAGGATCCTGAGTATCCTACTTGTATGCTAATGGATTTCATAGGGGAGCCATTGAGAAGACACTCTTCAATAAGAAAAGAGGAAGAGATTTACTTCTGGTTCAATATTATGTTGATGATATCATCTTTGGATCTACTGATGAACATATGTGTTTGGAGTTTGAAGAAGTTATGAAGTCTAAGTATTACATGAGCTCAATGGGAGAAATGAATTTCTTTCTAGGATTGCAAGTTCAACAAAATAACGATGGTATATTCAATTGCCAATCAAAGTATGTGCCTAACATTTTGAATAAATTCAAGTGTCAAGTCTTAAAGACTGCTTCTACTCTAATGGACACCCATGAGAAGATGATAGCTGATGATAAGGGGGAGCCTGTTGATGAGCATGAATAGAGATAAGATTGGATCTTTGATGTATATGATCGCTTCAAGGCCTGACATTATGTTTGCTGTATGTGTGTGTGCATGGTTCCAATCATGTCCAATGGTGTGTAATATGACTAATGTCAAGAGGATCTTTAGATATTTGACGGGGAAACCTGATTTGGTGATATGGTATCCAAATAATCATGGCCTTGATCTACTTGCATAGACTAATACTGACTATGATGGCTGCAACATTAGTAGGAAGTCTACATCAGGTGGATGTCAATTCTTGGAAGATAGGCTAGTGCCATGTCAATGTAAGAAGAAAACAACTGTGTCAATCTCTACCTGATCACTTCAAGGCCTGACATTATGTTTGTTGTATGTGTGTGTGCATGGTTCCAATCATGTCCAATGGTGTGTCATATGACTGATGTCAAGAGGATCTGTAGATATTTGACGAGGAAACCTGATTTAGGGATATGGTATCCAAATAATCATGGTTTCGATCTACTTGCATAGACTAATAGTGACTATGATGGCCGCAATATTAGTAGGAAGTCTGCATCAGGTGGATGTCAATTCTTGGGAGACAGGCTAGTGTCATGTCAATGTAAGAAGCAAACAACTGTGTCAATCTCTACAGCTGAAGCTGAGTACATTGCTGCATCTGCCTGTTGTGCACAAGTACTTTGGATTCAAAATCAACTACTGGACTATGGTTTGAATGACTTTAACACTCCTATTTTCATTTATAATACTGCTACTTTGTTCATTTTTAAAAACCAAGTCCAACACTCTAAGACCAACCACATTGAAATCAGACACCATTTCATTAGAGACTGTAGTGAAAAACGCCTAATAAACATGAAAAGAGTTGATACTAGTGACAACTTGGCAGATTTATTCACCAAGCCACTAGATAGAGCAAGATTTCACTTTCTATTAAAAGTATTAGGAATGATCAACTCTGATGAAGTCTGATTAATGATGTGTGCTCAATGTGCTAACTGTCTATATTTTGAAAGGTCTTGATGAGTGAGTTGTAATTTATCTGTGAATATGTGTTTATGCTTAACTGATATGTGCTTTTAATGACAATATGTGTGGCTTAGGTGTCTATGATGCTTAGGTTTGATTTCAGTAATTGTTGATGATATCTTGATAAGTGTGTCTATATATGATTTAAAATGATCAATCTGTATGCTTATCTGATATTTTTGAATATGTTGGATAATTTGATATGATGATGTGTTAAGACATGATATACTTTTCATAATTAGTCGTCTTGGTTGAATATTATGTTAAGTCTGCTTGTGTTATTACATGTCACTCATGTTCTGATTATTCTTGATTATGTTATTCATTGCTTATGTCAAAATTTATAATTTTGTGTTAAAACTGTGTGCTCAAATGAACATTTTTCAAAAGAAGTTTTACAAATCATTTTTGATAAACTGAGCAAGTTGCTGGTGCTGAGATGTGATAAGATTATTCAGTTCAAAGCTTTAATAGAAGATTAAAAGCTTTTCAATGAAATTGATCCAACCTTTTGGGAAATGATAGTAGATTGATTATTTCTGCCAATCATAAGGATTTAATAGGCTAAAAAGACTATTAGTGCAGTCATTAATATGTATGGATGCTTTCCAAGATGTGTAAAAACTGAGGTGATATAAACATAATGAATATGCTAAGCTTAATGTGGAGTTACATTGTTGAATATGCATGTTTCAAGATAAATCTCTCCAAATGATAGGCAGTAAAGTGATTATCCAGTCGTACACGAGGCTGTTGGTATTTGGTCACACAAAATGGAACGTCTTAGATATGACAAAGAACAAATGTGAGAGAAAGTTTTATTATCAACCAAATGTTGAAAATTGTTCACAAATTTTGAAAGAAAATCAAACGTGTGGGTTAAACCAAGAACTACAAAGGTGGGGCATCACTATAAGTCCTAAACACCTTGAATGGATGGAAAGTAAGTCCGTAATGTGTGGCTTGCAAGTCCAACATTCAACCTCAACAATTTGAAATGTTTTGTAAAGAAAAATTCATGAAGAAAGTTTATGTGTTCTGTCCTGAAAATATTTTGACCAAATATCAAGGTGTTAAAGTCAAATTGGGGTGATATAGAGTAATCCAAAGAAGCTTTGAGAAGAGATATGGGACATCATAGTACAATAAGTGTTATCATTTTTGTATTATGTACTTAATTGAACCTTAAGAATATCACCAAAGTAATGAAATTAATGCTAAGTCGTATATATGTTGTTAAGCTGCCTGATCTCTCATAATAATGCTAAGAATGAAGTATTGAAAGGTGACTTAATAAATACGATCCCATGTTGAGATCTTTTCATAGAAGAGAAAAAGATTTGGAATCATATAACTGAAATTTGATCTCATTATGCACCATTTGCTCTTAAACTTTGAACTTTAAAGAGAAAACTTTTTGATGTAAAGTTTAAGTCAAAAAGAGTTGCATTTTATCCATGAATATGTCTGCATATCTTATTTCGTGTAAACTTTAATGTTTTTAAACTTTCGAGTAAACTTAGGTGTTTTTATTTGAAGTTTAACTCATTCGAGCAAACTTGATGGTTACGTGATTCGAAAAAAACTATTCATATATTATCTAGTACACTTTGATGATTATGCACTTTCGAGTAAACTTGGTTGTTTAGAAGGTTATCTTCATCAAGGACACTTGATGAATAGGTGATACATGTATGAATATGCTCTAAATAATTGTTTCGAGTAAACTTGGGTGTTTTAATTGAAATTTGTGTTTGTTAGGCATACTTCATAAGTTTGATTTTGATTACATAAATACTTTCTGAAATTGCAAGTGTTTTCAAGTAAACTTTGCTTGTCGAGCAAACTTCATATTTAGAGCACACGTGTTTATTATTATAATAATCCAAGTGTTCTCTAATCATAGATGTATATTTTAAAAGTTTTTTAAGCAAACTTTACTTTGCAAGTACACTGAATGCTCTGAGCATACTTGTGTATTAAATTTAATAAATCAAGTTTCCTCAAGCACACTTCGCACTTTTAAGGTATTGTCGAGCATACTTTGCTTTGGAAGTATACCTGAGTGCATATTTCTAAACTTAGTTAACATTTTGCTAGTATAATCGAGTAAGGTTAGCATTGATAAGGTATTCGAGTAAGGTTGACAATTAGAAATATCTCTAAGTTACTATTTTGGGATCTTTATTGATCTCGAGTAAGGTTGCCTATTTGATGATTTATACTTGATTATTTAACTTGTAATTTAGTTCTCGAGCAATCTAGTACATTCGAGTAAGCTTCCTTCAATATTTCACTTAGTTTATTTTTAATAATTTTAATACCTGAGCAAACACTGGGACGAGCAAGCTTTGGAAATAAGCTTTATCAAACAAGCTTTATGCTTGTACATTTAAAATTGGGTTTTTGGCAGTATTCTTATGCTAAATGACAAAATTCATTTAAAACCCACTTGAATTATTTCTGACTTGCTCGCTACCCAGAATCTCAATCGGTTGCTAAAATCATAGCCTAAATTGGTCATCCAACTTAATCCGACTCGGTAAGCTTCAATTTAGTGATTTCCAACACTCATTTTATGGGATTAGGGCTTCAATTTCATGTTTACTGACATATCTATTTTTTGTGTAGGTTATTAATTAGTTCTTAAAGGATATCTTTCATTTCTTCTTCAAATAAAACTTAACACATTATAAATCTATGAAATTTAATGACTAACTATTGCTTTGGATGTGTCTTTGTCTATGATTGTGCAAATATGACGTATCCGTTTGGAAAGAAGCATAACATTTATGCCTTTCTCCAAGTCACGGAGGAGAACATGCCTATAGAGTTGATGATTCTATGGATGCTACACTCTAGTCTATGCTTCTCATTCACTGAAAGCCCTATCATATACAGAAACCACCATTTGGATTTCTGGAATTCTGCCGAGTTACAAGATGATGAACTTGGAAGAAGAATTGAAGCCACCGTGGCTGGACATGAGGTCGAAATCAAGAAGAACTTGATAAGGGCCACTCTTCAGTTGAACGATAATGAGGATAATCCAATGTCCTTTACTACCCGTAGATGGTTGAGGACTTTCCAAGAGACAATGGGGTATCAAGGAGATGTGAATGAAGGGCAGTTTAAGAAGGGGATGTTTCCCATTCTATACAGATTTCTTATACACCACATTATACAAGGCTTTACACCAAGGAGAAGGAGGGGTACTTGGACCCTCATGAGTAGAGAAATAGGAAATGCTACTCTTTCTATCATCTACAACTAGCCTTTCAACTTTTCAAGACTCATTTTTGAAGGATTGGTGAGTAATCTAAGGAAGAGAAGGGATGACAGATTCTTTGTCTATCCCAGATTTTTACAAATAATCTTTAATATTGTGTACCTTGATCTACCACCCTCGGCCATAACACAAGTATTGCAAGATCCAAACGTCTATAGAATAATTGCAAAGATAGGGGCCACAAGTTATTTCAATCCAGAAGTTGAATATGACATTCTCCCATGGCTACTTGACAATAATGTGGAGATCATGGAGGTTCCAGAGTCAAAAGAGTGACTTCTGATGAAGATGAGAGTGAGGATGATGATGGGACTGAGACCGATGATGATATTGATGGTGGAGAATATGATGATGTTGAACAGAATGTTGTGGAGGAGGAGGATGTTGTTAACGTAGATGATGTGATTCCTGATGCGGCTCCGGGAGTGAAAACAATCTTAGACAACCCTATTCCCACACCACCAACTTCACCACAAACACAAACCCAAACCCAAACACTAAGCCAAACCCAAACCCAAATCCAAATATTAGGCCAACCTGAACATGAACCTAACATAGCTGAATACATCCCAGCCTACCTTATAAACCAACCAAATACACCATACCAATCCCCAACACATTCCCAAATCCAAATATTTTATAATTTCCATGTGGCAAAATTCTCCTATGTAAATTTTTCATTAAGTAATGTAATTTTGCTTCTTGAAAATTTGATGTGTATTTTGAAATGTTTATGTAACCAATAGGTGTTTTGGTACAGCTGAGTTTGTTCCAATCTAGGGGGAGATTGTTGGGATGAGAAAATGACTAAGGAAGATTGGAATCTTCTCAACCTCCTTGAACATGGCTAATTATGAAAACAGAGTAAACTTAGGCATTCGATTTTGCTTAAACTTAGTCAAGCAAGGTATTTTGGCCAAAGGAGCAAGGTTATCTTCTTGAAGTCTTCAAAGTGCTAGATCGAGCATGTTATACTTCATCAAGCAAGGTTGTTCTTCAAGTAAAGCAAGACTGGTTTCAGAGCAAATCCTTGACTAAACCATGCTAAAACCAAGTATTTTGGTGGATCGAGAAAGGTTTGATTAATAAACAGTGATCCAAGCAAACTTGAAGGAAGCTAAAGAAGAAATTACTCTAATGACTTCTAACGAGCAAGGTTCAACCTCGAGCAATTTACAGTGTCACCAGCACACGTGAACTTGTTTAATAAGTTAAAAAACAAAATGGTTGAAGGGACCCAAGAAGAACAAGTTTGCTCGTAGGATATATATCGAGCAAAGTTTGATATTATCATGAAGATTGAAGTCTGCTTGATGAGTAGATTCTAAGGAAAATATTCTAAGTAAGGCTTACTCGGAGAACTGTTCCAAGCACACTTAATGGTATCAGGTCTGCTCGACAAGGACAAAATTTACAAGTTTACTCGAAGACCTGTTTACAGTTGTAATATTTTGTAGTATGTTTGAATATGTTAAGAATCAATGATTCGGGTTTCTAGAAGGCGTCAGGGCAGGTATACTTAACGAAACATTAGGGAACGCCTATGACACAACAAACAATCAGTGAATATTGTGATTTGATGGTGTCTTTATCTTGTACGGAAAAGCTGCCAAAATAAAAACATTCCACCTAGAAACCCTAACTGATTTCCACCATTAATACTTATTGAGTTACTTTGTGTGTTGGCTATATTTTTGTCTGTTAAGCAATATGTTAAGTATTAGTGTTTCCGCCATTAATACTTATTGGTCCTTCACAAAAGCAGTATTTCGTAACCCTCTTGTTGACACGTTTATGTGGGTTACGAGAGTGATTAAGTGAGATAATCGGAACTGACGGGTTTTTATAAATCCAATGTGAGATGCTTCCGATGCAAAGAAAAGGGGCATATCAAAAGGGAGTGTACAAATAAAGAAGTTGGTGATAGTAGTGCCAATACTTTTGGAAGATAGTACAATCGGCAAGCTACATATCATCAAAATTCTCCTAACAAGTCTCTGATGCTAAAAAGAAACCAGCTGAAGCTGAAGTATCAACTTTAATAGCATACCATGCTGCTTAAGTGGATGAGGGTTCAATTGGAACAATTATGTTCAACAAACGAAAGCTGCTTAGGTATTTGAAGATGTTGCTGATGAAAGTGTTTAAGAGGTTGAAAAAGTGTTCAAGGAGGTGTAGGTTGAAAAGGTAGCTGAGAAAGTAGAGGTTATTGAAATGGTTGCTGATGTATACCAGTCTGAAGAGTTGGTTGCGAAAATCAAGAAAGAGCTTGGGGATGTTGAATCGTGCACATATGACAAGATTCATCCTATTTCCTCTGATTATTTCCAATATATTTTTCCACCTGATATAATAGAAAGTTTTACCCGTTTTTACAATGGAGAAGAAGTGCCACATGGTAAAATTGCATATGGGGAAGACGATTAAAAACTGTAACAAGAACATGATCAATCTCAAGAAAAGGAATCAAGAGAGGAAAACATGGAAAATGTTGAAAAATTGATTATGGCAAACCAGGTATGTCCACAATCAATGTGTTTGAATGTGATAAATGTGATTCAAATTGTGAAGAATGTTAGATTAAAGATTTTGAAATTAAAACACTTAAAAGAACCTCTGATAACACTATAAAAGAGATTAATAAAGTAAAAGGAGCTTTTGAGAAATTACAAAAATGTGTAAAAAGTTTGTGGAACGGAATTTAACAAGATGAGAAAACCATTCTCATGTTGAAACACACTCAAGAAGATAAACAAATTGCTATTAATCGACATATTGATGAGAATGCCGCTCTTATGCAAGAGTTAGAATCCGTCATGATTGAAACTGAAAGTGTTGGTCAAAAGCTAAAGAGTTATTTTGCCTCATCATATGTTTTTGATCACATAATTTCTACGAAGAATATTGGTGATCAAGTACAAACTGGTTTAAGTTATCACTCAGTTCCGCCTCCAATTTGGAATTTATACATTCCAAAGGAACCAAAAGGTTTTCTTAAGGCGTTGAACTTGGAGATAAATACTCTAAAGAGTGATTCCAAAACATGTTTGCCTGATTCGATAGACGTTGAATTTGAAAAAATCTGTAAATTGTTCTGAGTGTGAGAGTGAGGTATGTGTACAGGTGTCTGAAAGAGTGTTGAATGAGAATGTGTCAGATAAATCTGATAAAGATAAAACCTGTGTGCTTAAAATTGAGAACACGAGATTTGCCAAAATAATTTTTTATAACAAGAAACAAGTTAAACATTTTAAAAAGATTGTGTTTGTTAAGGCAGGAACGATTGATTCAGAAAACGATGTTATTTTTTGGAAACAAAGCAATGAAGAATTTCTCAAACAAAAACAACAACGTGATCGAGTTGAGAATCGATCTTCACCGGTTGAAATGTAGTAGATTGGAGAATATGTTTTAATTGCAACGAGATAGGACATCTGTTTTATGCTTTTCCTAATCAATTTTAACACGATCATGTTCATATGAAATAGGTCAAAGTTTATAAAAAGAATGTGAGTCATACTCTTCCACAATATTGTGTACTAACAAAAATTCTTAAAAGGGAAGCAAATATGGTCAAAAGTGTGTTTAAAATTGGTGAATATTCTACTATGCAAAAGGACAAATTCAATGTCAAGAAACACACTAAGGGTCAAAACTAGGTAGCAAAGTCAAAACTGGTGATTTGGAATCTATGATACCTAGTAAGGCTTCTGATGTTGTTAGTAAAGATTCTAATGTTTCTAGTAAAATTTCTGATGCTTCTAGTGCTTGTTCATATAATTTATCAATGGATAATTAATGTGATGAATTGTGTGAGGAAATGTTGTATGAGAAATTCAAACAACCCTAGATCATGAAGGTTTGGATTTCCTTGTTTCACTAAATGGTTAATTGGTGTGGAGGGGCTTCCAAGATCCGATGATTCACGTTGAATGATGGATATTGAATATTCTAGACATATGACTGGTACTCTTCATTTGTTGAAAGATTTCAAATCAATTAGAGGAGGCTTGGTCGGATTTGCTGTTAACGAAGGAGGTCAAATAGTGGGTAAAGGAATACTGTCAAATGGCACAATAATGTTTGATTAAGTCAATTACATCATAGAATTGGAGAACAATTTGTTGAGCATTTCACAAATTTGTGACAATGGATTCTCCACACACTTCACTGAAAGAGAATATATTATTTTGATTCCGGGGGACAAGATACCGGGAGAATGGATTTTGATGAAAGCACCTCAAGAGAATGATTTGTATGCTCTCAACATGAGTGTTGCTAGCACGATAACCAAGACTGTCCAATGTTTTGTCACCAAAGTATTAGACAAGGAATCTATATTATGGCATAGGAGAATGCGTCATATTCATGTAAGAAATATGAACTACTTAGTTCATAATTAACTCGTTAATGGGGTGAATATGAAAGATTTCATTTGAGTGATGATTGCTTGAGTTGTAAAATAGGTAAACATAAAAAGAAGACTCATTAGTCAAAAGCGTTGAACTCAATCAACTTGCCACTCGAGAGAGTCTATATGGATTTATTTGGACCCTTAAATGTCAAAAGTATCACTGGCTAACTTTATTGCTTAGTGGTTAGCGATGATTATTCAAGATTCTTATGGGTAATATTCTTAAAATCCAAAGATGAGACGTTTGAGAATCTAATGATTTTTTTAAGTTAGAAGTTATACAAGTTGCCGATTCAAAGTACCCGAAGTGACAATGGATCCGAGTTCAGGAATAACAAAATGTTGGAGTATTGTAACGAACATGGTATTCTTTATTAATTTAGTGCACCCTACACTCCACAACAGAATGGGGTCGCTGAAAGAAAGAATAGAACTCTTGTTGAGACTGATAGAGCCATGTTAGCCGAATCAAAACTGCCTGTTAATTTTTGGACTGAGGCTATGGCTTCTGCATATTATACACTAAACTGTGTTCTCACTATATAGAAAATTAGGAAAACATGTTTTGAACTCTTGAACCGAAGAAAGCCAAATCTGAAGTCGCTCGAACCATTTGGGTCACGATGTACGGTTCTAGATCCTGATGGCAAGTTTGGTTCAAAATCGGTAGTTGGATTCTGTGTGGGTTATGCAAGTCCGTTATGAAGATTATTTCTTCCATGCATAAACTAAATCATGCAAGTACAACATCTGGATTGTCAATGATACAATGTACCTACTCAAAAACTGGGAGATGCATGGTTGTTTGATTATGATAACCTTTGGAAGAGCATCAATTTACTGGAAGACGATTTATCAGATGAAGTTGCTTCGTTATTGTTTCAGCAATATTTGGATGATGATTGTTCTCAAGAATTTGCATATATTAATATTCCCCTGTTTTTAATGAGTTAATTCATAATTATATTCCTGATCTTGTTGCTAGTCCATCTACTCCTTCATTTGATGATGATGGAGAATCTCATGAGGATGTGATTGAAACGTTTGCTACTCCGAGTTCAAAGGAACTATTTGGAGATGAGAATGCTACTAATTTGCAAGATGATGTGAGTCTGTCAACAGAATGTTTTAATATAATTAATATATATACACATACATACATACATACATATATATGTCTGTGATTTTAACCAAGATTCGGAAGTGTGATTAGTTAACATGTCAGTTTAATAAAACTATTGACTAGTTATTGTAGTTATAACATTTGTAATATTGATTAAAGAATTAAACATGTTATTAGAATTGTTTAAAAGAACTATTTACAAAAATCACTAAAAAGCGGTGCAAGGGGTGGCTCGAACCTGTGCCCCCAGCCTCAATGAGCCTTAACACACACCCCCAGCTAACTGGGCTAGGGGGAGTTGATTATAGGATTGAAACGAAAGTTTATAAACAAATAGACAACGAACAGTTTAGTAATGAACCCTAAATCGATCAATCGATTAAACCCGCTTATGTTTAATCAATTAACCATAGGGTTATTGAATATGATTAAAAAACGATCCTAACCATATATTGGATTACCTTTAACAATGACTATACGAAGGTTAATTGACCGATACAATGCCGACCATGACGATGAACAGAACAGGTATCTAACAACTATGATAATTTAATTGGATATAGGGTTATTGTAGGTGACAGATAATAGGTTGTTTCTAGAGGTTTAATTCAGTTATTATCTTCGATAGCTTTTATAACAAGATTATATTATTGTCCGCTATGCTATTTAGGAAAAACGAATCATAGTTTGATTGAATTAACTTAACTAGGATGTCGGCTAGGCGGAAATAAGGAAGTATATTACAACTTTTGATGCAACTTCTATCTTGGATGCGAGAATTGAGGTCAAAGCCTTTGATTTGTGTAAACGACTTTGCAATAAGATATTGGGTTTGAGTTTGGATAAGGTAAACTGATCTGGATCAAGGTCACCAGATTTTTATGGGTTATAATATGTGGATTTTGCACTTTAGTCGCTATAGTTTGAGGGTGGAAACATAATTAGGTAATAGTTTAAGTTTTAGTAAAAATTTCCATACTTTCAATGTTCTAAATATATTATATATATAATTGAACAATAATATAATAACAATTAACTAACTCGATAAAGTGAAAAAATTTCCAGAAAACGAAACGAGTCGGGTATTTAATAATAATATTATATTGAAAAATCCAAGATGTTACAGCTAAATTAAGAAAGCAACAAAAGCGAAGGAACACAGAGGAGGAGACTGATAAAACCTGTGTACCTGATATTGTGAAAGAAAAGAAATAGAAAAGGGGAAAGAAGCATCTTTGAAGGTTATTGATGTAGAAATACACATGGCTAAACGTGTTGAAACATCTTTGAAGGTTATTGATGTAGAATCAAATCTTGAGGGCAAGATTGGTGAATCAGTGGTTGTTGGGAAGTTTGTTCCAGAAATGGACATTGATATGGAACCGGTTGTGGATTTAAGTCGAAATGATAATATTTTGAAAACACCTAAAGTTCAAGCTACACCATCACCAAAGAAGAAAACACCAAAGAAAACTACAACAAAATTGACTCCAAAATTTGCTTCTCAAGGTCAATCATTTGGAAGTTTTCCTGATTTTGAGGATGCTAATATATTATTGGATGTAGCTTCCAGACAAGAGTTTAATTTGTTAAAGGGTCGTGTGGGGGAACAAGATGTTCGTATCGAGAGTTTGTCTGAAGAAAATAGCAGATTGAGGCATGACAATGTGGAAATGAAGGCAAAATTGATTGAGAATGAAAGGAAACGGTCTTTACAAGCTGATTTGTTAAACCAACACATGAAATATTCTATGATTATAAACTTGAATATGGGCATTCGTTTATTATCAAAAGCAGAAAAGGTGGATGACACAGTGTTTGAAAGAGTATATGGAGGACAAGCTAGTTAGGAGGAGTGTCAATTTCGTATGATGTATGATAAATAAAAGGTTGGTCTAAAAGGTAAAGGAAAGGTGGCTGAAGAACTAATTATTTTATGTAAAGATATTGTTACTGAGCATAATGTTGGATCATCTTCTATAGTGTGTACTACACAACAGCCACTGGTGGAAGAACCTGTTTTGGATATGGTTGTCTATGAGCCAAAGGTTGATGAACCATTGATTGTGGAACCATTGGAGTTGGTACCAATGATTGTCACCGATCCAATTGTTGAAGATGATAATGAAGACGAAAAGGATGAAGGAAAACTCGACTTGTCTGTTGGTGATGATTATGAAGATTTATACGATGATGAAGATAATACTGGAGGTGGAATTGGTTTATTGATTAATTCTAAAGGCAACAAGATTCGTGGTGATAATGTTCAAGAAAGTAATAATTCTAATGATCATACACAACATGAGAGTATTGGTGAAAAGTCTGTTGAAGATACTGAAGTGTACGATGTTGATCCTATTGCAACAACTTTGTTTCAGACGAAAGGTGTTGTATATGAGGCTGAAGAGGGTGAAATTGTCATGACTAGAGCTGATTTGGCAAAGAAGTTGGATGTTATTGAAGATGAATTTAATTTTGACTTTGAACGTGAAATGGGTGGAATCTGTGATGATAAAGAAGCATTCATGCCTTCTGATGATTACATGTTAGAAGAGGTGTTAAAAAAGAACCTGTAACATATACTACACAAGATAATCGAGTAGTGAAGATTTTAATAAGGAGATCAAGATGATAAGTGAAGAATTTGATGAGTCTAGTAAGCCAGTGGAAGTTGAGGTGACTAGTGAGAGAAAGAATGACTGGTTTATAGATCATCATGTTGAACCTAAGAAACAGTGTCTCAGACCAGTCAAGTATGTTAAGAAGACAAAGAAAGATACTGCTTTTGAAGAATGTATTAGCATTACTTATCTTAAGAGGATATGAAAGATTGCAGTGAAATGGCAGTTTGGAATGCAATATTTTGAAAGTCTGATGGAGTGGAAATCTTTACCATGGCATGATGTTTATAACATATGTTAGAAGAAGTTGTTATATCCTCCGGTGAAAGGTTACATTTCAGAGATATGGGACTTTATTTTTCGTTAATCAAAGTGTGGTTTTAAAATCTGGACACCAGATAAACCAAAGCTTCATGTCTCTCGTGTCAAGAAAAATCCAGAAACTGGGGATTTTGTCAAGACATTGAGATATTCAAGATATGATTCTTTAAAGGTTATACAATTATATCCAATGGAGCAGAATATTCATCAATTCTTTTTATGGTGGTATTACGATGAATCAACGGGAGAAGCTGTGATCAACTAGGACTTGTACAACGAAACCAATAGATATAATGTGATTGAAGTACTTAATCCTATGTGCTTGATAAATTGTTCTAAGAAAGATATTGAAGTCCTACACACCCACAAAATTCAAGTTTATTATGATAAGTGTGAGGAGCAGGCTCATCAATACCAGTGCATTGTGAATGTTTTTTATGTTAACAAGGTACATTCTGGTAGAATCTGGGAAACAAAGTGGATTATAGTTGGGCAGGAGGAAGACAAGAATGAAGCTGAGCTCGAAGATGAACGTAAAGACAGTTTGACAAGAGCTTCATGGATCATGTTTAATTTATGCATGTTGGTGTTTCAAGACCTACACATCAGGGGGGTTCAACCAAACCTTCATTTGAAGAAGCAAGAAAAGCATACAAAGCAAGAGTATTTGGGATGACAGAGTGAAGACGATCAAGATCTAGCAATATCCAAGGGGGAGTTTGTTAGAACATGATGTCTAGTTCTAGGATCTTGTATTTTGTATCGGAAAAAGGGTTGATATGTAAAATGGGTGTATATGTATCATATCCAGTGGATACATACTTATACGGAGCATAACACATACACATTAGATATGTCAAGTGTATAAGTATATACTTATTTGTCCATTATAGTTAGTGATTCAGATTTTCATATTGAGTACTGAGCTTGATTCTGTCATAATCAATGTACTGTTGTTGATGTTGAACTGAATACAAAGTATATTAAAAGTGAATTCATCTTGTGTTCTTTATCTCATAATGTTTTCCGCACATTATTTTAAATAGTAGATTGTAAACTCAGTGTTTCGATCCTTATACGTATACGTTATTTCAACTTTTTAAAAACCTGTGAACAATCCATTGTACTTCAAAAAGAAGGAATTCCTGATTTGTGACTTTATGGGAAAAAAATAAACAAATTTGTGTGCAAAGGAATTGCACATCCGGACAACACAATTGACCAGATTGTTGTCAAAACTGCTTGTATACCTTAGTTCCCAAAAGGTTTGTCCAAAATTATGAAGATAAAATTCAATATCTCCATTGATAACTGCAATTCCTCCAGAATTTCCTCCATGCTAACGAATATCGTGTGACCTTCAACATCGCCGTGTATCTCTTTAATGCTTTTGCCATTAATGATATATTCATTTACCGCAACGATATTCCAGATGCGCGAGATCCACTTTCTATACACATCAATTTCGTTGTTCAACGGGCCGACCATTGGACTTTTCCTCAAGAAATTAGTCATTGGTCTGAAACGTTGGTACAAACCATTTTATGTAGATTTCATTCGAATATTATGGCTAATGGGAACTTGGGAAGGTGAATCTAGAACCGATGTAAATCATTAAGATATTGATTACAAAACTTTGATGAGATATGATAGAGAACTATAGATCTATTTAAGGAAAAAATACGACTCTTCAATTAACACAGACAAATTTAGGTGGTAGAAATGAACTTCATTTTTTCACCGCCTAGTATCTTTTGTGTAACTGCTTTTGTTTGTTAATAAGTTGTTTCATCAACTGTTGTATTATGAGCAAATGGACATGAGTTGCTTAAGTTGGAATATTAGAGTAACAACTGATATAAGTTATAAACTAATTACATCTTGAGTCCAGCTTCACATTAAACAAAAATAAACATGAAAATAAGTTATTAAATCACCAAGAACTAGGGGTGTCAATCGTGTTGGGATGTGGGTTGACAGGTTGACGACTTTCATGTTGGTGGGTTTTCCTGTCAAGCTTATTCAACCCTAAACTAACCCATATATTTATTTGTGTCGTGCTGAATAATTTTAATTTGTGTAGTGTTGGGTTCAACCCATTTTATGCTCATTTACAAATATGAGTAATAACGTTGACCTAGTAACAACTTAAACAATCAGTTACTCGCATTCAAGTAAATTTTAGTAATTTTGTGATTGACCGAAAGCTACTCAACAGGTTAATAAGTGAAGCCATTTATTAAATGAGTCATGTTAGGTTTTACATGCTTATGAAAATGGGTTGTGTAATCCGACCCTAAACCAATAGTTTTTCGTGTCGGGTTTGGGTCGTGTTTTTGGCCGTCTTAGTAATTATTGCCCCTACCAAGACCAAAATAATTTATCTCCTAAGTCAATTATTATTCACAAGAATATGTAAGGAATAACGATTACCTAGGATTATTATGCCCGATTCCAGTCAATAGGCCCAATAATAGTCAGTTAGGACCAACGACGGTCAATTAGGCCTAATGATCTCAATCAGGTCCGATAATGCTAAGTAAGACTCATTGATGACCGATTGGGCCCAGTCAAGGTCGGTTAGACCTAATAATGATTATTTAGGTTCGATGCCAGCGATTAGGCCTGCCGGAGTTCATTTACATCCAATGGTGGTGTATTTGACCTAATGCGGGTCAATTGTGTTTCATAATGGTCGATTACGCCCGATTACAGTCAACTGAGGCTAATAACGGTCAATTAGTACGAACGAGTATCACTTAGGATGATGGTCAATAAGGTCCAATAATGGTTAATTAGTCACAATGATGGTCAGTAAAGTCTAATTACGGTGGGTAAGGTCCAATGACTGTTAATGATGGTAAGCAAAATATAATAATGGTCAATTAGGATCAATTATAATCAATCAGGCATAGTCATAGGATCCAATGATGATCATTTAGGTTCATTGACGGTCAACTATACCTAATGATAGTTAGTTTTGGCCAACAACGGTTAATTAGTCCCAGTGATGGTCACTCAGGGAACTGAAGGTAATTAAAGTACAATGGGTAGTTACTTAGGCATTATGATGGTAAGTAATGTCAAATGACGGTCAATTAGGCCAAATTGTTTTCAATTAGATCCAACGATGATCACTTAGGCTCAATGATGGTCAATTTGGCCTAATCATTGTCAATCAGGACTAATGATGATCAGTTAGACCTAATGATGGTCAGCTAGTCCCATTGATTGTCAATTAGATCAAATGATGGTAAAATAGGCCCCACAGTAATCAGTTAGGCATAATGACAGCTAACTAGGGCAAATGTTGGTATATTTGGGACAACATTGATGTAGTATGCTTAATGAATGTCAATTAGGCCCAATGGAAATCAATTAAGCATATTCATGTCAAATTAAGCCCAACAACAGTCGGATAGGCCCAATAATGGTCGACTGGGCCCAATAACAGTCTTTGGGCCGACTAATGGCTAATTAAGAACAATGATGTTCACAAAGGCCCAATGAAAGTCAATTAGACCCAATGACAGTTAATTTTGGAAAATAATTGTCCATTAGGCCGAAATGACAGTCAATTGGGTCCTATGATGGTTAGTTAGGAATAATGATGCTCATTAAGTCCCAATGACACTCAATTGGGTCAAATATCGGTTAATTTGGCATTATGATGGTGTATTAGGCCCAGTTACAATCAATTAATCACATCCCCTTAATTCTAATAAATTTCACTAAAACCTTCCAACAAATTTTCTCTCTATATTTTTTGAAAATTTCACCAAAAATAACACTTACTCTCATCTCACTCTCCGAAAATATATCCTCATCAGATATCTATGGTTGATTCATCATTAAATTGGGTTCGATTCATAACTAATTAGGGGTTGATTCATTACTGATTCATCACTAATCAGGGTTTGATTTACCATCAATTCACCACTAATCAGGGTTCTATTCATCGTCGATTTATCACTAATCAGGGTTAGATTCTCAGTGATTAATCATTGATTCATCACCATCGCATCCCGTACAAGTACGCTCATTGTAATCTAAAATCTAAAAATGCTCAAGACATAAAATGAAAAACGCTCAACTGAATTCCAAACCCTTATACGCTCAAGGCGTAAAATGAAAAACGCTCAAGGTTAAAACTAGTTTTGCCCAGGTCAAAAAGTTTATTCAATTGAAGCTCCAAAACTGTTTGTTTTGATGAATTGATGATTAGTTTTCAAAGTGTAATTGATCAATTGCTAAAACTATTGTTAAAACAAACATATGGACAAAGGGGAGCAGAGCTACATTTTTACGGCGAGCTGCCGAACAGTCGTCGTCGACGCCGGTGATGGTGACGGAGGATTGTTGATGCCGGCGAGTGGTGGATCGTTGGTGGTGGAGATGGATGATAGAGTAGATCATTGGTGATGGATGAGTGTTTGATTTAAGGTTTTTGTGTTCTTTTGAAGTCAACGGAGATGGATGTAGCGTAAATTTTTAGGATTAGGGTTTGTTGTATTCTATATTTTATATATATGTGTGTGTATGCGTGTGTGTGTCTGATACATGCATATTACAAGGTACAAAATAGCACAGAGGATGTTCTTATCATATGGATAAAACGGTTACTAAATTCATTCCCTAATTTGTTTTGTTTCTTTGTGTATATAATGATTTCATCGTTGTGTATATGCCTGATGTGTACATACATATTACAAACTACAAAATAACAAGGAGGATGTTCTTATCTTAGAGATAAAATGGTAAGTAAATTCATTCCCCTTGTTCAGCCCGGTTTCTTTCTGTATATAATGATTTCATGGTTGTATCTATAAGAGATGCGCATGTATTAATTATAAGGTACAATATAACGGGGTTGATATGCTTATCAAGCCCGTTCTTTAATGTTAAAGTCATTGTAGATAAATTTGTAAGTTTAACTACGAGCTTTTTTTGGTTTATTAAACATGTTTTTAGTTTTAACATAAAATACATTTCATTACATTATTTTTACATTTCATTTACATATCAAAAGGGGCAAGCGTTACCAATATAAGCGCACTGTTAATCTTAGCTACTACTTGTGATATCTTCTTTAAACTACTCTTGAAACTGACAACCCCCCACCCCTCTAGTGTTGATCAGTTAAAACAATTGATCAATGAACAACAAATATCCTAAAAGGCAACAATTGTTTCACGTGACAGTTTTTATCATAAATCTTACTGACATATTCCAGCATTTTGATGAACATATCCATTACTTTTTAAAACTAACATTGCTCTCCCATTGACTTGAATGACCATGACACATTTAACTTTTATGTAGCAACCTACTTAATACATTACGCTTGCCCTTTTATTTTTCACATAGTAATGGAAAACCTGTGGTAAGGGTTTGACAACCTATTTTTTTTTTTTTTTTGTAATAATTTTTCATGTGACTACCGATCTATAATTTTATAACATACTTCATTAATTTGTAGGTCAATTATATGGAGCCTACTAATGGTAACATCTCTCACACATAGTTCAAAGAATCGGTAAGTATTTACAATTTCTTTTATTTGACAATTGCTAATTATTCATAACCTAACCAGCTACATGATTTTGTAAAAACACGAAAAACAAAAGAAAATAGAAACAAAGGTTAAGCTACACCAAAAGAGGCGATCTCGTTTGGAACAAGAAAGAAACAAACATCCTAGAGGTATGTATCGACTTTTCTAAATGGATATATGGATATTTGTTTTTGTTTGGCTATTCATATTTTGTTGCTCCAGATAAAAAATTAGTAGACATACATGGAAGAAAAGATGCAATAAGATTTAGAAATTAAACAAAGGGTGTTGGCTTAGAAGTTCAAAGTATTTAGTGTATAAGTTAAACCCCTGATTATATCTATGGAAATATTTTGGTCAATATTGTAAAAATATCATTTGGTTAATTAACTTTTAGTTTTTTCATGTTTAATGAAATTTTATTTTAAAAATTAAAATTGAAATTTAAGGGATATTTCCACAAAAATGGCCACATCAAACAACAATAACTTCATGTGGTTGTTGCAACCCTTCAGTAACATTTTTCGATATGGTTAACAAAATCTTTTATGTGACTATATGACACAAATGGCCACAGTTACTATGAATTCATGTGGCTAATGCTATTGTGACATTCATGACAAAACGAGGTATACTATATTCATTACGTAACAAGTAAACGATAAATCGGTTAATTCGTAGTGCTTAAAACGAGTAACCGACCGATACTAATTATGACCCGTATACATACTGAGGGGTCATATACGAGTTATATATATGTTATAGAGGCTAACATATTGATATTTAGGCCCCAGTACGTTTAAAACTCTTTAAACAAAAAAGGTTTCGTTTATCGATACGCTATAAGCTTAAATGCAATCGTTAATATCAAAACAAGCATTGTAGCATCCGTTAAGCCAAAAAAGATTTATAAAACACTTATATGACATGTTCTAAGCAATCCGTGAAAATATTTTGGAATTTTACAACGAGTCAGTACGTTTTTCTTATTTTACAAAAATAAGCTGAAAAACACTCGTTTTTGCGCTATTTCTCACACCCGAATTAATTTTCTTGCGAAAAACCGAACCCGAACTAAATTTGAAGTGGATTTTCATGTTTGGGCTTGTATGATTAGAGTAATGGGCCAAAACAGCCCATTAAGGGGTCCTTCATAGTTCCGATCGGCCAGCCCCACCAAACATCACATTATTTTTTATACATAACTTATTCCTTAAGACTTTGTTATTCATTCTAATTTACAAACATTTTGAAGTCCAAGCAGCTCCAGCTCTGCTCTATCAACTTCCCTTCAAAACCCTAAGGTAAGGTCAAGTTTTATGAAGATTTAACCAAGTTTGATTCATATAATTAACATATAAACATGTTTTAGTTAGTTTTAAACATGTTTAACCATCCAAAAGCCCTAAAAATCAAGTAAAACCATGTTTTGATGTTAAACATGTTTACAAACCTGGAACATATACTTTTTTGGTCAAAAACGCGGATTAGAACATGAATACAACGTTTTTACGGTTAGAAAGTTCGGTTTGAACCCAAAACCGAAACCCTAATTATCAAGGCTGTTACATGGATGATTTATGCTTGGTTTGATGTTATATGATATGTAGATATACTGAGTTTGCAACCCGAGACCCTGAAAGTCGTTTAAGCTAGCAAAATTCATCGAAAACCGACAAGGTAAACCCGTAACACACGTTTAGGGGCTGTTTAGTATTAGGTTGTGACGTGCTTGTTGTTAGCTTGTGAAAACTTGCAGGGACATTAGGGATCATATAAATGAGTCCCTGTTCAAATTTGGTAATTTTTCGATAAACGGAGAATATTTGGTGAATTTATTCCCGTTTATGAGCGTTTATTTGGGAAAAATAGCTAAACATATTGAAAAATTATGAAACTTGGTTTTGGAGTTTAATATGTGATGGTAAGATCACTGGTAAAGTTTGGGAATCATTGGAAATGTCTAAGTATGGTTTGAGCAATCATGGCTTAACCGAATTTTAACAGCCGAAAAACGCACAAAAAGGCATTTTTTCAAAAGAGTTAGGTTCTGGAAATTTTGCAGGGGCTATGTAATAACATTGAGGCCATTTGTAAAAATTATCGGATTTTTCGGAGGTCGTTTGATATAAACGTGCCATTTATTACACGATTATAACCTATTAAATGAATTTTTATAAATAAATAAATAATAATAAAAATTCTGTAAATATTTTTATAAAATTCTCCATCTCTTAATGTATTTTTACAAAAATTTACATAATTTATATATAAGTACATATTTAGTTATGATTAATCAAATATTTAAATTATAATTGTTTTAACGAAACCGGCAGTTTTGTGTTTAACGGACTGACTGGTATGTCAAAATGTCAAAAGTGGTCAAATATCATATTTTTGAATGATATTGATAAAAACGAACTTTTTACGAGAATTCCGGACAAATCGGGTGGATTGTGCGCGTTTTGTATAATAAAACCCGTGTGAAAACGGAAACAAACCATGCGATCAAACCAGACACCGAAACCTTAAAATTCTTTCATAAATCAAATTATTTTATCAATCAATATATTTACTTAAGTTTTATGTGATCTTACCTAATCCCGGAACGTATAAATGATCAACTGAGCTAGGCTCGGAAAACGGTGAAACTGAGCCAAATCCAGTTTTAAACATTTCATAGTATACAACGTCACAATCTAAGACTATGGTCATGTTCTGGGCCTAACAGCTATACCCAGATTATCTATACAGCCCGACTTAGCTTGAACACTGTACTAGTAATAACGATACGATACCGTTTATAGGAATCAGGCTATAAACGAGGCATCTGACTTATTGATACGTGATTTCTGTGCGAACTACGATAAGGTGAGTTTCACGACCCCCACTTTCTAAACTGTTTTACGAACTATCGGGGTGAAAAGCATGTTTACATAAACTGATATACTTGAAAACGTGTGATGATGTGGATTATCTAAGTACTAACACTTGACAAGTCCCTACAAACACAAGTGATTAACTTCGTGCCGGTGACGTGTGGATAGTACTATCAGTTTGACAAACCCAACTGACAGAGCCGGAGGGGTATGCCGGAACATATGTAAACCCAGTTGCACATTGTCATTATATTTTTACATACTGCTATGTGGTGTTAGACATAGTACATACTTGGGGCAAAGTGGCTGTTAAATGCCAACGGGAGTGCATGGGCAGTGGAGGCTATGTGTTTTAGCTCGTTTCGGTTTCACTTGTGGCTTAGTATAATACATCATACACAGACATATATACATACACACTTAAAACTTTACGAACTCGTGTACTGATTTCATTGATACTCGTGAAACTTGAAACTCACCAACTAGACGTGGTTGACCCGTTTTAACATGCTTTTCAGGTAAAGCAAAAGTGGAATGATTTGCTTACATGCTTGGTGTTAGAAGGAAAGTTCAATAGCTGTGAATAGACGCTGATATAATACTGTATAAGAAGCTCGTAAACCGGTTATGTGTTTTTCACCTAGTTTGTAAACTTAGTACCTACCAATGTAATATGATGTAATTTAGCTGTTGAATCTCTTTATAAACAATGTTGTTGATACCAGTGTTATCTGTTACATTCCCGTATTACGCTTCCGCAACTACCTAGTCGGGGTGTGACAGAAGTTGGTATCAGAGCCGTTGGTTATAAAGAATTAGGATGTCCCTTAGGATACCCTAAGATAACCGTAGGCTCGATTAACTCTGGGAATAAAATAATATTAAATAATATACACGAATGATTCTCGTGATGAACGCGAATGGACAAGTGGGTTATTATGGTCCGGAACGTAATAACAGACTTGTTTGTACGAGGAAATTCGAGAAGAAGTCGATAAACAATCGAATAGGTAAAAACAGCAACATATGTGTACAAAATATAATAATAAATAAATATTTGTGTATATAAACGATTATTTGTGCTTATGTGTATAAATACCTACATGTATTTTACTATGATTAATATAGAAGGATATTGTTCTTATCACTAACAATTGTGCAGGAATATGTCAAGATCTACTGATCGTTTACCTAATACCCTACCAACAGAGCCTGAGGAGGAAGAGGAGGATCCGGAAGAGGAAACTGAGGAGGAACCAGAGGAAATGGGACAAGGTGTAGATGCGGTAATTCCACGTGAGGTACCCGCGGATCAACCCGACTTATCGGGTTATCGTTGTGACACCTATCCCCCTAGGGAATCCCCTAGGAATGTTGCAGGACAGGGAGCTACTAGTGCTTATCATTCACCTGTTAGAGCACCCAGATCCCCTACTCCACCTGTACAGCATACACCAGTACCCCCACCCACTATTAGAAACCGTCAGACCGCTCGCATTTCATTGCGTCCACCTGAGCACGCCTCTTTCCCACCTCGATCTACGTACCATAGGGGAGAAACATCACGTGTCCAGGTCACTGAGATACCTATTCCTACTTAAGGTTTACCCGCTCCGGTACCCGAGCCACCTCGTCATTCTGATTCAGCAAGGTTTGGTTTAGCAACTGATCAGCTTTTAGACCAATCACATTCAATAAATAACCTAAACCTGCATAGACATGATATGCAAGATCACATGCGGTACATGCAGCAAGAAATCAGAATTGTGCAAAGATCCAGTGCTCACAGCCACGGGCGTCAGGATCGGGCAATGATACTACTGGGGGTATGCTTAGCGGTTAATGCGGCCCTAGTGGCTGCTGTTGTTTGGTTGTGGCTTCATGTTACCAAGAATGGATAGGACATAGTAGTCTAGCCGTATGTATATAGTCTTTTGATATCCCAAACAGCATTTTGTTACAGCGTGTTGGGCTGACTTGGGAGTTGTTTGTGGTTTAGTACTATTTCAAGCACTGGCCCTTATCGGGTTAAGTCTACATGTCACTTTGTGACAAATTTTGATACGCATATACAAGCACTGGCCTATACCAGGTTAAGCCTATGCGCTAATTTTGGATGCATATGTACAGTAATGATTATAATTAATACAAATGTGTTTTCTTTGGCATAGTTATGTGTTGTGAAATTATAATATTGTAAAGTTGTGTTGATCATAGTGAAACAATATTGATTATTATATAATTGATTATTCTATAGAATGGCCCCGAAGAAAACAAACACTTTGTCTGAGGCGGAAGTGGCCGCAATGATTGCTCGTCAACTACAAGCAGTGATACCAACAATTGTAACACAAGTCACTGCAGGCATACGTGCTAACAATACTGTTAATCAACCTACGAGCACCACCACGGCCACTGTTAATACACCTCCGCCGGACACTAATGTAGCCCCGGGTGTTACTACCCCGGTGAATACGGATAATGTCATAAATAATAATAACACTCTCCCAACTATGAATGTCACTGGGAACCCAGAACCTGTTGTGCACCCTGATAATATCCCGAACCCTGTACCGGTTGTTAACACAACTAACAATAATAATAACCGAGAACCCCCGCGTCAGGAGTACTCATACAAACAATTTACATCATGTAAACCGATTGAGTTTAAGGGTATTGAAGGACCTAGCGGACTGGTCAAATGGATAGAAAAGACCGAATCAGTAATTAATATCAGTGAGTGTCCACCGAACCGCGTGGTCAAATTTGCTACCAGTATGTTTCTAGACCAAGCGCTGATGTGGTGGAACACGGTAGTCCAAATAAGGGGACAAGATGCTATTAATCGTATGTCATGGACTGAATTAAAAACCTTCATGCTAGAGCATTTTTGTCCTAAAAGTGAGATTCAGAGGTTGGAACACGAGTTATGGAATCTTGAAATGAAAGGAGCGGACCATGTGGGATACACGAATCATTTTAACGAACTGTCCCGCTTAGTGCCATGGTTAGTTACACCGGAAGCGAAGCGAATTGAACGTTATATCTGGGGACTGACCCCTGCTGTGAGAAGTATAGTGAATTCAGTTGCCCACCCGACATTAGAAAGTGTTGTATCTCAAACGGGTGTCGTTACTTTTGATCTGATGAGAAGTGGAGTGATAAGGATGCCAGGTGAAACAACAAGTTTAAAACGAACTGATTATGGGACAAGAATGCAAGGAAACCCTCAAAACAAACGGGCTCGTCTGAATACCCGAAGTTATGCCATGACCAGTTCTAATGTAAAACAAGAGACCTATAAAGGGACGTTACCGAAGTGCAGAAGATGTAACTTTCATCATGTGGGTGATTGCAAACCGATCATTTGTCAAAAGTGTGGAAGAACGGGACACTATGCCCCCAACTGTAGAACCCCCACCAACACTGTTAACCGTCCACCGCAATCAACTCAACTCCCTCGACCTCAACCAACCCGCCCACAACTCAACCAACAAACCCCACCTACCACGAACCTCCGTGCCTGCTATGAATGTGGCAGTACGGAACACTTTCGGAGATACTGCCCCAATTTGAACCCGGGTGCAGTGAGAAGGCAGAACCAAGCAAAGCATCAACCTCCAATGCAGCTAAGGGACGCGCGTTTGTATTAGGACCGGGTGAAGCGCGTGATGATCCGAATGTGGTGACAGGTACATTCTTAGTTTCGGGTCAGTATGCTTCAGTTTTGTTTGATACGGGCGCCGATAGAAGTTTCGTATCTGTTAATTTCTTACCTTTAGAAAATATGCCGGTTAATGAACTAACAAAACCATATACTATAGAACTCGCTAACGGTAAGTCTATACTTGTTAACCGAATAGTCCGAGACTGTTCCCTTATCCTAAACGACCACCCATTCCTTATTGATTTACTTCCAGTGGAATTGGGAAGTTTCGATGTTATAGTCGGTATGGACTGGCTATCTAAGTATAAAGCTGAAATTGTCTGTAAGGATAAGACCGTTAGGATACCTCTTTTGAATGATGAAGCTATGATTGTTCAAGGTGAGAAATCTGGTACGGTACTGCCTCTCATATCTCAACTTAAGGCATTGAGATATTTACGCCAAGGTCGTACTTTATACTTGGCGAGTGTAACAGTTAAGGAACCCGAGGAAAAACGAATGGAAGACATCCCAGTGGTACACGAGTATTCAGATGTATTCCCCGATGAGTTGCCTGGTTTACCACCGACCCGACAAGTTGAATTCCGTATTGACTTGATACCGGGAGCAGCACCCATTGCTAAGGCACCTTATAGACTTGCACCTTCTGAAATGCAAGAACTGTCCAACCAGTTACAAGAATTACTGGACAGGGTTTTATTCGCCCTAGCTACTCACCGTGGGGAGCACCAGTGTTGTTTGTAAAGAAGAAGGATGGGAGTTTTCGAATGTGTATTGATTATCGGGAATTGAATAAAGTGACTATAAAGAATAGATACCCCTTACCTCGAATTGATGACTTGTTTGATCAGCTCCAAGGTGCGAAGTATTTTTCAAAAATTGATCTTAGATCTGGGTATCATCAAGTAAGAATTCAGGAAGAAGACATACCAAAAACAGCTTTCCGAACTCGGTATGGTCACTATGAATTTTTGGTTATGACGTTTGGGTTGACAAATGCACCCGCAGTGTTTATGGACCTCATGAACCGAATTTGCAAACCTTACCTTGACAAGTTTGTGATAGTGTTTATCGATGACATTTTGATATACTCGAGAAGTAAGGAGGAACACGAACAACATTTGCGGGAAATCTTAAAATTATTGAGGCAAGAGAAGTTATACGCAAAGTTGTCCAAATGTGAGTTTTGGCTACAAGAAGTACAGTTTTTGGGACACATTGTGAACCACCAAGGGATCCAAGTAGACCCAAGTAAAATTGAGGCCATTAAGAATTGGCAAGTGCCTAAGTCACCAAGAGAAATTCGTCAATTCCTAGGACTAGCCGGGTATTATAGAAGATTCATTGAAAACTTTTCAAGTATTGCACAGCCTCTAACCCTCCTAACTAAAAAAGATCGAGCATATGAATGGGGAGAAGAACAAGAAATGGCCTTCCAAACGTTAAAACAGAAGTTATGTGAGGCTCCAATATTAAGCCTTCCAGATGGAACTGATGAATTGGTGGTATATTGTGACGCATCTCGTAAAGGTTTAGGATGCGTACTGATGCAAAGAAAGAAAGTAATAGCATATGCTTCCCGACAATTAAAAGTACATGAAAAGAATTATACGACCCATGATTTGGAATTGGGAGCAGTTATCTTTGCATTGAAGATTTGGAGACATTACTTATATGGCACTAAATGTACCATCTATACTGATCACAAAAGCCTACAACACATATTCGATCAGAAAGAGCTAAACATGAGACAAAGGAGATGGGTAGAACTGTTAAATGATTATGATTGTGAGATTAAATACCATCCGGGTAAGGCCAACGTAGTAGCTGATGCTTTAAGCCGAAAAGACAGAATCAAACCATTAAGGGTACGAGCACTCGGAATGATTGTTCAAAGTAGCCTAACCGAACAAGTTCGCGTTGCACAAGATGAGGCCTTGAAGGCATATCAGCTAGAAAAAGAAGAACTGCATGGAAATGAAAAGAATTTTGAGAAGAAAATTGATGAAGTATATTATTACAAAAACCGGGTCTGGATTCCAACACTTCATAAACTCCGAAAGTTGATTCTTGATGAAGCACACAAATCCAAATATTCTATTCATCCAGGTACTGATAAGATGTATAAGGATGTTAAAGAATTTTACTGGTGGCCTGGTATGAAAAAGGATATAGCCGTCTATGTAAGTAAATGTGCAACATGTGCAAGGGTAAAGGCGGAATACCAAAAACCTTCGGGAATGTTACAACAACCCGAAATCCCACAATGGAAATGGGAACAAATTACTATGGACTTCGTGACACACCTTCCTAAAACCTCTCGAGGACACAACGCAATTTGGGTAATTGTGGACCGATTAACCAAATCCGCACACTTTATTCCCATCCGTAACAACTACACCACCGAAAAACTCGCTCAAATTTACATTGATGAAATAGTATCTCGACACGGAGTACCTCTTTCGATTATTTCCGATCGAGACAGTCACTTTACTTCACATTTCTGGCAAGCAGTACAAGAAGCCTTGGGAACCCGAATCGACCTAAGTACGGCTTACCATCCCCAAACTGATGGTCAATCCGAACGAACCATCCAAACCTTAGAAGATTTACTTCGTGCTTGTGTACTGGACTTCAGAGGGAATTGGGATCAACACCTCCCGCTCATTGAATTCTCTTACAATAACAGTTATCACAGTAGTATACAAGCAGCACCTTATGAAGCTCTATACGGGCGAAAATGTAGATCACCACTATGTTGGACAGAAGTGGGTGATACTCAAATTTCAAGATCCGATTTAATCCAGGAAACCACTGATAAAATTCACCAGATTAAGCAAAAATTGAAAGTTGCCCGTGACCGACAAAAGAGTTATGCCGATGTTCGCAGGAAACCGTTATCTTTTGAAATGGGTGATAAGGTATTTTTAAAAGTATCGCCATGGAAAGGTGTTATAAGATTTGGAAAGACTGGTAAACTAGCTCCGAGATACATCGGACCTTTTGAGATTGTCGCAAAAATTGGTTCCGTAGCTTACCGATTAAAGCTACCCTTAGAACTGAGCACTATTCACGACGTGTTTCATGTATCGAATTTGAAAAAGTGTTTGACTGATGAAACGACAATAGTACCACTGGAAGATGTTCAGATCAACGAAAAGCTCAACTTCGTAGAGGAACCGGTAGAAATTGTAGACGGGAAAACCAAACAGTTACGACACAACAAAATTTCCTTGGTAAAAGTTCGGTGGAATTCAAAACAAGGACCCGAATATACTTGGGAACGAAAGGACGAATTCCGAAAGAAATACCCACACCTGTTCCCTAGAAAACCGATAACACATTAAATTTCGAGGACGAAATTTCTTAACGGGGGGAGAATGTGACATTCATGACAAAACGAGGTATACTATATTCATTACGTAACAAGTAAACGATAAATCGGTTAATTCGTAGTGCTTAAACGAGTAACCGACCGATACTAATTATGACCCGTATACATACTGAGGGGTCATATACGAGTTATATATATGTTATAGAGGCTAACATATTGATATTTAGGCCCCAGTACGTTTAAAACTCTTTAAACGAAAAAGGTTTCGTTTATCGAGACGCTATAAGCTTAAATGCAATCGTTAATATCAAAACAAGCATTGTAGCATCCGTTAAGCCGAAAAAGATTTATAAAACACTTATATGACATGTTCTAAGCAATCCGTGAAAATATTTTGGAATTTTACAACGAGTCAGTACGTTTTTCTTATTTTACAAAAATAAGCTGAAAAACACTCGTTTTTGCGCTATTTCTCACACCCGAATTAATTTTCTTGCGAAAAACCGAACCCGAACTAAATTTGAAGTGGGCTTTTCATGTTTGGGCTTGTATGATTAGAGTAATGGGCCAAAACAGCCCATTAAGGGGTCCTTCATAGTTCCGATCGGCCAGCCCCACCAAACATCACATTATTTTTTATACATAACTTATTCCTTAAGACTTTGTTATTCATTCTAATTTACAAACATTTTGAAGTCCAAGCAGCTCCAGCTCTGCTCTATCAACTTCCCTTCAAAACCCTAAGGTAAGGTCAAGTTTTATGAAGATTTAACCAAGTTTGATTCATATAATTAACATATAAACATGTTTTAGTTAGTTTTAAACATGTTTAACCATCCAAAAACCCTAAAAATCAAGTAAAACCAAGTTTTGATGTTAAACATGTTTACAAACCAGGAACATATACTTTTTTGGTCAAAAACGCGGATTAGAACATGAATACAACGTTTTTACGGTTAGAAAGTTCGGTTTGAACCCAAAACCGAAACCCTAATTATCAAGGCTGTTACATGGATGATTTATGCTTGGTTTGATGTTATATGATATGTAGATATACTGAGTTTGCAACCCGAGACCCGGAAAGTCGTTTAAGCTAGCAAAATTCATCGAAAACCGACAAGGTAAACCCGTAACACTCGTTTAGGGGCTGTTTAGTATTAGGTTGTGACGTGCTTGTTGTTAGCTTGTGAAAACTTGCAGGGACATTAGGGATCATATAAATGAGTCCCTGTTCAAATTTGGTAATTTTTCGATAAACGGAGAATATTTGGTGAATTTATTCCCGTTTATGAGCGTTTATTTGGGAAAAATAGCTAAAAATATTGAAAAATTATGAAACTTGGTTTTGGAGTTTAATATTTGATGGTAAGATCACTGGTAAAGTTTAGGAATTATTGGAAATGTCTAAGTATGGTTTGAGCAATCATGGCTTAACCGAATTTTAACAGCCGAAAAACGCACAAAAAGGCATTTTGTCAAAAGAGTTAGGTTCTGGAAATTTTGCAGGGGCTATGTAATAACATTGAGGCCATTTTTAAAAATTATCGGATTTTTCGGAGGTCGTTTGATATAAACGGGCCATTTATTACACGATTATAACCTATTAAATGAATTTTTATAAATAAATAAATAATCATAAAAATTCTGAAAATATTTTTATAAAATTCTAAATGTCTTAATGTATTTTTACAAAAATTTACATAATTTATATATAAGTACATATTTAGTTATGATTAATCAAAGATTTAAATTATAATTGTTTTAACGAAACCGGCAGTTTTGTGTTTAACGGACTGACTGGTATGTCAAAATGTCAAAAGTGGTCAAATATCATATTTTTGAATGATATTGATAAAAACGAACTTTTTACGAGAATTCCGGACAAATCGGGTGGATTGTGCGCGTTTTGTATAATCAAACCCGTGTGAAAACGGAAACAAACCCTGCGATCAAACCAGACACCGAAACCTTAAAATTCTTTCATAAATCAAATTATTTTATCAATCAATATATTTACTTAAGTTTTATGTGATCTTACCTAATCCCGAAACGTATAAACGATCAACTGAGCTAGGCTCGGAAAACGGTGAAACTGAGCCAAATCCAGTTTTATACATTTCATAGTATACAACGTCACAATCTTAGACTATGGTCATGTTCTGGGCCTAACAGCTATACCCAGATTATCTATTCAGCCCGACTTAGCTTGAACACTGTACTAGTAATAACGATACGATACCGTTTATAGGAATCAGGCTATAAACGAGGCATCTGACTTATTGATACGTGATTTCTGTGCGAACTACGATAAGGTGAGTTTCACGACCCCCACTTTCTAAACTGTTTTACGAACTTTTGGGGTGAAAAGCATGTTTACATAAACTGATATACTTGAAAACGTGTGATGATGTGGATTATCTAAGTACTAACACTTGACAAGTCCCCACAAACACAAGTGATTAACTTCGTGCCGGTGACGTGTGGATAGTACTATCAGTTTGACAAACCCAACTGACAGAGCCGGAGGGGTATGCCGGAACATATGTAAACCCAGTTGCACATTGTCATTATATTTTTACATACTGCTATGTGGTGTTAGACATAGTACATACTTGGGGCAAAGTGGCTGTTAAATGCCAACGGGAGTGCATGGGCAGTGGAGGCCATGTGTTTTAGCTCGTTTCGGTTACACTTGTGGCTTAGTATAATACATCATACACAGACATATATACATACACACTGAAAACTTTACGAACTCGTGTACTGATTTCATTTATACTCATGAAACTTGAAACTCACCAACTAGACGTGGTTGACCCGTTTTAACATGCTTTTCAGGTAAAGCAAAAGTGGAATGATTTGCTTACATGCTTGGTGTTAGAAGGAAAGTTCAATAGCTGTGAATAGACGCTGATATAATACTGTATAAGAAGCTCGTAAACCGGTTATGTGTTTTTCACCTAGTTTGTAAACTTAGTACCTACCAATGTAATATGATGTAATTTAGCTGTTGAATCTCTTTATAAACAATGTTGTTGATACCAGTGTTATCTGTTACATTCCCGTATTACGCTTCCGCAACTACCTAGTCGGGGTGTGACAGCTATGCTTTAGCCACACTTAATGGGACAAAATGTCAGATTACAACAACACTTTTTCCACGAGTTTTCGAAATGAATGTGGCTAAAACAAACTTTTTGTGGTTATATAATACAAACGCCTACACTTACGATACAACATGTGGCTGTTGATACTCATTAACCACCCTTGTAATGGACAAAATGATTTTTGAACTCGTCTCAGATCTAGCCACGTCGATACATCAATTAAACACAATATGATTACAAATACGTTAAATACGATTTATTTATAATTTAGAGTAAATACATTATGGTGGATGGAAATAATAACTTATAGAGAGCAAATAACTTAGACTATGTACATACAAGCATCTCTCTCCTACTGTACCTTCTGACAATGAACTATTAATACCATAAGACAGGATGATCAACATGGACGTGCCCAGCTCGGCATATAAATTGAATGCTCATCCACCACAATCAATGGAATTGGAGACAAAGTTAACTCACTCCACCCACTCACTTTCACCAGCATTAATAAGAGAATTATCTCATCCATCCAACCTTTAAAGATCAAGGAGATTACTTGTAACATCTCATTTTCTTGTTACGGTTAATAAAATGAAAGTATGAGTTATTATGAGTCAGGCTAGTATTGGGTTAAATGGATATGGGATTATGGACTTGAGTTAGGTAGGAAAGAAGAAAAAGACCACGGGCTTAAGCCCATGATCCATAATTATATAAACCTTAATTACCAAATAATCCACTCATTTGCACATATTCCATACACCACCCAAAACAGACACTTAAGCTCTCTCTCTACTTTCTCTCTTTTCTCTAGCCGAACCAAGAAGGAAAACCGATTCCGATCCAAGGTAATGATAGTATGATATTGTATGAACTCAAACACGTTAGATTTAGTCACAAAACGACGAGCCGACACCTCAAACTGTTAAATTCACGAGATCCGGGTGGAATCGGGTATGAACCGAGCAAAAAATGAGCCTAGGGATCACCCTAGCTAAGATCTGGATCGAACGGGACGAAAAACGGTGAAAACGGTGGTGAAATAAGCGAGATCGTGCTTTTCTGGCGAGATCTCGGTTTTCCAGCGATGACGGCGCTAGAAAAACGAATACGAGGATGTCCGGGAATGTTTTGACATTCTGACCTAACCCTAATTCGCTAACGGACAGTTAACTAACTAGAGGTAATTCGTCAGGTTGATTCGTTAATGAAACCTTAACGAACTAGCCTTACTTCGTATCCAAATTCGTTAAGGAAAGATAACGAATTTACCCCAATTCGTTATGACCATTCGTTAAAAGGAGATAACGAACTAGAAGGTTCAATTCATTACAGAGGGGTCATTCGCTATGAAGTTCAATTCATCAAAGGACTAGTTCGTTATAAGGCCTAGTTCGTTACAAAGACCAGTTCGTTATAATAGTCAATTAGTTATAAAGTAACGAATGGGCCATTCATTATGAACCCAATTCGCTAAGAACCAAGTAATGAACTAGAAGTTTGATAAATGACAGAACAGTCTCTGAACTTAGAAAAAGAATGATTTAATTACAAAATAGCCTTTGAACTTTATTAATTTATAGAAGATTCCTTAAAGGACCGAGATGCCATATCTTCATCAGAGATGCCATACAAATTTTCAATCAGATTCAGAGCATTTGATTGTTCATTTTTTTTTGTCCACTCTCTGCATACATATGACTGATTATGTTTAAAATATTTCCAGCATCACCTTTTACGACATCTACTTTATTCTTCCCAAATTTTGGTGCATCTGAGGTCTTCTCAACCTCAGAGTTTTTGGATTTTAGGGTTTGAATTTCTTGAAGTGCTTTTGGTAATGCCTTTTCCAGTTCTTTCTTTCTTGACTTCAATTCATAATTTTCTATCACCAAGTTAATGTGTCTGGTAGCAAAGTGTGATAAGGATCAATGGGTGACTGAGATGGGGACTAGGATGGTGAATGAGTAAAAGGTTCGGGCTCAGGGTTTGTAAGTGTTTAGCTTTGAATTAGAAGGATTGAATGTTGTTCAGGACTATGAATGATTGGGGAATAATGGTGTGGCAATGGGTTTTTGGTGTGTATTAGTACAGTAAGGGTTTTGTGGTTATTTGGGGATGATGGTGGTGAGGAATGATCAGATAGGTAATTTTCAAGTGAATTAGATTTGGATTGGATAAGGGATTCAGATTGGTTGATATGAGAAGGGTCAAAAAGTTCAGGGTTGTATGGTTCATCAATTGCAGGTTCGGTGGGTTGTTCAATGACTGACTCAGGAATGCATGGTTTATGAAATTGTTCATATAATGGTGAGTGTGGTGGGGAAGGAATATATGGTTCATGGATTGGTAAATGATCATCTGAGGTTGGTGGTTTAATATGATGCACTTGTTGTAGTTCATGTTGAATCATAACATCAGGTTTTCCATTTTCAATAAATACCCCTGGCACATCAGCAATACCTCAACATTTTCAGTTATATTCTCATCATCACCAGGAGCCTCATCATCATTATCATCATTCTCTTCATCATCATTTGATTAAATATTACTGCTAAATTCACTGTCATCTTCATCACTTTCTTCCTCCACCCATGGTTCAGGTGAGGTAGGAACTTTCATAATCTCCACATGTTGATTCAACAACCATGGCAACACATCAAACTCAACAGTTTGATCAGATTGACTTGTAGAGGCCAACATACTGATCTTTCTATAGACATTAGAGTCTTTCAATACCAAAGTGGTACCCGTAGTTGGCAAATTTGGAAGTATCCCATTGAATATATTCTGTAGAAACCGCGGATACATTAGAAATTTATCATTTGTAGAGATAAAAAATGATCAAGGAATATTGGAATATGCTCAACGTCCTCAACAAATATACTAAGTATGGAATATGTTGGGTCTTATATTTTAGACCGACACATCGAATTAATATGTGGGTGAAAAATACATTGTTTGGTCTCAACCAAGGGTGGATGACTCAAAGACCAAGTCATGCTAGACTAGTATAAATAGATGTTTTTATTTATTTGTCTAGTAATTGAGTGTATTGTGTATTGATTGAGATCTAGGGTTTTATCCCTATGTGAGAGTCTCCTCCCCGGGATGAGCTCTCCCGGGGTGGTTGATATTTCTTGTGTATGTATGAATGTATGTACGAGTGGTTCATATTTAAGAGAAACATTCAACTATTGTTATCATACTACCATTTCTATCTTGTTTGTGTTTCGATTATATATATGTGTTCATCCTAATTTATTGATTATTGTTAATCGAATTAGGCTCTCTCCCATTACATATCCTCCATCCAAATAACATTCAAGAGTGAATACGAGTTCATTAGATCCTAACCCAGATCCTAGCTCTTTTGGTGAGCCCTGGTGCGGAAGCCTAAATTATTGGTATTAACGGTGGAGCTCGGATCTGGGTTAGGATCGAATCGGACTCGTATTCACTGTTGAATGATAATAATGGATGGATGTGGAGAGTTCGATTTTATTAACAATCAATAATAGGATGAACAATTGTAATCAAATCAAAAAAGATAGATGTAGAAGTATGATTTTCATTAACCGAATGATTCTCATCAAAAACCCTCATACTTACATATATAATCATAAAGGAACGGCCACCTGGGGAGAGCTCTTCCCCGGGGGAAAACACTCAATACAAAAATACCTCACAATGCGCACATGACCTAAACAAATGACCTAAATAATCTATTTATACTATTCTTGTGCCTTAGTCTTCACTCCACCACCACTTGGATAAGAACAAAGGAATAAGTTATAATATAATGTTTCACCTGTCGAATGCTTCAATTACTCGTTATAATATCTTGTTGTCTTTCTTTAATTTCTTATTATAAACGAGTAATGACTCGTTGTGTCGGTCTAAAATATAATACCCAACAATCTCCCCACTTAGACCGATGCCATCGAATCACATTCACCATCACCTCATAACCCGATGCCTTTCATAGAAATTCTCCCCCCTCACAATAAACGTCTCCCATTTTTGTTTTCAAATCATCTTCTCTTTATCTCTTTCGGATATAGTTGTATAGACATAAGATCGAGGATTCAAACTTCAATGATCAACTACGAGTTAATCCGAAATGGCAAAAGGAAATAAACTCAAAATTTTATTTAAAATGAGTCTTTCACTTGATTCAACCAAAATTTGCAATGCAATTCCATATATTTTTTTCTCCCCCAATTTCGTTGCAATGTTATAAACGAATGTGTCTTTAAATCAAGTGCGGGGGAACATCATTAATTCAAACAATCTTAACCATCCCAATCAAGAATTGTTGATAAAATTCAATATAAACAAACTAAATAAAATACCTTTTGTGGTTGAAAGTTGATATTTGACTTGGTTAACTCTTGAAATGATCCGGAGAAATCAACCATCTTGTTCTTGTAAGCACCGTGTTGAAGTTGTGAAATTTTTGTGATTTTTGCCGAATTTTTGCTAAAAAAGTCTTCAAAAATGACCAAAATGCCCCTCGTTGACCCGACACAGTCAACGGCTGAGTTGACCAGAAAATTCACTTGCAAACGGTCACTCATACTTGGTCAAAAATTTTTCATTAAGAACACACGGTCAAAAAGTCAACGGGTAAGCAAGTACACATGTGCTTGAAGCCATAAAAATTTTATCCTTACGCTTGGGGCTAGAGAACATTGTGCTCGAAACAAAACTTAAGTGTTCGGGCCTTCAAGAGATGTGCTCGGAGCATTTATTCATTATGTGCTCGGTGTTAAAGTATGCTCGGATAATCAATACTTAACTTTTCTGCACATTTAAACTCGTTTCAATGGGCAAAGTACCAAAATACCCTGATGCAACATTAAAATTATGATAAAATCAGCAGTAAATGACCATACAACCCTTGTATAAACAGATCAGGAACAACAGCAGCAGATTAGCAGCAAAATTAGTTCGTTAATCAGCCAACTTTTAACAGCATATTCAGCAACCTTTAACATCAATTTCAGTGCGAAAACAGCTCGTTTCAGCACATAAACTACTAGTTTCAGCAGTTTCAGCGCGTTTAAGAAGCAAAATCAGCACATTTTGGTTCGTTTCAGCTCATTTATCAGCAAAAACAGTAACATTCAGTTTGTTTCAACAACTTTCAGCACTTAAACAGTGCGTTTCAGCATGTTTTTGTTCGTTTCAACAATTTTCAGAACTTAAACAATGCGTTTCAGCACGTTTTGACATCAGTTCAGCACCAAAATCAGTTTGTTTCAGCGCGTTTATTTAGCAAGTAATCGGCTTGTTAACGACATGTTTTAATCAGCAATAATCAGCTTGTTAACTGCAAATAATCAGCTCATTAACGCAATTGTTTAACAGAACTTTCAGCAAATTAGTAGCACGTTTTAACAACAAAAAAATCAGCCCCAATCTGCCCTTATACACAAAACTGTGTAGCGACAGCAAGTTGACTATTTTATCCCCTGTTTGGGCCCGTTACACCCATTTCAGCAGCTGCACGCAGCAGTAAACTACCCAGAAAAAAAGACCCGTGCAGCACAAATTACCCTCTGAATTTGAATAATCAGCCCGCACACACAGCATAGACGGCTTCTGAAATAAGGTAACAGCAGATTGTGTGCAGCAGCATGTACATTCAGGAAAAAGTCTAAAATGCCGCTGCTACAGAGGAAAAAGTCTAACAGCAGAATCAGCAGCACACTAGTTGAAATTCGTTATCGACCCATGAACAACAATCTCAAAACTAGCTTCGACCACTTATCATATCAATAGCTCAATTACTCGAATACTTAATCAGCAAGTGTTCGGCCCGAGACAACCAATGATCAGCAAACTTTAAGCAGCAAATAACTTGTATTTCTGCAGAAATTACTAACTGCCCATTTAATCAATTGTACACCATTAGTAGCAGCTCGTGTCTGCAATTTGTGCGAACACATATTCCAATAGCTCATATGTACTCGAGATTGTAAATGCCCATGGCTAAATGAAATCAGCAGGTAACAACTAAAACCCATAATCTTTTGCAACATTGAACCATATAACTAATCGATACTGATTCACAACTGATCGTGTAGGGCTAAAACAAATCTTCCAAACCATGAAATTAATTATCCAAACTATCTTCAAACAAACCATAATCATCATAGGAACTGAAAACAACCACAAATTTGCCCTAAACACGTGATTTCAATTTTTCCCTAATTTTGACCTAAAACCTCAAATCTGAAAATTAAACCTTTAATACACAAAATTAATCCTTGAAACCGTATCAAACCATCATGAAATCAACATTATAACATCAATAATTCATCAATTTATCAAATACTCAAATCTGAACATTTCATATAAACGAATTTAACCTCTAACGTGCCGAAAACAGTAGATCTGGACGAAACTGAATATATAAACGTGAAATTGATGTTGAATCTCCAAACTAATCATCAACCTAAACATCACTTGTTTGTCCCGAATAATCTCTTATTCTATATATGTCGTAACCCACACAAAGAGTGTTGACAAGAAGGTTAACGACGCGGCTAGATTGGAGAAGAATAATAGTGTATTAATGACGGAATCAATGACACACTAACTGTTGCTTGAAGGACACAATAAACACACACTCACACACATTCACTCAAAATATTTCCATTAATAGTAAGTCTATTACAAAACAAAAATCATTAGGGTTCTAAGAAAGGAATGATATGATTCTAGGCAGAATATCCGTACGAATATTTCAGTCAATTAATTCAGGTGTCTGTCAAGCGCCTGTCCTTAAGGCGTGCCCTAGATCATTCTATTTATAGGTTTGCCACCTAACAGCTGTAAATCCTTTTAGAAACCCTAATCGTTAATACATATTCAGAAATCATAATACAAAATATACTAAGTGTAAAACAGGTCTTCGGGTAGGCTTTGTGTCTTTGATCATCTCCGAGTAGACCTGGTAACCTTGATGTGTGCTTGTGAACAGTTCTCCGGGTAGACTATACTTGGACTATTTTTATTAGAAAATACTCACCTAGCAAACTTCAATCTTCCTGACCATAGCAAACTTTGCTTGGTTTGATCCTACGAGCAAACTATTATTCATGAATCCCTTCAACTCTTTGTTAATGAATAACTTATTAAGAAAACCAAAGTGTGCTGGTAACACTGTTTGACTTGTGCTGGTAGCACTGTAGCTTGCTCGGAGTTGAACCTTGCTAGAGAAAGTCCTTAAAATATTTCTTGAATAACTTTTCTCAAGCTTGCTCGGACTACTGCTTATTAATCAAACCTTGCTAGAACTTCCAAAATACATGGCTTTAATAGCTTGGTTTAGTCAAGAGTTTGCTAGTAAGAAAACTATGCTTGAACTGAAGAATACCTTGCTAGCCGAAGTGAACCCTGCTCGGATTATCTCTTAGGAAGACTTCAAGAAGACAACCATGCCCGGAAGACAAAATACCTTGTTAGGCTTAAGTAAAAGCTTGCTCGGATGTCCAAGTGTGCCCGATGTCCTTACTTAGCCATTTTAAGGGAGGTTGAGAAGATTCTAATCTTCCTTTAGTCCATTTTCTCATCCCAACAATCTCCCCCTATATTGGAACACCCTCAATTGTACAAAAACACCTCTATGGTTACATACACTTAGATCAAAATACACATCAAATCAAAATCAAATTACACATCAAAGTAAAAATATGAACATTTGTCTTCATCTTTTTGAGTTGTGGTGTGCTTGTCTTCTTTCAACTCTCACTCCTCCTCCCACTTCCTTAAATATGAACATTTGTTGTTGATGCGGATGATTGTCATGAAGTTTCCAGTGCATAATATCTTTCAGATCTTCATCATGGAGGATGGTCAGGTCTTAATCAGTTTTAATAGTGGCCAATGTCGTTCCACCTAAGTTCCTTAGAATGTAGAAACCATTGTTCTCATTGTAGTCAATTCTTGCAATTCTACCATTCTGCTGTACTTCATGGTTTGGCCTAGTCATTCTTCTTCTCATACTGATTCAAGTCATCATATTGGCCAACTGGTCCCTGTTCCCTACTCTACAAATGTAATCCAACTCAGCAAGATTAATGTGACTCAATCTCTTTCCTCTTATTGTCTTTTCATTCTTTGTTAACTTCCATTCTTTTTCTTCTCCAACAAGGGGAATCCCATCCCTGCTTCACTTCTCAAATACTTCGACAACTCATTTTCATGTTTTCCTGGAAGCCTGTTTCTATCATGATAGTCATATAGGTTCATGCTTACCATCTTTTCCAATTGTTCCCTCTTGTACTCTGCAAAGTCTTCTTTGAATATAATCTCCATCTGTTGTCTACTTTCTAACACAACCTTCAATGTTTGAGAAACAAAGTCATAGAACAGCTTTATAGGTACGGCCACATTAGTTGTTGGCCTTTCTTGTCCTTGTTGAGTATCTCGGGTTGCATAACTCTGTCCCCTTGAAGAACTTTGTCCTCGTAAAGCTGATGGCCTTGTTGGAACAGCTTTCCTGGGTTTAGTGGCCCTCTCTATTCCAAATTTCTTCTCATATATGGATATCACCATCTCCGCTAGCATATTTAACAGATCTACAAGGTTTTCACCTCCATCTCTGAATTATCTACCTATCATATTCATCATATTTTCATCCCAAGCCGACCGGCTAGTACATACATTATTCCACAAAGTCCAGCTATGAAGCTTCGTGGATTTCTTTTCTTTTCCAACAATTTCTCCCATTCGGCCTTATGTTCATAAAACAATTGTTCAGTTGGGACTTTCCAAGCATAACAAAAGCATTTTTCTTTAATACCCTTATTCTTTATTATTTCTTTTAGGGTCTTAATCATCTCCTCATCTTCCAATGGATCTATATATTCAACAGCATCTTGTTTGACTTGTTTAGGGATAGATGGTTTTGATGCTTCAGCTCTTTCAAGGTTATCCTTCTCCATCTCAGACATGAGTAGAGCCAGTTTTTCTGTTTTTCTTATACCCTCAAGTTCACTTCTCCCCCTTGCCTCCATCAATCTATACAACAACTCTAGCTGCACCTCTTCCCATTTCTTCTTCTTTTCAATTTTGCTCTTTTCAGACAGGGTTACAAGTCTTGATTTCTTGGTAGAAGATTCTAGTTGATATTTAATAGATAATCTTCTAAAATGAGATTCAAGCTTCTCCTTTGTCAGACTGTCCACCAATTCTAGAGCCATTCCTTTATCAATTAAATACTTTCACTTTACACCAAACCTTTTTGACAATTCGTTTATCTTTTCAGTGTGTTTTATCTCTTTAGCCAATCTCTCATTTTCTTCTTTATCAATAGTTTCTCTAGTCAATTTATAATTTCTTTCCAAGTCATTGAAGTTCATTCTGCTCAAATCTTTTTCATTCGGACCATGTTTTCTCAAATATTCTCTATACTTCATGGAATCTGTATTTCTCTTTTCCATTCTTTTCCTAATTTCATAGTCTTCTTTATCAGCCAACTTTTGCAACTCCTCATCAGATAAAGGAGCCAACTTTTCAAACTTGTATCATGTCTTATCAAACTCACAATTAGAGGATTATTCCTCCTTGCTTCATCAAGACTCAGTTGTTTGTTCTCCCTCTATACATCAGTCAGTTCAACTTGAGGTGAGAAAATAGTTTTAACAGTTGCATTTTCAGCTTTATCAGCTTGTCCATCATCATCATCATCATCATCATTGTTACCATCATCATTATTATCATCATCTTCATTATCTTTATCATTGTCATTATCATTATCATCTTCATCACTCTCCTCAACTTCAGTTTCATCATCTTTTTCTGTTGAGTCTTCAACTGCATCAATTCATGGTTCATTAAGATCAGGTTCAGCATCAGGCATGCCAACCTGAATAGGAACAGCCATCGCAGGGTTTGTGTGTCCCTTAGGGCTCTCAACTACATATTAAGGTTTATCAACCTTTTTGTCCCTTTTCTTCACTGCCTCATCATCACTCCGATCATATTCATCATATCTGAACCTCTTCCTCGTATATTTCTTTCCAAATTTGGCATCATCTTCACAGCTCCATTCAGAAGGGTTTTTCTCAATATATTCTTCAACTTGTTAAACCCATCTATTTATAGCTGTAGTTATAAGAGGTTCTCCAACCTTGTCAGGTACCATATGCTTAATAGGTTCATCATGTGAAGTTTCAGTAGTGGTTAGGTCTTTAGATCCAGCAAACTTACTAATAACCAAAGCTAAGATATTGTCAACCTCCTCAGCATGTTTCATTTTTATCAAGCCTCAATTACTTCCTAGTCAACATTATCATCATTTTGATCAAGAGTCTTGGTCATGTTTGCTTGTTCAATTAAGGATTACTGCTCAGCCAGCTCTTCTGCAGTCATGGTTTGGGCTATAAATTCCCTCTCCATTCTCTCTCTCACAATATTAGCATGCCTTCGGGCAGCCTGTACATTCTCATCTTCTTCCTCATCATCAACATCCTGTGTATCAACAGGCACTTCTTCTGATTCAGATTCAATTATGGCTTTCCTTTTTTCTTTTCTTATTCTTTATTCTTCAGATTGAGTGGGAAAATTGTCAATTTCATCTTCTAATCCTTTTAGTTCTTCTTCATCAGCCACAATTTCCTTCTCCTTTCTCAACAGATCATCATCCAAATCACCATACATGTTATTTAACACTTCATCTTCCACATCATAGTTCTGTTCAACATCAGATGACTTATCACCCTCATAATCATCATCAATAACCATCCTCTCATCGCTAACATCAGCATCACTTTCACCATACATATTTTGAATATTTTTTAGTCCATCAGCGTCAATCTTCTCATCAACATCTACCATCTCTTCATCTACAACAGTGGAAATTGGAACATTCTCCCCCTGTTTTGGTACAGCTGAGGTCTTCTCAACCTCACATTCCTCCCCTTACATCAATATTTTCACATATAAGATTCATGTTTCTTCTGAGCAAAAAAACATTATTGGAAGTTGTTTGAGTAGGTAGGTCTTGAAAAGGATTAGGTATTTCAGTGTGAGTTTGAGTAGGTTCAGTGGTTTGAGAAAGGGTTGGGGATTGGATTGGTGTGAATGTAGATTGGTTGGCTTGGTCTGAGGTTTGAGAATGTTTTGGTGATTGAATTGGTGTGGGTGGGAAGTTTAGTAAGTGAGTGGGAATTGGTTGAGGAATGTAGGGTTCAATGCTTGGATCTTCGATTAAGGGTTGCGTTTGAGTTACGGGTTGGTCAGTGGTTTGGTCATTTTGGTCATGGGTTTCAAGTGGGCTTTCGGTATGAATAGGCGGTGATTGGTTAAGTTGGTCATGGGGTGGTGAGGAATGTGGTGTGGCTGGGGGTGTAGGTAACGGTGTGGTTGGTGGTGAGGGTATATGCATATTCTCCCTCTAAACTTGTTCAGCAACAAAATGTCGTCCTTCATCTCCTCCTTCTCCACCATCTCCTCCTTCTCCTCCATCTCCATCAAAATCATTATCATCAACATCCATCATATCCTCCTCTTCCTCCCCAGAGGTTAACTCTGGTACTGGCATTATATCAACATCATGATCAACTAATAATGGCAGTGTATCAAACTCAGCCAGTGGATTAAAATGTCTTGTGCTTGTCAAGGTAGAAATCCTCTTGTACACATTAGGATTTTGAAGCACATGAGTAGTTCCCATTGTGGGTAAAACTTGTAACACTTGGTTAAAGATAATCTGAAGGAATCTGGAATAGGCTAAGAATTTTTCTTTGTTGGACTTCCGCAACATACTCACCATTCCTTCAAAAATCATCCTTAAAAAGTTGAAAGGAAGATCATAAACAACTATAATTGTTGCATTAGCAAAATACCGACTCATAAGAGTCTATGATCCCTTCCTAGGGGCAAATCCCTGAATGATGTGGTGAATCAGAAACTGATACAAGTTAGGGAACATTCATTTTTGAAATTGTCATTCCTTTAAATTCCCTTGATAACCCATGGTTTGTGTAAAAATCTTCAATAGATGATTGGTTGTAAAATTTATCGGATTATGGTCATCATCATGTAATTGTAGACATCTCCCAATCATTCTTTCTGTAACCCTTATCTCGTGTGTTGCCACGGTAGCCTCCAAACGCCTACCTTCTTGATCATTCAAAAGTTCAGCAGAGCGCCAGAAATCCAAAAGATGGTTTCGATAAAGTACTGGGCACTCTGTGAAGGCAATCGATTATTTTATCTTTGTAGCCACCTGATCATGTAGGCCACCTCCTCATTATCCGGAGTTACTTTCAACAGAGCACACATTTTATGCTTGTGCTCAAAAGGATATGTCGGTTCATCATCCGCCATATATGTTCAAACAAAAACACATTCAAAGAAAATATTAGTCATAAAGTTCGTATCTTTGAATAATTTTAGGCTATAAGTTAGAGAGGTAGAGCAGAAATGTCATTAAGAACATGTGCTTTGACAAATTAATAACCTACATAAGAAACAGAGAGTTAGTAAAGAAGAAGATTAAATGCCCATATTAACATAATCATTATCGAAAAACACTTAAATGATGCTTACTGAGTCGGATTGTGTGGGCTGACTAATTAAGGTTAGGAAATTGAGTTTACTGAATTAAGTCGGTTGAGTTTTTGAAACGAGAGCAAAAGTAGAAGGAGAAAGAGATGAAAATGTTAAGAATTTCTCTAACTCTTTATTTTATTCATCTTTGAAAGTTTGGGTTTAAATGCTTTTTGTCTTTTAGTGAGTAAATAGCTGTCAAACAATAACATTCTCCATATAAATATCTTTTCAATTCAAACATCACCCGATAATGTTTACCCATTTGAAACCTTACTCGTTAAAGCATATTTTTGTAAACCTTACCCGAAAAGTATATACACTAAAGTTTTCTTGGATAATCATATATTAACAACTTTGCTCGTTCTTCTGAATAACTCAAACTATTGGAACTTATGTTTTAGATCGACGCATCGAATTAATTTGTGGGTGAAAAATATATTATTTGGTCTCAACCAAGGGTGGATGGCTTGAAGACCAAGTCATGCTAGACTAGTATAAATAGATATTTTTATTAATTTGTCTAGTATGGGTGAGTGTATTGTTTATTGAGTGAGATCTAGGGTTTTATCCCTTTGAGAGAGTCTCCTCCTCCAGGATGAGCTCTCCTGGAGGCGGCTGATATTTCTTGTGTATGTATGTATGTATGAATGTATGTATGAGTGGTTCTTCTTTATGAGAATCATTCGACTAATGAAATCATACTTCTACATCTATCTTTTGTGTTTTGATTACAATTGTTCATCCTATTATTTATTGTTAATCAAATCAGGATCTCTCCCAATACACCTCATCTGTCCAATCATCTTTCAAGAATGAATATGAGTGAGATTCGATCCTAACCCTATATCCGAGCTCCACACCGTTGTTTAATAACGCTTATTCACGCTTCCGCACCGGGGCTCGGTTCTGTCAATTGGTATCAAGGTGGGGTTACCGAATTGTTCAGACTAACCTTTGAACTTATTCATTTCGCTCTTGAATCCACCATGGACGTTAATCGATGAAGTTCGTTGAAATTATTTTCGGGGGTTTTGAAATTATTTGATGATTTTGAGAAAATTTTATGGATTGGTGTTTGGGTTGATGACTCATTCGGAGATCCAACATCAATTTCATGTTTATTTGGTCAGAACGGTCTAGATTTGATGTAACAATGTTATTTGGCTCGTTTTGGGGCAACACTATTCATTTGATGATTTCCATATCTGAAATGGTTGATTGATGATATGAAGATGGGTTTCGTTGATTTCGAGACGACGTGGATATTGCTACATCGATTCTTTTCAAATTTCGAAACCAGTTTTTCGATCTGAAAGAATTAGGGTTTTGTTTGCTCGTTATTGATTTTGATAAGTGTGCTGCACAAACTGGATATGGTATGTTGGAAAACGCTGCCGTTGGTACAAACTGGTATGAAGAAGGTACAAGTCAAGAATGAACAGGTACTACAAGGGCAGGTTCTACAAGGGCAAATCAATGATTGTTTGGTAAGTGTGTTGCAATATTATCATTGTTTGTTGTAGCAAATGCAAAGTGAATATTCAAGCAGGTTCTACAAGGGCAAATCAATGATTGATGATGCAGAAATGAATTTTTGATGTACCGGGCATACAATGAACATATAAGATTGTTCTCGAGTAATAATAATAGTCAGGTGTTGCTTCGAGCACAGATTGTGTTTTGCCCAAGCACAATTTTTGGTTCGGGCACATCTTATCTCGGGCACATCAAGTTCCAGTGTCGAGTAACCCCTTGCATATCCTTGGTCTTCTCAAGAAAACTATCTTTTAAGTTCCAAGCACACTTTCTTCTAGTGAAGTGCTTCCAAGCACACTGTGTGCTAGTGAAAAAATGAAAAATCACAAGTGTTTTGCTTTCCGGGCACACTTTGTGCAAGGAATGTACTCCCAAGCACACTTTGTGCTAGTGAAGTGCTTCTGATCACACTTTGTTCTAGTGAAGTGCTTTGCTTCCGAGCACACTTCCTGGCACACCTCCGAGCACACTTTGTGCAAGTGAAAAAAATGAAAAATCACAAGTGTTTTGCTTTCCGGACACACTTTGTGCTAGGAAAGTGCTCCCAAGCACAATTTGTGCTAGGAAAGTGCTCCCAAGCAAACTGTGTGCTAGGAAACAGAGTTTGTGAAAAATTTCAAACTTTTGAAGAAACTTTTGAGATTTTTGGTGTCGTTGACCGTTTGACCAAGCTGTTCTCTACGGAAGATATATACTCAGGGGTATTTTGGTAATTTTTCTCCAATCATCAACAAGCTTATGGAATTCAAACCTCATCCAATTTCACGACTTCATCAAATGTTGTACAAGAACAAGTGTTGACCAAGCTTAAGGATTTAATCACTTTTAGTGTCAACCAACATATGAATATGTTTATTTTCAGATTTTTACAATCTTGATAAGGATGGTCAATATTGCTTCACCCACACTTGATTTGAAGACACATTTTTTAAAGACAATTGCAACGAAATTGGGGGAGTAAAAATCTTTGAATTCCATTGCAAATGGCAAGCTTCAAATCAAGTAAAAGACTCAAGTTAAGTGAAAGTTGATCAAGATCAATGATCCAAGGTTTTTCAAAGATGTTTCATTGTTTGTAAGTTTACAGATTTCCTAGTACGGATGAGAAGATAGAGTCATCTCGAGCAACAATGTTGAAAGGATTTTGTGTAACATACGTTATTTTTCAAACCCTACACATTTACTTTCTTTTCCTCTTTCTCTTCTTTTGTCTCATTAATTATTTGAACGTTCAATGCTAAATAAATTCTCGCGTCATTTAAACATATGTATTTTCTTTTATTGATTTATGTTTGTTATTTATTGATTTAACTATGAATTATGGGCAATAATAGCCCCTATCTAATTTAAAACCACTTTTGCACCTACAACTGTAGATTAAGGACCATGTTGCTATTTAATCAAAAAATTCTTTCTCTCCTCCCTCTCTTTCCCACCGACGGCCATAGCCCCCCCTTTGCTTGTTCCTCAATCTTTGGGGAAATTGATCTTTCCAAATCCTTTGGTAACCTAAACGAGTTGCACCGACACACTAATGATAGTAAGTGATTACGAATTGACAAATAAACATTCGTCTAACAAACCGTGGCTTTCATCTATCAAATTCACTTATAAATAGTTTATTAAAATTCAATTCTTCTATCACGCACACTCCTTGGGACTAAACGAGTCATTTCCCTCTATCAATTAACACCTAGAAGCTTCCAAGATCCAAATTCGTGTTCTATTAGTAACCGGAACCCTAGTTCCTCTAATTCACTAAATCCGGCTCCGATTTAGGACCCCTCGTTGACGTTTTGCGAGGAGTTAGACCGTTTATATACTAGATTTATCATTTTTCTCATCTTCGTTAATCCACTCGTTTAACGTGAGTTTACATATCCCCCTTTTTTTCTTTTATATTTTTGGGATAGCATGTATACCTTATTCAACTTTACACATGTTTTAGTTCTACATCTATTCAAAACATGATTTATTATATGTTTATGTTTGATTTTTGCATGATCCATTATTATGCTCTATGTGCTTAAATGTTTAGTTTATGTTTGGTGGTTGGTAGCTCATCCTCATCTATTCTATTCTAGTATAATCATACATTTACCCAAGTACATTGATTTTGTATCAAGAGGAACATGTCCACATCAATTTAGTTGTTTACATTATCATAGGATTGTGATATTATACATTAACATATGAGTTGTGGTTTTTATCTATTAATATCTCAACTAAAACATATGTATTCTCACCTGCATTCTGTTGACAATCTCTATTTTTATACATGCTACAGGTTCAAGTATTTGATGAACTCAAGATCGAAGATAGTTAGTTGACCTTAGGATATTTATTTAAAACCCAAAAAAAGTATGATGTATTGATTTGATTATTAAAATTGTGCAAATGTTTTGATATTAATGAATTAAATAATTATTCTCACTTTAATTTGTGTCTTTTGAGCTACTGTCCAATCAATAAGTTACGCCCCGTCATGTTCCGCCTTTGGTTGGGTTGTGACAGATTGGTAACAGATCCAGGTTATAAGATAGGTGGTTAGATTTAACGACCTAGTAGCGTGCTTAGGGTCCTTATACATGATATGCCTATATGTGTTTTCACCCTTATTATTTAATGATTTAATATTATACTTGTACACAAAACCACACAATTATTCCGAGGCTATGCCTCACTTTCAAAATTCGTTTTAAAACCCTAGGACGATTTTTAATCAGGAAACTCCTTAAGAAATCCGACCTTTTTACTCCCCTATACTTGAGAATGATTCGGGTGACGGATATGTAGTAACTGTAAGAGGGACACACTTGTTCACTGAACCATTGACACCAAGGCTTGCGAGCCTAAGGAAGTGCAATGCGTATAAATCTGAATCAACTTCGAGACCCAGTTGCCTTCCTGGAGTGTTCGGTGAAGGTGTGGACTTTTTAAGCTAAATCATGTCACACCAAATGTACCCGAATCTACTACCCTCATTTTTTCAAACGTGGTCATGTGACGATTACACCCTTAAATCATAACCGAATTCACGGTGATACGTGGCTAGAATCAGTTCTTCCTTATGATGTTTTAGTTGAAAGAATGGGTGGGAAAAACCATTACGAAACATGGACACCCCAACCATTCACCTCAACGCTCTCATCTCGATTTTAATTAATTTTAAATCTGTTGTTGGAAAATTAAGCCATGGTGATACATCGATATTTCAAGGATGAGATTTTTGTTTTTTATTTTATTTTTTATGAATGATTATTTTCATAAATTATCAATTTCAACAATACGCTTAGTTAAGGTCAAATAAATTTTTATTCTGTATCTTTACGAATTTTCAAAAAAATCTAAATTCCCCGTAGTTAAACAAATTCTCCAAAAACATAATAAACTGTTCACCAAACTATTTTTCTTACATAGTTTATTTTAAAATAACGAGGAGTTTTTGTAGTTTGGTTCGATTTGTGTGTTTTCTCTTTGTATTTTTTTATGCATTGATATTATAGGTTTCTATATCATATACTTTATCCAATATTGTATGAAGTTTTATTTCCAATTCAAAATAAATCGAATATATAGACAAATGTAAATTTTTCTTATTGATTACTTTAATTTATTAGAAAGAATCTATTTTTTATGTTAATTTTAAAAATATAGTAATACTAGATACTAGATAATAGTAGAGGGGCGGAAATAGCCAAGTGGATCAAGGCAGTGGATTATGAATCCACCGTGCGTGGGTTAAATTTAAAGGTTGTAATTTAACGGTAAAGTTCAATTTAATTACCATTAACCTCTAGAATAGTTAACGAGTTTTTAGGTTTGATTCATCTCCTATTCATCTCCAAAAGGTGGCTCTCGGCCTGAGTTATATTAAGGTAAGGTGGCCAAAGGCCCCAATGGTCTAGTGATTACGACCTCTCTCTTTCACGGAGAAAACGAGGGTTCAAGTCCCTTTAGGGGTATACCAATACTCAAGACTATAAGGAGTGGAATTTTCTATCAAGTGATCCATCTTTGGCATGTCCTTATAATAGTCACTCTTCTCTTTTGACTGAAAATCCTCCATTGGGAGTGGATTCTAACAAAAGTAATATACCAAGACCCTTGACTCTTCTATTATAAAGAAAATTCCTTTGCATTCTCTTACATCTGACTACTTGGGACAACTTGTTCTATTCTAAACCACTAATAAGAATGAGACAAAAGGACATATTCATAAAAAACGAAATTAAATTTAGGTATTGGATCATTTCAGAAGTTTTTTTACAGCGAGAAGTGCGAGAAGTGAAGGTGTAACTCCATTAATCTCCTATTCATCTCCGAAAGGTGGTTCTCGGCCTGAGTTATATTAAGGTAAGGTGGCCAATGGCCCCAATGGTCTAGTGGTTAGGAGCTCTCTCTTTCACAGAGAAAACGAGGGTTCAAGTCCCTTTAGGGGTATACAATTACTCAAGACTCTAAGTAGTGGAATTTTCTATCAAGTGATCCATCTTTGGCAAGTCCTTATAATAGTCAATCTTCTCTTTCGATTTAAAATCTTCCATTGGGATTGGATTCTAATAAAAGTAATATACCAAGACCCTTGACCCTTCTATTATAAAGAAAATTCCTTTGCATTCTCTTACATCTGACTATTGGGACAACTTGTTCTATTCTAAACCAGTAATAAGAATGAGACAAAAGTATATATTCATAAAAATATGAAATTATATTTAGGTATTGGATCATTTCAGAAGTTTTTTTACAGCGAGAAGTGCGAGAAGTGAAGGTGTAACTCCATTAATCCCTAATTTCACTCCATTTCTTATGTGTAGGTGCATATGTATGTGTGTAGGTACGTATGTTTGTATATGTGTGCATACGTTTGTATATGTGTATGTATGTTTGTATGCGTGTAGGTACATTTATATGTTTGTAGGTAGGTTTGAATGGGTAATTAAGACATAAATACAACCAACCTACATATATGTATGTAACATCATATGAAAGGGAGTGAAATTAAGGATTAATAGAGTTATACCTTCACTTCTCGCTTTAATATCACTTCTCACAAGATCCATCCACAATAAATCTATTCTATAAAGATATTAGATACAAAGGATAAATAAATCAATTTCAATTTCGACCAATTTATAATAATTAATATATAGAATTCAAAATTTTTCATGTTTCGTCATTGTAGCATGTCTTCTTCCCGCCTCATCAATCGTAACCATCGCACCGGCAACTGGGGCCGTAGCTTGTCATCCCACATAGCTAAGGGAATCATGAAGCCCTCCCAACAATCATCTCTCATCCAAACCGTGAATGCCACTGCTACCCCTGTGAATCAGAACCCAACTGCTTGCTCCTTCAAACTATTCACAAGTGCAAACCCAATCAATTACGTTGGAGACGACGGTGCCACCACCCTCCTCCAACGGTTCGAATATATGGAAAGTGTTTTTCTCCATTGTGCTTGTCCGAAAGACAAGAAATCCATCTACGCCTCAAGGGCCTTCGAATCGAGTGCCCCCACTTGGTAGAATGGTAAAAAGTACGCTCTTGGGGTTGATGTTGCCATGGCCTTGCCGTGGGATGATCTCAAGAAACTCATGCTCGAAAGGTTATGCCTAAAATATGAACTCCGGAAGTTGGAAGAGGAGTTTTGGAACTTGAATCAAGAAGGTGGTGATAATACCGGTTACAATAATCGATTCCATGAATTGAGTCTTCTCATCCTGCATATGGTCACTCCATCGGAGCGGTCCATTGAAAAATACATCTCTGGTTTGCCTATGCAAATCCAAGATTCCGTCCTGAGCCATGACCCAAAAACACTTCACGATGCCATCACTCTAGCCGGTACCCTCACCGAAAACCACGTTAAGGTTGGGACCTTGACGCGAAAGAATTCCAAGAAGCCTAATGAGAAGCCTGCACCCAAGCCCACGAAAGAATCCAATAGCGAATCCCCCAAGCCTGAATCCTTCAAACACAACAATAACAATTATCCCCACTACCGCAACAATAAAAGGATGTTGGGCCTATACCATTTTGGTTTGTACTTTGGTCTTGTATTGTTAGTATTTCGTTTTGGGCTTGTATGTAAACTGAGATCCTAGTGATTTCGGTGGGCTTTGGGTTTGTATTGGGCTAGGTTGTAATCCCTATATATAGACGTATTGTGTCTAGGGTAAAGTTTGGCCTTTCATAAGTTTTTGTGAATGAAATCATGTGTAACAAAGTGCTTAAGCACCTGACGTAAAATACGTGTGTTTTGAAGCATCTTGCCAGTGTTGTTTACATGTTTTCTTGCTTTACATTTAATCATATCGTGTTAATTTCCGCTTAACAACGAGATCGTCGATATCACATTGAAAGATCCGTTCTAAGGACTTACAATTAGTTCAGAGCATATTGACCTATTCTAGGCTCGGTTGTGATATCATAGATTCAAGGTTTTGGTGTGTTGATCTTCATAGTGAATCTAGTATTTAATTTTCCGGTGAAACTTGCATCAGAGAAGAAGAATGTATTTTTTTGTTAAAGATTGAGTGTTCTTTGAAACAATTCAAATCCCACTAATCTCGGGTTTTAGTTGTTGCCAAAACTAACTGATCAAATTGTTCTCGGGCAAAATTGATCGTTTTCGATCAATTCTTCAGTGTTCTCGGGAAAAGCTGTTAGTTCTCGGTGGAATTTCATAGTTCTCAGTGGAATTTAAGTGTTCTCGGGAAGATTTCTTTGTTCTCGGTGGAATTGATGTAGTTTTTGGTCAACATTTGCATGGGCCTGTTTTGATATCATAGATTCAACGCTTGTTCTCGGTTAACCAGTGTTCTTTGCTGATAATCCTAGATCTCGGCTGGACTATTTACTTGGGCCTTATCAGTTTTGGGCCTTAATCTAATTATTAAATCACTTGGACATTGTTTACTGGAACAATATCATTCTTATTATTGAAATGGACCAAATAAATAACGAATCATCTAATGCCACACTACATCAAGAGTCGGAATCCATAATGGGAACTACTACTCGTATACCTCGTTTGTTGTCTTATGAGGGGTTTAGCGAGATGAAGTTCAGGTTTGAAAAGTATGTTAAAATGAAAGATGCCAAGGTTTGGAGAAGTATTGTTAGAGGTCCTCAAGTTATCATGTAACAACGTGAAAACTCTGAGGAAGTTGCTGTAAAACCTTTTGACCTATACGACGGCTCTGATTTTGAAAAGGTTGAAGATTATGACAAGGCACTTTCTAATTTAACTATGGCACTCTCACCTGAGATTACCTTTGGATTTAGAGAATTATAGTTAGCTAAGGCACTCTCGGAAGCCCTGATTGAAGTCTATGAGGGAAATGAGGACATGAGAAGAAGTCGTCAAGATCTCTTGCGATAGAAGTTTAACATGTTCAATCATGTTCTGGGAGAGTCGTTAGAAACTCAGCAGCATAGGTTCATTACCCTTGTGACTGAGATGAGATCTGCAATAACAATCTAACAGCCGCTGAAACAAACAATAAACTAGTGAATTCTCTGCCTCAAAGTTGGGATATGAATGTTTCGTTGATTAAGAAGACGAAAGATCTAAACAGACTAACACTGTCATAAGTTATGGAAATCATCAAGGCTTGTGACATGGATGTCATGTAGCATGCGATAAACCATGCAAACGCTTACAATGCATTTGGCTACAGTGCTTCTTCCAACAATGCACTTATTTCACAAGATAGCTTCTCAATGTTTAAAGCTACCTCAAGGGCAACATAATCTGCAGTATCAACATCAGAACAACTTCTCCATGTTTAATTCCGCTCAGGGTTAATTGTCTCAAGCTCCACCGTAACCAGCTCCAGTGTTCTTTCCTAAACCTGCTCAACCATCTGCAACTACCGTTAAACCTCATACTTCTGTTGCTTCCTCTAGCCAGGGTTCCAGACAGATTCCCTCCATTCCAAAGGAAATTCTTGAAAACAGTGCTTTGATGGTGGGGTTCATGAATTGTTACAGCGCCTTTCTTGCGGGAAATTTGGTTCAACCATTAGTAGCTGCTGAGCTAGATCAAATTAATTCTGATGATGTAGAAGAAATTGATATCTCTTGGCAAATCACCATGGCAGTGTTTCGTGCAAAGAAGTTTACTAAAAGAACATGCAGAAAAAACTGGAACGTGCTAGCAAATCAGAAGGTGGGATTTAACAAGGACACTCTAGGGTGTTACAATTGTCACGCGCCGGGTCACTTTGCTCGTGAATGCACTAACCCAGCAAAGGAAGGGAACAGAGAAAGGGTGTTGGTTCCATTAGGAAATGCTAGAGGAGAAAATGGGGCAGGTACGGCTGAAGGTGAGAGAGGTGTGGTAGCTCAACAGTTTTCCTGGAATGATCAGATGGCAGCTCTCGGCTTAGATAATCAGACTATAGATTTTGCTCATGTTGAAATTGCTGAAGAAGAGAATGCTGTTGAGGAACAAGTTAAGGAGCTTCAATTTGCTTTCTTAGCTTTCACTCCCTCCAACTCATCCTAGGTAAGTTTTCAATTATGTTCTCAATTATGCATTAATAAAGTAGATCTTTAATGAGAAATGGAATCAATAAAATATGAAAATTTTACTCTTAAGAAAAATGAAAAAGAATTCAGAGATAAAATTGAGGCAATGAAAAAGGATTTTTCTAAACTTCAATCAGATTTTAGTATAAAATGTTGTCATCATCCGGATGTTTAACAGAAAATTGATGAGTTAACAGCTAAAAAGAAAGAAAGCGTTGGAAAGAAAGCGTTAGATACAAGATTGGTTCTTCGCAACAATCAATATGATACGGGGATTATAGTTCGAAATAAAGATCAACTCATCTTCGTGGCTTTCGTCAGGTTGAAGGCTTAGACTACACTAAAATGTATGCTCTTGTAGCTTGACTTGAGGCTATTCGGATATTTCTGTCATATGCCTCTTACATGTGATTCATAGTGTATCAGATGGATGTCAAAACATCGTTTCTCTATAGAGAAGTCAAGTAGGAGATTTATGTCAATCAACCACTGGGGTTTGTTGACTCAAAGAATCCAAATCATGTCTACAAGTTAGATAAAGCACTGTATGGTCTTCATCAAGCCCGTCGGGCATGATATGCAACGTTGACGGCACATCTTCTAGGTTATGGTTACAAGAGAGGAGCCATCGATCAAACCGTGTTCATTTAAATCGTAGGGAAAGATTTGATTCTGGTTCAGATATATGTGGACGATATCATCATCGAATCTACAAGTGCTATTCTGTGTTCTTAATTTGAAAAGGTGGTGAAGAAGAGATCCGAAATGAGTTCACTGGGGAGATGACATCGTTTTTGGAGTTACATGTTCCTCAGAGTTCGACGAGAATTTTGCTGCATCAAGGAAAGTATATTGAAGACATGTTTGCAAAGATCGAATTTGAATATTCCAAGAACGGATAAACTTCTATGGAGGAAATACCTCTTTTGTCGTCTGATCCTGAAAGGAATCTCGCAGATCAAATGTACTATTTATCAATGATCGGATCCCTGATATATCTTACCGCCAGTCGCCCTGATATCATGTTTGCTGTTTGCCATTGTGCCCGCTTCAAGGATAATCCTAAACTCTCTCATTTAATTGCTGTTAAACGTATTTTTAGATATCTGTTATGACCCTAAATTGATTCATCTTGAGCAAGTCAACACTGATAATAATGTGGCAGACTTATTTACAAAACCGGTTGGAACAGCCGGATTTATTGTGCTTGTTTGTTTTTTTTAAATGCTTAGTTTAGATGATTGAGTTTTTTTGAGTTAAAGTTTGTTCATATTTTAACTTTTTCACTAATTTAGGGGGAGAAAATTAAAAAATTCTAAAAGAGTGTGTGTGCGTTTCTATTAAAAAAAATAAAATATTTGTTTTATACACTCTCGCTTAAAATCATGTCGGCTGCTCAAGTTTGAAGGACATATACTTGTATATGATTGGTCTTGTTATCTACTTGTAGACATACAGAATAGCCATTCACCTAAAGACAGAAAGCATCTGAGGCAATTGTGATGTGTCTTGTTTTTGAGGGACATGTATTTATATATGTGTTTGATCCTGTTAACTATCACATGACATACTGGATAGCCATTTACTTGAAAACTAAGAGTTTTTAGGTCGACATAGTTTTTAAATTGTTTTCTGTAATTCTCGGGGAAGTGATATGATTATTCAGTTTTGAGCTTGTTAAAAGTTTTAAATATTTTCAAGTGAAAATTGATCCAACCTTTGGAAAATGATAGGAAAATTGATTCTGTTTGCCTAACGAGTGAAGTTACGAGCCAATATATATATATATATATATTGAGTTGTAAAATTATGTTTGTTTTTAAAACATAAAGGGTCAAACTACAACTACAAGGGTGAGGCTTTCAAATAAGTCCTAAACACTCACAATGTAAGGCATGTAAGTCCGGATGGCTTGTAAGTCAAAACCTTAAAGCTTATATTTTTACTCGTATAATGAAAAAAAATTTGATCAAGCACTAGGGAGTTGTAGTTAAATTGCGATGATCTGGGGAAAGCCAAATACGCTTTGAGAAGAGATAGGAGGCATCACAGGTCCATGAGTGATGTCCATCTAAGTTTTATGCCAAATTGAACTTAACTAGTATCACTTATGAGATGAAAATCATGCTCGGTCTATTATACCTAATATCAACATGTCTCTTTATGTCATAATAATGTTGAACATGAATCTCTGTGAAAGCATCTTAACCAATGTGATTCCATTTTCGGATCTTTTCTTTAATGGTTGCGTTTTTATCGAAACTGAAATCTGATCCCAAAAAGGTTTATCAAAATTACAAGAAGACCGAGTTATTAAATTTTGTTTTATTTATTTATTTTTTAATCCTTATTTTATTTTTATTTAATTTTTACCTTTTAATTACTCTTGTCGAAACAGAAGCTATAAGGAATCATTTTTACAAAATCAATGATAAATAATCATAAAATCATATTTCAAAAAATTCTAAGTGTAAAACAGGTCTTCGGGTAAGCTTTGCAGTTTTTTCTTCTTCTAGCAGACCTGGTAACCAAAGCATGTTGGGAAACAGTTCTCTCGGTAGACTTTACGTATAATATTTGCCTTAGAAAAAATTCACCTAACAGACTTCAATCTTCTTGATCATAGCAAACTTTTCTCGATATGATCCAACAAGCAAACTTGTTCTTCAAAGATCCCTTCAACTCTTATAAATGAATAACTTATTTAGCAAACCCAAGTGTGCGGTAATACTGTAGCTTGCTCGGAGTTAAACCTTGCCCGACAAAGTCCTTAGGATAATTCTTTATCAACTTTCTTCAAGCATACTCAGATCACTATTTATTAAAGAATAACCTTGCTAGATCTTCCAAACTACTTGGCATCAAAAGCTTGGTTTAGCCAAGAGCTTGCTGGGAAGCAAACATTGCACAACATGAAGAACAACCTTGCTAGACAAAGTGAACCCTGCTCGGATTGACATTTAAGAAGACTTCAAGAAGATAACTCTGCCCAGAAGGAAAAATACCTTGCTTGGCTTAAGTAAAAGCTTGCTCGGATGTCCAAGTGTGCCCGATGTCCATACTTAGCCATTTTCAGGGAGGTTGAGAAGATTCCTATATTCCTTAAGCCATTTTCTCATATCAATAATCTCCCCCTAGATTGGAACACCCTCAGCTGTACGGAAAACTTCTATGGTTACATACACTTAGATCAAAATACATATCAAATTCAAAAGATAAAATTACATAACAAAATCAAAATATTACAAGTAGGAATTCTGTCCTGTGGATATTACAGGCAAAACCTAAGCTAGTAACATATTCTCATCTTCTTGAGCTTGTGGTTTCTTGTCTTCTTCCCAAAATAACACTTCCTGCCCTTTCCTTGAACATGAATAGTAGTTGATGAAGAGGGTTGTTTTCCGGTACAGTCCAATTCATAATATCCCTCAGATCATCATCATACAGGACAGTTAAATCCTCATCTGTTTTGATTATTCCCAAAGCAAGTCCATCTGAATTTCTAAGAATGTAGGAGTCATCTTCTTCTTTGTAGTCAATTCTTGCTATCCTACCATTCTTTTGGACTTCCAGGTTGGACCCTGTCATTCTTCTTCTCATGCTGATGCAAACCATCATGTTTGCCAACGGGTCTCTCTCCCTCAGTTGTTTAATATATCCAAATTCAGCACTTGTGATATCCCTCATTCTCTTTGCTCTTTTTGTTTTTTCATGTTCAGTCAATTTCCATTTTTCTTTTTATCTATCAAAGGAAATCCGGTACTAACTTGCTCTTTCAGATATTTGGATAATTCATTCTTTTGTCTCAAACATCTCTCGCTTATTGAGTTTTCATATAATAATAGCTACCACAGTAGTATAAAAGTTGCACCTTATGAAGCTCTATACGGGCGAAAATGTAGATCACCACTATGTTGGACGGAAGTGGGTGATACCCAAATTTCAAGGTCAGATTTAATTCAGGAAACCACCGATAAGATTCACCAGATTATGCAAAAACTGAAAGCTGCCCGCGACCGACAAAAGAGTTATGCCGATGTTCGCAGATAACCGTTATCTTTTGAAATAGGTGATAAGGTGTTTTTAAAAGTATCGCCGTGGAAAGGTGTTACAAGATTTGGAAAGACCGGTAAACTAGCCCCGAGATACATCGGACCTTTCGAGATTATTGAAAACATTGGTCCCGTAGCTTACCGATTAAAACTACCCTTAGAATTGATCACTATTCACGACGTGTTTCATGTATCGAATCTGAAAAAGTGTTTGACTGATGAAACGACAATAGTACCACTGGAAGAAGTTCAGATTAATGAAAAGCTCAACTTCGTAGAGGAACCGGTAGAAATTATGGACGGGAAAACCAAAAAGTTACGACACAACAAAATATCTCTAGTAAAAGTTCGGTGGAATTCAAAACAAGGACCCGAATATACTTGGGAACGAAAGGACGAATTCCGAAAGAAATACCCACACCTGTTCCCTAAAAAGAAAACCGATGACACATTAAATTTCGAGGACGAAATTTCTTAACGGGGGGAGAATGTGACATTCGTGACAAAACGAGGTATATTATATTCACTATGTAGCAAGTAAACGATAAATCGGTTAATTCGTAGTGCTTAAACGAGTAACCGACCGATACTAATTATGACCCGTATACATACTGAGGGGTCATATACGAGTTATAGATATATTATAGAGGCTAACATATTGTTATTTAGGCCCCAGTACGATTAAAACTCTTTAAACGAAAAAGGTTTCGTTTATCGATACGCTATAAGCTTAAACGCAATCGTTAATATCAAAACGAGCATTGTAGCATCCGTTAAGCCGAAAAAGATTTATAAAACACTTATATGACATGTTCTAAGCAATCCATGAAAATATTTTGGAATTTTACGACGAGTCAGTACGTTTTTCGTATTTTACAAAAAGAAGCTGAAAAACACTCGTTTTCGCGCTGGTTTTCGCACTCGAACTAGTTTTCTTGCGAAAAACCAAACCCGAATTAAATTTTGAACCGAATTTTACGTATGGCATGAATACCGAGGCACAATTGGGCCAAAATGGAGGCCCAATGGGCCTTATACATTGGCGGCCGCAAAGGGGGCAGCCCACCCCCCTTCTTGTATTTTCTATATAAAAAAAATCTAGAGATATTTTGGACCAACTTTTCCAAAAAATACTTACCCTTGCTGTTCTTCTTCATCCTCCAGCCCAAACCTTAAGGTAAATATTGATTTTTACATTGATTTTAACCATGATTAACATAATTTAACCATGAAAAATTAATCCTTGATTAGTTTTAAACATGTTTTACCATCCAAAAAGCATAAAAAACAAGTAAAATCATTTTCTGATGTTAAACATGTTTACAAACCAGGAACATATGCTTTTTTGATCAAAAACGCGGATTAGAACATGAATACAACGTTTTTACGGTTTGAAAGTTCGGTTTGAACCCAAAACCGAAACCCTAATTATCAAGGCTGTTAAATGGATGATTTATGCTTGGTTTGATGTTATATGATATGTAGATACACTGAGTTTACAACCCGAGACCCGGAAAGTCGTTTAAGCTAGCAAAACTCATCGAAAACCGACAAGGTAAACCCGTAACACTCGTTTAAGGGATGTTTAGTATTAGGTTTTGACGTACTTGTTTTTAGCTTGTGAAAATTTGCAGGGACATTAGGGATCATATAAATGAGTCCCTGTTAAAATTTTGTAATTTTTCGAAAAATGGAGAATATTTGGTGAATTTATTTTCATTTATGTGCATTTATTTGGGAAAAATAGCTAAACATATTGAAAAATTATGAAATTTGGTTTTGGAGATTAATATGTGATGGTAAAATCACTGGTAGTGTTTGGGGATCATTGGAAATTCCTAAGTATGATTTGTGCAATTATGATTTAACCAAATTTTAACAGCCGAAAAACGCACAAAAAGGCATTTTGTCAAAAGAGTTAGGTTCTGGAGATTTTGCAGGGGCTATGTAATAACATTTAGGCTATTTTTAATAATTATCGGATTTTTCGGAGGTCGTTTGATATAAACGGGCCATTTATTACACGATTATAACCTATTAAATGAATTTTTATAAATAAATAATTAATCATAAAATTTCTGAAAATATTTTTATTAAATTATCCATATTTTAATGTATTTTTACAAAAAATTACATAATTTATATATAAGTACATATTTAGTTATGATTAATCAAAGATTTAAATTATTATTGTGTTAACGAAACCGGCAGTTTGATGTTTAAATGACTGACTGGTACGTCAAAATATCAAAAGTGGTCAAATATTGTATTTTTGGATGAAATTGATAAAAACGAACTTTTTACGAGAATTCCGGACAATTCGGGTGGATTGTACGCGTCTTGTATAATCAAACCTGTGTGAAAACAGAAACGAACCCTGCGATCAATCCATATACCGAAACCTTAAAATTCTTTTATAAATTAAATCATTTTATCAATCAATATGTTTACTTAAGTTTTTATGATCTTACCTATTCCCGAAACGCGTAAACGATCAACTTGGCTAGGCTCGGAAGACGGTGAAACTGAGCCAAATCTAATTTTAAGTATTTCACAGTATACAACGTCACAATCTAAGACTATGGTCATGTTTTGGGCCAAACAGCTATAACCAAACTAGTTATACAGCCCGATGTGGTTTAAACACTGTACTAGTATTAACAGTACGATACCGATTATAGGATACAAGCTATAATCGAGGCATAACACTTATTGACGTATATTACCTGCTCGAACTACAATAAGGTGAGTTTCACGACCCCACTTCCTAAACTGTTTTACGAACTTTTGGGGTGGAAAGCATGTTTACATATACTTATATACTTGAAAACGTGTGGTGATGTGAATTATCTAAGTACTAACACTTGAAAGTCCCCACAAACACAAGTGATTAACTTCGTGCCGGTGACGTGTGGATAGTACTATCGGTTTGACAAACCCAACTGACAGAGCCGGTGGGGTATGCCGGAACATGTTAACCCAGTTGCACATTGTCATTTAAACTTATTACATACTGCTATGTGGTGTTAGACATAGTACATACTTGGGGCAAAGTGGCTGTTAAATGCCAACGGGAGTGCATGGGCAGGGGTGGCCATGTGTTTTAGCTCGTTTCGGTTTCACTTGTGGCTTAGTATAATACATCATACACATACATGTATACATATACACTGTAAACTTTACGAACTCGTATACTGATTTCGTTGATACTCGTGAAACTTGAAACTCACCAACTAGACGTAGTTGACCCGTTTTAACATGCTTTTCAGGTAAGCCGAAGTTGGAATGATTTGCTTACGTGCTTGGTGTTAGAAGGAAAGTTGAATAGCTGTGAATAGATGCAAATACGTACTAATGAATAAGGAACCGAGAACTGGTTATGTGTTTTTCATCTAGTTTGTAAACATAGTACCTACCAATGTAATATGATGTAAATTAGTTGTTGAATTTCTTTATAAACAATGTGGTTGATACCAGTGTTATCTGTTACATTCCCGTATTACGCTTCCGCAACTACCTAGTCGGGGTGTGACATAAATATCTTGAGGCATTGTCTTCACAGGAACCTTTTTCATCGTCTTTGCGGCTTCACTTTCAAGACAAGTTTCTTCTAGTCGGTCCTTGGATCAATCTCGTCAATGCGCTTACGTCTTGGGACCTGGGGCTTGAAGAATTTGAAACCATGATTGACCTCGAACAGTAAGTGTTGATGAAACCACTCAGCCGTTCGGTTACCCCCACGATTAATAAATGGACGTATCGCGAGGGTACGTACATCCCAACGCGGTAGAGTTAAAACATCCATTATCCTCTCGTAATACTTGACACCATTTTCCCACTTGACTATACATACTTTAAGGTCATAATCATATGCCCATGAAACAATATCACCATGTACCTTTGAAACAGTCTTGATGGTAGTCACCTGATTAGCCTCAACCCAAGCAGCAGCAGTATCATTTCTTTCTTGATCTACATAACGATAAGCACTGATAATTTTACCCACTTTATGACGTTTGAACCATCTTTCTACGTCCTCATCAGTCACTTCTTTGAGTGAGGGTACTGTTCGCTGCACAACCTTTTCCAATTCATCCTCAGTCTCTTTAATTACTTCTTCATGAAATACCGGAACACCTTGATCAACATTTGCGTGTTGATACAAGTCCGGGTACTCTTCAGCAGTCACATCCTCGATTTCAATCTCTTCATCCTCATAAACAAAATCCGTATTCATAAATAACGGATCAACTTCCAAATCTTCCTCAGTTATCACTTCGACATCGGGCTCAGTCTCTAAAGCAGTCAACTGATCGTCATTCAGCCCAGGCAGAATCGAAATCTGCTCCCGTGTCAAGGATCTAATCACAAACTCACCAACCTCTATCTCATCTCTGTTTGCTACAATACGAACCACCCCTGATCCATAAACAAATATCACTGTGTTAGCTGCAATCATTTCAATTGGCTTGGCAGCTGTTGGATCTTGATAAATAATTATCTGCTTGCTCGAATCATCACTGCCACTAACACCTGCACCAGAGGATGAACCATGCGATTGTTTAGGCTCACCTCCTGCATCAGACTCGTCAGGATCATCATCGTCATTTTTGAGTTTCTTGAGGGCATCTTCTTTACAAGTTAATTGTAAAATCAACTCTTCTTGTTCCATTATTTTCACCCCCTGAGACTCAACAATCGTGCGCAACGACTTAGTCTCCTTCTGGCAGAAAGAAATATAACTTATCATTCGTCGTTGATTCTCCATGAGTCGTTCTTGAGTTTGACTGTCAGCTGCCATTTGATTTTCACATAGATGTAGCAGATTCAGCAGCATTTCAGTTTGACGACCTGGTGGCAAGTTGTATACGGATGGATGAACAGGTTGAACAGGTCATTGAGTCTGATTAATTCTCATGAATGAGACATCACTAGGCAGAGGTGGAGGAAGAGTAGTTGTTGGCGGAAGAGGGGGTCTCATTGATGTAGTAGAAGATACTGTAGACAATGCAGCAGGAGGTCTCGGTATCTCGGTTAACGCCATTTGAGGAATAAGACCGAGTCTCTCGTGTGACACCAACGTTGTCGTTAAAGTAAGCATCAGAGTGCTAGTAGTTAGCGGCACCGCCGAGCTTTGAGGAGTTGATTGACGTGGTGGTGGGGTTCCTATGATTACCCCAGCCCCAGCAGACACACGGGGCTTCTTTGATGGTTCACCAGTAGCTACAGCTTTACCCTTTCTTTTTCTTTCCAGCTGAGCTTTCATGGTGGCAGCTAGAGCAGCATCGACTGCGTCTTGTTGTTTTTTAAGAGCTCGTTCACCAGCACCATCATTCCCATCGTTATCACCATCATCATCTCCACCATCATTGTTCCCACCTTCTCCCCCTTCACGCTCGGAATCCGAATCATCGTGGATCCAACGCTCATTAGGAGGACATACATAATCCGGATTGATTATATGACAATCATCCGTTTGTCCTGTGGCTTTTCCTTTCTATAAATTAACTTACGATGTACCGTTTCAGCTTTCATATGTTCCATATCAAGAACATCGTTCACCAACGTTCGATCAATCACCAAATTCGGAATCTAATCCTGAATAATTAGCTGTAAAAAGCGAGGATACATCAAGAACTTCTTTGACTGTAGAGTTTGCTGAACCTGCTCTTTCAGATGATCAAAGATGAGTTTTGAGTAGTTGAAGGGCTTGTTCAGGATTAGGGCAACAAACGCCGACTGCAAACTTATGCGACACTCATCAGACCCACCGCGACGTCCACTCATACAATGAAGTAGAACATGCAACAAATACTTGTATGGTGGACACAATCCATTCTTGTTCAGCATAGATTTATGAATGTCACCACCATAGTTCAAGCATGTGAATAAACCTCTAACCAATATCCTGTCAAATTCACTCGGGTTATCATCATTATCGTCAAATTGAAGTACCCGACAAATGACCTCAACATCAATCGTAATTGGAATCTGATTGATTGTAGCTCGAACCCATTTATCTGCCTCAACATATTCCGCCGTATTCCAAAATTGCATGATTATACTAAGATACAATTTAGGTTTAGCAGTGATGGCATAGTATATCTTTGAACGTCGTAAGAAAGTCAACATAGCTCCAAACGTTTCTAAATCAGTCACATCTTGATCAACATAAGCACAAATGTTGTGCTTTTTATCAAACGGAAATAAGATCACTTCAGCTTGTTGATCATGTTGTGGTAGTTGTCCTTGTGGAGGTTGATTTTGTTGTTCTTGATCAGCCATGTTTTACTGTAAAAATAAAACCGAATATGAGAATAGAAATCAAAATATATATTCAAAAGATATGTGTAATTAATCTAGTTACGCGTATTAGACGATTTAAATCCTTTAATTAAATTAAATGAATATTAAAATTAATTTATTTAATAAATGTCATTCGTTGGGAATCACACTGATTCGTTACAATAAGATAACGAATCAGACGATTCGCTATCAAGTAAATACCTTCACGAACTGAACATAGCGAATTACTATTTAATTTGACGAACTAAACTCTAGTTCGTTATATTTTAAGCGAATCCATATCTGATTCGTGTAACAGTTTATTCGCTTAGCTAGTTCGTGTAAAATCTTAACGAATTGGACACAAAACAGTCCCAATTCCCTAAGACTAACGAATGGTCATAATTAAGACTAGTTCTTTGACTTCACAAAGTCAAGGTCAAAATTAGGATAAACATAGATAGTCAACAATATGATCCCGGGAACGATTAGGCCATAACTATCGTCGAATCATCGCAATAATGAGCTCGGTGTACTCGGAATTACATTCGTAATCGACGATGAATGAGATTAAGACTCAAAATCTCTAAGTACATAAGTTAGACAAACCTGCTGTAAACCCAATAACACAAATATATAATTAACCCAACAAGCAACAATCAAATCATGATTAAAGCCCACCAAGGGTATCTGAATATGAGTCCGATCACAATGACATCAAAATCATATAGATATTAACATAAATTATACACAAATGGATCTCAAAACTTCGGAAATCATTAAACTCTTAAAAGTTCATAATTTAACTATCAACTCGTAGCCATTTTTGACGAAAATTATATCGCCATGATCGGCTATACCTTAGAAACTCAAATATATCCTTGAAATACCCAAACAAGAAAGTCGAGATTTCAGAGAAAATTTGAACAGGGTTTCTTAAATATGAAGTAAGAAGGCGAACAGTGGAAGACTATTCGTTTGCTTGTCATATATAACACTGCACGCAACCCGAGGTACAGCTTGTACGAATCAGACGATTCGTTTAAATTAAAGTTAACGAATTAGCCCATTCGCTAACTCAATTCGTTACCTTATGTTTGCGAATCGCTACTTGATTCGTCAAATTAAAGGTAGCGAATCAAGACATGATTCGTGTCATGATTCGTTAAAAATGCATAACGAATGGATGATTCGTTACAGAGTGCGGAAGAGAATTAGGTTAGCGAACCAAAGGCTAGTTCGCTAAAGAACCACCTAGTTCGTTATCCATAAATAACGAATTAAAATCTTTTATTTAATTTTAAATTAAATAAATAAATGAATTAAATAATTAAATAAAATAAATAAAATTAGGTTATCGAGAATCCTTTTAACCCGACAACCAAATAACTTAAAAACGTTTCAGTTTTCCGAAACATAACTTAAAATTATTTAAGTATTTTGTACAAAGAAGACGAAAATATTTTTGGTATTTTGTAAAAATTTAAAGAATGTATTTACAAAAAAATATCCGGTCCGTTAAAAGATAGACAATCTTTTTGTGTTTTTCAATGATTTTACCAAAAGAAGTACATATTTTTGTATTTTTGTTGAGTTTGAGCAGAGAATCATATTGACCAAATTGCCCTTCCATCACAGTTTTATATTTCAGCGATATTATGACTGGCGATAAGTCGGTCATTGGTATTGTTGTCCACATAAATCTAATAACACACATTCAAGTATTTTTGTGATATGATTAAATTGTTCAATTAAAGCACAGAATATCAGAAACTATCAGCCTCTAATATCGGTTCAAGCTTAATTTGATTTTTGCCAAATCACCCCAACTTGACTTAAACCATTATATTGTTGATCAAAATTTTGATACCAATTTCGAAATTTTGAGCAATGCATCAAGTTTCCTTTACTGTGAGTGAGTATGCACGAGTCCATCTGTCGGCTTACATACATTGTATCCCCTGGGGTCCGTTTCTTATTGGTATTAAGACGCACGCAAGGGAGGAACAATTGTATGACTAACAGCGGATTTTGATCAAGTTAGTAATTTAAATTGTACAAAGTACAGCGGTGATCAAGTTTAATGACTTTGGGTTTGCTCTAGAAAGCGAGTGAAATATTCATGCTTATGAATACCCAGACGGTTAAGCCGCATAAAGACTCACAATGTCCAGAATCTTAACGCTTGTTATTTGCTTTATTTTATTTTTGGGTGATCAACAAATATAATTGTTGGTGCATAAATGTCAGTAGTTCATAGTCTAGTGTCTGTAATCGAGTCTGTAATATTATTTATGTTTTTGTTTAAGCGAAGTTGTTAACAAGTTCGCCTAGGCGAACTTGTTGAACAAGCGAAGTTATGGACAACTTCGCCTGAACATATCAGGCGAAGTTGTCGTGTATATAAAGTCCTAGGTTACGGGCTGTTTCGAGATGATCAGTAAATCGTTAAGTCGTTAAGTTAGTCGTTTGAGTTAACCGAGAGTCTGTATCAGTGATTCATATCACGGGAGTTCAGTTATTAATAGATAACGTGTTTCTGTTTATTCGTGTGTGTTTGTTTGTTTTGCTTTCTACGCTCGTAACGATCTACGCAGGGATTCCGCACCTGAGTAGACCGGGATATCTCGTGTGATCCGTCCAGGGAACCTACAATTGGTATCAGAGCATTTGCTCGATTGTGTGGTTTGGGATATTCACACGGGTGTAGAAATCGTCCCGTTTCGACTATTCGCGGGACGTGTTTTCTGTGTTTTTGATAATTCTTACCTCCTACCATCGTGTTCAAGCCTTTACACCGTCAAAAACCTCGTTAAAATCCGATTTACAGATCTGCAGAAACTTCGTGTTCATCAGGCGAAGTTGCCGTCACTGTTCATAGGGTTTCGGCGAAGATATAAGGTTAAGCGAAGTTATCCACAACTTCGCCTACCTTCTCAAGTTCGCCTAATTCAAGCGAAGTTCTCTACAACTTCGCCTACCTCTTAAGTTTGCTTACCTTAAGCGAAGTTAAAAATCAGCGAAGTTAATCAGCAGTGTTATCAGCGAAGTTCTTCAGCGAAGTTCTCTACAACTTCGCCTACTTCAAGCGAAGTTATCCTTAACTTCGCCTACAGTACTTTTTTATAAAAAAAAAAAAATTAATTTTTCAGGTTTCTTACTTTTCGGAAAAGATGTCGTCGATCAACATCTCTGAGTTAGTGAGGATGGAAGTTGAAGCAGGGTCAGCTACCAAGGCCCCAAAGTTGCTGAAGGGAACCGATTTCGTTGCATGGAAGGATCGGTTCATACAATACGTCAAATACCAGGATGCGAAGATGTGGGTATGCATCCAGGATGGTTATATTCCACCAGTTATGGAGTATGAAGGTCGTGATCAAATTAAAAAGTATAGTAAAATGGAAGAAGAAGAGAAAAAGATGTATGAGGCCGAGAACAAGGCTCATGCTGCTATTACTATGGCTCTTCCTCAAGAGATCCTTCATACGTTCAGAAAGTATACGTCAGCAAGAGAGCTTTGGGAAGCTCTTGAGAACAGATTTGAGGGGAATGTAGGAATCCGTGCTTCAAAGATAAAATTGCTCAAAACCCAGTTCTCAGTCTTCAAGTATTTGAAGAATGAATCCTTAGAAGATATTATCACTCGATATTATCATCTGATGACTGAATTGAGCAACTATTCTATTTCCTACCGAGAAGAAGAAATAGTCGAGAAGCTTCTAGATGCTCTCCCACCAAAATGGGAGATGTACACTGTGCTGATGAGGGAAGACAAGGACTTTCCCACATATGATCTTGAAACGGCAGTCAACAAGCTCAAAACCTTTGAGCTTAACATGGTCAGAAAAGAGACACCTATGGATCAGGTTCAAGATCCAGGTATGTATGGAGCTAAAGTCAACACTAGCCTAGGATCGAAGACTGAATCTGCTGCCTACTACACAATGGGAGAGTCGGGCCCCAACTCATCACATGAGGGGCATGTGTCAGTTAACACAAATGGGGATGTTTGCTATGTAGCAGCTGGATCGAGTGGTTCTCAACCCCAGGTAAGCAAGAGTAGTTGTTCTCCAAGCTCTCCCAGCAGCAACTACTCCAAGATGCCTATGAGTGTCAAGTCTGCTGAAGAGCAGTTTGGTCTCTATGCTTCTTTCATTGCTTCCTATGAGAACTACATTCAAGGGAAGATTGTTGATCCAGCTATGTTGGATGAAGATTACGATCAGATTGATGCTGACGATATGGAAGAAATGGATTTACAATGGCAAATGGCCATGATCGTGAGAAGAGTAAAAAGGTTTATGAGAAAGACGGGATGGAAGTTTGTCGGTGGAAAGCCGGGGTTTGACAAGACAAAGGTGAGATGCTACAATTGTCAACAAAACGGTCACTTTGCAAAAGAATGCAGGAATGAGCGTGTGGAACGAAGTCAGGGTAGGTCTCCACAGCAAAGTGAGGGTAGAAAAGATTATAGTGCCATGATGTCTAGAGCAGATGGTGAATACAACTGAAACCTGCTTTCTAAAGAAACTTTTGAGCAGGAAAATTTGGCAAAGGTAGAAACTGAAGAATGTGAGAAGGTTACCGGAGAGGAAAAATGTCACACCCCGGCCAGAGGCGGAATGCCAAGGGCGTGGACGAAGTCTCAGATTGAATAAGCCATAACACAGGTTAAGAGTCTAAATGAAATGCATACATAGATAATCAAGTTACATTGTTCAAAAGATACAAATAAAACCACAATAGTCCAACAGATACTAAGTCTAGTACTACGCCTTCAGTCATCTCCTAAGGCCATCTAGAAATCCCTGTTCTTCATCTATTAGCATTACCTGAAAAATATGCAAGAAAGCGTCAACTACAAAAATAGTTGAGTGAGAACATAAGTTTGTTGTAAAAGGAAAAGGCTTCATACACAAGCATGTTAGACCAAGTTGTAGGGGTTTATATATAGGGTGTACCAGCGGCTAACCCACCACTCCTACAACTTGTTCTACCATGTTTGGGTATGATCCCGGCTATTAGAAAAATAGTTTGAAAGAGAACAAGCGCACCAAAATAGGTTGTTGGGGTTTATATATAGGGTGTACCAGCGGCTAACCCACCACTCCTACAACATATTTTGCTGTGCTTATTGTTTTATGAGTTTCAAAGTGAGAAGACAGTTCATAAGTAAAAGCGTAGTGTATAATACATGGTTCGGTACAGTTCATAATAGTGTGTGAAAAGCGTGTACGTGGATCATTGAGTTACAACGTGTATAAGGCAATACAATAGTTCACAATTCTTGAGATAAATGCACATAACAGATAGACCAAAGAGCAAATAATAACACATAGTACACATAGAGGTCACGCGAGTGTGAGGCGAGACTTACATGGATTCACACAGAATCCAAGGCCGTCGAGTATGCGAGACTTACATGGATGCCGCAGTATCCAAAGCAGTCGAGTGTGCGAGACTTACATGGGTGCCGCAGTACCCAAAGCAGTCGAGATAGTGACCGTGGTTCATAGAGCAACAGTTCATAGAGCATATAGTTCATAGTGCAACGGTTCATAGTACAATGGTTCATAGTGTAACAGTTCATAAAGTGATACAAATTTATAGAGTAAGTAAAGTAATTGTGATGGTGTTTACATTACGTTAAGTTATAAGTGAAAGCGAGTAAAAGCAGAGTAAAACAGTGTATAAAGGTTTGAAGTAAAGTGTTTTGCATATTTCCACCCCGTGGTTTGATAAAGTAAAAACAGTTGAAAAGGGGTTTATGAACTCACCTTGATCTCGGGTTAGGATGGTGCTACAGAAGATCTCCTTAGCCTAGAGTTGGACATACGTATAAGGTTAACAACGTGCTATAAGTCTAAGAAAACGAGTTTACGCGACCTCGAGCAAAAACTGGGTTTTTAAAGATGAAAACAGCTTGGTTCTGGCTTGATTCGATCGAATAAGAATACATTCGATCGAATTAGAATACATTCGATCGAATAGGAACACGTTCGGTCGAATAGGCACACATTCGATCGAATAGACACACATTCGATCGAATCTGAGGCACACTCGATCGAACCAGAAACACATTCGGTCGAACCAGTTTGGGAAAACTCGTTCGGTCGGACATGGAACTTGTTCGATCGAATAGACACTCGTTCGATCGAATACGAAGCTCATTCGATCGAATGAGTTGGAGACCATTCGGTTGCTTTCCTATTCGGTTGACTGGACTGGTTCGATCGACTCCTTCGATCGAATGAACTGGTTCGATCGACTGGTTCGATCGAATGAGTCTGATTCGACTCCTTCAAGCTGGGCGACGGAGAAACCTACGGGTTTTCCAGATTTTCCAGATTTTTGACCCAAAATCGAAGTTTTTGACATGGAAATGCTCGGGATTGAAAGGGGTATCGATTCCTAGTACTTTTAAACACAAAAGCTTGCATTTTGACACCAAAACAAGTCGGTTTTTGACCCGAAAACTCAAGTTACGAAAATGGGAGTTTTTGCTCGATTTGAGGCCGAAAATGGTTATGAAAACGGATGATTTTCGAAAGGGACTTACCAAAAACGATTAGGAACAAGATTCCGGGCTCGGATTTGTGATTTGAGGACTTTCTCTCTCTAGCTTCTCTCTCTAGAAATGAGAGAGTTTGGGTGGGTGCAAGTGAAAGAGTTGGGTGAAAATGGTGGAAGTGTCAAGAACTTTCGTTTATATACTACGGGTTTGGTTAGGCGCGGGTTGGCTACCTACGGGTCGAGATTAGCCGAGTCCATAAATTTTGTAAAACGAAACATTTTTCTATAAACTTTTATGAAATAACTTTGAATAAAATATCTGAAATCTTTTAAAATAATGAAAATATCATTTATTTACAAAAGATAGATTTTTGGTCACCGGGTTAAATTTCGGGATGTTACAGTCTCCCCTACTTTAGGGAATTTCGTCCCGAAATTCAAGCACACGGTCCAACTTATGAAATAGATTCTACCAAATCAATACAGGTTATTCGTTTGATGTGCACTTCCAGGGATTCGCAAATTAACGAGGAGGGGGGCTTATATATAGGGGGTACCATCGGCTAACCCACCACTCCCTCATCGTAATTTGAGAATTTCCCTTTCCATGCATAACGTCCAAATGGCCTATATTAACTTTTAAATATTATGAAATTTTGAGCATGAGATAACTTAGTTCGAGATAGAGTAATCAATCCAAGAGAGAAAACAAATTGCGCATAGTGGTTCTAATAGTGAGTTCATGAGCACAAATAGTTCATTCGCGATTCTAGTGATTAGAGCAACTTAGTTCATTCAAACACAAAGCTATGAGCATTCACCCAAGACTTGCTTCGGGCGCATTCATGTACTGCTGAAGGGGTTTATATATAGGGTGTACCAGCGGCTAACCCACCACCCCTTCAACTTTACCCGAATGCTCCTTTCCGCTGATCTTGGACTAGGGCTCACAGTGACACTCCTATCCCCTCACAAGCCCTAAATTCCAATTTTTCGTATTCGATCATATTCAATTCCAGTTGTAGGAGTTTATATATAGGGTGTACCATCGGCTAACCCACCACTCCTACAACTTTCCTTGAATACTCTCTCAACTGCCATTGGGTTCAAGACTTGCGACACACTTTACTACCACAAGTCCCTACCTCCAATACCCGCTTCAGAACTACACACGCCCTGCCGAAGAGGTTTATATATAGGGTGTACCAGCGGCTAACCCACCACCCCTCCGACATTCTTTGAGTAGCCCTTACTCCACGAATATTGGGCTCAGGACTCATAGTACCATGATGGAACATTTGCATACGTACGCACCTGTGACTTAACAATTATATTCCGGACTATAATTGTTATTTCACCTTGCGTCGTCCTTGCAATTGTCACCCCATCGCGTAAGTGCTTAAGGGAAAACTCTACACATAATCACATAATCAGGCAATCACATAAGTAGCAAATGTATAAATGCGTAAATAGTTCAATCGGTCGTGAAACACATTTGTTCGTTGGTCGTTGCGTAAGGGATACAAGAGCATTGCGTTTGTGCGTGGTTCGTGTAATAGTGCTTAGTGTACAAAGTGTAATAGTGATAATAATAGTGGAAAGTGTGTTGATCATAAGTGGTGTTGTCAAGAATTCGAGTTGAACTAGTCGTGCGGGCGTGTAGAGGTTAAAGGCGAGCAGTTCCGGCGAGGGTTAAAGTCGTAAGAAGAGAGTAAGGAGAAAAGGGTTAGAATCGTGACGAAAGGAAAGGAAAAGAACATACCTGGAGCGGCGTCTTGATCTAGCTGGGCTGCGGCGGCTCCGATCCTGTAAACGCGTCCTGTTGCAGGAGGAATCTCGACGGTGATGCGGGGGCAGCGATTTCTGAGGTGATCGGTGGCTCCACACTCGTAACATGCTCTCGCGTTGGGGGCGGCGTTGTTGGCGACGGCAGGTGCAGATCTGCAGGTATTAGCTAGGTGGCCGAGTCGTCCACAATTGGTGCATCTGTAGCATTGGACTCCCTGGGGGTGATGTCGTTGGCACGTGTGGCATTTGGGATGGGCACCGGCGTATCCCGCTCGGGGTCTGTTGGAGGCATCAGGAGCAACTGCGTTCAAGGGAACAGCTTGAGTGGCAGTAGTGGTGGCGGCAAGGACCTTCTGCTTCTTGCGATTCGGCTCGTCAGATAGTTGACCGGCTTTGATTAGGCTTTGGGCCACAAGAGCGGTGAGGTGAACAGCGGCTTGGACCGTCTGGGGATCAGCTGCGATGAGGATAGCGCGCATGCAATCGGGAAGGCCACGGAGGTAAGCTTCAACAGCACGTTCTGCGGGAGTAACCATATGTGGTACCAAAAGGGCGAGCTCGTGGTAACGCTCAGTGTATTCTTGGTAATCAGCTCCTTCCATCTTATGTTCCCAAAACTCGGCTTCAAGCTTCTGCTGCTCGCTACGGGGTACGAACTCTCGAGTGACGACTTCCCTGAATTCGGTCCAGGACAAAGCGTTGGCAGCTTCACGGCCACGAGTTCTGACTTCGTTGTTCCACCAGTTCAGGGCGCGCTTGAGAAACATACTTGCAGCAAAACGGACTTGCAGATTTTCCGGGCAAGCAACGATATCGAACGTAACTTCCATCTTTTCGAACCATTGAAGAAGACCAGCAGCGCCTTCGAATCCTTCGAAGTTCGTCGGTCGGGCACTTTGGAAGGCCTTGTAGTGTCGATCGGTTGCATTAACGTTCGGGTTCAGGTCTTGGTTTGCAGCGGGTTGAACTCCCTCTCGCATGGTCTGAGCGATTTGAGTCACCATTCCAGGAAGAACAGCAGCTATCTGTTGTGCGATAATGTTGGCTAGCTCGGCAGAGTCAGAGTTATCAGCGCGTCGGGGAGGCATTCTGGGAATAGACAAAATGAGAGACAAGTGCAAAGGAGATACATCGAGGATATAGCAATAGAGTAAGGCGATCACAAGATAAGCGAACAATGTGTAGGTGTGATACAAGAGGCGATATAGTGATATGTGGCATCATGCTCGAACATAGATCAGGGTGGAGAGACAAGCGTTAATTAAACAGATAAACAGGTAAGCAAGTAACACGTAAATATTTGGTAAGTAAGCAAGTAGTACGTAAACAGTTAACAAGTATGCGAGTGTGATATGTGCAAGTGATGCATGATACTATCCAGAGTATGGTCCCTAAGTTATAGTCTAGGTCATACCTAATTCTCTATAACCTTGGGCTCTGATACCAATCTGTCACACCCCGGCCAGAGGCGGAATGCCAAGGGCGTGGACGAAGTCTCAGATTGAATAAGCCATAACACAGGTTAAGAGTCTAAATGAAATGCATACATAGATAATCAAGTTACATTGTTCAAAAGATACAAATAAAACCACAATAGTCCAACAGATACTAAGTCTAGTACTACGCCTTCAGTCATCTCCTAAGGCCATCTAGAAATCCCTGTTCTTCATCTATTAGCATTACCTGAAAAATATGCAAGAAAGCGTCAACTACAAAAATAGTTGAGTGAGAACATAAGTTTGTTGTAAAAGGAAAAGGCTTCATACACAAGCATGTTAGACCAAGTTGTAGGGGTTTATATATAGGGTGTACCAGCGGCTAACCCACCACTCCTACAACTTGTTCTACCATGTTTGGGTATGATCCCGGCTATTAGAAAAATAGTTTGAAAGAGAACAAGCGCACCAAAATAGGTTGTTGGGGTTTATATATAGGGTGTACCAGCGGCTAACCCACCACTCCTACAACATATTTTGCTGTGCTTATTGTTTTATGAGTTTCAAAGTGAGAAGACAGTTCATAAGTAAAAGCGTAGTGTATAATACATGGTTCGGTACAGTTCATAATAGTGTGTGAAAAGCGTGTACGTGGATCATTGAGTTACAACGTGTATAAGGCAATACAATAGTTCACAATTCTTGAGATAAATGCACATAACAGATAGACCAAAGAGCAAATAATAACACATAGTACACATAGAGGTCACGCGAGTGTGAGGCGAGACTTACATGGATTCACACAGAATCCAAGGCCGTCGAGTATGCGAGACTTACATGGATGCCGCAGTATCCAAAGCAGTCGAGTGTGCGAGACTTACATGGGTGCCGCAGTACCCAAAGCAGTCGAGATAGTGACCGTGGTTCATAGAGCAACAGTTCATAGAGCATATAGTTCATAGTGCAACGGTTCATAGTACAATGGTTCATAGTGTAACAGTTCATAAAGTGATACAAATTTATAGAGTAAGTAAAGTAATTGTGATGGTGTTTACATTACGTTAAGTTATAAGTGAAAGCGAGTAAAAGCAGAGTAAAACAGTGTATAAAGGTTTGAAGTAAAGTGTTTTGCATATTTCCACCCCGTGGTTTGATAAAGTAAAAACAGTTGAAAAGGGGTTTATGAACTCACCTTGATCTCGGGTTAGGATGGTGCTACAGAAGATCTCCTTAGCCTAGAGTTGGACATACGTATAAGGTTAACAACGTGCTATAAGTCTAAGAAAACGAGTTTACGCGACCTCGAGCAAAAACTGGGTTTTTAAAGATGAAAACAGCTTGGTTCTGGCTTGATTCGATCGAATAAGAATACATTCGATCGAATTAGAATACATTCGATCGAATAGGAACACGTTCGGTCGAATAGGCACACATTCGATCGAATAGACACACATTCGATCGAATCTGAGGCACACTCGATCGAACCAGAAACACATTCGGTCGAACCAGTTTGGGAAAACTCGTTCGGTCGGACATGGAACTTGTTCGATCGAATAGACACTCGTTCGATCGAATACGAAGCTCATTCGATCGAATGAGTTGGAGACCATTCGGTTGCTTTCCTATTCGGTTGACTGGACTGGTTCGATCGACTCCTTCGATCGAATGAACTGGTTCGATCGACTGGTTCGATCGAATGAGTCTGATTCGACTCCTTCAAGCTGGGCGACGGAGAAACCTACGGGTTTTCCAGATTTTCCAGATTTTTGACCCAAAATCGAAGTTTTTGACATGGAAATGCTCGGGATTGAAAGGGGTATCGATTCCTAGTACTTTTAAACACAAAAGCTTGCATTTTGACACCAAAACAAGTCGGTTTTTGACCCGAAAACTCAAGTTACGAAAATGGGAGTTTTTGCTCGATTTGAGGCCGAAAATGGTTATGAAAACGGATGATTTTCGAAAGGGACTTACCAAAAACGATTAGGAACAAGATTCCGGGCTCGGATTTGTGATTTGAGGACTTTCTCTCTCTAGCTTCTCTCTCTAGAAATGAGAGAGTTTGGGTGGGTGCAAGTGAAAGAGTTGGGTGAAAATGGTGGAAGTGTCAAGAACTTTCGTTTATATACTACGGGTTTGGTTAGGCGCGGGTTGGCTACCTACGGGTCGAGATTAGCCGAGTCCATAAATTTTGTAAAACGAAACATTTTTCTATAAACTTTTATGAAATAACTTTGAATAAAATATCTGAAATCTTTTAAAATAATGAAAATATCATTTATTTACAAAAGATAGATTTTTGGTCACCGGGTTAAATTTCGGGATGTTACAAAAAAGCTCTAATGGCAGACGTTAATGACCAGCTCTCCTAGGTATGTTCTAAACCAACTTGTTCAAAATGTGAGAACTTGTCTGAGCAACTAGCAACCATAACCTATCAGTATGTTAGGTTGGATGCTGAATTTAAAACCTTAAAAGAAGATCATCACTTTATTAAATCAAGAGAAAATAGCTATAAAGTCAAAATAAAAGCTCGTGAAAAAGATGTTAAAAGTTTAAAAACAAAACTTGCTGAAAAAATTGAAGTGATTAATTTAAGTTATGAAGTTTTGGAAGAAAAAACCAAACTAATTGCTGATAGAGAAAAACAGATTGCTGATCACCAAGTAAAAGTGGTGGAATTGAATAGAAAACTAGAGCAGTTCAGAAATTCTTCTGCTATTCTTGATCACCTTGTTAGTGATCAAGGTTCCTCTGCTAAGAGAGGAGGAATCGGTTATCATGAGGTTCCACCACCTTATAATCACAATTACACTTTTAACCCTAGTGTTCAGAAATCTGTTGATTTTGAGGTTGCTCAGATAGTACCAGTTAAAGTAACTTGTAAAGAACCACATGTTAGTGGAGGCGAAACAAGTTCGCCTGTTTCAAGTGTTAAAATTTCTGATCAAAGTTTAGTCTCATCAGATTCGGATAAGTCATCCGAGTCTGGTAAGGCAAAAGAGGAGGTGGTATTACCCAATGGTGGAGAGAAAGATAAGACGAATAAAAAGAGAACTCCACTAAACCCGTACGTCCCACCATATGTGAGACGAACGGGCGGTAATAAAGCCTCGAAATCTAAAACACTGGTTGATAAAAAAGTTGAGCATAGGTGTTGTTTTAGATGTAATCAATTAGGACATCTTGTTGCAAATTGCCCTCTGAAGCAGCGATTCAGAGGTGTGAGGCCTACTAAAACTGAGAATAAGCCTAATAGTAATTATCATGCTCCTAAAAATGAAAACCATTTAAAATTCAAAAATGTGACTAATTCAGGTTTTCATAAAAACAAATCTCAGTTTTACACTGCTAATAACCAAACCACAAGCTATAATTCTTTCAATTCACAAAGGTTTGGAAAGCCTCACAATCAATCTTCAAGGAGGTTTCCTAATAGGACTTACAGGATTTATCGAGATACTAACTTTGGAAAGCCAAAGTTTGGGATGTATAGATCCAAGGCCAATTGGTCTTGGGTCCCTAAATTATAATCTTTTGCTTTATTGTGCAGGAACAGTTGAACAGGGCTGCCAACAATCTTTGGGTTGTAGATAGCGGCTGTTCCCGGCACATGACGGGTAACAAATACTTGTTACACGATTTGAAACCTGTTCAAGGAGGGAGAGTGAGCTTTGCCGGTGAAAGTGGTGGCAAGATTACAGGAATGGGAACGGTGTCGAACGGAAAGATGACATTGGAGAAAGTTAACTTTGTGGAAGAATTGAAGCACAATCTGCTGAGTGTGTCGCAGATCTGTGATAAGGAGTACACCGTTCACTTTACAAAGAATGAGGCGATTGTGTTGAAACCTGGTTTTCAGATACCAGAGGAGTGGATTGTGATGAAGGCTCCACGTGAAAGAAATATATATATTATGGATATGAGATCAACTGAAATGGCCACGGAAGAATCATGCCTTATGACAAAAGCAAGCGAATCGGAGTCCGAATTGTGGCATAGGAGAATGGGACACATTCATCTTCGGAAGATGAACCACATTGTCAGGAATGGACTTGTGCTGGGCGTTCCCTTGAAGAATTTCAATTTTGAAGATAAATGTATAGCGTGCAAGAAGGGAAAGCAGCACAAGAAATTCCATCTCACCAAGAAAGTCAATACAATTGCCAGTACTCTGGAGTTGCTTCACATGGATCTCTTCGGTCCCGTGAATGCAAAAAGTCTAGGAGGAACTTCTTATTGCTTGGTGATCACTGATGACTACTCACGATATTCGTGGGTATATTTCCTGAAATCAAAAGACGAAACGGCTCAGATGGTGAAGAATTTGATTACCAAAGTTGAGAACGTTATGGATAAAAGGGTTAAGTTCATCAGGAGTGACAATGGAACGGAGTTCAAGAATTTTGAGATGGAGATCTTCTGCCTTCAGAGAGGGATTGAACACCAATACAGCGCTCCGTATACACCGCAACAGAATGGAGTGGCTGAAAGGAAGAACAGAACATTAATTGAAGGAGCCAAAACAATGCTGGCTGATTCAAAGCTTCCTGTGGTGTTTTGGGCTGAAGCTGTTGCTACAGCCTGTTATGTTCTGAATAGAGTCTTAACTGTTAAAAGACTTTGTAAAACGTGTTATGAGCTTATGCATGGGAGAAAGCCCAACTTGAGTGGTCTTGAACCATTCGGGTCCCCTTGTTCGATTTTGAAGACAAATTCTAAATTTGGTGAAGTAGCCGATGAAGGAATCTTAGTCGGTTATGTAGTTGGGACTCCCAACAGACGTGTCTTCAATACATCGACCAGCAAGGTTGAGGTGGTGTGTAACACCGATATCACAAGTTACCAACCGCCAAAACCAAGCAACGGACCTGCGGAGTTTTTTGACTATGTTAAACTTTTTAAGTCTTTTAACATACCGTATTTGGATATTGCTGAAGAAGAAGAGAGAGTTGCTACGAAGATGATCCTTGATGAGGAAGAAAACCTATTGCAAAGACAGCTGATCGATAAATGTCAACCTTCCTCATCAAATGCTATCGATACCCCTGCTGCCTCGACTGAAGAAGAATTTTTCAATCCGTTTCACTCTCAGCATGAAACAACCATTGACGAGCTCTCTTCTAATTGGAAGACAATTTGCATGTCGGTTCTGTTCCCACCACGAGAATTCATAAAGATCACCCTTTGGAGAATGTGATTGGTGATGTGTCCTCCGGTGTACAAACAAGACGTAGCTTGAATGAGCACACCTGTGTTTACACAAGCATCAAGGAGACAGGGATAATCAACGAATGCTTGTACACCTGCTTTATCAGCCAGATTGAACCGAAGAATTATCAAATGGCTCTCAAGGACAGCTCGTGGGTGGAAGCTATGCAAGAAGAGTTGGCTCAGTTCAAGAAAATGGAAGTATGGGATTTGGTTGAAAAACCGAGGAATGTGAATGCGATAGGCACAAAATGGGTGTTTAAGTGCAAGAGAGATGAGAAAGGGATTATCATAAGAAACAAGGCGAGGCTAGTTGTGAAAGGATTTAATCAACAAGAGGGGATTGATTATAATGAAGTGTTCGCTCCTGTCGCAAGGTTGGAAGCCATTAGATTGTTTTTGGCGTTCGCTGCTTATAAGAAGATGAAGGTATTTCATTGGATGTGAAGAGTACGTTTCTAAATGGGAAAGTTGATGAGGTAGTGTATGTTGAGCAACCTCCGGGTTTTCCTGACCCAGACTTTCCTGATCACGTGTACAAGTTGAGCAAGGCATTGTATGGACTACATCAGGCACCTCGTGCCTGGTATTCAACTTTATCGGATTACTTGCTTGAAAATGGTTTTGAAAGAGGAAAGATTGATAGCACGTTGTTCGTTAAGAGAGAAGGAAGCGACTTCCTGCTGGTGCAAGTCTACGTGGATGACATTATCTTTGCTGCATCTAAAGTCTCCATGTGTCAGGAGTTTGAGGACGTCATGAAGAAAAGGTTTGAAATGAGTGCTATGGGTGAACTAACTTTCTTTTTAGGATTGCAGGTTGATCAGAAGAAGGATGGGATGTTCATTCATCAGACCAAGTATGTCCATGATGTGCTCAAACGCTTCAAGATGGAGGACAGCACTCCATTCGACACTCCAATCTGCGTCAATCACAAATTGGGTGCTGAGTCAGACGGTGATGCAGATGTGGACCCAACTCAGTATCGGGCTATTATAGGTTCTTTAATGTACTTAACTGCTTCTAGGCCTGATATAATGTTTGCTGTTTGTCTTTGTGCTCATTTTCAGGCAAACCCAAAGGAATCTCACATGAAGGGTGGGAAGAGGATCTTGCGGTATCTCAAGGGCAAACCGAAGCTGGGGTTGTGGTACCCGAGAGGAGGAGACTTGGAGCTAGTCGCTTACACAGATTCTGATTATGGAGGGTGCAATCAGAGTCGGAAGTCAACAACTGGAGGATGTCAGTTTCTTGATGGCAGATTGGTGTCGTGGCAATGCAAGAAACAGACTTCGGTCGCAATTTCAACCTGTGAAGCAGAATACATGGCAGCATCCAACTGCTGCTCCCAGGTTCTTTGGATTCAACAACAGTTGCGCGACTAGGGTCCTTACTTACACCTATTTGCATTGATAACACAGCTGCTATCTCAGTAACTAACAATCCCGTGAAGCATAGTAAAACTAAACATATTGACATACGTCATCATTTTATACGGGATTGTGCTGAGAAGAAACTGATTGTGCTTGAAAAGGTGGATACGCTTGATAATTTCGCTGATCTTTATACTAAAGCGTTTGACAAAACGAGATTTCAAAACCTTATTGAGTTGAATGGGATGATCAATCCCGAGTAACCATGTTTTTCAAGTTATATTAAAAAAAAAATAATAAAAAAAAAAATCACTATCGCTTAAAATATGTCGGTTACCTTAGTTTGAAGGGCTTGTCTTCGGATATGTTTTGGTCCTCATTTTCTACTTGTAGAATTTGAGGATAGCCATTAACCAGATGACTGCAAGTGACCGGGGCGGTTTATGATGAGTTTTCATTCTTTCGCTTAAAATTAGTCGATCATATTAATTAGTTAGAAGGACACATACTAGTATGTGGTCGGTCCAGCTGATCCATTGGATCTTCGGGATAGCCGTTTACCTGAAGACTTTGTTTTGGTCGGGGCGATTAATGTTAAATTTTTAGGGAAATGAAATTATTTTTCAAGTCTACTACTTCGTAAGAAGTTCGTTAGCTATGTTTAACAGAAAATTGATCCAACCTTGGAAAATGATAGATATACTGATTCTGTGTGATTAACTAGTGAAGTTATTAGGCTTAAAAGGCTTTAGGACAGTCATTGTATGTCATGGTAACTTTTTATGGTGCGTAAAAGTAGATGTGATACAAACTAAAACTACTTGATTTTACGTGGAAACTCCTTACGAGTTTTGCATGTCTTCATATATATCTTTCCGAATGATAGGCAGAAAAGCGATTACCCAGTCATACACGAGCCCGTAAGTGTTCTGATTCCCGTGAAGATAGCGTTTCAAGAAACTGCAGTGATCCAGATTCGGGACTTGCAGTTGGTTACTACTCTGAATTCTATGTAAATGTTTATCATAAAAAAAAAATATATATATATGAGTTATTGAAACATTCTAGAGTTCAACATATCAAGACTTCTTAATCATGGAGTAAGAAAGAGAACGGGAAGGAGATGAAGAGTAATTACAAACTTAATCAAACACTAAGGGTCGAAGTCAATTCGGGGTGACTTGGGGAAAGCCAAATACGCTTTGAGAATAGATAGGAGGCATCATAATCTCTGAGTTGTTGCCCACTTAATTTTTAAGCTTAATTGAACTTAACTCGTATCACAGAAACGATGAAAACCATCTTAAGTTATTTACCTGCTTACAACCTGTCTCTATATGTCATAATACAGCTAAACACGGATCTATGTGACAGTCACGTAATTAGTATGATTCCTGTTCGGATCTTTTCTAAAACGTAGTAGTCCCTATCGAGACTGAAATTTGATCCCTTATAATTTATTTTTAAAAGTTTCTTGTACTTAGTTAGTTTTATGATTTTATAACTGGTTACTTGGACTTGATCGTGTCATTTAATTCTTAAAGGGAAGTTTTAGAACCTAATTGCAAAATGTTCAAATTATAAGGGTTGATTTTGTAAATATAGGCGATGTTGTTAAACAGGCGAACTTGTGAATAACTTCGCCTAGGCGAAGTTAACCATAACTTCGCCTGTATAACTTCGCCCCTATATAAGGATTTTCAAAGGTCATCAGTTCATTATTTGAATTATCAGCGAACTTATCCTCGATTCACACAGCGAACTTATCTCAGTTTTTCATCCGATTATCTTTTTTCCGATTTCAATCAGTATTCAAGGTGTGTTTGGGTTCTATATCTTATACTCGATGCTCGATGTTGTTAATCCTAGGTTGTTTCGACACCCGGTTAACGACCTCGGACGTTCAAAACCTATACCCGATTTCAAAACTTGTTTTACGTGTTCATGAGCAATCTGATCGTCCGGATTACTTTACTATCATGTGTTTTAGTCTCCTTAATCGTCTAAATCGGCCGAAACACCAGATTTTCGATGTTTGAATCGATCTCACTGTCGCCGATTCAGATTCAGGCGAACTTAAGGTTTAGGCGAAGTTTTCCGTAACTTCGCCTAAGTCTAAACTTCGCCTGAGTCTAAACTTCGCCTGAGTCTAAGTAACCAGTTATCATTAACTTCGCCTGGACCTTTTAATTTTTTAATTATTAGACGAACTTAAAGATGAAGCGAAGTTGTTCCCAACTTCGCCCCAACTTTAACTTCGCCTATACAGAAGTTATCACAACTTCGCTCATGGCAATAGGCGAACTTGTGTTAAACCTTAACGTATATCTAACTTAGTTCGTTTGTTGCAGATATGGCTGCAGTAGCAGGTGCCGGAGGTGCTGGAGGCGATGACGGAGATAATCAGAGACAATTCTTTCCGGGTCACAACATGTTCATCACCTTAGACCCGGAAACGAGCGGAGTTGAAGACTACCGTGAGATCATCACATTCCTCATTCGCTTGAGGATATTCCACGCAATCACGACGACTCTGCCGATATCCTTACCCAATATCGAGGATTTCTGGCAGACTGTGGAGTACGATTGCCGTGTTGAGCCCCCGGTTATGCGAGCAACAGTCAACAACCAAGAAGTTCAGTTCTCATCTGAATAAATACGGGTGGCGTTACGTTTTGGAGAGGAGACTCGGAACGACCCTACGGAGTTTGTGGCTCCGTTTCGTGATGGAGCATTCCTACGAATGGGATATTCTGGTCCCTTGGGCGATACCCAGAGACAGAAGGGGTTCCTGCTCGATCAGTGGCGCTTCCTCATGCACGTTATGATTGTGTGTATGTCTGGGAGGAAGGCGGGTACTGACGGTATGTCACACCCCGACTAGGTAGTTGCGGAAGCGTAATACGGGAATGTAACAGATAACACTGGTATCAACAACATTGTTTATAACGAAATTCATAAACTAATTTACATCATAATACATGGGTTGGTACTAAGTTTACAAACTAGATGAGAAAAACACATAACCGGTTTACGAGCTTCTTATACAGTATTATATCAGCGTCTATTCACAGCTATTCAACTTTCTTCCTAACACCAAGCATGTAAGCAAATCATTCCACTTTTGCTTTACCTGAAAAGCATGTTAAAACGGGTCAACTACGTCTAGTTGGTGAGTTTCAAGTTTCACGAGTATCAATGAAATTAGTTCACGAGCTCGTAAAGTTTACAGTGTGTATGTATATATGTCTGTGTATGATGCATTATACTAAGCCACAAGTGAAACCGAAACGAGCTAAAACACATGGCCTCCACTGCCCATGCACTCCCGGTGGCATTTAACAGCCACTTTGCCCCATGTATGTACTATGTCTAACACCACATAGCAGTATGTAAAAATATAATGACAATGTGCAACTGGGTTTACATATGTTCCGGCATACCCCTCCGGCTCTGTCAGTTGGGTTTGTCAAACCGATAGTACTATCCACACGTCACCGGCACGAAGTTAATCACTTGTGTTTGTGGGGACTTGTCAAGTGTTAGTACTTAGATAATCCACATCATCACACGTTTTCAAGTATATCAGTTTATGTAAACATGCTTTTCACCCCAAAAGTTCGTAAAACAGTTTAGAAAGTGGGGGTCGTGAAACTCACCTTATCGTAGTTCGCACAGAAATCACGTATCAATAAGTCAGATGCCTCGTTTATAGCCTGATTCCTATAAACGGTATCGTATCGTTATTACTAGTACAGTGTTCAAGCTAAGTCGGGCTGTATAGATAATCTGGGTATAGCTGTTAAGCCCAGAACATGACCATAGTCTTAGATTGTGACGTTGTATACTATGAAATGTTTAAAACTAGATTTGGCTCAGTTTCACCGTTTCCTGAGCCTAGCTCAGTTGATCGTTTATACGTTTCGGGATTAGGTAAGATCACATAAAACTTAAGTAAATATATTGATTAATAAAATAATTTGATTTATGAAAGAATTTTAAAGTTTCGGGGTCTGGTTTGATCGCAGGGTTCGTTTCCGTTTTCACACGGGTTTGATTATACAAAACGCGTACAATCCACCTGAATTGTCCGGAATCTTCGTAAAAAGTTCGTTTTTATTAATATCATTCAAAAATATGATATTTGACCACTTTTGACATTTTGACATACCAGTCAGTCCGTTAAACACAAAACTGCCGGTTTCGTTAAAACAATTATAATTTAAATCTTTGATTAATCATAACTAAATATGTACTTATATATAAATTATGTAAATTTTTGTAAAAATACATTAAGACATGGAGAATTTTATAAAAATATTTTCAGAAATTTTATGATTAATTATTTATTTATAAAAATTCATTTAATAGGTTATAATCGTGTAATAAATGGTCCGTTTATATCAAACGACCTCCGAAAAATCCGATAATTTTTACCAATGGCCTAAATGTTATTACATAGCCCCTGCAAAATTTCCAGAACCTAACTCTTTTGATAAAATGCCTTTTTGTGCGTTTTTCGGCTGTTAAAATTCGGTTAAGCCATGATTGCACAAACCATACTTAGACATTTCCAATGATTCCCAAACTTTACCAGTGATCTTACCATCATATATTAAACTCCAAAACCAAGTTTCATAATTGTTCAATATGTTTAGCTATTTTTCCCAAATAAACGCTCATAAACGGGAATAAATTCACCAAATATTCTCCGTTTATCGAAAAATTACCAAATTTGAACAGGGACTCATTTATATGATCCCTAATGTCCCTGCAAGTTTTCACAAGCTAACAACAAGCACGTCATAACCTAATACTAAACAGCCCCTAAACGAGTATTACGGGTTTACCTTGTCGGTTTTCGATGAATTTTGCTAGCTTAAACGACTTTCCGGGTCTCGGGTTGCAAACTCAGTATATCTACATATCATATAACATCAAACCAAGCATAAATCATCCATGTAACAGCCTTGATAATTAGGGTTTCGGTTTTGGATTCAAACCGAACTTTCTAACCGTAAAAACGTTGTATTCATGTTCTAATCCGCGTTTTTGACCAAAAAAGTATATGTTCCTGGTTTGTAAACATGTTTAACATCAAAACATGATTTTACTTGATTTTTAGGGTTTTTGGATGGTTAAACATGTTTAAAACTAACTAAAACATGTTTATATGTTAATTATTTGAATCAAACTTGGTTAAATCTTCACAAAACTTGATCTTACCTTAGGGTTTTGAAGGGAAGTTGATAGAACAGGGCTGGAGCTGCTTTGGACTTCAAAACATTGTATGTTATAATGAATAACAAAAGCTTAAGGATGAAGTTATGTATTTAAACAATAATGTGATGTTTGGGTGGGGCTGGCCGATCGGAACTCTAGAGGACCCCTTAATGGGTTGTTTTGGCCCATTACTCTAATCATACAAGCCCAAACATGAAAAGCCCACTTTAAATTTAGTTCGGGTTCGGTTTTTCGCAAGAACATTAATTCGGGTGTGAGAAATAACGCAAAAACGAGTGTTTTTCAGCTTATTTTTGTAAAATAAGAAAAACGTACTGACTCGTTGTAAAATTCCAAAATATTTTCACGGATTGCTTAGAACATGTCATATAAGTGTTTTATAAATCTTTTCGGCTTAACGGATGCTACAATGCTTGTTTTGATATTAACGATTGCGTTTAAGCTTATAGCGTATCGATAAACGAAACCTTTTTCGCTTAAAGAGTTTTAAACGTACTAAGGCCTAAATATCAATATGTTAGTCTCTATAACATATATATAACTCGTATATGACCCCTCAGTATTTATACGGGTCATAATTAGTATCGGTCGGTTACTCGTTTAAGCACTACGAATTAACCGATTTATCGTTTACTTGTTACGTAAAGAATATAGTATACCTCGTTTTGCCATGAATGTCACATTCTCCCCCCGTTAAGAAATTTCGTCCCCGAAATTTAATGTGTCATCGGTTTTCTAGGGAACAGGTGTGGGTATTTCTTTCGGAATTCGTCCTTTCGTTCCCAAGTATATTCGGGTCCTTGTTTTGAATTCCACCGAACTTTTACCAATGAAATTTTGTTATGTCGTAACTGTTTGGTTTTCCCGTCTACAATTTCTACCGGTTCCTCTACGAAGTTGAGCTTTTCGTTGATCTGAACATCTTCCAGTGGTACTATTGTCGTTTCATCAGTCAAACACTTTTTCAAATTCGATACATGAAACACGTCGTGAATAGTGCTCAGTTCTTAGGGTAGCTTTAATCGATAAGCTACGGGACCAATTTTTGCAACAATCTTAAAAGGTCCGATGTATCTCGGGGCTAGTTTACCAGTCTTTCCAAATCTTATAACACCCTTCCATGGCGATACTTTTAAAAATACCTTATCACCTATTTCAAAAGATAACGGTTTCCTGCGAACATCGGCATAACTCTTTTGTCGGTCACGGGCAGCTTTCAATTTTTGTTTAATCTGGTGAATCTTATCGGTGGTTTCCTGAATTAAATCGGATCTTGAAATTTGAGTATCACCCACTTCTGTCCAACATAGTGGTGATCTACATTTTCGCCCGTATAGAGCTTCATAAGGTGCGGCTTGTATACTACTGTGATAACTGTTATTGTAAGAGAATTCAATGAGCGGGAGGTGTTGATCCCAATTCCCTTTGAAGTCCAGTACACAAGCACGAAGTAAATCTTCTAAGGTTTGGATGGTTCGTTCGGATTGACCATCGATTTGGGGATGGTAAGCCGTACTTAGGTCGATTCGGGTTCCCAAGGCTTCTTGTACTGCTTGCCAGAAATGTGAGGTAAAGTGACTGTCTCGATCGGAAATAATCGAAAGAGGTACTCTGTGTCGAGATACTATTTCATCGATGTAAATTTGAGCAAGTTTTTCGGTAGTGTAGTTGTTACGGATGGGAATAAAGTGTGCGGATTTGGTTAATCGGTCCACAATTAGCCAAATTGCGTTGTGTCCTCGAGAGGTTTTAGGAAGGTGTGTCACAAAGTCCATGGTAATTTGTTCCCATTTCCATTGTGGGATTTCGGGTTGTTGTAACATTCCCGAAGGTTTTTGATATTCCGCCTTTACCCTTGCACATGTTGCACATTTACTTACATATACGGCTATATCCTTTTTCATACCAGGCCACCAGTAAAATTCTTTAACATCCTTATACATCTTATCAGCACCTGGATGAATAGAATATTTGGATTTGTGTGCTTCATCAAGTATAAGCTTTCGGAGTTTATGAAGTGTTGGAATCCAGACCCGGTTTTTGTAATAATATACTTCATCAATTTTCTTCTCAAAATTCCTTTCATTTCCATGTAGTTCTTCTTTTTCTAGCTGGTCTGCCTTCAAGGCCTCATCTTGTGCAACGCGAACTTGTTCGGTTAGGCTACTTTGAACAATCATTCCGAGAGCTCGTACCCTTAATGGTTTGATTCTGTCTTTTCGGCTTAAAGCATCAGCTACTACGTTGGCTTTACCCGGATGGTATTTAATCTCACAATCATAATCATTTAACAGTTCTACCCATCTCCTTTGTCTCATGTTTAGCTCTTTCTGATCGAATATGTGTTGTAGACTTTTGTGATCAGTATAGATGGTACATTTAGTGCCATACAAGTAATATCTCCAAATCTTCAATGCAAAGATAACTGCTCCCAATTCCAAATCATGGGTCGTATAATTCTTTTCATGTACTTTTAATTGTCGGGAAGCATATGCTATTACTTTCTTTCTTTGCATCAGTACGCATCCTAAACCTTTACGAGATGCGTCACAATATACCACCAATTCATCAGTTCCATCTGGAAGGCTTAATATTGGAGCCTCACATAACTTCTGTTTTAACGTTTGGAAGGCCATTTCTTGTTCTTCTCCCCATTCATATGCTCGATCTTTTTGAGTTAGGAGGTTAGAGGTTGTGCAATACTTGAAAAGTTTTCAATGAATCTTCTAAAATACCCGGCTAGTCCTAAGAATTGGCGAATTTCTTTTGGTGACTTAGGCACTTGCCAATTCTTAATGGCCTCAATTTTACTTGGGTCTACTTGGATCCCTTGGTGGTTCACAATGTGTCCCAAAAACTGTACTTCTTGTAGCCAAAACTCACATTTGGACAACTTTGCGTATAACTTCTCTTGCCTCAATAATTTTAAGATTTCTCGTAAATGTTGTTCATGTTCCTCCTTACTTCTCGAATATATCAAAATGTCATCGATAAACACTATCATGAACTTGTCAAGGTAAGGTTTGCAAACTCGGTTCATGAGGTCCATAAACATTGCAGGTGCATTTGTCAACCCAAACGGCATAACCAAAAATTCATAGTGACCATACCGAGTTCGGAAAGCTGTTTTTGGTACGTCTTCTTCCTGAATTCTTACTTGATGATAACCAGATCTAAGATCAATTTTTGAAAAATACTTCGCACCTTAGAGTTGATCAAACAAGTCATCAATTCGAGGTAAGGGGTATCTATTCTTTATAGTCACTTTATTCAATTCCCGGTAATCAATACACATTCGAAAACTCCCATCTTTCTTCTTTACAAACAACACTGGTGCTCCCCACGGTGAGTAACTAGGGCGAATAAAACCCCTGTCCAGTAATTCTTGTAACTGGTTGGATAGTTCTTGCATTTCAGAAGGTGCAAGTCGATAAGGTGCCTTAGCAATGGGTGCTGCTCCCGGTATCAAGTCAATACGGAATTCAACTTGTCGGGTCGGTGGTAAACCAGGCAACTCATCGGGGAATACATCTGAATACTCGTGTACCACTGGGATGTCTTCCATTCGTTTTTCCTCGGGTTCCTTAACTGTTACACTCGCCAAGTATAAAGTACAACCTTGGCGTAAATATCTCAATGCCTTAAGTTGAGATATGAGAGGCAGTACCATACCAGATTTCTCACCTTGAACAATCATAGCTTCATCATTCGAAAGAGGTATCCTAACGATCTTATCCTTACAGACAATTTCAGCTTTATACTTAGATAGCCAGTCCATACCGACTATAACATCGAAACTTCCCCATTCTACTGGAAGTAAATCAATAAGGAATGGGTGGTCGTTTAGGATAAGGGAACAGTCTCGGACTATTCGGTTAACAAGTATAGACATACCGTTAGCGAGTTCTATAGTATATGGTTTTGTTAGTTCACTAACCGGCATATTTTCTAAAGGTAAGAAATTAACAGATACGAAACTTCTATCGGCGCCCGTATCAAACAAAACTGAAGCATACTGACCCGAAACTAAGAATGTACCTGTCACCACATTCGGATCATGACGCGCTTCACCCGGTCCTAATACAAACGCGCGTCCCTTAGCTGCATTGGAGGTTGATGCTTGTGCTTGGTTCTGCCTCCTCACTGCACCCGGGTTCAAATTGGGGCAGTATCTCCGAAAGTGTTCCGTACTGCCACATTCATAGCAGGCACGGAGGTTCGTGGTAGGTGGGTTTGTTGGTTGAGTTGTGGGCGGGTTGATTGAGGTCGAGGAAGTTGAGTTGATTGCGGTGGACGGTTAACAGTATTGGTGGGGGTTCTACAGTTGGGGGCATAGTGTCCCGTTCTTCCACACTTTTGACAAATGATCGGTTTGCAATCACCCACATGATGAAAGTTACATCTTCTGCACTTTGGTAACGTCCCTTTATAGGTCTCTTGTTTTACATTAGAACTGGTCATGGCATAACTTCGGGTATTCGGACGAGCCCGCTTGTTTTGAGGGTTTCCTTGCATTCTTGTCCCATAACCAGTTCGTTTTAAACTTGTTGTTTCACCTGGCATCCTTATCACTCCACTTCTCATCAGATCAAAAGTAACGACACCCGTTTGAGATACAGCACTTTCTAATGTCGGGTGGGCAACTGAATTCACTATACTTCTCACAGCAGGGGTCAGTCCCCAGATATAACGTTCAATTCGCTTCGCTTCCGGTGTAACTAACCATGGAACTAAACGAGACAGTTCGTTAAAATGATTCGTGTATCCCACATGGTCCGCTCCTTTCATTTCCAGATTCCATAACTCGTGTTCCAACCTCTGAATCTCACTTTTAGGACAAAAATGCTCTAGCATGAGGGTTTTTAATTCAGTCCATGACATACGATTAATAACATCTTGTCCCCTTATTTGGACTACCGTGTTCCACCACATCAGCGCTTGGTCTAGAAACATACTGGTAGCAAATCTGACCACGCGGTTCGGTGGACACTCACTGATATTAATTACTGATTAGGTCTTTTCTATCCATTTGACCAGTCCGCTAGGTCCTTCAATACCCTTAAACTCAATCGGTTTACATGATGTAAATTGTTTGTATGAGTACTCCTGACGCGGGGGTTCTCGGTTATTATTATTGTTAGTTGTGTTAACAACCGGTACAGGGTTCGGGATATTATCAGGGTGCACAACAGGTTCTGGGTTCCCAGTGACATTCATAGATGGGAGAGTGTTATTATTATTTATGACATTATCAGTATTCACCGGGGTAGTAACACCCGGGGCTACATTAGTGTCCGGCGGAGGTGTATTAACAGTGGCCGTGGTGGTGCTCGTAGGTTGATTAACAGTATTGCTAGCACGTATGCCTGCAGTGACTTGTGCTACAATTGTTGGTATCACTGCTTGTAGTTGACGAGCAATCATTGCGGCCACTTTCGCCTCAGACAAAGGGTTTGTTTTCTTCGGGGCCATTCTATAGAATAATCAATTATATAATAATCAATATCGTTTCACTATGATCAACACAACTTTACGATATTACACCTTCACAACACATAACTATGCCAAAGAAAACACGTTTGTATTAATTATAATCATTACTGTACATATGCATCCAAAATTAGCGCATAGGCTTAACCTGGTATAGGCCAGCGCTTGTATATGCGTATCAAAATTTGTCACTAAGTGACATGTAGACTTAACCCGATAAGGGCCAGTGCTTGAAATAGTACTAAACCACAAACAACTCCCAAGTCAGCCCAACACGCTGTAACAAAATGCTGCCTGGGATATCAAAAAACTATATACATACGGCTAGATTACTATGTCCTATCCATTCTTTGCAACATGGAGCCATAACCAAACAACAGCAGCCACTAGGGCCGCATTAACCGTTAAGCATACCCCCAGTAGTATCATCGCTCGATCCTGACGCCCATGGCTGTGAGCACTGGATCTTTGCACAATTCTGATTTCTTGCTGCATGTACCGCATGTGATCTTGCATATCATGTCTATGCAGGTTTAGGTTATTTATAGAATGTGATTGGTCTAAAAGCTGATCAGTCGCTAAACCAAACCATGCTGAATCAGAATAACGAGGTGGCTCGGGTACCGGGGCGGGTAAACCCCAAGTAGGAATAGGTATCTCAGTGACCTGGACACGTGATGTTTCTCCCCTATGGTATGTAGATCGAGGTGGGAGAGAGGTGTGCTCAGGTGGACGCACTGAAATACGAGCGGTCTGACGGTTTCTAATAGTGGGTGGGGGTACTGGTGTATGCTGTACAGGTGGAGTAGGGGATCTGGGTGCTCTAACAGGTGAATGATAAGCACTAGTAGCTCCCTGTCCTGCAACATTCCTAGGGGATTCCCTAGGGGGATAGGTGTCACAACGATAACCCGATAAGTCGGGTTGATCCGCGGGTACCTCACGTGGAATTACCGCATCTACACCTTCTCCTATTTCCTCTGGTTCCTCCTCAGTTTCCTCTTCCGGGTCCTCCTCCTCCTCCTCAGGCTCTGTTGGTAGGGTATTAGGTACACGATCAGTAGATCTTGACATATTCCTACACAATTGTTAGTGATAAGAATAACATCCTTCTATATTAATCATAGTAAATACATGTAAGTATTTATACACATAAGCACAAATAATCGTTTATATACACAAATATTTATTTATTATTATATTTATACACATATGTTGTTGTTTTTACCTATTCGATTGTTTATCGACTTCTTCTCGAATTTCCTCGTACAAACAAGTCTGTTATTACGTTCCGGACCATAATAACCCACTTGTCCATTCGCGTTCATCATGAGAATCATTCGTGTATATTATTTAATATTATTTTATTCCCAGAGTTAATCGAGCCTACGGTTATCTTAGGGTATCCTAAGGGACATCCTAATTCTTTATAACCAATGGCTCTGATACCAACTTCTGTCACACCCCGACTAGGTAGTTGCGGAAGCGTAATACGGGAATGTAACAGATAACACTGGTATCAACAACATTGTTTATAACGAAATTCATAAACTAATTTAAATCATAATACATGGGTTGGTACTATGTTTACAAACTAGATGAGAAAAACACATAACCGGTTTACGAGCTTCTTATACAGTATTATATCAGCGTCTATTCACAGCTATTCAACTTTCTTCCTAACACCAAGCATGTAAGCAAATCATTCCACTTTTGCTTTACCTGAAAAGCATGTTAAAACGGGTCAACTACGTCTAGTTGGTGAGTTTAAAGTTTCACGAGTATCAATGAAATCAGTTCACGAGTTCGTAAAGTTTACAGTGTGTATGTATATATGTCTGTGTATGATGCATTATACTAAGCCACAAGTGAAACCGAAACGAGCTAAAACACATGGCCTCCACAGCCCATGCACTCCCGTTGGCATTTAACAGCCACTTTGCCCCATGTATGTACTATGTCTAACACCACATAGCAGTATGTAAAAATATAATGACAATGTGCAACTGGGTTTACATATGTTCCGGCATACCCCTCCGGCTCTGTCAGTTGGGTTTGTCAAACCGATAGTACTATCCACACGTCACCGGCACGAAGTTAATCACTTGTGTTTGTGGGGACTTGTCAAGTGTTAGTACTTAGATAATCCACATCATCACACGTTTTCAAGTATATCAGTTTATGTAAACATGCTTTTCACCCCAAAAGTTCGTAAAACAGTTTAGAAAGTGGGGGTCGTGAAACTCACCTTATCGTAGTTCGCACAGAAATCACGTATCAATAAGTCAGATGCCTCGTTTATAGCCTGATTCCTATAAACGGTATCGTATCGTTATTACTAGTACAGTGTTCAAGCTAAGTCGGGCTGTATAGATAATCTGGGTATAGCTGTTAGGCCTAGAACATGACCATAGTCTTAGATTGTGACGTTGTATACTATGAAATGTTTAAAACTTGATTTGGCTCAGTTTCACCGTTTCCTGAGCCTTGCTCAGTTGATCGTTTATACGTTTCGGGATTAGGTAAGATCACATAAAACTTAAGTAAATATATTGATTAATAAAATAATTTGATTTATGAAAGAATTTTAAAGTTTCGGGGTCTGGTTTGATCGCAGGGTTCGTTTCCGTTTTCACACGGGTTTGATTATACAAAACGCGTACAATTCACCCGAATTGTCCGGAATCTTCGTAAAAAGTTCGTTTTTATTAATATCATTCAAAAATATGATATTTGACCACTTTTGACATTTTGACATACCAGTCAGTCCGTTAAACACAAAACTGCCGGTTTCGTTAAAACAATTATAATTTAAATCTTTGATTAATCATAACTAAATATGTACTTATATATAAATTATGTAAATTTTTGTAAAAATACATTAAGACATGGAGAATTTTATAAAAATATTTTCAGAAATTTTATGATAAATTATTTATTTATAAAAATTCATTTAATAGGTTATAATCGTGTAATAAATGGTCCGTTTATATCAAACGACCTCCGAAAAATCCGATAATTTTTACCAATGGCCTCAATGTTATACATAGCCCCTGCAAAATTTCCAGAACCTAACTCTTTTGATAAAATGCCTTTTTGTGCGTTTTTCGGCTGTTAAAATTCGGTTAAGCCATGATTGCACAAACCATACTTAGACATTTCCAATGATTCCCAAACTTTACCAGTGATCTTACCATCACATATTAAACTCCAAAACCAATTTTCATAATTTTTCAATATGTTTAGCTATTTTTCCCAAATAAACGCTCATAAACGGGAATAAATTCACCAAATATTCTCCGTTTATCGAAAAATTACCAAATTTGAACAGGGACTCATTTATATGATCCCTAATGTCCCTGCAAGTTTTCACAAGCTAACAACAAGCACGTCACAACCTAATACTAAACAGCCCCTAAACGAGTATTACGGGTTTACCTTGTCGGTTTTCGATGAATTTTGCTAGCTTAAACGACTTTCTGGGTCTCGGGTTGCAAACTCAGTATATCTACATATCATATAACATCAAACCAAGCATAAATCATCCATGTAACAGCCTTGATAATTAGGGTTTCGGTTTTGGATTCAAACCGAACTTTCTAACCGTAAAAACGTTGTATTCATGTTCTAATCCGCGTTTTTGACCACAAAAGTATATGTTCCTGGTTTGTAAACATGTTTAACATCAAAACATGATTTTACTTGATTTTTAGGGTTTTTGGATGGTTAAACATGTTTAAAACTAACTAAAACATGTTTATATGTTAATTATTTGAATCAAACTTGGTTAAATCTTCACAAAACTTGATCTTACCTTAGGGTTTTGAAGGGAAGTTGATAGAACAGGGCTGGAGCTGCTTTGGACTTCAAAACTTTGTATGTTATAATGAATAACAAAAGCTTAAGGATGAAGTTATGTATTTAAACAATAATGTGATGTTTGGGTGGGGCTGGCCGATCGGAACTCTAGAGGACCCCTTAATGGGCTGTTTTGGCCCATTACTCTAATCATACAAGCCCAAACATGAAAAGCCCACTTTAAATTTAGTTCGGGTTCGGTTTTTCGCAAGAACATTAATTCGGGTGTGAGAAATAACGCAAAAACGAGTGTTTTTCAGCTTATTTTTGTAAAATAATAAAAACGTACTGACTCGTTGTAAAATTCCAAAATATTTTCACGAATTGCTTAGAACATGTCATATAAGTGTTTTATAAATCTTTTTCGGCTTAACGGATGCTACAATGCTTGTTTTGATATTAACGATTGCGTTTAAGCTTATAGCGTATCGATAAACGAAACCTTTTTCGCTTAAAGAGTTTTAAACGTACTAAGGCCTAAATATCAATATGTTAGTCTCTATAACATATATATAACTCGTATATGACCCCTCAGTATGTATACGGGTCATAATTAGTATCGGTCGGTTACTCGTTTAAGCACTACGAATTAACCGATTTATCGTTTACTTGTTACGTAAAGAATATAGTATACCTCGTTTTGCCATGAATGTCACACGGTATGGGTGCGACCATGCAGTCCGCAATGACTGCTCTGACCTATAACAAACGTTATAGCTTCAGTCAGATGGTCTTTTACGAGATCGATAGACAGAGGAGGGCGATGGCTCGTGAGCGGTTCATAATGTATCCAAGATTCATCCAGATGATCTTGAACCATGTGGCTCCAAATTTGCCACAACGACGCCCAATAAGATACGTGGAGAGTGTGAGCCAACGTATCTTTGCTCAATGCCGTACTTCGAGTACGAGGAGCAAGCCTGAACGTCGTCCAAGGCATACTCCACTCTTTGGGTTCTTAATAAACCCGGGGTATGTGCCATCTCTGGGGGATGAGTTCAGAGACCCTCAACCACAACAGGCAGGAGCAACTCGAGATGTACCTACTGTGCCTGTGGTGTCGGCTGAGGAGGATGTAGACCTTGATGCTGCATTTGGCGGCCAAGGATTCTTCGACATGGATCGTTTTGATCCACAAGAAGAAGTGCAGGTTTCTGCTGCACAGGTTCAGGAAGTGATTGTTACTAGAGCAGCTACGACGGTGGCTGACTCAGATTTTGACGATGTTATGGATGAGGCGAGGAGGATGTTGGTGATTAGAGAGAGGACGTTAGGAAAGAGAAAGAGAACGGTGGATGATAGTAAATCAGAAGAAGAGGAAGAAGATATCCACAAGTTGATTAGACGTTCAAGACGGGAGAGGACAGGTGCAGGTATGGGAGCTGGAGAGACTTCAAGGGTTGTACGTTTTGCTCCATCCGCACTGTCAGATATGTCGATTGTTCCTACTTCTGTACAGGTTACAAGCGCCGCGGATGTTCCCGTGGTGGCTACATCAGCTGTCGGCATCCCATCCATCACACTACAGACGACGACTCCGGAGATTGTGTCGTTACCACCTCCAACGCTTACTCCTTCAGAGGTGGTGGCACAATTTGTAGAGTCTACCGTCGTTGCAACTGCAGGGTTGTCGGTCACGATACCACCTGCGGTTACGTCCACAACTGCTTCTGATGTCCCGGTTACTTTCGAGATCCCTCCTCAGTATACTCAAGACACATCTAACATGAGGTTTGATTTCGATGCAACCCTCTCAGACTCGGAGAGAATAGCTGCACTTGAGCGGGTCGTGGCTGAACAATCAAGGGTGAATCTTATCCAGACCCAGGCTATTCAACGCCTTGTAGCAGAGAATCAACTACAGTCGTCCCTCCTGGTTGAACATGGGCGAATTATAGATGCTATGAAGGAGTTCTTGGCATCTCAGGGGGAGACAGGCAGTAGAGGCGACGAGTTAAGGACGAAGAAGCGTTTTGATAGAGACGATGATCCCAATGCACCGAAAGGTGCAGGTGGTGAGTTGCCAATAACTACTCAAGCTCTTGGGACTTCCACAGCTCAGGGGAGTCTGCGGGTGCAGTTGGTGGTGATGAGGTGGTGAAGGTTGATGATGATGATGATGATGTGATCGATGCGTTGAAAGAACTAGATGATGATATGCTAGAGGATGATGTGATGTTTGATGATGATGTGCTGCCTATTGAGGAGATTGAGAAGATTGGAGCACAGATTGTGATTGAAGAAGGTGAAATAATTGAAGAAAATGTTGAACACGAGATCCCAGATGTTGAGAAAGCCGATATGGGTACTGAGATGGAAAATGATGAGACTGAGTGGGAGGAGCAGCCTAGGTGGAAGGAAGGCTGTGCTCATTGGTTTATTAAAACTAAGAAGCCTGCTGTTCCAACCATGTTCAAGAAGAGTTATAATATCAAAGGCTATGCGGAGTCGAAGAAAGGAATTATTTGTTGGCTATATGATGAACAGATAAAGTTGTTTGTGGTGAAACGTTTTGATGGGATTCAGTATTTTAAAAGAACGTTGAGATCTCTCAATACATTGCCGGAATGTGAGGTGAAGGATTTGGCTAGATTGGGGCTGATCAATAGAAGCGACGACAACATGGCAAGGGTTATTGGAAAGATCGTGTGGAAAGAAAGCATAAAAGAGAAGAAGTTTGAGTTATTAAAGCCACAGAAGGGAAAGCTAGTGGAAGATAAAGAAAGGGGAATGAGAGCAGATGGCAAGCCATGGATGGTAATGAAGTACAAACCGATTCGATGCATTAAGAAGGTTCCAATGAAGATTATGCCTCAAGATGTGTTGAAGAATCTTAAATGGTGGTATGTTGATTGCCAGACTGCTGAAGCCGTGATGGAAGACGAAGACGAACAAGAAGTGCTGAGGGTGTATGATCCGATGCATCTTGTTAACTTATCGAAAGCTGATCTGCAAGTGTTGAATGAAAAGAAGATATTCTATATTCCTGCTTGGAAAGATGAAGCAAGGAAATACCAGCGAGTAGTCACGGTATTTGTTAGAGAAGGAGTGCATGCGTGAAGATACAGGATTACAAGACAAGAGCTTAAAGATCAAAATATGAAGCTACTGCCAAGGGGGAGTCTGTTGGTGCATAAATGTCAGTAGTTCATAGTCTAGTGTCTGTAATCGAGTCTGTAATATTATTTATGTTTTTGTTTAAGCGAAGTTGTTAACAGGTTCGCCTAGGCGAACTTGTTGAACACGCGAAGTTATGGACAACTTCGCCTGAACATATCAGGCGAAGTTGTCGTGTATATAAAGTCCTAGGTTACGGGCTGTTTCGAGATGATCAGTAAATCGTTAAGTTGTTAAGTTAGTCGTTTGAGTTAACCGAGAGTCTGTATCAGTGATTCATATCACGTGAGTTCAGTTATTAATAGATAACGTGTTTCGGTTTATTCGTGTGTGTTTGTTTGTTTTGCTTTCTACGCTCGTAACGATCTACGCAGGGATTCCGCACCTGAGTAGACCGGGATATCTCGTGTGATCCGTCCAGGGAACCTACAATAAGGCTTGAGTATGACTAGTTATTACATTTCTGCCATCCTCACCAAGACTTTTGCTAGAGACTAGCACCAATTTCAATTAGGTGTTTCTTTATGTATATATCACATACTTTACTCTACTGGGGTTGTTTTAAGACCTACCAATGCACCAATGCAACTAAGCACACAGTCTTTTTGGATTTTCTCTATACAAACTTTAAAAACACAATATTTTTGTCTTTTTCAAATTTCTTATAAACAAAATAACTTTCACAATCTTTTTGGATTTTCGGATTTTTCTGTACAAAACATAAATCACATTCTTTTTGGTTTTTCAAAATTTTAAATTGTTTTTGGTTTTTATCTATACAAACGAAAAACACACTCTTTTTGTATTTTCTAGATTTTCACCCCCTAAAACCAAAATAAATTTTAAAAGAAAAATATGACAGAAAATAAAGATAGTCATCCTTGTTTAAGGATATCAGCGAGGGTCTTCAATCCATTTAAATCAAGCAAAAAATTTAAAACGCGTTTTGTCAAAAGCTTAGTAAACAGATCGGCTTTCTGAAAATCAATATGTACTTTCTCAAGATCGATTAATTTCTTTTCATAGCAATCCCGTATAAAATGATATCAAATGTCGATATGTTTCGTTTTAGAATGTTGTACGAGATTCTTGGTGATACTAATAGCAGCAGAATTATCAATCAAAATAGGAGTAGTAAGAAACTTCAAACCGTAGTCGCGAAGATGTTGTTTTATCCAAATAACCTGGGAACAGCAACTCGAGGCTGCAACATACTCAGCTTCGGCGGTTGAAGTGGAGACAGTTATCTGCTTCTTACACTTCCAGGAAACAAGCCGGTTTCCTAAAAATTTACATCCTGCAGTCGTTGATTTGAAGTTGATCTTGCATCCTCCATAATCTGAGTCTGAGTAGGCAGTAAGATCGAAAGTATCATCCTTGGGGTACCACAACCCGATGTCTGGATTTCCCCTCAAATACTGAAGAATTCTCTTGACTGCAGCTAGGTGAGTCACTCGTGGACTTGCTTGATAACTAGCACAAAGACAAACAACAAACATAATATCAGGGCGAGAAGCCGTTAAATACATTAAAGAACCAATCATGGCACGATAAAGGGTAGGATCAACGGAATCCTCCAATTCATCCGGCGATAAATTGTGTCCTACTGGAAGAGGAGTAGAAGGGATTTTTCCGGCAGAAATCTTGAATCGGCTCAAGACGTCATTCACATACTTAGTCTGGTGAATAAAAATTCTGTGAGCAAATTGGTGAACCTGCAACCCTAAAAAGAAATTCATCTCTCCCATCGAGCTCATCTCGAACTTTGTTTGCATGGACTTCTCGAACTCCTTACACAATGTGTCGTTTGTAGACCCAAAAATAATATCGTCGACATAAATCTGGACTAGAAGAAGATCGTCACCAACAGTTTTATGAAATAAAGTGCAGTCAACAGTTCCTCGTTTGAAGCCATTATCTGTCAGATGGTCGGCGAGAGTGCCATACCAAGCTCTCGGGGCTTGATGTAGATCATACAAGGCCTTGTTTAATCGGTAAACACGGTCCGGATAATCAGGATCTTCAAACCAGGTGGTTGTTGGACAAACGCTTCCTCGTGTAATTCACCATTGAGAAAAGCACTTTTAACATCCATTTGATAGACCTTGATATTCTTATAAGCTGCATATGCTAAGAAGATTCGAATCGACTCTAATCTTGCAACTGGAGCATATACCTCTGTGTAATCAATACCCTCTTGCTGATGAAAACCTTGCACTACTAGATGTGCCTTGTTTCTGACAATCACCCCTCGATCGTCCTTCTTACACTTAAATACCCACTTAGTCGGAATGGCTTTCTTGATTGTAGCAGGTTTGTCTATTAAATCCCAAATACCGAAACGTGCAAATTGCTGTAATTCTTCTTGCATAGCTTATACCCAAGAAGGATCTTCAAGTGCTTTACGAGCTGTCATTGGCTCAACTTGAGATAGAAAGCAAGAGAATTTAGCAAGATTCACAATTCCCGAAGAATGTAAGTTAGTGTAAGCACACAATATGTTATTATCACTTGACGAAGCAACTTGATGACGTTTACGAACACCCACATCAAGTTCTCCAATGATATTTTCCTGTGGATGATATCCATGAATCCGAAGAGTGGGATTCTCAGGAACAACAACATTATCAAATAAGTTAGTGTAATGTTCACCCAACTCGGGAGATGAAACATTATCACTGTCAAGATCAATAACTTGAACTTCAGCTTGATCATCTTCAGAAGAAGTAGAAACATTATCAATAGCAACTGGAAAAAAAAACTTGAGGTTCTTCAGTTGGAGCATCTGGTTGAGCTTCAACGTCATTAGAACTTGAAGATCTTGGAATGGTCAAATGATCTTCAAAGTATGATCGAACCAGATCTTCATCAATGTGTTCAGTCGAAGGAGTAAATGAATTAAATAAATTATTGTAGTCAAACATCCAGTCTGGAACTTTCCCTTGAGGAGGAGTTGTGAACTTTTGACAGTCCACATGGTACCATTCTTCGACACAACCAGATGTGAAATTAAAAACGCTTTTCTTTGGAGATGCATATCCCAAGAAATATCCTTCGATAGCTTTTTTTTCAAATTTACCCGAATCCTTCTTCAACATTGTACACGGACACCCAAATGGTTCCAGGTACTTTAAATTAGGTTTTCTATTACTTAAGATCTCGTAGCTTGTCTTCTTGAGGCGTTTCACAGTTAGAACTCGATTAAGCGTATAACAAGCTGTATTCACTGCCTCATTCCAGAATTGGACAGGAAGCTTAGAATCTGCGAGCATTGTGCGTGCAGCTTCAATTAGAGTTCTATTTTTCCTTTCAGCAACACCATTTTGTTGAGGTACATAAGGTGCACTATATTCTCGGTGAATTCCCTTTTGAATACAAAAGAAATCAAATATAGTGTTTTTGAATTCAGTACCATTATCACTTCGGATTCTCCTCACCTTTTGTTTATACAGTGATTCGATCTTAGTAATAAGGTTTTGTACCAAAACCGGTGTTTGATCCTTCGAACTCATAAAAACACCCAAGAGTATCTTGAATAAACATCAGTCACTACAAGACAATACCAGTCTCCAGAAATACTCGCACGATTCACTGGACCAAACAAATCCATATGAAGTCGTTCAAGAGGAGTATCAATGGAATTCAATAACTTAGAGGGATGTGTCTTCTTCTTCTGCTTGCCCTTTTTGCATGCAACGCAGTGATTGGATAACTTAAAATTCTTTAACGAGACACCCTCAACTAAGTTATTTGCCATTAAATAATTCATCTTTCTGACATGTATGTGACCCATTCTACGATGCCATGTTATCGAGTCTTTCTTGGTTGCTTTCGAGACAAAACATGTTTCGATCGATGTAGATACTTTAGAACTCATATTTAAGACATTAATATCATTTGATCGTGGTGATCGCATGACAACCATGTCCTCGGGAATAACATAAACCGGTTTCAAGATAAGACATTCTTTTTTAGTAAATATCGTAGTGTACTTTTTATCACAAATTTGCGATACACTCAATAAGTTATGATCAACTTTGTCACAATAATTCACTTTCTCAAACGTAATGTGACCATTTGAAATGCCCCCAGAATTCCCTACAAACGCTACATAATCCCCTTGAATATTTCTCACATTTGATAAGAGGTTGAGATTTCCAGTGATATGACGAGAACATCCGTTATCCATGATCCAGTTTTCACCAGAAATGGTCTTGGATGAACCCTACACACAAACAAAAGTGATTAGTTCAAAATGGCAACCCAGGCCTCAGTCTTGGGCACCTTTTGGTTTTCTCTTTGATCATTAACTTTAAAAGATTTCAATTTTTGTTTAGCCACTTGTGAATAAGTTACTGGCTTCCTAGACTTTCGTCTTAAGTAAGCTGCATGAACAATGTTTGAATTCTTGTTTTGACATATGGATTCAGTTGGAACTAATTTTGGTTTCACTTAACCGTGTGTCTCATTGACATGAAGAACTTTCCGAGGATTCACATTAGAGAATAAAATATGAGTAACATCAGCATACGACACAGATCGTTTCAAAATCTCCTTGACCAATGGAATTGGCTTAGATTTGTCTTTGATAAAAGGATGAAGATTCTGATTGTTCTGCTGACTACAATTCCTCACAACATGACCTTGTTGACCACAAAGAAAACAACTTTGCATGTCTACATGATGATGTTGAGAAGTAATTGGAATAAATGATGCAGACGGTTGATGATGACTCACATTTTTAGTCATGCTCTTAGCAAACTCATCAGATAATTCCGATTTCTTCTTTAAATAAAAATCTAAATTAGAACAGTTCGAAAAGCTTTTTAGTGTATCTGTCCCAGTTGACTTCACAAAGTTAATTTTCTTAGCTTGTTTTAAAAGTTGTTTTGCCTTAGTCAATGGGTCAGATTGAACTGATGTTTTTGTTTGGGCATACACACGTTCAAGTTCTTGAATTTTTGAAGTTTCATTGACAAAAACACTCCCAATAAGTTCAGGTTTGATAATACTTATTGGAATATCTTTTTCAGTGAACATCGTATCCATTCCCTTTAACTTAAAAACTCTAGCCGATGAAGACTTAGAACTCGGAGGATTAATGAAACGTATTAAGTCCACGTCAGAAATCTTTGGTTTAACTGACTTCTTTGCCCTCACAGGTTTGGTTTTCACAATTTCTTCCTTGTTCACTTGAGACTTGAATGAACCATACACAGCTTCCTCAAACTCTTGAGGTTCGCAAAGAATATGATTAGAACTAGGAATGTTCTTATTCTTGTGTATAATCTCAGGTTCAAACACATCTTCAATAATCACTTTGTCAACATTTTCAGCAAAGACCTTTTTACTTTCCACATGAGGTTTTTGAGGAGCAACTTTGGGTTTTACAATTTCAGGTTTAATCAATTTAGGTTTTTCAGAAATCACAGAATCTTTTTGAATCAAATCCTCTTTTTTTCTTGCAAAAGGATAAGTTTTATAATCATTATGAAAAGGTAGTGGAATTTCAACAAAAGCAATACCTTTCTTGGAATCTTTTTGTTTTCCAGATACTTCAACAATTTCATTCAACAGAAAAGATGAATTCCTAAATTTCCCCAATTTGTTCTTCAACTCAAGAACCTCATTCTCAAGCTCAGTTATCTTAGAACGATGTTTCAAAATTTCCTGAAACTTTTGGTCATTAATGGTCATTGTCACAGATAACTCGGCTTTGAGATCGTGGTTACTTGTCGACAATGCTTCAATCTTTTCTCGAGATCTCCTTTGAGATTCAAGAGATTGTCGATAAGTATCCTTAAGAGAAGCAATTTCTCTTATAATATTATCATTTTGATTTTTCAATGCTTCTAACATAGATTTGTTAGATTCACAGTCAACACATGATGCTTTAACAAATGAAGTAGCAGAAATAGAGTTACTAGCCTCATTGATCTTGGCCATGCAAGCAAACATTGATTCAGAAGACTTGTTGCAAGAGTCGTCAGAATCAGATCCAGAATCATTATCGGAAGACATCTCACTACCAGTAGCATCTTGACAATCTTTATGTAACCCAAACATAGCCAAATTTGCTTGAACATCATTGCATAGTAACCGTTGTAACCAATCAATTCCATCTGCTAACATTGCTTGTGTTGTAGAAGAAGATGGTTTCTTTTCAGCATCACTTCCTCGTGGTGTAGAAGCATTTTGACTTTGACCACGAGGTCCAGTGTATTCTTTCCTTGGTTTGTCACATTTCTTCGCGAAATGCCCAAATTCTTGACAATTATAACACTTTACTTTTAATTTGTCAAAACCCAACTTCTTGTTTAAAGCTGGAAGATCTTTTCCAGTTCTCTGCATGAATCTTTTAACTTTACTAATGATCATAGCCATGTTCCATTTTAAATCCATGATTTCTAGATCATCTGGATCTATCTGATCATAGTCCTCATCTGTTAAATCACTTGTGGCAATCTTACTACTCACTAAGTTTTCATATGAAGACATAAAAGCCGTCAGAAAAGCAAAGTTTTGCTCAGCTTCCATCATATTAACACTAGGTGGTGTAGCAAATGGATTGGTATTAGTTGAACTTCCAGAACCACCCGAATTACCAGCAGAGTAGAAACAAACTTTTGGATCATTAAACATAGTTGATTCTTTTTCACTTGCAGCATGAGTAAGAAAAGCAGTGATTGGAGAGATCGTTGAACTGAGAGGCATACTTCCACCATAGAAAGCTGGATCTTGATTTTCTTTGGAGGATTTTTGACACTTAAGATCATATTCTCTAGCTTCGATCTTTTGTAGAAATTCAGGTGCCGTCAAGTCTTCATTCACAAAATAGTCTTTCTCTTTCAAAACCATTAGAAATGTTGAGTAGGAACTTGGAAGCACACTTTTAATAGTGTCAATTTTATCCCTTTCAGAAATTTCCATTTTCATCTTGTCCATTTCAGCAATTAAATGACTAAATCTTGTAGTCATATCTTCAACTGTTTCTCCCTTCAATAGATTAAAGTTTCAAAACTGAAACTTGAGCATCACTTTCTTACTCTCAGCTGTATTTCCCATGTTTCTCATACGCAGATGTTGAAATAACGACGCACATCTCTTGATACTACCAACTTGATGAAAGATATTTTCTGGTAATGCCATAGTAAAAGTAGAATAGGCTTTTATCTCGATTTCTAAAGATTTCTTCTCTTCTTGTGAGTATTGAGAAACGGCTTTAGGAGTATACCCAATAGTATCATCACCAATCATTTGTGCCACATTAACTTCATCAAGACAATATGAGTAGTCAGGATGAACAGAACCCAAATGTGCACGAAACCGAGGTTCCCACTTGGCAAAGTCACTGAACTTCATCAAACGTGGACATTTAGAATGTGAACCTATCTTGGTATCAAGTTGCAACATCTGTTGCATCAACATGTTTTGAGACGCTAATGCATACATACCGGCCATTTTTGAAAAATTTAAGTGTTTAACGAATCAAATAGTGAAATAGCTTAACGAATCAGTGAACAGTTATAGCGAACTGTGAACAATGTTTAGCGAATCAACCCTTAACGAAGTTAAGACTGATCAGCAACGAAGTACCTTAACGAATGAGGTGAGTGTTTTAGCTAATCAAAAGTCAACTTAAAGAATCAACTTAACGAATCACAAATAAAGTTAATGAATCAACCAAATGGTGAAACAGATAACGAATGAGATGAAGGTTTATCGAATCACAAGTCAACTTAGCGAATCACAAGTCAACTTAATTGATTGACCAAACAAATCACAAAGGATTAGTTTAGCGAATCAGATGATAATCAGTAACGAATCACTAAGAAATGCTTAGCGAATTAATACAACGAATCAGCTACAGTTCATTAGCGAATCACACTATAGCGAAGCAGGTTGTTACAACCGTTTGTAACAAACTCTGACACCTTATGCCATGTAGAAAAGGTTGTTATAACACAAATCCCAAGAAGAACACGTGTCACACGAACCGGTTAATCTAGTTAACGAACTAGATAACATGAACCAATAGCTCACACGAAATGATTAACGAACTAGGTAACGAAGTAACACAGTTGATGACGAATCACCGTGAAACATATAGCGAATCACCAGAAAGAAGATAACGAATTACATTTATCTTCAAATCTTCAAATCTTCAAACAATTTTTCCAGAATTTTTGAAGATTAAACCCAGAAACCCAACAATAACAAATTCGTAATACAACCTCGTTACCCAACCAAAATGCACAAATAACCTACCAAAATCCTCGTAAACCAAATCCGAATCCAATACACATAATCTCGTATCTGATTAACACCTTAAACCAAATCAAATTGACCATAAACATACCCCTGTTTCAGACTTAAACCGAAACCAAATCCAAAACACACAAATCCAATCCACACCTCAATTCCTTTAATCCATACCTATCCAATACCTTAACCAACACAAACTCAATCCAAATTATCCATAATTCAATCAATTCAAATTAAAATTGATTCAAAAACCAAACAAAAACCGAAAAGCTTAATAACAATAACAACAAAAACACCAAATCAAGTGTAAAGAGCACCAATAGCTTTGATACCACTTGTTGGATCCCGGATTAACAAATGATAACAATAACATATCTCAGATCTATGAATATCTGATTAGATCACCTAAGGATCTAGCTCATAATTAACCTTGATTTTGTGTTATGTATGTGTATATATTATCAATATATTAGATGAATAATGTTAAGGTGAAGCTTGAGAGAGAGCAATTACTCAAAAAAAATTCTTTCTATTATTCTCAAAACTTATAATTAAAGTGAACAGTAGTTCACTATATATAGAAGGTGACCTGGTTCGCTAACATCCCGTAGCGAACCAGCTTCCCCTTCGTTACATAAATTAACATAACGAACCACCCCCTGATTCGTTAACCTCCCCTAACGAATCAGGAGGGAATACATTATAATGTCTTAGTTCGCTAACATCCCTAGCGAACTAGACTTAACCTTAACGAACTAGTTAATAATAAACATTAAATATTACATTAATTAATAAATAAAATATTAACGATAAATACAAAGACTCTAGACGCAAAACCGTGCACTAACAAGTTAAAATAAAATTGTTCCAATATTCAAATTCAAAATTCTGATCAAATCCAATCACTAGAATATCGAAGTCCTAAGGCACAAGTATGACCCTCATGCTTCGGCCTTTCAAGGAGTTTTGTGAGTGGGTCCGCAATGTTTTGATCAGTGTGAACTTTGCGAATACATATCTTTCCTTTTTCAACTTCATCCTTTATGTAGTTGAATCTCCGCTCAATGTGCCTAGTCTTTTGATGTGCACGAGGTTCTTTGATTTGAGCAATCGCACCCTCGTTGTCACAAAAGATTTCTAGAGGGTCCTGAATGGTACGGACCACTCCTAGATCGGCAATGGACTTTCTAATCCATGCAACTTCTTGAGCTGCCAAGGAGGCAGCGACGTATTCAGATTCAGTGGTGGACAAGGCTACCACGTCTTGTTTTGCCTCTTCCAGGAACAACACCACCATTGAGAACGAAAACATATCCCGATTGTGATCGAAAATTGTCAGGTCCCAAGTTTTGATGGTCGATTCGGATCGGATCTTAATCAATCATGTCATAACTCACACAAAATTAATCGTGTTGACAAGCGAGTTAATGACGGGTTACTATGTTTAGAAAGATGACAGTTTGTTAAAGGCGGAATCAATAACAAACATACGGTTGCAATGAATAGTTAATGACAGAAGACCCACCCATGATTCACTCAAAAGATTTCCATTTATATAATCTTAATCATACAAAAGGAGTAATCGATTTAGGGTTTATGAGGAATCCTAGGACAGCCGTCACACACACAATATTCTCTCAGATAATGTGTCGGTCTTATCCGTATTTTCTGTCTCTGTCCTCTCTCCTCGCGGCGTGCCCTAATTATTCTATTTATAGTCCTGCCAACTTAGGACAGCCGTCATTCCTTCTAGAAACCCTATCCGATAGTACATATTCAATTTACATATTCAAAAATATACTAAGTGTAAAACAAGTCTTCCGGGTAGGCTTTTCATTAAACTTCAGTCTCCGAGTACGCAGTGTTCTCGGCCTTCCTTCAGACATGGTAAACATAGAAGTGTACTCGGAATTAGTTTCCGGGTAGACTTTACTTAAAGAATATTTTACCAAGTAAAATATTCACCGAGTAGAGTTCAATCTTCTTGGACTTATCAAACTTTGCTCGACAAATCCTTAGGAGCAACCTTGTTCTTCTATGATCCTGTTCGGCTCATTGTCAGTTGAACAACTTATTGATAAGGCGTACTCGGGAGTACATACCTTACTTGAGCAGAACCTTACTCGAGATAACTTAAAGATATTCTATTAACTCATCAAGTATACTCGGACCATAATTATTAAAGAATACCTTGCCCGGTCTTCCATTTACTTGGCTTCTTGGACTTGGTGACCATACCTTACTCGGAAGAGTAAAATACTTGGTCTTGAAGAACAACCCTGCTTGACAAAGTGAACCTTGCTCGAATATGCCAAATTAATGAACCTTACTCGGGAAATCACCAAAAAGCATACCTTGCCCGGATATCCACTTAAGAAGACTATTTGAGGTAAACCTTGCTCGGGAGGCAAAATCTCGTAATCGGCTAAGTAAAAGCTTACTCGAAGGTCCAAGGTGTGCTCGGATTCAATACTTAGCAGTTTCTGAGGAGGTTGAGAAGATTCCAATCTTCCATATTCTTCGTTTAGGTCAAATCTCCTCATTTGGGTCAAATTCTTGACCCAACAATCTCCCCCTAGATTGGAACACCTCAGCTGACCCAAAACACTCTATGGTTACTTACACTTAGCAAAATACACACCAAATTTCATAATCAAATTACATAAACAAAATTACTTAATCAAAAGTTTGTCCGAAGACATTACAAAGCAAAGCCTATTCTATCTCTTTTGTCTTATCCTTTCATTATAGGCTGCTTGTCTTCTCAGCTGGATTACAGATGCTGCTCTTTCTCTGAAGATATTGAGCACTTGGTAGTGAATTGTCCTTCTGGTATCACCAAGTCTCTAATATCAGCTAGATCTTCATTGTGCAAGCAAGCAAGATCTGCATCTCTCTTTATCACATCCAGCACCTTTTCATCAGAATTCATCAATGCATATTCTCCATTTTCCTTGTACTCAACTTGAGCAATGATGCCATTCTTTTGTATAGTGTAGTTTGGCCTTTTCATTCTTCTTCTCAAACTTATACACTTACTCATGTTGGACAGTGGGTCTTCATCTCTGACATACATCTTAAAGTCTCTTTCAGCAATATCCATCTTCTTTACCTTTGCAGATCTTCTTGCTTTGTTCATTGAAGCTACACCTCTGCTTATGTTGTCTTACAAGAATCTGAACCCATTTCCAGCTTGCTCATATAGGTATTTAGATAAGTCATTCATTTGTCTACTTGCAGATCTGCTTCTGTCCCTGAAATCATAAAGATGAAGTGACTCCATTCTGCTCAGTTGTTCTTCATTGTATTCTCTGAAGTCACTTCTCACAATAATTTCCCTCAACTGCCTACTTTCCATAATCACCTTCAAAGTATCAGTTACTGAATCATAGTAGAGCTCTCTTGGTAGATCCACACCAGATTGTGGTCTTGTTCTTTGTTGTACTGAGCTGCTTAATTCTCCTCTTCCTCCTTGGCCTCTTCCTCATGGGAATCCTTGATAGAGTGGAGGTCTGAGTGGAATTGATTTCTTGGGCTTTGGAGGTCCCAAGTTAAATGTCTTCACATACATAGCTTCCAACATCTCAGTAGGAAGGTTGGCTATCTCCACCATGTCATGTCCTGCAGCCTCCAGTTCAATTAACATTTTTATCATTCCTGGAGTTCTTGCCAGTCCAGCAGGTACAAATCTGCCATCAGCATAATATCTGGGATTTTCTCCTTCCCTCAATGCCTTTTCCCACTCATCTTTTTGCAGTTAGAAAAGAGTCTTCAAATCCTCATTCTCCAAAACATTAAAATCTGCTTCAGTCATCCCTCTCTTCTTTATCATTATGTTTCTTAGGATGCTGATCATTTCCTCATTCTCCCAAGGCATGAATGGTTCATCATCAGGTTTAACTTCAGGCTGTTCTGGCTGAGGGATTGGAGGTTGATCAGTTGTCTTTTCTTGTTCCATCTCCTTTTCCCTCACAGTCCTGAGTCTTCTTGTTCTTTTAGCAGGTGGCTCATTAGATGTTTCTTTTAAGATTGAGCTCTCAGTATAAACCCTTTTTAATTCTTTCTCTTTCTTTTTGGAATACTGGTCAAATACTGCCTCTTTACTCAGATTTCTTACAACCTCAGGCTTCATGCCTTTCTCAAGCAGGTATCCACACATACCATCATATTTCTTCTTTAATTCTTCCAATTCAACCTTATCATACTGTTTTACAAACTTTTCTGAAACTATCTCTTTCTCACTGTTGTAAAGATCTTGATTTTGGTCAATAGTGTATTTTTCCAAGGCAGCTTCAGGATAGCCTCTAACTTTCAAATAAGTTTTATAATGCTCAGCATTTTTCTTTCTCTTCTCGACCTTCTTTAAGACTTCCTCTGCATTGATTTCAATATTGCCTCTTTGAATATAAGTCTTTTTCAGCTTGAGGGGTCTCAGCACCGGAGCTTGTACCAACTTTCTCTCCTCCTTGATCAGGATTATCATTATTGTCATCATCAAACTCCTCAGATCCATCCTCCTCCTCAGATAGATCATTCATGGCATCTACTTGGTTCATCAGAGGCAGGATGCTCTGGTTCAGAAACATTAACATCAGGGACCCCTGGTAATTTTTTCTCCTGGTTTCAGTGTTTGTAAGGGGATTGCCCTGATTGGTTCATCATCTTCTGGGGTCTCCACATAACATTTATTCTTTTCATCCCATATACCCCTCCTATCAGTTTTTTCAGCTTCATCCTGCTCTGCAGTTCTCTTCCTTCTTTGATAAGTCTTTTCAAATTTTCTTTCTGGCCAGTTACCTGTAGGGTTCTTTCTCAAATCCTCTTTTACTTGTTCAGCCCATTTCTTGGCAGCCATAGTTGCAATTGACTCACCAATTTCTTCTGGTATAATCATTGCATTGGTTGATGGTTCAGCAATCTCAGATTGTTGCTCCTTAAACTTGCTGACCACCCTTCCCAAAGAGTCATCAAACTCTTGATTCTTGTTCAGATTTACCAAAATTTCAATTACCTCTTGATCTGCCACATCTTGAAATATCTCTTTTGATACATTGGCTTCTTTGATCAATAAGTCCTGTTGTGCTAACTCTTCTTCTGTCAAGGAATGGGCAATTGCTTCCATTTCCATTGACTCTTTAATCAGTCTTTCTTTCTCAGCAAGAGCAGTAGCAGCAGCAGTATCTACAAAGGATACATCCTTCTCAACATATACAATAGGTTCATCATTAGTTGCTAAACCTTTTCCCTTTTCTTTCCTTTTCCTCACATCTTCTTCATCCTCTTGTTCATCACTTCCAAATTCATCAATCTCTCTAAATAAGTTTTCCAATTCAGAGGCATGCTCTACCCTCTTGGTACTAGCTTCTTGATCATCATTTGGCTCAGTGTGTTCTAGTTCCTCAGTAGCAGCATTCACATTTACATTCTCCACACTCATTTCCTCATCCATAATCTCTGTCAATTCTTCTGTTAACACATTCTCATCATCATTGGTTACTTCTTCTCGCACATCCATTACATATTCATCACTATCATCATACTCATTCATGATCATCTTCAAACCATCAACATTTTCAACACTTACAGCATCAGGCATAATTACATCATTATCATCCATATTCTCCCCCTGTTTTGGGGCAGCTGAGGTCTTCTCAACCTCCTGCACCAGGGTTTGAACATTCAATTCAGCCTCTACTAGCCTCTGCAGCAACATCACATTCTCTCCAGTCGCCTCCTCATTCCTCATTTTCAACTCCTGATTCTCTTTCAACACTTCCTCAATTCTCCTTCTTAACTCAGCATTCTCCAACATTAGATCAATATTTCTTTGAAGTGTGTTATCTTGTTGGCTTGAGGGTGGGGTTGTAGGGAATGGTTCATAAGTGGGTTGTTCAGTGATGGATGGGGATTGTGTGTGTTGTGTGCTAGGTATAAATGGTTCTGATTGGATTTGGCTTATAAGTGGTGAAGTATGTGGTTGTGGTGAGTGTTGTGTGGAGGTTTCAGGTTGGTCTAAGGTAAAGGATTGAGGTGGTGTTTGATGTGTTGAGGTTGGTGGTGGTGAGTGTGGTAGTGTTGGGATTGGTTGTTCAGGTTCTTCTCTTTGCCCCCCCTGTTCTTGTGACATAATTCCCAACTCTAAATCATCTCCACCTTCATTTCCTTCAACATCATCATCAGAATCTCCTTCATCACTGTCATCATCACCCCCTTCTTCCTCCTCTGAGCTCAGCTCAGGCACAGGCATCACAGCCAGATCATGGTTTAACAACCAAGGTAAAATTTCAAATGGAACACTTGCATCAAAGTTATTAGAGACACCTGGATTTTTTATTCTCTTGTACGCATCAGGATCTTGCAGTTTATGTGTGTCTCCAATTGTTGGTAAGTCTTGTAATACACTATTAAATATGATCTGCAGGAATCTTGGGTACTGTAAAAATCTTTTTCTTTCTGGTTTCTTCAGATTCCCCACTAACACATCAAAAATCATCTTGGAAAAGTTAAAGGGCAGATCAAAAATTGTTCCAACATTGGCATTTGCTAGATCAAGACTCATCAGAGTCCATGATCCCTTCCTCGAAGCAAATCCATGAATAATGTGGTGAATCAGAAATCTGTACAGCATTGGAAATAAACCCTTCTGAAACTGTCCTTCATGGACATTTCCCTGATAACCCATCGTTTTTTAAAGATTTTCAACAAGTGTTTTGTGTTGAAGTTTATGTGGTTGTGATCATCATCATTCAATCTTAAACACCTCCAGATCATTCTTTCTGTGATCTGAATCTCTTGTCTGGCCACGGTAGCTTCTATTCCTTTTCCATCAACATCTTCAACCAACTCTGCTGATCTCCAGAAATCCAAGGAGTGATTTCTGTAAATAATCGGGCTTTCAGTGAGTGCAAAATTGATGTTCGACCGCGCCAACCACGAAATCATTCGAGCCATTGGTGTATTTTCTGGTGTCACTTGTAATAATGCGCACATATTGTGCTTCGGCTCAAAAACATACTTCGGCTCGTTGTGTAACACCCCGTAACCGCAGCGGAAACGTAAACGGGATGCAACAGACACATCTGATATCAACAGCATTGCTTATAAAGAAAACACCACTACAATAATTTAAACGTATTACATTGTTCCGAGTTTCGTTACCGACTAGGCGTTATCACATAAGTTTTACCAATAGTACGTTAACATGTTTAAAACAAAATATAGACCCTTAAGCTTCCACAAAATAGCACACATCATCAAGCACGTATCACTCATTCCAATTTGGGTGTACCTAGAAAGCATGTAAAGAAAACGGGTCAACTACGAATAGTTGGTGAGTTTCACTAATTTAAATAAACCATGACAAATCATTTTAATAATCATAAATTAATGATGTAATTATGCTGAGCCTTCAAGTGAAAACTCTGTTAACCCAGAAACACATTTAATAACCTCTGGGGACACTGTTAACCCAGAAACACATTTAATAACCTCTGGGGACACTGTTAACCCAGAAATACATTTAATAACCTCTGGGGACACTGTTAACCCAGAAATACATTTAATAGCCTCTGGGGACACTGTTAACCCAGAAATACATTTAATAACCTCTGGGAACACTGTTAACCCAGAACACTGTTTCGGTCCTTACAATATTAGCAACTCAGACAATTACCATCTTAATACATTACCGTACGATTCCCGTACAATAAACATTATATAAATACATTCATTTCCATGCGATCGGCATGTACTTAAACACTTTGATAAAAACATGCTTTCCGCCCCGGGAAAATATTTAAAACAGTTTAATAAAAAGGGGCTCGTGAAACTCACCTTTTTGTTAGCAAAGATGTAATACTGTGCACGGCTACCTGTCCGGATCTGTAATACGATCCCTAAGTCGTTACTACACCATTTCTATTAATATAACTTAAATTCATGTTAACCGGTACGTCCGGGGACACTGTTAACCCAGTACCGTACACGATCCGGGGACAATGTTAACCCCGAAACACTTCTCAGGACTTAGATTGTGATATCACTTAGAGTTCTTTAGTCAACGCTACCATTAGTTTGTTTTCTCGTTTTGTGTGCCTAGCACGGTTATTCGTCTTTATGTTTTCAAAAATGAGTTTGGCCACATACGACCCGAAAATAGTTGTTATTGATATTTTAATTAAAGTGGTGAAATTAGAGCTCGGTTTAGACACCCCGTTTGGCCGCGGGGCCCGTTTCCGTCTTTAATATACCGGAAACGGCTAAATCAGGTAAAATTACCCAAATCATCCGAATTATTTTCGGATGATTTATTTTTACTTGATTAACTTAGTTTCATGAAAATAGTCCATTTTTAAGGTTTTTATACACCAGTCAGCTCGCTTAGGCGAACTTTGCCGGTTTACGCGTTTTAAGCTTTAAAAGTTTGTTTTTAAGTTCCATTTAGCACAAATAAATATCCGTTTAGTCTCGGATCTTGAAATTTTGCACAATTCAGTTTTTGACAGTAAGGATTTTTATAAAAATATTTCCAGATTTAATTTCTATATTTAGCATTTATTTATCTATTTTTAAACGTCATTTAAACACCAAATATGTCGAAAATACCAAATGACCATAGAAAAATCCCAAATTTTTCTGGGATGACCCCTGCCATCCATATAGTCCCCTGTAATTTTTCCAGAACCAAAATCTCGTTTTTCATGCCATTTTCACCAAAACCGAGCTAGAAAACCCTAAAACTCGTTTTACCGAAAAGCCTACTTAGACTTCTCCAATGGACCTGAAATTTTGTGTGTGACTTTTATATGTTATAAAAAGTTTTTATTAATTTTTCCAGAATTTTTCATGATGTTTAGCTATTTTTCACCATTTTTAACCAAAACCAGCATTAAATTCACCAAATATTCATCCTTTATCCAAAAATTACCAAAATTTCACAGATCTCATATTTTCATGTGTAGATCATCTCTGTGAAATTTCATGACTCAACTCTAAGTCTACCACAATCTGTCCAAATCTTACAAATCATACGAAAAACCGAACTACCTTGTGTTTCTAGCTTTAGATCGCAAAGATCTTGCTTTCTAGCCTTTGATAGCAACTAGCTACAACACCTACAAGCACAACAACACCACACCAAGCAAGTTATACCCACAATCAAGCCATTTCTTTCATGGTTTCGGTTAAGACATCAAAACAAAGATTTTAACCGTAAAAATTCGTTTTTGACTCTTTTAACTCCTTTCTTGGACCAAGATCCCTTGTATAACTTGTATACATCACTTGATCATGCAAGAATCGGTTTCATCTCGGGTTTTCACCCATTTTTCACTTGAAACCTCATTTTCTCAAGATTTTGGAATTAAAAAGCAAGATCAAACCATAATAACATGTTTATACCTTGTGGATCTTCTTAAAAATCAAAGGTTTTTGGTTGAATGAGTGAAAGGTTGAGAGGATTTTGAGAATGTGGTGATAGAAAAAAGAAAATGGGAGCCAAGGGGTTCCCCCCTTGGTCCGATCGGTGTAAGTAAGGAGGGTGGGGTGGGGCCCACACCTCCAATCTTGGCCACAAGTTCAGATTACGCAATCTGGATAATGTTGTGGATAATCTGGTTCAGTTAGTTTTTCGGTTAAACGTTTAATTCCGCCTAAAACGAGGCCAAAACGGTCGTTTTTCGGCTTAAAAATAAAATTTATATAAAACCGATTTAAAAACTTTAAAAACTTAAACCATGACATTTATTGACTTAACACATCATATTGTCGGTCATTGTGCATCTTTTTCGGCTTGATCGATCTTCTCTTGCTTGGTTTGATGTTAAAGGTTTCGTTTATCGTACCGACGTACCAATAAATCGAAATCCTTTTTCTGTGCTATAATTCACTTATCCCGTAGCCTTAATACTTCGTAAACCTTACTAAACATCATATATTTCGTCTATAATGTAATCCCCGATTCGATCGGGTTTCAATAATCGTTCATCGGTTAATCGTAATTCCAATACGACTAGCTGTACATTCGAGTATAATTCATACTTGTGAATCTTATATACTCGTATAAACACATTATAATTCATATATTCGGTATTAAATAACACGTAAATAGTATATACCGGCTAGGGTATACCTGAATTTGCCGGAATCGTTACATTCTCCCCCCGTTACAAAAATTTCGTCCTCGAAATTTTACGCGTCAACTACTTCCTTTTGAGGAAATAGGTGGGGGTATTTCTTCCGAAATTCGTCTTTTCGTTCCCATGTATATTCTGGGCCTCGTTGCGAGTTCCACCTAACTTTGACCAACGAGATCTTATTGTGTCTAAGCTGCTTGATTTTCCCGTCCACTATTTCTATGGGTTCCTCTACGAAATTAAGCTGATCACTTATTTGGACACCCTCTAAGGGTAACACCGATGTCTCATCCGACAGACACCTTTTCAAGTTCGACACGTGAAACACGTTGTGAACTGCACTTAATTCATCAGGCAGTTCTAATCGGTATGCTACAGGACCGATTTTTGCAGTAATGTCGAATGGTCCAATGTATCTAGGGGCCAACTTCCCCGCCTTTCCAAATCTGACTACTCCTTTCCAAGGTGATACTTTCAAATACACTTTATCACCTTTCTCAAATGATAACGGTTTTCTACGGGTATCGGCATAACTCTTCTGCCGATCCCGTGCGGCCTTCAGATTGTTCTTAATTTCAAGGATTTTGCTGGTCGTTTCCTGGACCAGATCTGATCTAATAACCTGTGTGTCGCAAACTTTAGTCCAGCAGAGTGGTGATCGGCACTTCCGTCCATACAATGCTTCGTAAGGTGCTGCCTTTATACTGCTATGGTAACTGTTATTATTGGAAAATTCAACGAGTGGGAGATGTTGATCCCAATTTCCCTTAAAATCCAGTTCGCATGCACGAAGCAAATCCTCCAGGGTTTGAATGGTTCTCTCAGACTGACCATCGGACTTAGGGTGGTAAGTTGTGCTTAGATTAATACGCGTTCCCAGCGCTTCTTGTACAGCTTGCCAAAGATTGGAGGTGAAATGGCTATCTCGGTCGGAGATGATTGAGATGGGTATCCCATGACTAGACACAATTTCATTTATATAAATCTGCGCAAGTCTCTCGGTGTTATAATTATTTCTAATCGGAATAAAATGTGCCGATTTGGTTATTCGATCCACGACTACCCAAATTGCATCATGTCCTCGGGACGTCTTGGGAGATGTGTCACAAAATCCATCGTGATCTGCTCCCATTCCATTCAGGAATTTCCGGTTGTTGTAACATTCCCGAAGGTTTCTGGTGCTCCGCCTTAACCCTCGCACACGTCGTACACTTGCCGACGTATGTGGCTATATCCTTTTTCATACCCGGCCACCAGTAGAACTCCTTCACATCCTTGTACATCTTATCCGATCCCGGATGTATGGAATATTTTGATTTATGCGCTTCTTCCATGATTAATTCACGAAGGTCATGGAGGGTCGGGATCCAAATCCGATTTTTGAAATAGAGAATTTCGTCCTCGCGCTGTTCGAAATTCTTCTCGTTACCATAAAGTCCCTCTTTTACCAATTGTTCCTCTTTCAACGCCTCGCGTTGAGCGACTCGAACCTGGTCCGAAAGGTTCGACTGGACTATCATTTCCAGTGCTCGCACTCGCAATGGCTTAACCCGATCCTTCCTACTCAGGGCATCGGCTACGACGTTAGCCTTGCCGGGGTGATAACGGATGTCACAGTCATAGTCGCTTAACAACTCGACCCATCTTCGTTGTCTCATATTCAGTTATTTCTGATCGAATATGTGTTGCAAACTTTTATGATCGGTGAAGATGGTGCACTTTGTACCGTAGAGATAATGTCTCCAGATTTTAAGTGCGAAGATAACTGCTCCTAGTTCTAAGTCATGAGTAGTGTAATTTTTCTCGTGTATTTTTAACTGTCGAGAAGCATAGGCTATGACCTTATTATTTTGCATCAACACGCATCCTAACCCTCTCCAGGATGCGTCACAATACACGACAAAACCATCGTCTCCGTCGAGGAGACTTAAGATCGGCGCTTGGCACAATCTTTGTTTTAGCGTTTGAAACGCCGTTTCCTGCTCTTCACCCCATTCATACTTTCGATCTTTTTGGGTCAGAAAGGTTAAAGGTTGGGCGATGCTGGAAAAGTTCTCTATAAATCGACGATAATATCCAGCTAAGCCTAAGAATTGGCGGATTTCCTTTGGCGATTTAGGCGCTTGCCAATTCTTAACTTCTTCAACCTACTTGGATCAACGTGTATTCCTTGATGGTTTATAACGTGACCAAGGAATTGCACTTCTTGTAACCAGAAGTTACACTTGGAGAATTTTGCATACAACTTCTCCTGATTTAGAAGCTCTAAAATTGATCTTAAGTGTTGTTCGTGCTCTTCTTTACTCTTCGAGTATATCAAAATATCGTCAATAAATACGATGACGAATTTATCGAGGTAGGGTTTACAGACTCGATTCATGAGATCCATGAACACTGCTGGCGCATTTGTTAGCCCGAAAGGCATAACTAAGAACTCGTAATGGCCGTAGCGAGTCCGGAATGCGGTTTTTGGGATATCCTCCTCCTGAATTCTAACCTGATGGTATCCCGATCTAAGATCAATTTTTGAGAAATAGCTCGCACCTTGCAGTTGGTCGAACAGGTCATCAATTCGGGGGAGAGGATACCTATTTTTGATTGTCAACTTGTTCAGCTCCCTGTAATCAATGCACATTCTAAGGCTTCCGTCCTTCTTTTTCACGAATAGTACCGGTGCACCCCACGGGGAATAACTAGGACGTATAAATCCTTTATCCAACAATTCTTGCAATTGGTTGGATAATTCTTGCATCTCTGATGGTGCAAGTCGGTAGGGTGCCTTAGCAACAGGGCCAGCTTGAGGTAATAGATCGATTCTGAATTCGACCTGTCCGGTTGGCGGTAATCCAGGAAGTTCTTCTGGGAAGACTTGTGGAAATTCGCGTACCACTGGAATATCATCCACCCGTTTCTCCTTAGAATCAGTGGCCGTCAAGCTTGCTAGATACGCCACGCATCCTTGGCGTATGTATTTTAACACCTTGAGGTGGGATATAAATGGTATCATGGTGCCTGACTTTTCTCCTTGCACTAATATCTCTTCGTCATCCGACACCCGGATCTTGACGATTTTCTTTTCACAGTTTATTTCTACTTTGTTACGTGCTAACCAATCCATTCCCACTATCACGTCAAAACTACCCAATTCTACCGGTAACAAGTCAATCGGAAGGGATTGATCGTTCAGAATAAAAGGGCAATTCCGAACTATCTGATTAACTATCATGGTTTTACCGTTAGCGACTTCTACGGTGTAAGGTTCTATGGTTTCACCAATTGGGAGATTTGCTATCGACAGGAATCTAGCGGAGACAAAACTTCTATCGGCGCCCGTATCAAATAATACAGAAGCGTAATGATCAGAGAAGAGGAATGTACCTGTCACTACGCTGGGGTCCTGGCGTGCTTCGTTCGCCCCCATCACGAATGCTCGGCCTCGCGCCAGATTGGACGACGATGCCTGACCCGCGGTTTGCCGCCCATTTCCTCCCTGGTTTAGCTTCGGACAGTTTCTCTTGAAGTGATCCGTGCTGCCGCATTCATAGCAAGCACGGCTGGTGGTCACCATTTGGTTTCCTTGCGGGATTTGTTGTCGGGCTGGTTGGGTCTTAAATGGCTGCGCACGGATAGGTTGCGGTTGTCAGTTCAGGTTGTTCAGGTTTGTCCTACAACTTGGTGCGTAGTGCCCAATCCTGCCACACCGGTGGCACACCACCTCTTTGCACACGCCACCATGGTGGTAACCGCATTTCCCACACCTAGGAAACGTTCCCTTCTGCGGTTCTTGTCTTCCGCCTGAACTAGTCATGGCGTAGTTTTGGGCAGTGGGCCTAGCACGTTTACCTTGCTGCTTTTCCTGGATCCTATGGTCATGTGTACCCCGCTTTCCCCCAGCGTATTCTCCTGCCACCTTCAGTGAACCGCTCCTTACGAAATCATATGTGACGATACCAGCCTGCGTCACCGCACCCTCATACGTCTGGTGTCCCCCAGAATTGACTATACTCCTTACAACGGGAGTTAGCCCCCAAATATAACGCTCAACCCTCTTCGACTCTGGGGTGACCAGCCATGGCACCAATCGCGACAAGTCATTAAACCGGTTCGTATAACCCAAATGGTCTGCCCCCTGCATCTCCAGGTTCCACAATTCATTTTCTAATTTCTACAATTCGTTTTTCGGGCAGAAATGCCCCAGTACAAGAGCCTTAAGCTCTGTCCAGGTCATGCGGTTTGTCGCCGCCTGACCCCGGGTCTGCACTATTGTGTTCCACCATGTCAAGGCATGGTCCGTGAATGTGCAGGTGGCGTACTTTACAACACAGTCCTCGGGGCAGTTGCTGATGTTCACAACTGATTCTATTTTCTCGATCCACTTAACCAACCCATTTGGTCATTCAGACCCGCTAAACTCTAGAGGTTTGCACAACATAAAGTCTTTGATCGAACATCCCCTGGATGCAGGAATCGGTTCAGTACGGTTCGTCTCTACAGTTGGTATAGGGCCATTACTGTCCGTAACGACCACCCTAGGCGGTGCGTCATTACTCGGAATCGTGTCATCATTCTGTGGAGGGTTAACATTTTGTTCCCCGTCATTATTGGTGGTCGTTTGATTGCTCGGAGGGGTTGGGTTGGTCGAATTATTAATACTGGCGGCGATGCGCGATACTATATCCGGTATCGCCGCCTCCAACTTTTGAGCAATCAAACGGCTCACATCTACTTCCGACATTTGAGCTGATCGTTTTGGTGCCATTCTACACATCATCAGAAAATACATATAATTAATACAAGTTCCAATCATAAAACACATAAAACATTCCATTCATTAACAAACATTAGTACATATTACATCCATGTCAGTTCACATACTTTTCCTGTCATCATTACATAAGTTAAGTTTTCCTACATAGGGCCTATGTCGGCATCATCTCGACATAACCCACAATGGGTCAGTGCTTGAATGATACCCAAAAGTATCTATAACGATATACCCCAAAAGAGACCCCCCTAAGGGCCAGTGGTTGTATTATAACTATCCAAGATTCACTCTATGTTAGCATCACCACTAACTGCTTACACAGAGTATCAAAAAGCGGTTCCTGTCTACTCCCATCCTAACACAACTAAACACGGTGGTATACCAACCCCACCAAAACAGCCACCAACACCACCATCACAGCCAGCATAACCCGGATCCGCATCTCCATCCGTCCGATCATCCACTGGGAGTATGAGCACTCCCTCTTCAGCTGCGAAATCGCATACTGGTGGTCCAGTATGCAGTCCCCCAGGTACATCCACCTCTGCACTCCCACTGTCAAGGCGGCGGAGTGCTCATTCACCTGTTCGGTGAGCACTCGGAGCCATGCCGCCGCATCCCTTTCCTGCCTAGGGAGGCCCCACACGGGTGGAGTCACAGGCTCGGCTGGGAGCGGGAGGACTCGCCCCTGCGGGTAGCAGGTCTGGGTGGGGGCGAGGTAGGTGGGACATGTGGGACACTGATCCGCGCCGTGAGGCGGGGTCCGAATCCGGGCGGGATAGGGATGGCCTGTGGTGCAGGCGGGGTAGGGGATCTGGCAATCCTGACTGGGGAGGACTGGCCAGAGCTCCTACGACTAGCCTCGCTAGGCTCAGAGCTGGATGATACGCGTATGCTCCCAGAGTTCCCGGAGCTGACTTCCTCCGGGTCCTCCTCCATCGACACGCTAGGAGTTCTCGACATTCTTTCCTGCACACAAGTTAACAAACATGTAGTTCTTTCCATAGTGTAAATCATAATCAAATTAATATGCACTTACTTATACAACTTGACCACATAACTATATTATCATATATTTGCACATATGTTGCCAATTTTACCTATAAAAGTCCCCCGTGACTTCCCCTGAATTCCCTCGTGCGGACAAGTCTGTTATTATGTTCCGGACCATAATAACTCACTTGTCCATCCAAGTTCATCCAGACCTTGTCACAATAAATTATTAGTTGATATTCAGATCCTATAACACTTGAGCTACTGGTTATATTTTAGGTATCTTTTAAAGACATCCTAATTCTTTATAACCAATGGCTCTGATACCAAGTTCTGTAACACCCCGTAACCGCAGCGGAAACGTAAACGGGATGCAACAGACACATCTGATATCAACAGCATTGCTTATAAAGAAAACACCACTACAATAATTTAAACGTATTACATTGTTCCGAGTTTCGTTACCGACTAGGCGTTATCACATAAGTTTTACCAATAGTACGTTAACATGTTTAAAACAAAATATAGACCCTTAAGCTTCCACAAAATAGCACACATCATCAAGCACGGATCACTCATTCCAATTTGGGTGTACCTAGAAAGCATGTAAAGAAAACGGGTCAACTACGAATAGTTGGTGAGTTTCACTAATTTAAATAAACCATGACAAATCATTTTAATAATCATAAATTAATGATGTAATTATGCTGAGCCTTCAAGTGAAAACTCTGTTAACCCAGAAACACATTTAATAACCTCTGGGGACACTGTTAACCCAGAAACACATTTAATAACCTCTGGGGACACTGTTAACCCAGAAATACATTTAATAACCTCTGGGGACACTGTTAACCCAGAAATACATTTAATAGCCTCTGGAGACACTGTTAACCAAGAAATACATTTAATAACCTCTGGGAACACTGTTAACCCAGAACACTGTTTCGGGCCTTACAATATTAGCAACTCAGACAATTACCATCTTAATACATTACCGTACGATTCCCGTATAATAAACATTATATAAATACATTCATTTCCATGCGATCGGCAAGTACTTAAACACTTTGATAAAAACATGCTTTCCGCCCCGGGAAAATATTTAAAATAGTTCAATAAAAAGGGGCTCGTGAAACTCACCTTTTTGTGAGCAAAGATGTAATACTGTGCACGGCTACCTGTCCGGATCTGTAATACGATCCCTAAGTCGTTACTACACAATTTCTATTAATATAACTTAAATTCGTGTTAACCGGTACGTCCGGGGACACTGTTAACCCAGTACCGTACACGATCCGGGGACAATGTTAACCCCGAAACACTTCTCAGGACTTAGATTGTGATATCACTTAGAGTTCTTTAGTCAACGCTACCATTAGTTTGTTTTCTCGTTTTGCGTGCCTAGCACGGTTATTCGTCTTTATGTTTTCAAAAATGAGTTTGGCCACATACGACCCGAAAATAGTTGTTATTGATATTTTAATTAAAGTGGTGAAATTAGAGCTCGGTTTAGACACCCCGTTTGGCCGCGGGGCCCGTTTCCGTCTTTAATATACCGGAAACGGCTAAATCAGGTAAAATTACCCAAATCATCCGAATTATTTTCGGATGATTTATTTTTACTTGATTAACTTAGTTTCATGAAAATAGTCCATTTTTAAGGTTTTTATACACCAGTCAGCTCGCTTAGGCGAACTTTGCCGGTTTACGCATTTTAAGCTTTAAAAGTTTGTTTTTAAGTTCCATTTAGCACAAATAAATATCCGTTTAGTCTCGGATCTTGAAATTTTGCACAATTCAGTTTTGACAGTAAGGAATTTTATAAAAATATTTCCAGATTTAATTTCTATATTTAGCATTTATTTATCTATTTTTAAACGTCATTTAAACACCAAATATGTCGAAAATACCAAATGACCTTAGAAAAATCCCAATTTTTTCTGGGATGACCCCTGCCATCCACATAGTCCCCTGTAATTTTCCAGAACCAAAATCTCGTTTTTCATGCCATTTTCACCAAAACCGATCTAGAAAACCCTAGAACTCGTTTTACCGAAAAGCCTACTTAGACTTCTCCAATGGACCTGAAATTTTGTGTGTGACATTTATATGTTATAAAAAGCTTATCTCAATTTTTCCAGAATTTTTCATGATGTTTAGCTATTTTTCACCATTTTTAACCAAAACCGAGCATTAAATTCACCAAATATTCATCCTTTATCCAAAAATTACCAAAATTTCACAGATCTCATATTTTCATGTGTAGATTATCTTTGTGAAATTTCATGACTCAAATCTAAGTCTACCACAATCTGTCCAAAATTACAAATCATACGAAAAACCGAACTACCTTGTGTTTCTAGCTTTAGATCGCAAAGATCTTGCTTTCTAGCCTTTGCTAGCAACTAGCTACAACACCTACAAGCACAACAACACCACACCAAGCAATTTATACCCACAATCAAGCCATTTCTTTCATGGTTTCGGTTAAGACATCAAAACATAGATTTTAACCGTAAAAATTCGTTTTTGACTCTTTTAACTCCTTTCTTGGACCAAGATCCCTTGTATAACTTGTATACATCACTTGATCATACAAGAATCGGTTTCATCTCGGGTTTTCACCCATTTTTCACTTGAAACCTCATTTTCTCAAGATTTTGGAATTAAAAAGCAAGATCAAACCATAATAACATGTTTATACCTTGTGGATCTTCTTAAAAATCAAAGGTTTTTGGTTGAATGAGTGAAAGGTTGAGAGGATTTTGAGAATGTGGTGATAGAGAAAAGAAAATGGGAGCCAAGGGGTTCCCCCTTGGTCCGATCGGTGTAAGTAAGGAGGGTGGGGTGGGGCCCACACCTCCAATCTTGGCCACAAGTTCAGATTACGCAATCTGGATAATGTTGTGGATAATCTGGTTCAGTTCGTTTTTCGGTTAAACGTTTAATTCCGCCCAAAACGAGGCCAATACGGTCGTTTTTCGGCTTAAAAATAAAATTTATATAAAACCGATTTAAAAACTTTAAAAACTTAAACCATGACATTTATTGAGTTAACACATCATATTGTCGGTCATTGTGCATCTTTTTCGGCTTGATCGATCTTCTCTTGCTTGGTTTGATGTTAAAGGTTTCGTTTATCGTACCGACGTACCAATAAATCGAAATCCTTTTTCTGTGCTATAATTCACTTATCCCGTAGCCTTAATACTTCGTAAACCTTACTAAACATCATATATTTCGTCTATAATGTAATCCCCGATTCGATCGGGTTTCAATAATCGTTCATCGGTTAATCGTAATTCCAATACGACTAGCTGTACATTCGAGTATAATTCATACTTGTGAATCTTATATACTCGTATAAACACATTATAATTCATATATTCGGTATTAAATAACACGTAAATAGTATATACCGGCTAGGGTATACCTGAATTTGCCGAAATCGTTACACGTTGTCTGCCATAGCTGAAATTCACAAACAAACATATTCAAAGTGAAATTAGACGTAAAGTTTAATACTTTAGACAATTTCAAGTTATAAAAATGAAGAAGAAAGAAAGAAATCTTCAAGAACCTGTTCTTCGACAAATTAATAACCTAAACACATAAACAGAGTGTTAGTACTTGAATACATAATCAAGTCACATTACAATTTAATCGTAATCGGAAAACATAATATTTAATGCATACTGAGTCGGAATTTGAAGGCTGACAAAAATTAGGGTTTGGATTAATGTTGAATTCGATAAGTCGGTTATGTTTCTTAGTGAGGAAGGATTTGCAGTGGAAGGAGAGAGAGATAGGGAAATAATGTTGAAAAATTTGCCTAAGTCCCTCTTTTATACTTATTTTGAAAGTGGGTTTTAAATGCTTTTTATCATTTTGTAAATTATTAGCTGTCACCCAGTAACATTATCCACTTGATATATTAAGAACTTTTAATTTCATTTAAGATCATAAGACCTTACTCGAAAGCTTAATATATCCAAAGTCTACTCGGTCTACTTCCACTAACAAACCTTACTCGGTCAAACCTTACTCGGAATAATTTTCAATTTAGAATATACAAAGTTTGCTCGAATTCTTTTATTTTCAAACCATGCTCGATCAAGTAAATTAATTTAAAGTTTAGACATAATGAAGAAAGCTTACCCGAAATACTTAATTTCTTGAGAAATAAATCACAAGACTAATAGTCAAGCACAGTTATCAAATAAACATTCTTACTAAGAATCAATTAAGATCCTCACAAAGATTTCTCAAATTCAAATTGAAACTTATCTAGCATGAACCCTAATAAGAATCATAATCAAATTTTATCATACTAACTAACATATTCAAACAACGTATTCATTCAAGTATGACTCTAAACAATTTCATCGTACTAACTCACATATTCAATCAACGCATTCATTCAAGTATGCTTGTATACATAGTGTGCTCGAGCACTCTTTCAAATGTAAAGTGTGTTCGGACAACAATCTTATGTAAAGTATACCCGAATAACTTTCATATGGTACAAAGTGTGCTTGAAAAGAAATTCTAGCAGACAGTGTACTCGAAAAGTTAAAGTTTGAAATTACCAAATATATTGAAGGAACACAAGTGTACCCGAAATATAAAGTGTGCTCGGAAAACAAAGTTTGCCTAAAAACACTTGTAATTTCAAAGAAATCATAAATATACATATCACATAGCATGCTCGGAATGAAATTAAACACATAAACATTTAAGTGTGCTATAGTCTAAAATTTCATAGAGCTTGCTCGAAAATCTTATGTTAGCACTAAGCTTGCTAGGATAAACACATTCAATCATCAGGTATGCCCTAGCTAGAGAGAACTTATCATATCAAACCATACCCGAAAAATGACAAACTTAAATAGTAACATCTAAGTTTGCCCAGAAAGACTAATAATTCCCTCCTAACAGCATATTCACACACAGCTTACTCGGTGTACTTACTTAAGTTCACAAAGTTTGCTTGAAAACACAATCAGCATATAACATGCATAGCTTACTCGAAACTAGCATATAACATGCATAGCTTGCTCGAAACAAGAATTTCTTGTTAAAAGATAGCTATTTCATCACATAATCATCTCAAGACTTCAAGCTTACTCGGGAAAGTGAGTGCAACAATGTACTCTACCCGAAAAGTGTAAACACTTCAAAGTATGCTCAATAATCATAAAGTTAGTCAGAAATGACTAAGCTTACTCGGAAAGTTTGAAAATTATCAACCTTACCCGAAACAACATATTCACACATAGACAACTGTTTTGTACTCGGAAAGGTTAAACCTTACCCGAAAATACATATTCAAACAGTTTGTGCTCGAGAAGGTTATAAATCATCAAACCTTACTCGAACTTACATATTCACACATAATCAACTGTTTTGTACTCGGAAAGGTTAAATTACATTAACCTTACTCGAAAATACATATTCAAACAGTTTGTGCTCGAGAAGGTTATAAAGCAACAAAACCTTACTCGAACTTACATATTCAACCTATTTTAGGCAAAATGCAACACTTTTTGACTTAAACCACTTGTCAAAGACATTTCTAATTTATGTATCATTTCAGAACATAGTTTAAGAGCAAATGGTGCATTTAGAGATCAAATTTCAGTTATAATTCAGTTCAAAACAATTTCTTTTATAAACTGAAAAGATCTCAGGAATGGGATCATATTGACTAAGTAGCTATCTCATTAGTTCACTCTCAGCATTATTATGACAACTTAGATAGGTTAACAGCAGGTATAAACTTAGCATGATTTTCATCTCTTTGGTGATATGATTAAAGTTCAATTTGAGCATAATGCAATAATGGTCAACACTGTGCTATGATGCCTCATATCTCTTCTCAAAGCTTATTTGGCTTTCCCCAGATCACCCCAATTTGACTCCAACCTCCTGTATTTGGTCAAAAATAGTTTTTTGTATGACAGAACTTATTGTATTTTTGCATTTTTAGATTCAAACATATATAGAGGTTGAACGTTGGACTTACAGCTAGCAACATGCCTTTCATTCAAGATGAGACAGATTTTGTCAACATCTTTGTAGTTCTTGTTGTAACCCTCTTGTTTGATAAAATATTTAAAATACTTATCAACTTTTGGTTGATTTATTCAAATTTTCTCAAATTTTCTTAAAGCATGTTCTTCGTCATATTTAAAAATGTTTAATTTTGATTGACCAAATAACAACAGGCTCGTGTATGACTGGGTAATCACTTTTCTGCCATATCATTCGGAGAGATCTATCTTGAGACATGCAAAACAACTATGCATCTCCACATAAAGATTAGCATATTCATTATGTTTATATCACTTTAGATTTTACATCCTCATGGGAAAGCAACCATATATGTTAATGACTATACTAAGGTCTTTTTAGCCTATTAATTCCATATGATCAGCTAAGTAGGCAATGTACTATCATTTCCCAAAAATACAGTTTAATATTCAATCACCCTAATACCTCTTCATTGTCAGGTTAATGGCTATCCGGTTTGACCAAAGGTGGTCAACAGGACCAAACATACATGTGAATATATGTCCTATCAAAGTCAGATTTATTGACATAGTTTTAAGTGAAGAAATAAGAAACAAGTCATAATTACCCCAAATGCATTCAGTTTTCAGGTCAATAGCTATCCTTTGAATCTATAGAGATTTAAGAACCAAACATACATAGGTGCATGTCCTTCCAACTGGGCAAATGACATAATTTTTTCAGCAAAAATAACTACTTGAGACCTTTCCCTATAAAAATCCTTCTTTTAAGCTTCTTAAAAGCTTAAACTGAATAATCTTATCATATCTCTACACCATTAATCAACTTGCTCATGTTTTTGACCAAAATATAGTATTTATGCAAAATTCATTATAAATTTCATTGAATCACTTAATTTTGACATAAAACACATTTTGACACAAACAGTTGCTTCACATACGCAAATCTTAATCATTCTTTCATGATCAAGAAAAACAGACTGTACTCACATTCAATGTCTATTCTATCTTAACAACTTTAGAAGATCAGATTAAGAACATATTCAAGTAACCATAAATATGTGATTACTCATGACATTATATAAGCAATTAATCTCACCTAAACAGATCAAACTACTTATCATAACATCAGATCAGTTAACATGATAGTCAAGAATTATCATCAATTTCAAACAATTTGCACAGATAGTTACTTAACCACTTATCAGTTAACTTCAAAATAGTGACATAATCAAAACATATTCAATCAACATTCAGTTGAAACATATTCAATATGTGTAATCTCTAAGAAAATAATCAGTTATCACAGAGAGACACACGTAGAAACAGTTAAGTCACATAGCATAGAACATACTCAGTAACATATTTAGCAACATATTCAGCAACATATTCAACATGTGTGACCTCTTCTAAAATATTCAAGTAGCACATAGAGGTACACAACCAAGCACACATCCTTAATCAGATTTCATCAGAGTTGATCATCCCCAGGGCTTTCAAAAGAAAGTTGAACCTGGTTCTATCAAGTGGTTTGGTGAATAGGTCAGCCAGATTGTCACTTGTATCAACTCTTTGCATTTCAATCAAACCTTTTTCACTGCAATCTCTGATGAAGTGATGTCTGATTTCAATGTGCTTAGTCTTAGAATGTTGCACAGGATTCTTAACAGTAAAATATGCAGCAATATTATCAATCAGAATAGGGGTGTTTAGAAAATTCAAACCATAGTCCAGCATCTGATTTTGAATCCAGAGAACTTGTGCACAACAGGCAGATGCAGCAACATATTCAGCTTCTGCAGTGGAGATTGACACTGTGGTCTGTTTCTTGCATTGCCATGACACTAGCATTTCACCCAAAAACTGGCATCCCCCTGATGTTGACTTTCTACTCATATTGCATCCATCATAATCACTGTCTGTATATGCAATCAGATCAAAGGATTGGTTCTTTGGATACCAAATCTCTAAGTCTGGTCTTCCTTCAAATATCTGAATATTCTTTTCACAGCATTCATGTGGGAGACTTTTGGATTTGATTGGAACCTAGCACATACACAAACAGCAAACATGATATCTGGTCTTGTTGCAGTCAGATACATCAGAGATCCAACTTTTGAGCAATCAAACGGCTCACATCTACTTCCGACATTTGAGCTGATCGTTTTGGTGCCATTCTACACATCATCAGAAAATACATATAATTAATACAAGTTCCAATCATAAAACACATAAAACATTCCATTCATTAACAAACATTAGTACATATTACATCCATGTCAGTTCACATACTTTTCCTATCATCATTACATAAGTTAAGTTTTCCTACATAGGGCCTATGTCGGCATCATCTCGACATAACCCACAATGGGTCAGTGCTTGAATGATACCCAAAAGTATCTATAACGATATACCCCAAAAGAGACCCCCCTAAGGGCCAGTGGTTGTATTATAACTATCCAAGATTCACTCTATGTTAGCATCACCACTAACTGCTTACACAGAGTATCAAAAAGCGGTTCCTGTCTACTCCCATCCTAACACAACTAAACACGGTGGTATACCAACCCCACCAAAACAGCCACCAACACCACCATCACAGCCAGCATAACCCGGATCCGCATCTCCATCCGGCCGATCATCCACTGGGAGTATGAGCACTCCCTCTTCAGCTGCGAAATCGCATACTGGTGGTCCAGTATGCAGTCCCCCAGGTACATCCACCTCTGCACTCCCACTGTCAAGGCGGCGGAGTGCTCATTCACCTGTTCGGTGAGCACTCGGAGCCATGCCGCCGCATCCCTTTCCTGCCTAGGGAGGCCCCACACGGGTGGAGTCACAGGCTCGGCTGGGAGCGGGAGGACTCGCCCCTGCGGGTAGCAGGTCTGGGTGGGGGCGAGGTAGGTGGGACATGTGGGACACTGATCCGCGCCGTGAGGCGGGGTCCGAATCCGGGCGGGATAGGGATGGCCTGTGGTGCAGGCGGGGTAGGGGATCTGGCAATCCTGACTGGGGAGGACTGGCCAGAGCTCCTACGACTAGCCTCGCTAGGCTCAGAGCTGGATGATACGCGTATGCTCCCAGAGTTCCCGGAGCTGACTTCCTCCGGGTCCTCCTCCATCGACACGCTAGGAGTTCTCGACATTCTTTCCTGCACACAAGTTAACAAACATGTAGTTCTTTCCATAGTGTAAATCATAATCAAATTAATATGCACTTACTTATACAACTTGACCACATAACTATATTATCATATATTTGCACATATGTTGCCAATTTTACCTATAAAAGTCCCCCGTGACTTCCCCTGAATTCCCTCGTGCGGACAAGTCTGTTATTATGTTCCGGACCATAATAACTCACTTGTCCATCCAAGTTCATCCAGACCTTGTCACAATAAATTATTAGTTGATATTCAGATCCTATAACACTTGAGCTACTGGTTATATTTTAGGTATCTTTTAAAGACATCCTAATTCTTTATAACCAATGGCTCTGATACCAAGTTCTGTAACACCCCGTAACCGCAGCGGAAACGTAAACGGGATGCAACAGACACATCTGATATCAACAGCATTGCTTATAAAGAAAACACCACTACAATAATTTAAACGTATTACATTGTTCCGAGTTTCGTTACCGACTAGGCGTTATCACATAAGTTTTACCAATAGTACGTTAACATGTTTAAAACAAAATATAGACCCTTAAGCTTCCACAAAATAGCACACATCATCAAGCACGGATCACTCATTCCAATTTGGGTGTACCTAGAAAGCATGTAAAGAAAACGGGTCAACTACGAATAGTTGGTGAGTTTCACTAATTTAAATAAACCATGACAAATCATTTTAATAATCATAAATTAATGATGTAATTATGCTGAGCCTTCAAGTGAAAACTCTGTTAACCCAGAAACACATTTAATAACCTCTGGGGACACTGTTAACCCAGAAACACATTTAATAACCTCTGGGGACACTGTTAACCCAGAAATACATTTAATAACCTCTGGGGACACTGTTAACCCAGAAATACATTTAATAGCCTCTGGAGACACTGTTAACCAAGAAATACATTTAATAACCTCTGGGAACACTGTTAACCCAGAACACTGTTTCGGGCCTTACAATATTAGCAACTCAGACAATTACCATCTTAATACATTACCGTACGATTCCCGTATAATAAACATTATATAAATACATTCATTTCCATGCGATCGGCAAGTACTTAAACACTTTGATAAAAACATGCTTTCCGCCCCGGGAAAATATTTAAAATAGTTCAATAAAAAGGGGCTCGTGAAACTCACCTTTTTGTGAGCAAAGATGTAATACTGTGCACGGCTACCTGTCCGGATCTGTAATACGATCCCTAAGTCGTTACTACACAATTTCTATTAATATAACTTAAATTCGTGTTAACCGGTACGTCCGGGGACACTGTTAACCCAGTACCGTACACGATCCGGGGACAATGTTAACCCCGAAACACTTCTCAGGACTTAGATTGTGATATCACTTAGAGTTCTTTAGTCAACGCTACCATTAGTTTGTTTTCTCGTTTTGCGTGCCTAGCACGGTTATTCGTCTTTATGTTTTCAAAAATGAGTTTGGCCACATACGACCCGAAAATAGTTGTTATTGATATTTTAATTAAAGTGGTGAAATTAGAGCTCGGTTTGGACACCCCGTTTGGCCGCGGGGCCCGTTTCCGTCTTTAATATACAGGAAACGGCTAAATCAGGTAAAATTACCCAAATCATCCGAATTATTTTCGGATGATTTATTTTTACTTGATTAACTTAGTTTCATGAAAATAGTCCATTTTTAAGGTTTTTATACACCAGTCAGCTCGCTTAGGCGAACTTTGCCGGTTTACGCATTTTAAGCTTTAAAAGTTTGTTTTTAAGTTCCATTTAGCACAAATAAATATCCGTTTAGTCTCGGATCTTGAAATTTTGCACAATTCAGTTTTTGACAGTAAGGAATTTTATAAAAATATTTCCAGATTTAATTTCTATATTTAGCATTTATTTATCTATTTTTAAACGTCATTTAAACACCAAATATGTCGAAAATACCAAATGACCTTAGAAAAATCCCAAATTTTTCTGGGATGACCCCTGCCATCCACATAGTCCCCTGTAATTTTCCAGAACCAAAATCTCGTTTTTCATGCCATTTTCACCAAAACCGATCTAGAAAACCCTAGAACTCGTTTTACCGAAAAGCCTACTTAGACTTCTCCAATGGACCTGAAATTTTGTGTGTGACATTTATATGTTATAAAAAGTTTATCTCAATTTTTCCAGAATTTTTCATGATGTTTAGCTATTTTTCACCATTTTTAACCAAAACCGAGCATTAAATTCACCAAATATTCATCCTTTATCCAAAAATTACCAAAATTTCACAGATCTCATATTTTCATGTGTAGATTATCTTTGTGAAATTTCATGACTCAAATCTAAGTCTACCACAATCTGTCCAAAATTACAAATCATACGAAAAACCGAACTACCTTGTGTTTCTAGCTTTAGATCGCAAAGATCTTGCTTTCTAGCCTTTGCTAGCAACTAGCTACAACACCTACAAGCACAACAACACCACACCAAGCAATTTATACCCACAATCAAGCCATTTCTTTCATGGTTTCGGTTAAGACATCAAAACATAGATTTTAACCGTAAAAATTCGTTTTTGACTCTTTTAACTCCTTTCTTGGACCAAGATCCCTTGTATAACTTGTATACATCACTTGATCATACAAGAATCGGTTTCATCTCGGGTTTTCACCCATTTTTCACTTGAAACCTCATTTTCTCAAGATTTTGGAATTAAAAAGCAAGATCAAACCATAATAACATGTTTATACCTTGTGGATCTTCTTAAAAATCAAAGGTTTTTGGTTGAATGAGTGAAAGGTTGAGAGGATTTTGAGAATGTGGTGATAGAAAAAAGAAAATGGGAGCCAAGGGGTTCCCCCTTGGTCCGATCGGTGTAAGTAAGGAGGGTGGGGTGGGGCCCACACCTCCAATCTTGGCCACAAGTTCAGATTACGCAATCTGGATAATGTTGTGGATAATCTGGTTCAGTTCGTTTTTCGGTTAAACGTTTAATTCCGCCCAAAACGAGGCCAATACGGTCGTTTTTCGGCTTAAAAATAAAATTTATATAAAACCGATTTAAAAACTTTAAAAACTTAAACCATGACATTTATTGAGTTAACACATCATATTGTCGGTCATTGTGCATCTTTTTCGGCTTGATCGATCTTCTCTTGCTTGGTTTGATGTTAAAGGTTTCGTTTATCGTACCGACGTACCAATAAATCGAAATCCTTTTTTTGTGCTATAATTCACTTATCCCGTAGCCTTAATACTTCGTAAACCTTACTAAACATCATATATTTCGTCTATAATGTAATCCCCGATTCGATCGGGTTTCAATAATCGTTCATCGGTTAATCGTAATTCCAATACGACTAGCTGTACATTCGAGTATAATTCATACTTGTGAATCTTATATACTCGTATAAACACATTATAATTCATATATTCGGTATTAAATAACACGTAAATAGTATATACCGGCTAGGGTATACCTGAATTTGCCGAAATCGTTACACGTTGTCTGCCATAGCTGAAATTCACAAACAAACATATTCAAAGTGAAATTAGACGTAAAGTTTAATACTTTAGACAATTTCAAGTTATAAAAATGAAGAAGAAAGAAAGAAATCTTCAAGAACCTGTTCTTCGACAAATTAATAACCTAAACACATAAACAGAGTGTTAGTACTTGAATACATAATCAAGTCACATTACAATTTAATCGTAATCGGAAAACATAATATTTAATGCATACTGAGTCGGAATTTGAAGGCTGACAAAAATTAGGGTTTGGATTAATGTTGAATTCGATAAGTCGGTTATGTTTCTTAGTGAGGAAGGATTTGCAGTGGAAGGAGAGAGAGATAGGGAAATAATGTTGAAAAATTTGCCTAAGTCCCTCTTTTATACTTATTTTGAAAGTGGGTTTTAAATGCTTTTTATCATTTTGTAAATTATTAGCTGTCACCCAGTAACATTATCCACTTGATATATTAAGAACTTTTAATTTCATTTAAGATCATAAGACCTTACTCGAAAGCTTAATATATCCAAAGTCTACTCGGTCTACTTCCACTAACAAACCTTACTCGGTCAAACCTTACTCGGAATAATTTTCAATTTAGAATATGCAAAGTTTGCTCGAATTCTTTTATTTTCAAACCATGCTCGATCAAGTAAATTAATTTAAAGTTTAGACATAATGAAGAAAGCTTACCCGAAATACTTAATTTCTTGAGAAATAAATCACAAGACTAATAGTCAAGCACAGTTATCAAATAAACATTCTTACTAAGAATCAATTAAGATCCTCACAAAGATTTCTCAAATTCAAATTGAAACTTATCTAGCATGAACCCTAATAAGAATCATAATCAAATTTTATCATACTAACTAACATATTCAAACAACGTATTCATTCAAGTATGACTCTAAACAATTTCATCGTACTAACTCACATATTCAATCAACGCATTCATTCAAGTATGCTTGTATACATAGTGTGCTCGAGCACTCTTTCAAATGTAAAGTGTGTTCGGACAACAATCTTATGTAAAGTATACCCGAATAACTATCATATGGTACAAAGTGTGCTTGAAAAGAAATTCTAGCAGACAGTGTACTCGAAAAGTTAAAGTTTGAAATTACCAAATATATTGAAGGAACACAAGTGTACCCGAAATATAAAGTGTGCTCGGAAAACAAAGTTTGCCTAAAAACACTTGTAATTTCAAAGAAATCATAAATATACATATCACATAGCATGCTCGGAATGAAATTAAACACATAAACATTTAAGTGTGCTATAGTCTAAAATTTCATAGAGCTTGCTCGAAAATCTTATGTTAGCACTAAGCTTGCTAGGATAAACACATTCAATCATCAGGTATGCCCTAGCTAGAGAGAACTTATCATATCAAACCATACCCGAAAAATGACAAACTTAAATAGTAACATCTAAGTTTGCCCAGAAAGACTAATAATTCCCTCCTAACAGCATATTCACACACAGCTTACTCGGTGTACTTACTTAAGTTCACAAAGTTTGCTTGAAAACACAATCAGCATATAACATGCATAGCTTACTCGAAACTAGCATATAACATGCATAGCTTGCTCGAAACAAGAATTTCTTGTTAAAAGATAGCTATTTCATCACATAATCATCTCAAGACTTCAAGCTTACTCGGGAAAGTGAGTGCAACAATGTACTCTACCCGAAAAGTGTAAACACTTCAAAGTATGCTCAATAATCATAAAGTTAGTCAGAAATGACTAAGCTTACTCGGAAAGTTTGAAAATTATCAACCTTACCCGAAACAACATATTCACACATAGACAACTGTTTTGTACTCGGAAAGGTTAAACCTTACCCGAAAATACATATTCAAACAGTTTGTGCTCGAGAAGGTTATAAATCATCAAACCTTACTCGAACTTACATATTCACACATAATCAACTGTTTTGTACTCGGAAAGGTTAAATTACATTAACCTTACTCGAAAATACATATTCAAACAGTTTGTGCTCGAGAAGGTTATAAAGCAACAAAACCTTACTCGAACTTACATATTCAACCTATTTTAGGCAAAATGCAACACTTTTTGACTTAAACCACTTGTCAAAGACATTTTTAATTTATGTATCATTTCAGAACATAGTTTAAGAGCAAATGGTGCATTTAGAGATCAAATTTCAGTTATAATTCAGTTCAAAACAATTTCTTTTATAAACTGAAAAGATCTCAGGAATGGGATCATATTGACTAAGTAGCTATCTCATTAGTTCACTCTCAGCATTATTATGACAACTTAGATAGGTTAACAGCAGGTATAAACTTAGCATGATTTTCATCTCTTTGGTGATATGATTAAAGTTCAATTTGAGCATAATGCAATAATGGTCAACACTGTGCTATGATGCCTCATATCTCTTCTCAAAGCTTATTTGGCTTTCCCCAGATCACCCCAATTTGACTCCAACCTCCTGTATTTGGTCAAAAATAGTTTTTTGTATGACAGAACTTATTGTATTTTTGCATTTTTAGATTCAAACATATATAGAGGTTGAACGTTGGACTTACAGCTAGCAACATGCCTTTCATTCAAGATGAGACAGATTTTGTCAACATCTTTGTAGTTCTTGTTGTAACCCTCTTGTTTGATAAAATATTTAAAATACTTATCAACTTTTGGTTGATTTATTCAAATTTTCTCAAATTTTCTTAAAGCATGTTCTTTGTCATATTTAAAAATGTTTAATTTTGATTGACCAAATAACAACAGGCTCGTGTATGACTGGGTAATCACTTTTCTGCCATATCATTCGGAGAGATCTATCTTGAGACATGCAAAACAACTATGCATCTCCACATAAAGATTAGCATATTCATTATGTTTATATCACTTTAGATTTTACATCATCATGGGAAAGCAACCATATATGTTAATGACTATACTAAGGTCTTTTTAGCCTATTAATTCCATATGATCAGCTAAGTAGGCAATGTACTATCATTTCCCAAAAATACAGTTTAATATTCAATCACCCTAATACCTCTTCATTGTCAGGTTAATGGCTATCCGGTTTGACCAAAGGTGGTCAACAGGACCAAACATACATGTGAATATATGTCCTATCAAAGTCAGATTTATTGACATAGTTTTAAGTGAAGAAATAAGAAACAAGTCATAATTACCCCAAATGCATTCAGTTTTCAGGTCAATAGCTATCCTTTGAATCTATAGAGATTTAAGAACCAAACATACATAGGTGCATGTCCTTCCAACTGGGCAAATGACATAATTTTTTCAGCAAAAATAACTACTTGAGACCTTTCCCTATAAAAATCCTTCTTTTAAGCTTCTTAAAAGCTTAAACTGAATAATCTTATCATATCTCTACACCATTAATCAACTTGCTCATGTTTTTGACCAAAATATAGTATTTATGCAAAATTCATTATAAATTTCATTGAATCACTTAATTTTGACATAAAACACATTTTGACACAAACAGTTGCTTCACATACGCAAATCTTAATCATTCTTTCATGATCAAGAAAAACAGACTGTACTCACATTCAATGTCTATTCTATCTTAACAACTTTAGAAGATCAGATTAAGAACATATTCAAGTAACCATAAATATGTGATTACTCATGACATTATATAAGCAATTAATCTCACCTAAACAGATCAAACTACTTATTATAACATCAGATCAGTTAACATGATAGTCAAGAATTATCATCAATTTCAAACAATTTGCACAGATAGTTACTTAACCACCTATCAGTTAACTTCAAAATAGTGACATAATCAAAACATATTCAATCAACATTCAGTTGAAACATATTCAATATGTGTAATCTCTAAGAAAATAATCAGTTATCACAGAGAGACACACGTAGAAACAGTTAAGTCACATAGCATAGAACATACTCAGTAACATATTTAGCAACATATTCAGCAACATATTCAACATGTGTGACCTCTTCTAAAATATTCAAGTAGCACATAGAGGTACACAACCAAGCACACATCCTTAATCAGATTTCATCAGAGTTGATCATCCCCAGGGCTTTCAAAAGAAAGTTGAACCTGGTTCTATCAAGTGGTTTGGTGAATAGGTCAGCCAGATTGTCACTTGTATCAACTCTTTGCATTTCAATCAAACCTTTTTCACTGCAATCTCTGATGAAGTGATGTCTGATTTCAATGTGCTTAGTCTTAGAATGTTGCACAGGATTCTTAACAGTAAAATATGCAGCAATATTATCAATCAGAATAGGGGTGTTTAGAAAATTCAAACCATAGTCCAGCATCTGATTTTGAATCCAGAGAACTTGTGCACAACAGGCAGATGCAGCAACATATTCAGCTTCTGCAGTGGAGATTGACACTGTGGTCTGTTTCTTGCATTGCCATGACACTAGCATTTCACCCAAAAACTGGCATCCCCCTGATGTTGACTTTCTACTCATATTGCATCCATCATAATCACTGTCTGTATATGCAATCAGATCAAAGGATTGGTTCTTTGGATACCAAATCCCTAAGTCTGGTCTTCCTTCAAATATCTTAATATTCTTTTCACAGCATTCATGTGGGAGACTTTTGGATTTGATTGGAACCTAGCACATACACAAACAGCAAACATGATATCTGGTCTTGTTGCAGTCAGATACATCAGAGAACCAATCTTGGCTCTGTATTCATGTTCATTAACTGACTCCCCCTTTTCATCAGCTATCATCTTTTCTTTGGTGTCCATTGGAGTTGAGGCAGCCTTGTAATCATGACAGTTGAACTTATTCAAAATGTCCTGCACATACTTAGCTTGGTGAATGAAGATTCCTTCATCCTTTTGTTAAACTTGCAGTCCCAGAAAGAAATTCATTTCACCCATGGAACTCATGCTGTACTTAGACTTCATCACTTCTTCAAACTCCAAACACATATTTTCATTTGTAGATCCAAAGATGATATCATCAACATAGACTTGTAAAAGCAGCAAATCTTACCCTTTTCTTCTGTAGATGAGTGTCTTGTCAATGGCTCCCCTTGTGAAGTCATTTTCAAGTAAATGAGTTGATAACTCATCATACCATGCTCTAGGAGCCTGATGCAATCCATAAAGGGCTTTGTTTAACTTATACACCGTGTTTGGATACATAAGATCCTCAAAACCTGGTGGTTGAGCCACATACACTTCTTCATCAATCTTTCCATTAAGGAATGCAGATTTGACATCAAGCTGGAATACTTTTATGTTCTTTGAGGCAGCATATGCAAGAAAAATTCTTATGGCTTCCAATCTTGCAACTGGTGCAAACACTTCCTCAAAGTCTATCCTTTCCTTTTGAAGACATCCCAGTGCTACAAGTCTAGCTTTGTTCTTAATCACCAAACCCCTTTATCCCTTTTGTTTCTGAACACCCATTTGGTTCCAATTGCATATCTGTCATGTGGCTTGTCTACAAGATCCCATACATGTAAATCTCTAAACTGGGCCAATTCCTCTTGCATTGCCTCTACCCAACTATTGTCTTTTAAAGCTTGAGCAATATTCTTTGGTTCTAATTGGGATAGAAAGCAAGAGTATAGACAGATGTTTGCTATCTCAGAATGACTTCTTGTTACTCTTTCATGCAAGTCACAATTGATATTTTCAGCAGGATGATTCTTTTCAACAGTAGGAGTTTGTATTATCATATTTGTAGACAAATTTGTGTCAAGATTTGTTTCATTGATTTCAGGTTCTTCAATGATCAAATCAGCTTCTGCATCGTGAAACTCTGGTGCTTCATCATTGGTTTGTCCTGAAGTAGATGCACCATTGTTTCCCAGATTCAAACTTTGAAACAAGTCTTGAAATCTTGTTGTGGAAGCATTCTCACCTTCATTTGATTGGTTGCTTGTGTCACTCCCATTCTGAACATGATCATTTTGTACATAAGGACTATCTTGACTTGTCATTTCCTGATCTTGTTCAATGTCATTGTTTGAGGAGCTTTTCACAAAAGTGTATTCCTTTTTTTTCTTAGCAACCTTTTTCCACAATTCTTCCAAGTCTAGTTCTTTCTTCTTATTCTCTTCAAGTACACTGGTCTTGTAGAATGTATCATCGGTGTCTTCAGAATAAATCTTGAATAACTTAATTAACCTCTCATGATCAAACAGCCATGTTGCACCACTAACTGTGTTGAATTGATTCTCATTAAAAATGATGTCAGATGACTCTATCACACTCAAGTGATCTCTCACATATACTATGTATGCCTTTGAGTGAGTAGAATATCCAACAAAGAAACAATCTAGTGACTTAGTTTGAAACTTGTTCAAATAATCTCTAGTGTTCAATAGAAAACATTTGCAACCAAAGGGCTTGAAAAATTTGATGTAAGGCTTTCTGTTATTGAAAATTTCATATGGAGTCTTGTTATACCTTTTGTTTACAAGTACCCTGTTCTGAACATAACATGCTGTATTGATCGCTTCAGCCCAAAAAGTGACAGGCAGATTTGCATCAGCCAACATGATTCTGGCAACTTCTATCAAAGTTCTGTTTCTTCTTTCTGCCACACCATTTTGTTCAGGAGTTCTAGGAGCTGAGAATTGTTGAAGTATTCCTTTCCGTGTGCAGAATTCTTCCATAACTCCATTCTTGAACTTTGTACCATTGTCACTTCTCATCATCTTGACTTTCTTATTCAGCTTATTCTCAATTATTGTGACACAAACTTTGATCAACTCAGCAGTCTCATCCATGGTACTTAGGAAATAAACCCAAGTATATCTTGAATAGTCATCAATGATCACCAGACAGTATCTCTTCTTTCCAATACTTGGCACACTCATAGGACCAAAAAGATCCATGTGAAGTAACTTAAGTGGTTGATCAATTGAGTTGATGAGCTTTGTCTTATGAGTAGACTTGTGTTGTTTTCCCTTCTGACATGAGTCACAATGATCATCTAACTTAAATTCTCTTGTAGGTAAACCAATCACATGTTCACCCTTGACCAGTCTATTCATGTTCTTTAAGTTTACATGACACAGTTTCCTATGCCACAATTTTGACTCATTTTCAGTGGCTTTGGAAACAAAACATGCACCACCTCTTGAAATAGCTTCTTTCATATTCAACTCATACAAGTTGCCATTTCTGGGTGCCATCGTCATAATCATCTCAGGTGGAATTACAAACTCAAGTTTTAAGATGAAACAATGAGAATCATCAAAACTAACTTTGTAACCTTTATCACACATCTGTGATATGCTCAGAAGATTGTATTGAAGTCCCTCAACATGAAACACATTATCAAATGACACTTTTCCATTTGTCAAGATTCCTTTTCCCACAATCTTTCCACTATTTTCATCACTCCCAAAAGCAACAGGACCTTCATATTTCTCTTCATATTTCACAAGTGACCTCTTGTCACAAGTCATGTGCCTAGAACAACCACTATCCATATACCATATATCATTCAATGGAGTTGCCTGTTCCTGCACAAAGAGAAATTTGATTAGTTCAGTGATGAGATGCAAGCTTCATCAACTTGCAACTTATCAGTGTCAATTTCAGTGGCAGCTTGGGAAGTGAGTGTTGAAGGTTCAAGATCTTCATGAGTGATTTCCAAGTTGTCTGAATGGTCAGTTTCATAACCACACTCTCTTGGTGTTTTAACAAGTGAAGCAGAATTGTTAAGCTCAACTGAGTCAGTCATCTTCCCTTGTAAGACATAGTCCTTAGTTTCTGAGAAGTCTCTTACATCAGTCACAGCTTCAATTTTAGTTTTTGTTTTAGGTTTCCAAGTGAAACCTTGTGGTTCATATCCATGCTTCATCAAGAACTTCTCATCACCAGTAAGTTCAGTTGGTTTCATTCTCTGATAAGTTTCTTTCTTTCTTGTCCTCTCACTGTTTGAGGATTCTTGAGACTCATCAGATTTAACTGATTGAGTGTCTTGATTAATCTCCAATGACAGATTTTTCTTCTTTGTCATCTTTTTGTGCTTTGGTGGTGACTTACCTTTTCTTGCATACTCAGTCAGTTGATTCTTTCCTTTGATTTTAACATTCTCTTCATTACTTGTCTTCTTTCCATAGACATTTCCTTTTCCCAAATACATTTCATACTTATGTTTGTACAATGCAAAGTCTTGACCATACACTTTTCCATCTGGCACATGAAATGGTTTGTGTTTAAATCTTTCATGGCATGAATCTGTGTGGTGACCATATTCATCACACTTTCTGCACCAAACCTTTCCTTTGAAGACTTCATGTTCTTTTGGTTTCTTGAATCTTTCACTTGGCTTAAGTGTATTGACTCCTAAAGTCTTCTGATTCTTCAAACTATCAAAGTCAATTGAAAAAGGAACAAATTCCTCAATCTTGATGTCTTGTCTTTCAACATTGCTTTTGACAAATACCATCTTCTTCATAATCATAGGTTCCTCAACACTGCTTTCTCTAACCTTTGACTGTCTTTTCTCATATTCTTCCATTGTTTCCACTTCCCCAACATCCAACACCTCATGGCTAGAAAAGATTGGATAAACTGGGATAAAATTTTCTGTATCAGTTTCTTCATTCATCTTCTTCTTCTTGTTGTTCTGCTTTATCCTATTCAATACAGTCTTGCTTGGTGGTCTGACTGCATTGTAGTTTATCTTCTTCCTTTCACAGATGTCAAAAGAGACATGTTCCCTTTCCATTATATCATTTTGTTTCTTTAATCTTGGTGGGACTGGTGGATACCTTGGAAGTTTATCAATAGATTCAGGTTTTTTATACTTTCTTCCTTTTTCAGCAGCTTGAATTTCCTTTTGAGTAATTTGATCACTCAAATCACTCAGATCATCTTGATCCAACTCATCTGAATCAAAGTCATCTTTAGATACTTGAACTCCAATTGACTTTTCCTCTTTCACTTCTTTCTTAATAACAAACTCTCCATCTTCATTCACTTCTATCTTTTTGTATAAATCAACAAATTCTTCCCTGTCTTGAAAGACATCTTTGAATTGTTGTAAGTATGCATCTCTTTTCTCTTTGTCAACTTTTGGCATAAAGTTGTTGTTGAATGGAGGTGGAACTGTCTTGTATTTGTCCTGTTCTTTCACTTGATTCAGTATTCCACAAATGTTGCCAGGTTGAGACCAAATTCTTAAGAAATTCAGTTTCAACCTTTAGTCTTGTGTTTTGCACCTTTTCTTCAATCAACAATTTTTTTAGACCATCAATCTCAGTGATGTATCTGGTTTGAGATCTATAAATGATCATACAATCATCTTCAAGGCTCTTAATATTTTTATCACTTATCATCTCACTTGCCTCATACTCATTTATGATACTTTGCTTTCTAAAACACTCATTTTCCAGCTTGCCCACTTTGGTTTTCAATTCACTGACAAGTTCATTTAAATCAACTGTAGGAGTAGAGTGTACCTTAGATGAAGATGCAGAGTCAATGGCCATGAATGCCGCATTAGCTCTATTGATATCATCTGCTATATCTTCCTCATGGTTACTCCAGTCAAAGCTTCTTTCATGCTAAGTTGTTACAGCCACATTGCCTTGATTTCTTGGTTGATTTTGGTTTGCTGGAATGTTTTAGTTGTAGAGTTTTGAACAGCTTGATTCTGAGTGTTGTTCATTGGATACACTTGATTCTGATGCATACCCTGCTGGTTGTTCATCTGAGGCTGATATTGGTTGTTAAAATTGGGATTGAAGTTGTTGTTTGGATGGAAGTTGTTATTTGGATGGAAGTTGTTGTTGTTGGGATTGAAGCTTTGGCTATTGTTGAAGTTCTGCTGGTTGTTGTTTCTTTGCACATTCTGCTGGTATTGTTGTTGGTTTCTTGGCTGTTGGAATTGATTGACTTGAAAGTTCCTTGGCATATTGCACTATCTTGCAAAGTGTCCAGGCTGTTGACAGTTGTAACAGATAGCCTTGGACTTGTCAAATCCTATTCTCTCATTTGGACCAGAAACTAGTGATCTACCAGTTCTATTGTACAGTCTCTTGCTTCTCAAAGCCAACATTGCAGCTTGCCATTTGAGATCCATGTATTCAAGGTCATCAGCATCTATTTGTTCCAAATCATCCTGCACTACACTTGTGTGAATCAAGTTTTTGGCCACAAATGCATTGTAAGACTCAGTGAACATAGACAGCAATGCTTGTGTTTCACTGTTTTGAACATGTCCTGTTCCAGGGTTAGGAACATTTCCATTAGACACAGAGACTGAGTCAGAATCATCAATTAATTGCACATTGATCCTCTGCTAATTTCCTTGAGTACTTGTACTACCCCCAATGAAAGACTTTGGAGTCATAACATTATGTTCAGCAGGTTCTTCTATGATGGGAATTTGTTGTTGGTTCTTTGTTGACAGGTTTCCCATAGGTGCAATTAATTCATTTGAAATACTGAAGCTTGTTCTATCTTCCTTTATCATTTCATTTTCAATCATTTCAAGTTCAGCAGCTTGAAGAAAACATACCACATCATCCAATTTCAATTCATTGAAATTCTGCTTTTGAAGGATGAATTTGCAAGCAGTATACCATTCTTTCGGCATTGAGTTGAGCAACTTTGTATTCAAATCAAAGTCAGTCATTACATAATCAGTTGTTCTCAACTCATTCACAATACACAGAAAACGTTCTAGTATTGATTTCAACCTTTCTCCATCTTTATACTTGAACCTTTCCAACTGTTGCTTCAATCTTTGCTTCTTAATGCTCTTCAATTCAGTGTTCCCTTCATACATCTCAAGGATGGCATCATACATTTGTTTAGCAGTTGTGTGATGAGCCACTTTGGTCAGAATCTCCCAAGACAAACCTAGCTTAATCATAGCCAAGGCTTTGTCATCCACCTTTCTCATCTTTTCTCTTATAGCAGCAGTTGCAGTAGCATTTGCACCTTCTTCAACAGTAGTTTGTGGACCATTCTTGATGGAGTTCCACATGTCAATGTCATTGTAGCATACAGCTGCTTCAAATAGTACCTTCCATTTGATAAAGTTTTCCTGTCCATACAATCTTGGTATCTTATTAGTAGACACCTCTTGTTCCTCATATCCAGACATTTTGAGAAATCAAAAATCAGTTTCTTATAAAAAATTTTCAAAATAATCAGATCTGAAACCAGAATGCTCAGATCTGATATGTCTGATGTGATGAAAACGAGATTTAGATATAAAGACTGAAACTTTAAATGAAACAATGAAGAGAAAACTTATCAAAATTGTAGATCTGGAAGAAAAATGAAGAACAGAGCTGCTGACGTCACAAATCAATCGAACAGTGCTCTGCTTACATCATTCTTCTACAAATCTTCAATCAGCAACAATCTTTCTAAAAATAGCAGTAATAGGCTCTGATACCACTTGTCAGGTCCCAAGTTTTGATGGTCGATTCGGATCGGATCTTAATCAATCATGTCATAACTCACACAAAATTAATCGTGTTGACAAGCGAGTTAATGACGGGTTACTATGTTTAGAAAGATGACCGTTTGTTAAAGGCGGAATCAATAACAAACATACGGTTGCAATGAATATTCAATGACAGAAGTCCCACCCATGATTCACTCAAAAGATTTCCATTTATATAATCTTAATCATACAAAAGGAGTAATCGATTTAGGGTTTATGAGGAATCCTAGGACAGCCGTCACGCACACAATATTCTCTCAGATAATGTGTCGGTCTTATCCGTATTTTCTGTCTCTGTCCTCTCTCCTCGCGGCATGCCCTAATTATTCTATTTATAGTCCTGCCAACCTACGACAGCTGTCATTCCTTCTAGAAACCCTATCCGATAGTACATATTCAATTTACATATTCAAAAATATACTAAGTGTAAAACAAGTCTTCCGGGTAGGCTTTTCATTAAACTTCAGTCTCCGAGTACGCAGTGTACTCGGCCTTCCTTCAGACTTGGTAAACATAGAAGTGTACTCGGAATCAGTTTCCGGGTAGACTTTACTTAAAGAATATTTTACCAAGTAAAATATTTACCGAGTAGACTTCAATCTTTTTAGACTTATCAAACTTTGCTCGACAAATCCGTACGAGCAACCTTGTTCTTCTATGATCCTGTTCGGCTCATTGTCAGTTGAACAACTTATTGATAAGGCGTACTCGGGAGTACATACCTTACTTGAGCAGAACCTTACTCGAGATAACTTAAAGATATTCTATTAACTCATCAAGTATACTCGGACCATAATTGTTAAAGAATACCTTGCCCGGTCTTCCAATTACTTGGCTGCTTGGACTTGGTGACCATACCTTACTCGGAAGAGTAAAATACTTGGTCTTGAAGAACAACCCTGCTTGACAAAGTGAACCTTGCTCGGATATGCCAAATTAATGAACCTTACTCGGGAAATCACCAAAAAGCATACCTTGCCCGGATATCCACTTAAGAAGACTATTTGAGGTAAACCTTGCTCGGGAGGCAAAATCTCGTACTCGGCTAAGTAAAAGCTTACTCGAAGGTCCAAGGTCTGCTCGGATTCAATACTTAGCAGTTTTGAGGAGGTTGAGAAGATTCCAATCTTCCATATTCTTCGTTTAGGTCAAATCTCCTCATTTGTGTCAAATTCTTAACCCAACAAAAATCATCTTGATCAGTTTGGAAGCTCGCATCAGTGTAACCCTTTACAACGAGTTCTTCCTCACCAGAGCCATATATAAGAAACATATCCTTAGTCCTCCTAAGGTATTTCAATATGCTCCTAACAGCCATCCAATGGCTAGTTCCTGGATTTTGTTGGTATCTACTTGTCATGCTCAAAGCGCATGACACGTCCGGTCTAGTGCAAATCATGGCATACATGATGGATCCTATAGTAGATGCATATGGGATTCCACTCATTTTGTCTTGCTCATCCTTTGAGCTTGGACATTGAGAAGCACTCAACATCGTTCCTCTTTGAATAGGTACCAAACCTTTCTTAGTGTTTTCCATCTAAAATCTTTTCAAGATTTTGTCAATGTATGAACTTTGATTCAAACCTATCAACCGTCTTAATCTATCCCTATAGATCCTTATTCCTAGAATATAGGCGGCCTCACCAAGATCCTTGATGGAAAAACAGCTTCGAAGCCAGGCTTTTACACCTTCCTAGGTTGGAATGTCATTTCCAAATAACAATATGTCATCAACATACAATACCAGAAATGTAACGATGCTCCCACTAGCTTTCTTATACACACAAGCTTCATCAGCGTTTTTGATGAATCCTAATTTCTTGACTTCATCATCAAAACGAAGATTCCAACTCCTAGATGCTTGTTTCAATCCATAGATTGATTTCCTTAACTTGCATACTTTGTTAGGATGTTGTGGATCGACAAAACCTTCGGGCTGAACCATATAGACATCTTCCTCAAGATGGCCATTTAGGAAAGCAGGTTTGACATCCATTTGCCATATCTCATAGTCATAATATGTGGCTATGGCAAACAATATCCTTATAGACTTTAGCATTGCGACAGGCGAGAAAGTTTCATCATAATCAACCCCTTGCGTTTGAGTGAAACCCTTTGCTACGAGTCTAGATTTGTAAGTATCCAAGTTTCCATGCATATCTGTTTTCTTCTAGAAAACCCACTTACTTCCAACCAGTTTGAAATTTAGAGGTGGAGCAACCAAGTCCCAAACTTGGTTATCATGCATGGATTGCATCTCAACATTCATGGCCTCCATCCAATTGTCACAATCAGACTTTGACATTTCATCTCGGTATGTGGTTGGTTCATCCCAATCTACCACATAGCATCCATCCATGAAAAATCCATATCTCTCAGGTGGGGTGCTAATTCTATCAGATTAGCGAATGTTTTGTGTGTTTTGATCAACCATTTGATCATCATCAACAACCTCTTGTTGATTGCTAGTGTCAACCAAACGTGTATCGGCTTGTTGTTCTCGATCCTCCTCGAGTTCCACAGTTCTGTCAGTTCCTTCCATAAGGAACCTTCTTTCCAAGAACTTTGCCTTCCGAGCCATAAACACTTTATGCTCGTTTGGATTGTAGAAATAATATCCCATCGAATCTGTGGGATATCCTACAAATATACAATTAGTGGATCGGCATTCGAGTTTATCAGGGGTGTAGATCTTAACATAGGCCTCACAACCCCATACCTTTAAATATGATAATGATGGAGCCTTTCCATGCCATATTTCAAAAGGTCTCCTATCCACTTTCTTGGTTGGTGCCATATTTAAAATACGGGCTGCAGAGATCACAGCGAAACCCCAAAATGATAGAGGTAACAAGCTTCTAGCCATCATGGATCGAACCATATCCAATAATGTTCGATTCCTCCTTTCAGACACACCATTATTTTGTGGTGTTCCAGGTGGAGTAAGTTGTGAGACAATACCACAACTCCTACGATGTTCTAGAAACACATCATTGAGGTATTCACCTCCTCTATCGGAACGTGGTACTTTGATTGTCTTGTTGAGTTGATTTTGTACCTCATTTTGGAAGACTTTGATCATTTCAAAGGCCTCATTTTTGTGTCTTAACAGGAACACATACCCATAGCGACTATAATCTTTGGTAAAGGTAATGAAGTATCTTTCACCATTTCTTGTCATTGTTCTAAAAGGTCCACATACATCTGAATGTATGATGCCTAATAAGTCTTTCGCCCATTCATTTGTTCCACTAAAGGGCTCTTTGGTAATTTTTCCCAATAAAAAAGATTCACATTCATCAAATGAATCAACATTAGATTTCAAAAGACCATTCTTTCGAAGTGTATGAATGCGACCCTTGTTTATGTGACCAAGTCGACAATGCCAAAGAAAAGTATTACTCAAATCCACTTTGAGTCTTTTGGTGTTAGCTTGGTACAACGAGTTATCAATGTATGAGTCATCATGAATTAATTCATAAATGCCATTAAACGGCATCGCTTTAAAATAAAAGATATTATCCATGAAAACATAAATACCATTGTCAACAAACTTAAAATCATAACAAGATTGTCTTAATACAGAAATAGAGATAATATTCCTAGTCAAACTATGGGAATATAGAATGTTTTTCAAAACAATTTCCAAACCATTTGGAAGCTTTAAAACACAATCTCCTCGGGCTTGGACGCCAACCTTTGCTCCATTGCCCATGAAGAGACTTATATCTCCTTTCTTCACATCATTTCTTCTTTTGAACCCCTGCAATGAATTGCAGATATGAGTTCCACATCCGGTATCCAATACCCATGTGTTAGAAGAAACAATATTAAGATCAATGTGGATCATGAAAGTTGTACCTGAGGTTTTCCCCGTATCCCTGTTAGCTTTCAACTCTTTGAGATAGGTCGGACAATTTCTCATCCAGTGACCAATCTCACCACAACCAAAGCACGGATCCTCATCGCTAACCTTTAGCTTCTTTGGTTTTGGTTCCGCCTTTGCCTTTCCCTTGAACCCCTTCTTGACTTGCCCCTTACCCATAGCAACCTTTGCCTTGGGTTCAGGGTGATGCCTCTTCTTAGAGCCACCCTCATTGATCACAAGAACGGGCAAAACCTTTTTACCCATGCCGGCTTCGGTTGTTTTAAGCATTGCATGAAGCTCACCAATGCTTTTTTCCCATCCGTTCATGTTGTAGTTCATGACGAATGTCTCAAACCTTTTAGTTAGGCCGTTCAGGATCAAATCCGTGGCTAACTCTTTTGAGACAGGACAGTTAAGCCGTTCAAGCCGATTAATGTGGCTTTTCATCTTAAGCACATAAGATGATACAGATTGGGTTTCTTCCATATGACATGCATGAAGCGCTCGAACCGTTTAGAAACGCTCAACCCTGGCTTGAGTAAGGAACATTTCCTTAAGCTGGGTTATCATGTCATATTCCCCATGATTCTCGAAATCCTTTTGGATCTCGGGAATCATTGTTCCCAACATGAGGCAAGAAACTTGCACCGAATCTTCGGTGAAATTTAGCCAATCCGCATAGGCATCCAAGTTGTCAACCTCGGGTTCATCGGGAATAGGGTCGTCTAAAATATAAGACTTCTTTTCTTTCTTGAGAACAATTCTAAAGTTTCGATACCAGTCCATGAAGTTATTATAGTTTAGACGATCCTTATCCAGAATGGATCTCAGTGATAAGTTATGCACAGGTGGGATAATTGTGTTCGGTGCATTGTTTGCGGCCATCTATAAAAGAGTTTAACAAAGTTCAATTTAGTATTTTTGATATCAATAAAATTTCAATCTTTAATACCCTTTAATGTCTCCAAGACAATTATTGATTAAAATCTAGAACCCAACGTTTCATTCAAATAGTAGTTAGGTGACCTTTATCCTACTATTCGAATTAACAAGGTAGTCAACGTTTGACGATTGCAACCCTTTGCAATTTCTAGTTTTATGGGATCGGTTAAACATCATATGTGTAGCTGGTATGTTTAATCCCATCAACACCTTTGAATGCCATGTTAAGGTGACCCTTTAGTCAAGGTTTTCAAATCAAGTCATCCTACTTACACACACGCGTGAGTTTACACATACAAGTGGTTAGGTGACCCTAATGCCAAAAGTATTTATAAAACCACCTTAAGATCACAAGCTTTCTTAAATGTGGTTAGGTGACCCTACCCCACTATCAAGTCTACAAGTGACTTAAGTGTCGTGTAAAAGGATGGTGTATAACTTGTTTTTAAAAGGGATTTTAGTTTTTAAAATTCTAGATTGGAAAACTATTTATTGTACCTTCCATTTGCATGCATTCAAATGTATGGTACCTTTGAAAACCAATTTTCAAATTCCTTTTAATAAAACCCCTTTTATTATGAAATCATTAATAGTTAATAAAACAAATTTTATAACTTGATAATTTCAAAGGAATCACTTTTATGCTAGTTGTCGATTTTAATTGTTAACATCCATACATGATTAAACAATAAAATTAAAACAACCAATCAAGCATAAAATACAAACACATGTTCACAACCATAGCCTCCAAGGTAGACAACACTTGTTGACCGAAACAAGTGGGTCATAAGGTCTCTCCTAAGGGACGAGCATGACACAAGGTATGATATGGTGAACTCCCACTTGACTCCGCATCGCTATGCTTCAAGCGTTCACTTCTTGTTGTGATCCTTCTTCTTTATTTGGGCTCCGATTTGGGCTCCAACCAAAATAGAGTTGTAGTTGCATCTTCTTTTACAAAATATATCCTAATACATTTTGTCTAATAAAAGAAATATAACTATCCTATTTATTATTACAAACCATTTGAAAGAATAAATAGATTACAACCCGAATAAAGAATATTACAAACAAATGTACAAATCACAAACGATAATTCTTCACCATACACAAGGTCATGGCTAGGTTTTAAACATCCACACAAGCAGGTCAACCTTTGACCAGGCAGGTCAACCCTTGACCCGAATGGTTCCCCTTCCCTTAGTTCTCGGCCTAAAACAGAGAACACATAGTTCTCGTCCAGAAGACCAAAACTTCAGAGTTTTCGGCCCGGATGCTTTGGTTCACCGAGAACCTACTATTCTCGGTCAAAACCGAGAACCCATTGTTCTTGGTCAACACCGAGAACCATTATTCAACATCATGAGTTCTCAGTCCAACCGAGAACGTGTTTTCGGTCAACCGAGAACAAGAATTCTCGGCCATACCGAAAACCCGGGTATTTGGTGATTTCGGCCAGACCGAAAACCTTTGGTTCCCAACCAAGAGTTTTCGGCCAGAGCTGAAAACAACCCAGAATCTGTCCGAACAAGATTTGGTAACCAAATGACCAATTTTTCCAGATTTTACCACTTGCATGTATGGTACAAACTTGGAAAAACAAGGGGCAACCAAAATGCCTAAAGTCCTCGGCCAATATGGTAAAGAATACCATCAAACCCGAGCACTTTTGAACCCATTTTGAAGCATGTAATCGTATAAGAGGCTCTTGATGCCATTGTTGGGTTTTAGCAAGATTATCAAAGTCCAAAATAACCAATTATTAAGGAAAACGCAGCGGAAGATATTAGTTTTAAATCTTGTTTTTACCAAACATATAAACCCGTTTATGTTGAACCCAATCCAGGATCCATATACGATTATCAAGCTATCAAGAACACAACCATAGGGTGTTCATCATACATACCTTCAAGTCCTGGAAAACCGAAAGGGATGAAGGTTATGAACGACTAGAATCCAAGGAAAGGACTCCTCAAGCTTGTATACCCGACAAGCTCCAACAAACGCCTTTGGTTGCTAGGATCCAACACTTGCAAGAACAACCTTGTTCTTCTTATTCCTCTTGTTCTCTGTTCCGATTGGAGAAGAAAAGAGAGAGAGCAACGTGTGTGTGAGAGAGTGTATTGTGTTATGTTAGAGAAAATCTTACACACCCATATATTTTATTTGCATGTTATTGAAAACAACAAAAGGAAGATAGAGAGAGAGTGAGAGGAGGGGCCGGCCCCCTTAAGGGGTATTCCCCCCAAAAAATCAAACCCGATTTTTGTCATTCTTTCAAACACTTTTTGTTACTTATCAAATAAATAAATAACGTCTCTCGTAAATTATCCATATAATTTATTTTACACACAAATGCAAATATTTAGAAAACAAATTTTCCAAATATATAAGTGTTGATATTATTACTTAGATCAAATCTAATAATAAATATCGTGGCGTTTGTCTAGCTTGTTATTGGGTATGACCCGACTTGGATCAATACGTACTAGCCACAGTAACTCAAATATGTTTCTTGGGCAGATCAATTCCAACAATAATAACCAGCCAAACCAAGAAATTGGCGAATCTCAGTCGGCGCTCTTGGGGTCGGCCAATCCTTAATGGACTCCACCTTAGTTGGGTCAACATGAATACCATTCGCGTTAACCATATGATCTAAGAATTGAACCTCTCGGATCCAAAATTCGCATTTAGAAAACTTTTAGAAAAGTTGTTCTTTGCTTAGAAGTTCCAAAATCAACCATAAGTGTCGTTCATGAACCACCTTAGTCTTTGAGTATATCATGATATCGTCAATAAACACAATGACAAACTTATCTAGATACGGTTTACAAACGCGATTCATGAGATCCATGAATACTGCGGGTGCGTTTGTTAACCCAAATGGCATAACCGCAAACTCATAGTGACCATAACAAGTGCGAAATGCCGTCTTTGATATGTCCTCCTCCCGAACTCTGAGTTGATGATAACCTGATCTAAGATCGATTTTGGAATAATTACCAGATCCTTGCAACAGGTCAAAGAGATCACCAATACATGGTAAAGGGTATCGGTTCTTGATCGTAACCTTGTTAAGCTCTCTGTAGTCAATACACATCCGGAAAGTTCTATCCTTCTTCTTTAAGAATAACACAGGAGCTACCCATGGTGATGAACTCGGACGAATAAAACCCTTGTCTAACCCTTGTCTAACGAGTCGGTAAGGTGCGCGAGCAATAGGAGTTGTTCCTGGGGTTAATTTGATCATAAATTCAACCTGTCTGTGAGGCAGAAGACCAGGTAGGTCTTCAGGAAATACCTCAAGAAAATCCCTGACGATAGGAATATCCTCGATTCGCTTCTCTTCCGTCCTCGTATCGGACACCATTGCCAAAAATTGCCAAGTGTCCCTTACGTAACAACTTCTTGGCCATCAACATTGAAATAACGCCCATTGTGTACCACCCTCTTCTCCTTGAATGGTTAGGACTTCTCCATCAGCGGCTAGAATACGAACTACCTTCTCATGACAACCTACTGCGGCTTGATGCGCAGACAACCAATCCATACAAATGACCACATCTAAACTATCGAGTTCAATTGGTATAAGGTCAATGTCGAACGTATAAGTGGACAGTGCCAATTTGCATTCTTTAAGAATATGGGATACTTCAACGGTTTTCCCGTTGGCAAGTTCAATTAAATATGTACTAAACCATATTTACCTATTGCTTGGTCCAAGAACTCTACACTCTTGCTTCTAAGAATAACCAAGTTGTTTATGATATTTGAGAGAATGTTTAGAAAATACAAAGTGTGTGTGTGTGTGTGAAATGGACGTTCAAAGGAAGAAAAAGAAAAGTTTTAACCTTCATTGTTATTTACACATCATTAACATTCATTTACACCCTCATTAAGTCATCATCAATTTTATTAAACTTTAGATAACTTTATTTTATTTAATTTGTGACATGTTACATTTTATTATAAACATTTCTTAATAATCATACGTTATGCACTTCTCTTTTGTTACTTATCATGTAATTTTTTATATGTTATTTTATTCAATTGTTAAATATTTTACAACATATGAGTATGCAACAACTAATCATTTAACATCTTAAGCCTGTAACACAATTACATCTATCACATATAATACATGTAACATATCATGTCTGACAAAGTTATTATAACACATAGCATGTGTGAAAAGTTTATTATTCTGGTTATCAATAACTAGTCACCCTCACCTAGGTCACATACGATACGACTAACTCAATGAATGCATACATGACACTACATGTATAAGAGTTCCTTAACGTAGTTAACAGAACTGAGTTTACAGGTTAACAAAATTTAACTGAGTTTAGTTAACGAAGTTAACCTGAAAATTGGCAGTTGTCACAACAGCCGTCATAGGGCTTTCATGTTCCCTAGGACTTTCAACAGCGTACTCAAGTTTATCAAACTTTTTAGCCCTTTTGATTGAATGATCTTATTCATCACTATAATCATGGCCATCATATCTGCACCTCTTCCTCGTATATTTCTTTCCAAATTTTTTATCATCTTCATCCCTTTTTCTTTCATCTTCCTTAGTAAGTTTCTTAGCATATTCATTCCATTTCTTGCCAATTTGAAGAATTATTGGTTCTCCAGCTTCATCTACTACCGCTTGTCTATCTGTTTCATCAGTGACTTTCTTAGTAGTGGTTGGTGTTTCAGTTTCAGACTTAATGAACTTGCTTGTTACCAATTCTTAGTAGTGGTTGGTATTTCAGTTTCAGGCTAAATGACTTCCTGTTCAAAATCTCCTTCTTGATCTAGAGTTTTGGCGATAATTGCTTGTTCAATCAATGTTTCCTGTTCGCCAAACTCCTCAGCATTGGGCGATTCTCTCCCTCTCCAATGTTTCAAATATGATATCAGCTTGCCTCTTGGCAACCTGTTCAGCTTCATCATCTGTATCTTCAACAATTTTATCTTGTGTATCAACAGTCTCATCATCAGTTTCAACAACAACTTTTTCCTTTTCTCTTCTCCTTCTTTCCTCCTCAGACTCACTTGGAAAATTTTCAATTTCATCCTCCAATAATTTTAACTCTTCATCATCAGCCAACTTCTTGGAACTTTCATCATGTGTTTCTTGTCCATTCAATACTAGTTCCTCAGTTGTTGCACCTTCATGTATCATCACATCAGTTAACACATCGGTAGCAATAGCATCTGTCGCTATAGCTTACGTAGTTAATGCATTTTCAGTGGTTTAATCATTTATATCAAAATCAGTCTCCCTCTCTACCTCCTTTTCCCTCTCCTCATTCACCAAATTCTTTCTTTAAATTATATCATGAGCATCATAGTTTTGCTCACCTCCATCTGGATAATCTCCTTCATAACCTTCTTCATCAAAACATCTCTTACCACTATCACTTTCATCATCACTCTCACCATAAGCAACATACACTCTTTTCAATCCATCAACATCTGCATTCACATCCACATTTTCCTCCTCTTCCAAACCTACAGTATTAGCGTCAGTGGATTCAGGAATATTCCCCCCCTGTTTTGGTACAGTTGAGGTCTTCTCAACCTCATCCCCGTTTGAATTCTTTTTAATACTTGCGCTAACTAAGATTTTAATTCCACATTCTCCATTCTAAGTTCCTTATTTCTCCCACTCACATCCACATTTTCTACCAGCAAATCCATGTTTTGTTTGAATGGATAATCATTAGTGGAAGATGTTTGAGTAGGTAGGTCATGAAAAGGATCAGGTATATCAGTTTGGATTTGGGTAGGGTCAATGGGTGGGCTTGGGCGTTGTATGATATTTTCACTGGTAGAGGGTAAAGGATATATTGTTTGGATTAGGGGTGTAGATGTAGTTTGAAAAATTTCAAAAGTTTGGGAATGGGTTGGGGATTGGAATGGTGTGTTTGGAGGGTTTAGTAAGTAGGCTGGGGTGAGGTTGGTGAAGATGGAATATATGTGTCAGTTTGTGGTGGTGGGAAGGTGGTGTGACTGGTGGTGTGGCTAATAGTGTGGTTGGTGGTATGTGTAGTGGTGTGGATGGTGGTGTAGGTAAAGGTAGATTATGTAACTCCCACTATGCATCAACCATGTCAACATCATTACCAATATTTTCATCAATTACTCCAACATGATCACCTGCATCTCCATCATGACCATCATCTTCATTATTACTGTCGTCAGACTCATCATTCTCTTCCTCATTTTCTTACCCCTCCTCAGATGTCAGTTCAGGGACTGGCATAATTTCTACATTATGATCAACCAACCATGGCAATATATTGTAATCTGCCCGTGGAATAAAATGACTTGTAGAAGTCAAGTTTGCAATTCTTCTGTATGTATTCGGGTCTTGCAACACATGTGTGGTTCCTGTTGTAGGTAAATCTTGTGTCACCCGGTTGAAAATAATCTGTAGAAATCTTGGATATGCAAGAAATTTGTCCTTATTCGGTTTCCTGAAGTTGCTGATCATAGATTCAAAGATCATCTTCGAGAAATTAAATGGTAAATCATATACAATGGCAACAATAGCATTTTCCAAGTCATGGCTCATCAACGTCCACGAGCCTTTCCTAGGGCATATCCCTGAATGATATGATGAATTAAAAACCTATAAAGGTTTGGGAACATCCCCTTTTGATACTATCCCTCATGGACATTTCCTTGATAAACCATTGTCTGTGTAAAAATCTTCAACAAATGATTAGTGGTAAAGTATATTTGGTTATGGTCATCATCATGTAACTCTAGGCTCTGTCAAATCAGTATTTCAGTGATTCTTATCTCGTGATTAGCCACAGTGGCTTCCAACCGCTTGCCATTTTGATCGTCATAAAGTACTACTGATTGCTAGAAGTCCAAGTGGTGGTTTCGGTAAATCACTTGACATTCAGTCAAGGAGAATCTCAAATTCCATCTGATCATATCTGCCACTGCTTCATTGTCGGCAGTTACTTGAAGAAGAGCGCACATATTGTGCTTTTTCTCAAACACATTTCTCGGTTCGTCCTGTTGGTTCACCATATCTGTACATACACTGATAAAAACTTATTCAAAGAAAAACTTAGTAACCAAGTTCATAACTTTAAAACATTTGAGGTTATAACTTGAAGAAGTAAAGAGAAGAAATGTTTTTATGAACCTGTGTTTCGACAAATTAATAACCTACACATAAAACAGAGAGTTAGTTTAAATGAAAATTAAGTGCCCAATTCCATATAATCGGTGTCGGAAATCAATCAATTAATGCGTACCGAGTCCAGTTTAGGGGGTGATTAATTTAGGGTTAAGAAAAATAATAAGGCGGTTGATATTCCCGAAACGAGAGTAAGAGCAATTTGCAAGAGTGTTTGTAGAGAGAAGTGAGGCATGAAAATTCACTAACTCCCACTTATATACGTTTTGAAAGTGGGTTTTAAATGCGTTTTGTCTTTTAGTGAGAAAATACGATCATACAGTAAAAATATCTTATTTAAAAGTTTCCGCATTTAAAACCTTGCTCGATAAAGCACATATAGTATACCTTGCCGAAAAGATTAATTTTACTAAGCTTGCTAGGTATAATTTGTTTTAGCAACCTTGCTCGTTCCAGAGTTTGTTCGGAAATTATAAAGTTTAAAATAAAATCTAAGATTATACAGTGAGGGAAGCTTACCTGAAATACTAGATTGCTCGAGAAATAAATCACAAGACAGATAATCAAGTATTAAATATAAAGTATGCAACCTTGCTAGGAATCATTTAAGACACCCAAACTAATAGCTTAGAAATAATTCTAATACTCAAGCTTGCTCGAATTACTGAACATATCACAAACCTTACTCGAAAGTTTAAAATAATTAACAAATATTCATTCAAATTCTTTTACACAAAGGTGTGCACGAAACCATTTAGAGGTGCAAAGTGTGCTAGGGAAGACTTGTCTATCCTAAGATGTAAAAGTATTCTCTTAACACAAAGTGTACTCGTAAACATGAGTATGTCATTTAAGCACATACATAATCATCAAGCTTGCTCGGATATCTCAAACAGTTAAACAAAAAAAACAGTTTGCTAGAATTGCCTAAAATATCAAAGCTTGCTAGGAAATTCATATTCAACATTTAGGAATGTAAAGCTTGCTAGAATAAGTCAAATATTCTATAAAACAGCTAAGTTTACAAGAATAACATGAACTTGTTAAAGCTTTCTAAAAATATCATAAACAACCATAAAGCTTGCTAGAATGACCTAAAAATCCTATAAAATAGTTAAGTTTGCTAGAAAGTTTATAAATCATCTAATCATGCTCGAATAACCATAATTACACATATTAAAATTTCATGTTGAGTCAAGATTTGACCCAAAACTGGTTACAAGTGTAACACCCCGTAACCGCAGCGGAAACGTAAACGGGATGCAACAGACGCCTCAGATATCAACCACATTATATATAAAGAAAACAGAATGCATTAATATACTTCAAATTACATTATCTAATATTTCATTACCGTCTAGGTGATACACACATCATACAATACGATACATAATTCTATTTATTATAAAGTATCCTAACATCCAGCACGCAAATCTTACACACATCAAACACTTAGCACGTAAGCAATCACCTCATCTTAGTTGTACCTGAAAAGCATGTGAGAAAACGGGTCAACTACGAATAGTTGGTGAGTTTCACAATTCGAGTAAACCATGATAAATCATTATCAAAATATAATATTATCTGGGGTCACTGTTAACCCAGTACTGTACCCTTTCCGGGGGCAATGTTAACCCAGAAACACCTCTTTGGACATCTGGGGACACTGTTAACCCAGTACGGTACCCATTCCGGGGGCAATGTTAACCCCGATACACTTCTAGAGACATCTGGGGACACTGTTAACCCAGTACTGTACCCATCCCGTACAATCAAATATTTATAAATACACGCAAATCCATGCTTTCAGTATGTACTTAAACATTTCAATAGTAACATACTTCCGCCCCGGGAAAATATTTGAAAACAATTCAGAAAAAGGGGCTCGTGAAGCTCACCTTAGCACATGCAAGCAGGTAACAACAATCATTATCAGTTAACACGTCCAATCTGTAATATGATCCCTACGATCGTTACTATACACTCATTATTAATATAACTTTAACCAAGTTAACCGGTACATCTGGGGACACTGTTAACCCAGCACTGTACCCATTCTGGGGGCAGTGTTAACCCAGAAACACTTCTCCGGACTCAGATTGTGATATCGTTTAGAGTTCAACAGTCAATTTTCTAATAGCTTGTTTTCCCCGTTTTGCGTGCCTAGCACGGTTATCTTTTTTTATGTTTCAAAAATGAGTTTGGTCACACACGACCCGAAAATAGTTGTTACTGATAATTTAATTAAAGTTGTGAAATTAGAGCTCGGTTTAGACGTCCCGATTGGTCGCGGGACCCGTTTCCGTCTTTTGTGCACCGGAAACTGTTAAATCGGTTAAAATTACTCAAATCATCCGAATTATTTTCGGATGATTTATTTTTACTTGTTTAACTCAGTTATATGAAAATAGTTCATTTTTAGGGTTGTTATACACCAGTCAGCTCGCTTATGCGAACTTTACCGGTTTACGCTTTCTAAGCTTTAAAAGTTTGTTTTTAGCACAAATAATTATCCGTTTAATCTCGGATCTTGAAATTTTGCACAAATCACTTTTTGACAGTGGGAAATTTTATAAAAATATTTCCAGAATTAATTTTTATATTAAAATTTATTTATCTATTTTTAAACACCATTTAAACACTAAATATGTCGTAAATACCAAACGAACTTAGAAAAATCCCAAATTTTTCCTGGATGTCCCCTGCCATCCACATGGTCCCCTGTAATTTTTCCAGAACTAAAAATCTCTTTTACATGCCATTTTCACTAAAACCGAGCTAGAAAACCCGAGAACTCGTTTAACCGAAAAGCCTACTTAGACTTCTCCAACTGACCTCAAATTTTGTGTGTGACTTATAAATGTTATAAAAAGCTTATCTGAAATTTTCCAGAATTTTTCATTATATTTAACTATTTTTCACCATTTTTGGCCAAAACCGAGCATTAAATTCACCAAATATTCATCCTTTGTCCAAAAATTACCAAAATTTCACAGAAATCTTATTTTCTTGTGTTTAACACCTCTGTCAAATTTCATGACCTAACTCTAAACCTACCACAATCTGTCCAAAAACTCCAAAACCGAAAATAAACCGAATATACCTTTCGTTTTCCGCCACTACAAGCTACAAACTCGTCTTTCCGCATTATCTACCACTAAACACAGAACCTACAACCAACATACCACAATACCAAGCAATTTACACTCACGATCAAGCCTCTTACACTATAGTTTCGGTTATGATTCAAAAACAAAGATTTAAACCGTAAAAATTCGTTCTTGGTTCGTTTAACCCCTTTTCTTGGACCAAGATCCCCTGTATAACCCGTATACATCACTTGATCATGCAAGAATCGGTTTTCATCTTTGAAACCTCATTTTCTTGCAATTAAACTCAAGAAACGAAGATGGAAACGTGATTAACTCGATTCTTTACCTTGTTTTCTTGCTAAAAATTCTCGGTTTTGGATCATGATCTTGAGAGAAGATGAAGAACTTGAAGATTTGATGTAGAAAAAAGAAATGAGGGAATGGAATGAGACCCTAAGGTCCGATCGGTTTGGTTAGGGGGGTGGGGTGGGACCCACCTCTCCATTCTAGTCCACATGTTTGGATTCTCGTAATCCGGATAATGTTTTGGATAATCTGGTTCAGTTCGTTTTTCGGTTAAATGTTTAATTCGGCTTAAAACGAGGCTAAAACGGTCGTTTTTCGGCTTAAAAATGAAATTTATATAAAACCGATTTAAAAAACTTTAAAACTTAAACCATGACATTTATTAACTTAAAACATCATATCCTTAATTATCGCGCATCTTTTTCGGCTTGATCGATCATCTCTTGCTCGGTTTGGTATTAATGGTTTCGTTTAATGTACCGACGTACCATTAAATCGAAATTATTTTTCTGTGCTTTAATTCACTTATCCCGAAGCTTTAATACTTCGTAAACATCACTAAATATCATATATCTCGTCTATAATTGAACCCTAGATTCGTTCGGGTTTCAATAACTATCGATCGATTGATCGCATATTCAATACGATGAATTATATATTCACGTACAATCAATACAGTGAACCATGTATCCTCGTATAATTACTGTGGTAATTCATGTACCAGACATTAAATATGACGTAACGATGGTCTACCGGTTAGGGTATACCTGGTTTAGTCGGAATCGTTACATTCTCCCCCCGTTAAGAAATTTCGTCCTCGAAATTTTACACGCCCACTATCCCATTCCGAGAGAAAGGTGGGGGGTTTTTCCTTCAGAATTCACCCTCGCGTTACCAGGTATAATCTGGTCCTCGCTGTGAATTCCACTTAATCTTAATCAATAAAGCTTTGTATGTCCAAACTGTTTAGTTTTCCCTTCTACTATCTCTACGGAATTATTTATAATATCAAGTATATCTTCTATGAGTACCTCCATTACTAGTACTTTCGTTGCCTCATCGCTTAGGTACTTTTCAATCCGAATACATGGTAAACATCATGTATAGTACTTAGCCCCTGGAATACTTTAATCGATAGGCTAAATGACCAATCATGGAGATAGTCTCATGATGTCCATTATATTAAGGGGCTAATTTCGGTTTTGCCAAACCTCATATCACCTCTCTAAGGTGATGCCTTAAAAATGCTTTGTCACCTTTTTCCAGTGACAATGGTTTCCTTTGAATGTTGGCATAAATCCTTTGCCAATCTCACGCTGCTTTCAACTTATCTTAAATATTATAAATCCGATTGGTTATTTCTCGAATCAATTCAATGTTATGGCTTGAGTGACGCCCACTTTCAATTTAACAAATTGGTGATAATCACTTCACCCATAGGAAGCTTCAAGCTCTCGATGCTTTCTTCCCCGCCTTCCAATAATAGAAGTAGGATGACTATTTCGATCTGAGATAATTGAAAATGTACTCTACGACGAGATACCATTTCACCATCATGAATTTGGGCGAGAATTCATTGTGGTAATCATCACGGATTGGGTTGAAATGCGAGGATTGGTTAATCGATCCGCGATTACCCAATTCACATCATGCCTTTGATATATCTTGGGGATTTGCGTCCCGAATTCCATTGTAATTTATTCCCACTATCAATGGCGAATTTTCTGTCGTTGTGGCGTTCCCTAGGGTTTTCGGTATGCAGCCTTATCTCTTGCATAACTTAAATATTCATCAACATACGTAACCATATCTTTCTCCAAACTAGGCCATTAATAAAATCCTTTCAGATATTCGTATCATCAATACTCTAATCCGATCCCGGATGTATGGAATATTTCGATCTATGCGCTTCGTCCATGATTAATTCACGAAGGTCCTGGAGGGTCGGGATCCAAACCCGATTTTTGAAGTAGAGAATTTCCTCCACGCGCTGTTCGAAATTCTTCTCATTGCCGTAAAGTCCCTCCTTCTCCAATTGTTCCTCTTTCAACGCCTCACGTTGAGCGACTCGAATCAGGTCCAAAAGGTTCGACTGTACTATCATCCCCAGCGCTCGCACTCGCAATGGCTTAACCCGATCTTTCCTACTCAAGGCATCAGCTACGACGTTAGCCTTGCCGGGGTGATAACGGATGTCACAGTCATAATCGTTTATCAACTCGACCCATCTTCGTTGCCTCATATTCAGTTCTTTCTGATCGAATATGTGCTACAAACTTTTATGATCGGTGAAGATGGTGCACTTCGTACCGTAGAGATAATGTCTCCAGATTTTAAGTGCGAAGATAACCGCTCCCAGTTTTAAGTCGGGAGTTGTGTAATTTTTCTCGTGTACTTTTAACTGTCGGGAAGTATAGGCTATAACCTTATTATACTGCGTCAACACGCATCCTAACCCTCTACGCGATGCGTCACAACACGCGACAAAACCATCGTCTCCATCGGGGAGACTTAAAATCGGCGCTTGGCACAATTTTAATGGTTTCTATCTTGTTTGGGTCTATGTGAAATCCTTGTTGCTTTACAACATGACCAAGGGATTATGCCTTCTTTATTCAAAATCACATTTCGAAAACTTCGCGTACAACTCCTCTTGCTTTAACACTTCCACAATTTTCCTTAACCGTCGTTCGTGCTCTTCCTTACGTTGCAAATATATCAAAATATCATCAATGAATGCTATAACAAATTTGTCAAAATAAAGTTTACAGACTCGGTTCATGAGGTTCATGAACACTGCCGCCGCATTTGTTAGCTCGAACGGCAATAATAAGAATTCATAATGGCCGTAACGAGTCCGAAACGCTGTTGTTGCAACGTCCTCCTCTAGGATTTTTCATTTGGTGATAACTATATTTAAGATCAATTTTCAAAAAAAAAAATAAATCGCCCCTGGCAGTTGGTTAAATAGATCATTTACTTCGAAGAAGTGAATACCTATTCTTGATCGTCACTTTATTCAATTCTCCCTAATCAATACTTATCCTAACACTTCCGTCCTTCATTTCCCAAATAACACTGGTGCACCCCATGGTGACTAACTAGGTCGTATGAATCCTTTATCCAACAATTCTTGTAACTGATTGGATAATTCTTGCATCTCGGACGGTGCAAGTCGGTGGGGTGCTTTAGCAACAGGACCAGCTTGAGACATTAAATCGATTCCGAATTCGACCTGTCGGGTTGGCGGTAATCCAGGAAGTTCTTCTGGGAAAACTTCTGGAAATTCGCGTACCATCGGGATATCTTCTATATGTTTTCTTTTAAATACTTTGGCAATCGCGTTTGTTAAATACACCACGTCTTCTTGTCGTAAATATTATAACATCTTAAGATGAGATTAGAGTGGTAACATAATACCGTACACTTTTCTCTGTATCTAATCGCTTCATCGTCCGAATGAGAGCTTCTAATCATCTTCTTTTCATATTTGATTTCAGCTTCATGTTGAGTTAGCCAATCCATGTTAACTTTTATGTCAAAACTTCTTAACTTTACTGGTCGTAGGTCAATAAGGAAAGGTTAATCGTTCAGAATAATAGGACAATTCAGAACAATTTAGTTAACCATTAGGGATTTACCGTTAGCGATTCTACAGTATAGGGTTCTATAGTTTCACTAATCGGTATCTTTCCAAATGATAGGAGGTCAACTAGAACTAACTTCTATCGATGATCGTAAAAATGTCACTGAAGTCTATTGATTTAAAACTACAACGTACTCAATACCACCTTTGGATTATGACGTGCTTTATCCGAATTACTCGCAAAAGCACGGCTCCTTGCTTGATCAGAGGTTGATGCTTGTCATGAGGTTCGTCTTCCAACGACACTTTGGTTCAACTTTGGGCAATTTCTCTTGAAACGTTCTGTACCGCCACATTCATAGCAAGTACAACTGTTTGGCATAATTTGATTTCTTTGGATGGATGGTTATTGAGGCTGTTGGGTTCGGAGTGGTTGTACACGAATGGGTTGGGGTTGCCGGTTCACATGGCTTCAATTGGTTCTACAATTAGGGCATTACGTCCATCATTACCACACATGTGGCCTACTATCACTCGACATTCTTCTTCCTGCCGATGACCGTATTTTCCACATTTAGGGAAGAACCCTTCATGCGGTTCATGCTTTCACACCAGAACTAGTCTTAGTATAATTCTGGGTTGTAGGACATACCTACTTATTCAAAAGCCTATCTTGCACTACACCTTTATCATTTCTCTTCTTTAACACTCGACGTCTCACCTAACGTCCTTCTAGTTCGCTTCCCATAGAGTCAAATATATCAATGCTGGCTCGTGACACAACCCTTCCAAAGGTTGTTTATTTACAGGATTAACTATACTCCTTATCGCTGGAGTTAGTCCACAATATAGCGCTCACTTCGTTTAGTTTCAGAAGTAATTAGCCATGTTCCCAGACATGACAATTCTTTCAAACGATTAGCGTGTTTTAAGTGATCAGCACACAACATTTCTATATTCCATAGCTCAGTTTTCAATCTCTGAACTTAATTACTCGAATAAGAGTGCTCTAGCTCAAGAATTTTAAATTCTGGCCATACCATCTGAGTAATAATTTTTCTAACTATAATTTTGTACCATCGTGTTCCATCACGATACAACATAATCTACCAACATATCTGTAGCATATTTCACTACACAATGTTCTAGACTCTTACCAATATCCTTAACCATTCCGATCTTTTCTATCCACTCGCTAATCTATTCCTCCCTTTACCATCAGTAAACTATTAATACTTTACTTAACACAACCAACAAACATATCCTTCATACCGAATCTAATTAATTACGACTACTATTCATGTTTAGTTTATAACTAATACTTGTAGTCATAATAGTATTCGGTGGGACATTATCACTCTTAGTAATACCACTAAGAATTGAAATATTCATATTCATGTGATTGCTCGATCTATAATTCTGCGTTCACATTTGCATCAACACTAGCAGTGATCTGTGATACGACATTCGGTATCAACATCTGCTATCTTTGAGCAATCAACTGAATCATATCACTCTCCATCATTGGAGTTACTCTTTTTATGTCATTCTGCCGTACTCATCCCGTACGCAGTAATCAACACTAATCTCACCGTATAACTCGTTACCAGCTCGATCATAACAGCTGGTACACATACACACCAAATATTATCATACATATTACACATACTAGTATCTAGTATATATGTCCCACAAATATAATAACATATGGACTTAACCTGACGTCGGTTAACGTTTAAATATGTTTCATAACCCCTGTCACCAACTGACATATAGATCTTTCTCAACAAAGATTAATGTTTAACATGCTTGATTTCAATATCCTTCTACATGTCATCATAACCGATACATGCTCACCGTGAGCACCAAACGATTACATACCACGGAGTTATAATATCCGTGTCTATTCGTATATCCGGCATACACGGTATACCACCTACTAACGAACAACCAACTATGCTATAATGATTCCAACACCTCTTTGTGAATGGGTAATCATTCTATTCGAGCATATATGGGTATAGGCATCTAACGGATGTAAGGATAACATAGGGAGTTGCAAGGTTCAAGGTAATCGCGCAACATGGGTTGCCTTCAAATATTATCAATTATTATTATGGGAAACTCTATCACTTGCTCAGTCAGTATCCTCAGGCGTTCTAGGTTCACTAAATTTGGTAATTCTCGATCTGGAGGTGATATGTCTCATATGTTTGAGAGTGAGAAATACATATATATATTTCTATATATTATTTTTATCTGCTCATTTATTATCAAATTTATTATTATTATTATTACTATTTTTTATTTATTTATTTATTTATTTACCTTAATGGAATAAGAACGGGTTCAGGTATGGGTCCGTCCGTACGTGAGGGTCGACGGTTCGGGTGAACATCTGGGGTTATTAGGGTATACGGTACCGGTGTTGGTAGGGTAAGGAATTTATCACTTTCGGTTGGGAGTTACGGTTACTAGATATTTCTGGCTAATGTCAAACGGGAGATCTAACTTGGTACTATCATAACTATGGCCCGATAAGTCAGGCTTATCATCAACCGATGCTCTAGAAATTTCAGCATCCTCGGTACTTTTATTATTTCATCCCCCGATTCCTTATCCGGGTCCTATTTCTCAATACATGTACCCACAAGATATGTACATATATATATATGCACATTAGCACGTATAAATAATATTATATACTTTACACATATGTTGCCATTTTTACCTATTAATGTACCCCGTGACTTCCCCTGAATTCCCTCATACGGACAAGTCTGTTATTATGTTCCGGACCATAATAACTCACTTGTCCATCCAAGTTCATCCAGACCTCGTCACTATAAATTATTAGTTGATATTTAGATCCTATAATACTTGAGCTACTGGTTATATTTTAGGTATCTTTTAAAGACTTCCTAAATCTTTATAACCAATGGCTCTGATACCAACTTCTGTAACACCCCGTAACCGTAGCGGAAACGTAAACGGGATGCAACAGACGCCTCTGATATCAACCACATTGTTTATAAAGAAAACTGAATGCATTAATATACTTCAAATTACATTATCTTGTATTTCATTACCGTCTAGGTGATACACACATCATACAATACGATACATAATTCTATTTATTATAAAGTATCCTAACATCCAGCACGCAAATCTTGCACACATCAAGCACTTAGCACGTAAGCAATCACTTCATCTTAGTTGTACCTGAAAAGCATGTGAGAAAACGGGTCAACTACGAATAGTTGGTGAGTTTCATAATTCGAGTAAACCATGATAAATCATTATCAAAATATAATATTATCTGGGGTCACTGTTAACCCAGTACTGTACCCTTTCCGGGGGCAATGTTAACCCAGAAACACCTCTTTGGACATCTGGGGACAATGTTAACCCAGTACGGTACCCATTCCGGGGGCAATGTTAACCCCGATACACTTCTAGAGACATCTGGGGACACTGTTAACCCAGTACTGTACCCATCCCGTACGATTCCCGTACAATCAAATATTTATAAATACACGCAAATCCATGCGTTCAGTATGTACTTAAACATTTCAATAGTAACATGCTTCCGCCCCGGGAAAATATTTGAAAACAATTCAGAAAAAGGGGCTCGTGAAACTCACCTTAGCACATGCAAGCAGGTAACAACAATCATTATCAGTTAACACGTCCAATCTGTAATATGATCCCTACGATCATTACTATACACTCATTATTAATATAACTTTAACCATGTTAACCGGTACATCTGGGGACACTGTTAACCCAGCACTGTACCCGTTCTGGGGGCAGTGTTAACCCAAAAACACTTCCCCGGACTCAGATTGTGATATCGTTTAGAGTTCAACAATCAATTTTCTAATAGCTTGTTTTCCCCGTTTTGCGTGCCTAGCACGGTTATCCGTTTTTATGTTTCAAAAATGAGTTTGGTCACACACGACCCGAATATAGTTGTTGACTGATAATTTAATTAAAGTTGTGAAATTAGAGCTCGGTTTAGACGTCCCGATTGGTCGCGGGACCCGTTTCCGTCTTTTGTGCACCGGAAACTGTTAAATCGGTTAAAATTACTCAAATCATCCGAATTATTTTCAGATGATTTATTTTTACTTGTTTAACTCAGTTATATGAAAATAGTTCATTTTTAGGGTTTTTATACACCAGTCAACTCGCTTATGCGAACTTTACCGGTTTACGCGTTCTAAGCTTTAAAAGTTTGTTTTTAGCACAAATAATTATCCGTTTAATCTCGGATCTTGAAATTTTGCACAAATCACTTTTTGACAGTGGGAAATCTTATAAAAATATTTCCAGAATTAATTTTTATATTAAATTTATTTATCTATTTTTAAACACCATTTAAACACTAAATATGTCGTAAATACCAAACGAACTTAGAAAAATCCCAAATTTTTCCTGGATGTCCCCTGCCATCCACATGGTCCCCTGTAATTTTTCCAGAACCAAAAATCTCTTTTACATGCCATTTTCACTAAAACCGAGCTAGAAAACCCGAGAACTCGTTTAACCGAAAAGCCTACTTAGACTTCTCCAACTGACCTCAAATTTTGTGTGTGACTTATACATGTTATAAAAAGCGCATCTGAAATATTCCAGAATTTTTCATTATATTTAACTATTTTTCACCATTTTTGGCCAAAACCGAGCATTAAATTCACCAAATATTCATCCTTTGTCCAAAAATTACCAAAATTTCACAGAAATCTTATTTTCATGTGTTTAACACCTCTGTCAAATTTCATGACCTAACTCTAAACCTACCACAATCTGTCCAAAAACTCCAAAACCGAACATAAACCGAATATACCTTTCGTTTTCCGCCACTACAAGCTACAAACTCGTCTTTCCGCCTTATCTACCACTAAACACAGAACCTACAACCAACATACCACAATACCAAGCAATTTACACTCACGATCAAGCCTCTTACACTATAGTTTCGGTTATGATTCAAAAACAAAGATTTAAACCGTAAAAATTCGTTCTTGGTTCGTTTAACCCCTTTTCTTGGACCAAGATCCCCTGTATAACCCGTATACATCACTTGATCATGCAAGAATCGGTTTTCATCTTTGAAACCTCATTTTCTTGCAATTAAACTCAAGAAACGAAGATGGAAACGTGATTAACTCGATTCTTTACCTTGTTTTCTTGCTAAAAATTCTCGGTTTTGGATCATGATCTTGAGAGAAGATGAAGAACTTGAAGATTTGATGTAGAAAAAAGAAATGAGGGAATGGAATGAGACCCTAAGGTCCGATCGGTTTGGTTAGGGGGGTGGGGTGGGACCCACCTCTCCATTCTAGTCCACATGTTTGGATTCTCGTAATCCGGATAATGTTTTGGATAATCTGGTTCAGTTCGTTTTTCGGTTAAATGTTTAATTCGGCTTAAAACGAGGCTAAAACGGTCGTTTTTCGGCTTAAAAATGAAATTTATATAAAACCGATTTAAAAAACTTTAAAACTTAAACCATGACATTTATTAACTTAAAACATCATATCGTTAATTATCGCGCATCTTTTTCGGCTTGATCGATCATCTCTTGCTCGGTTTGGTATTAAAGGTTTCGTTTAATGTACCGACGTACCATTAAATCGAAATTCTTTTTCTGTGCTTTAATTCACTTATCCCGAAGCTTTAATACTTCGTAAACATCACTAAATATCATATATCTCGTCTATAATTGAACCCTCGATTCGTTCGGGTTTCAATAACTATCGATCGATTGATCGCATATTCAATACGATGAATTATATATTCACGTACAATCAAAACAGTGAACCATGTATCCTCGTATAATTATTGTGGTAATTCATGTACCAGACATTAAATATGACGTAACGATGGTCTACCGGTTAGGGTATACCTGGTTTAGTCGGAATCGTTACAACAAGGAAGATTGGAATCTTCTCAACCTCTTCAGAAATAGCTAAGTATTGAACCAGGCACACCTTAGAACATCCGAGCAAGGTTTTACTTAGCCGGGCATGATATCTTGCCCACCGGGCAAGGTTATCTTCTAGAAGTGTTCTTTAGTGGATATCCGGGCAGGTTTCACTCTTTTGTAGATATCCGGGCAGAATTCACAAGTTAGTGTATACCCGTGCAAGGTTCTCTATATCAAGCAGGTTTTTTCTTCATAGCCGAGTAAGGTTTACTTCAGAGTAAGCTCTTTGCTAACCAAGCTCATTAAGCCAAGTGAATGGAAGATTGGGCAAGGTATTCTTTAATAATACAGTGGTCCGAGTAAGCTTGATGAGTATTGAAATATCTCAAGTAACATCGGGCAGGGTTCAACTCAAGCAGGGTACAGTCCTCCCAAGCACACATTGCTAATAAGCTAATTCCATGTAAGGAGTTGATGGGGCCATTTAAGAACAAGGTTTCTAGTAAGTTTATGTCGGGCAAAGTCTGATATAATCAAGAAGATTTAAGTCTGCTTGGTGAATATTTTCCTTTGGAAAATACTCCAAGTAAAGCATACACGAAAACTGTTCCCGGGCACACTTCAAGGTTACCAAGTCTAACAACGAAGGCAGAGCACAAAGTCAACTCGGAGAAGTTTGCTTCTACAAAGCCTACCCGGAAGACTTGTTTTACACTTAGGATAGATTTGAATATGTAATTTGAATATGTACGTTATATTTAGGGTTTCTAGAAGAAATGCCAGTTGTCCAGAGGTGTCAGGCCTATAAAAGGAATATTTAGGGCACACCTCTAGGAGAGCGGCTGAATACGAATTGAGAGAGGATATTTGTTCAGTGACGGCTGTTCTTAGAATCGTACGGACATAACTTTTCCATCAAGAAACCCTAGATAGATTATCGTTTGTATGATTTAATATTATATAAATGGAAATCTTTTGAGTGAATCTTGTGTATTAGTTACCACTGATTAATTGTTCAGCAACCAAATTGTTTATTATTGATTCCACCTTTATCAAACGGTTTTTTCTTTCTAAATATAGCATCCCGTCATTAACTATTTTGTCAACACATTATTGTGTGAGTTATGACTTAATTTGTTAACGATCTACCAACAATCTGGGACCTGACAAGTGGTATCAGAGCAAGTCACTGCTATTGTAGTAAGAAATTTTTGCTGATTGAAGATTTGAAAAACAATGACGTAAGCAGAACACTGTTCCATTAAAGAGTGACGTCAGCTACTCTGTTCTTCATTTCAGTCCAGATCTACAACTTTCCGGTGTTTTCTCTTCCTTACTTCAATTAAAGTTTAAATCTTTATTACTTAATCTTGTTCTAATCGAACCAGAAACATCAAATCTGTAGATCCGGTTCTCAGATCTGATAAATTTCCGAACTTTGTTTTCACTGATTAACTGATTTTGATTTTCAAAATATCTGGTTACGAAGAACAAGAGGTGTCTGCTAATAAGATTCCTAGACTCTATGGACAGGAAAACTTCACAAAATGGAAGGTCTTATTTGAAGCAGTTGTCTGCTATAATGATGTGGATATTTGGAATACAGTCAAGAATGGTCCACAAGACACTACTGAAGGCGCCAATGCAACTGCTGTAGTAAGAGACAGAATGAGGAAAGTGGATGACAAGGCATTAGCCATGATAAAGCTAGGTCTGTCATGGGAAATATTGACCAATGTTGCACATCACACTACAGCTAAGGCTATGTATGATGCAATCATTGAAATGTTTGAGGGAAACAATGAATTGAAGAACATCAAAAAGCAGAGGCTCAAGCAACAGCTAAAGAGATTTAAATACAAGGATGGAGAGAGATTGAAGTCAATCCTGGAAAGATTCTTAGCAATTGTGAATGAGCTAAGAACCACTGACTATGTCATGACTGATTTTGACTTTAATACCAAGCTTCTTAACTCAATGCCTAAGGAATGGTACACTGCCTGCAAATTCATCCTCCAAAAGCCCAATTTCAATGATTTGAAAGTGGATGATGTAGTGTGCTTCCTTCAGTCTGCTGAAATTGAAATGATTAAAGAAGAGAAGCCATGTTTCCAGGTCACTAATGCTCTCATTGCACCAATGGACAACTTGTCAACCAAAAATCAACAACAGATTCCTATCATTGAAGAACCAGTTGAGCATGGTGTGGATACACCTAAATCTTTTGTTGGTGGTAGTACAAGTCATCATGGTAACCAGAAAAGGTTCAATGTCCAACTGATATGTGATATTGATTCTGCCTCAATGGCTAGTGGACATGTACCTTACACTGATGGAGGAAGTGTCCATGGAAGTGAAACAAAGGCTTTACTCTTCATGTTTACAGAATCATACAATGCTTTTGTAGCAAAAAAATCTGATTCATACTAGTGTCATCAAGGATGACCTTGAGAAGATAGATGCTAATGATTTGGAAGACATGGATTTGAAATGGCAAGCAGTCATTTTGGCTCTTAGAATCAAAAGGCTATACAACAGGACTGGTAGATCACTCCTATCAGGGCCTAATGAAAGAATTCGTTTTGATTAGTCAAAAGTCATTTGCTATAACTGCCAACAGCCTGGTCATTTTGCTAGAGAATGTAACGTACCAAGAAATTTTCAGATGAACCAGTACCAAAACCAGTCAAGAAATCAGTAGCATCAATATCAGCAGAACCAGCAGAGAAACTACAACAACAACAACTTCAACAACTATAATCCCAACTTCAACCTTTTTTCCCCGGTCAATATTAGTTCTCCTTAACTTGACACTTACTTATTCCCACTTTCAACAGCCTCAAATGAACAATCATCATCAAGTTGTGCCTTAGAATTAAAACTTTCAAAGAAACAACAACCAAAACCTTCAAACTATTCCAAACAACTCAGTCCCAACTAATCAAAATCAACCCAGAAATCAAGGGAATGTGGGTGTAACCACACAGCATGAAGGTAACTTTGATTGGAGCAATCATGAAGAAGACATTTCTGATGACATTAAGAGAGCAAATTTGGCATTCATGGCCTTGATTGAGAAAGAAGGAGGATCATCATCTCAGGTACACTCTGTCATTCTTGGGCGATCGACTAACTTCATGGTAGTGCAAGAAACAACAAACGGTCTCCACATCTACTACGGAGGCTGAGTATGTTGTTGCGTCATCTTGCTACTCACAGGTTATCTGGATGCAACGTCAATTCCTGGATTACGGGTTGGAATTTCTTGACACCCCAATCTTTTGTGATACTGATGCTGCTATTGCTATTTTTAAAAATCCTGTTCAGCATTCAAAAACCAAGCACATCGATATTAAAATTCATTTTATTCGTGACTATAACGACCCTAAATTGCTTCACCTTGAGCACGTTCACACTGATAATAATGTGGCGGACTTATTTACAAAACCGGTCAGAATAGCCAGATTTAATATGCTTGTTGGGTTTTTAAAATGGATGACTGAGTCTTTTTGAGTTAAAATTTGTGCATATTTTAACTTTTGCACAAATTTAGGGGGAGAAAATTAAAAAATTATAAAATAGTGTGTGTGCGTTTCTATTAAAAAAAATAAAATATTTGTTTTTTACACTCTCGCTTAAAATCATGTCGGCTGCTCATGTTTGAAAGACATATACTTGTATACGTTTGGCCATGTTATCTACTTGTAGACATACAAGATAGCCATTCACCTAAAGACAGAAAGCATCTGGGGCGATTGTGATGTGTTTTGTTTTTGACTCTTTTGCTTAAAATTATGTCGGTTACTCTAAGTTTGAGGGACATGTATTTATATATGTGTTTGGTCCTGTTAACTATCTTAAGACATACGGGATAGCCATTTACTTGAAAACTAAGAGTGACTAGGGCGACTGAGTTTTTAAATTGTCTTCTGTAATTCTCCAGGATGTGATATGATTATTCAGTTATGCGCTTGTTAAAAGCTTGAAATATTTTCAAGTGAAATTGATCCAACCTTAGGAAAATAATAGGAAAATTTGTTCTGTGTGCCTAACGAGTGAAGTTACTAGGCTTAAAAGGTTCTAGAACAGTCATTGATTTGCATGATAGCTTTCCATGATGCGTAAAAGTGGAAGTGATATAAACTAAATATGCTAAACTTATTGTGGAGAGTCATTTTGAAGAAATGTGCATGTCTCCAGATATATCTCTCCGGATGATAGGCACATAAGCAATTACCCGGTCATACACGAGCCTGTTAGTGTCTTGATCTCCAAAAATATTATATATATATATATATATATATAATATTGAGTTGTAACTGAACTACAAGGGTGGGGCTTTCAAATAAGACCTTAACACTCTGAATGTAAGGCATGTAAGTCCGGATGGCTTGTAAGTCCAACTTTCAACCTCAAAGCTTATATTTTTACTTGTGTAAAGAAAAATATTTGATCAAGCACCAGGGGGTTAGAGTCAAATTAGGGTCTTCTGGGGAAAGCCAAAATACGCTTTGAGAAGAGATAGGAGGCAACACATGTCCATGAGTGATGTCCATTTAAGATTTATGCCAAATTGAACTTAACTAGTATCACTGATGAAATGAAAATCATGCTAAGTCGATTATACCTGCTGTCAACCTGTCTCTTTATGTCACAATAACGTTGAACATGAATCTATGTGAAAGCATCTTAATCAATGTGATTCCATGTTCATATCTTTTCTTCAATGGCTGTGTTTTTATCTAAACTGAAATCTGATCCCAAAAAGGTTTATCATAATTACAAGAAGACTGAGTGATTTATTTATTTATTTTTTAATCTTTATTTTATTTTTACCTTTTAATTACTCTCTTCGAAACAGATGCTATAAGGAATCATTTTTAAATCATGGATCTCGTCCGTGTTGGGCTCAAAATATGCTTAAAGTCTATTATCCTTGGTTTGAACAATATATCTTGGGCCTGGTTTCTTTTAGTTCTCGACCCATGGGGTTTTCGGCCCATCTTGAGATATTTTGTATAAAAGACAGTTGGTCTGCATTTTTGACCTTACTTTTTAAAATTTTCATACTCTCAACCTCTCTCCGGAATGAAAACATTTTATCTTTCGTGCTAATCAAGTCAAATAAGATCTTATATTTCAAGTTATCTCGTGATCTTTGCTGATTAACAGGTAAATGAATAAGAAGAGAAGCATGTCCTGTCCATTGTGAATGGTGTATGGTTGAAATTGATGCCTTATTGGTGTTCTTGTGATAGATATAGTTTAGGATGAATGATTGTTATGGCTGTGAATGATTTTGTAATGCATTGAGATGTTCTTGAAGTTGCGGGTTTTGTTATCAATGGTGATTTATGTTGTTTGGAGAAGATGACTCGTTTCTCGAGGAGAAACTCAAAGGGTTTTCTACTGAGATCATCGTAAATCCTTTGATTTAGGGTTTTTGGGTCATTTGATCGAAAACTTATGGTCAAACAAAGAGTTCTCGGTTGACTGTTGACCAAGAACACCCTTTGAATGACACAGAAGTTTGTCTCTCGGTGGTTATGGACAGAGAACTTAAACTTGGACCGAAAACTCATTAGTTGGACAAAGAACCCCAACTTGGACCAAAAACTCAATGTTTGGACAGACAACTCTCCCTAGAACCGAAACCTTATTTTAAATTGACATTAACTTACTTTAATAACCAATTTTGTCTTAATTTATTTTTTTGGTCCCTGCAATATTGTGAATTAGATATTTGTCATTATGATATTGAGTTATTATTAAATTAAGTGAATGGTTTTATTAACTTGACTCGTTTGTTGCATAAATGGCCGATCAAGCACCTTTGAAGTTGGTAGACACTCATAATATAGCTGGCTCAACAAATGCATGATTTCTCATGCTATACGAGAAACTACTGTTATATGGAAGATAATGGTGACGGAGTTCTGGAACAATTCCTCCATTAACCAACGGGGTGCCGGGAGAGGCGTTACCATTGACTCAAAGATTCAAAAGAAGTCGTTCGTCATCTTAGAGGCCATCATACGTGAGGTGATGTTGTTTGTGATCAACCAGATTATCTAACAGATTACCCAACTGACACCGTTGCTGAAGTGGTACTCAGGATGGGATATGAAGGATCTTACCCTCTAGTGATCAAGAAATTATTTCATCCATACTGGAGGTTCTTGATTCACACGTTCTTCACATGTGTTTTAGGACGTAAAGGGGGTTTGGAAGAAATTAGACACATTTGGATGTCGGCTGTGGTTGCTCTGATCATGAACTGGAACTATAATTACTCTAAGTTTGTGTTCGATAAGATGATGAGCAATCTGAATGGGAAGAAGAAGGAGATGTTTCTCATGTACCCGAGGTTTCTACAGATGATCTTTGACTCCCAATACCCCGATCTTGTCAAATATGTGGGGACGCTCGATTTGAAAGCCACGGGTCCCAATACCTTTGGACTAATGAGCAGTCCAGGAAGGGATCAAAGGTCGTGTACAAAGGCCTTCATGAATTGGTCAAAATCGGGAAGTTTGCGGAGACTGAGGCTGCTCCTACTAGTGCCTCGAATGCTGATGAGCATGTGACACATACTCAAAGGTTCATTTCTTTGTTTGAAACCTTCTCTGATGATGATGAACCTGAAAGATCTCCAGTACAATACATAGAGATAGAACACTAAGAAACTGAAACTGCTGATCAATTAAAGGATTTTGAGAAATTCAAAGACCAGCTCTAGTCGACTACATTGAAACCTCCTCAACCAGTCGCTGCAACACAAGATGAAGAGATTCCTGAAGAACCAGTCGCCGATCTTATTTCACGAAAACGAAGAAAAAAGATCCAAGACTCGGCATCCTGATTACTAAAACTACAACAACAAGCCAACAACCAAAACGTGAGTCGGAACCTACTGAGACTCACGTTGATACAAGCTCACACACTGCTGAACCTCAAACACAAGAACGATTTTCGATTATATAGCACATGAGTTCGATTTTGAGGATGATATTCCATTCACTAATGAGCCATCGGGATCATCTAACCCGATTGGTCAGTCAAGTTCAAGTGTTGCTGAGAAGATTGCTCACATCCTTGCTATGAAAGGCAAATTTATGCAATATAAGGGCAAGGGAATTACACTTAATGCAGAACCTGTGGATGTACAAGCCTTACAACGTTGAGTCTTTGAACTCGAACAAGATTTAGTTGTGAAGGATGTGCACATCCAAGAGCTTGAAGCCAGCAACACAGATAAAGATTCAAAGATCAAAGAGCTTCAGTCTAATATAGGTGGTCTTAATGCTATGTACCTGGACATCCAACAAAAACTTGTTCAAAAGTTTAGAGATGAATTCAAAAGCAATGAAGACATTGTTTCAAAGAAGATTCTTATTATGAAGAATTCAAATCAAAATGTTAAATCTTCTGATCATCCAGACACGTTTATCGTTGAGTTCAATTAAGGGTTCTCCGAAAAGTTTGGTGATAGGTCTGGAGTTATGTCATGGTGGTTCGATGTTGACAAGTTCATGTGGTGGGTAAAGTGATTGTCCGGGAACACTGAGTATTATAAGAAGATGAAGGACTTTGGATCTTGGACGAAGGTGGATCTTAGTGACCTCATAAATGCTCCATTTCAAAATACAAAAAACGACAAGAGGGCTATCTAATTTTAGAAATTCTAAAAGAAACAAGTTGATAAAGGATCCCCGAATATGTCAACAGTTGAGTCTTTCTTTAAAAAGACCAAGGGAGTTAGAGACCCAAAGACAGGAAAGACGACGGTCAAAGTGATGTGGCCCGCAACAAACAAAGCATCTCACATTCCTCTATCCAATTCTATTCCCGAGGGGTCACTTGATGAGATATTTTTCTAGACGTACGACAGTGAAACTGCTACAATTTTCATTCGTCTACCAAAAGGACAGTTCCGGTTCGTCGACCCACGTGATTTTGCTAAAATTCCATGAACGAGACATCAAGACTCCTAGAAACTTTCGATCATGGCAGAACCACTGTTTGAGCCTGCTACTAAAGAGTATACAAGTATGGTGGGATCTATTATAAGAAGGGGCTTGTGGTTTGGAGGATATAGAGAAGGAGTCGCTAATATTCTAGAGAATGATTGAAGATAAAGATACAAACCAAAGTGAGATTGTTGGGCCTATACCAGTTTGGTTTGTACTTTGGTCATGTTTTGTTAGTATTTAATTACGGGTTTGTATGTAAACTAAGATCCTAGTGATCTCGGTGGGCATTCGGCTTGGATTGGGCTAGGCTGTAGTCCCTATATATAGATGTATTGCATCTAAGGTAAAGGCTGGCCTTTCATAAGTTTGTGTGAACGAGATCATGTGTAACAAAGTGCTTAAGCACCTGACGTATAATATGTGTGTTTTGAAGCGTCATGCCCGTGTTCTTGCTTTACATTGAATCATCTCATGTTAATTTCCGCTTAACAACGAGATCGTTGATATCACAAAGAAAGACCAGTATCCAAAACTATGTCTTGGCGCAACCTCATGCCCAACTAGCCCCACCCACCAAGAAGCCCTACACAAGACCCTACCAATTATGTGATACGTGTAAATTTCACCATTCGCCTAATCTAAAGTGCCGTCAATGCACCCATTGCTATCGATTTGGTCACTTCTTTACCACATTCCGTGAACGCAACCAACTCATGATTCAACCATTTACGTTACCAATTAATCAACCCGAAAATTTACCTTATGCTCAACCGTATGCTCAAGCACCGTCAACTATAAGAGCTTGTTACAATTGTGGAGATCCTAGCCATTATCGCAATGCATGCCCAAGACTCGCACGCATGAACCAAATTCAATCTTACCCGACCTAAGCCACTCAATATCAAGCTTACCAAGCACAATTAAATCAACTTCAACCAATCCAAGCTCAACCCATTCAAGGATTTCAAGCCCAACCTAATCAAGCTACCCAAGCCAACCAAACTCTTCCATCGAAGCCCAAGTTAATCAAACTACTCAAGGACAAGTGTGCTACATCAACGGATCCCAAGTCTAAGCCTCCCCCTTCGTGAAAGACATGCTACGCGAGTGACATTTATTTTATTTTTCTCTAGTTCCTATAATTTAAATCTATTTTAATGACTTCACTGAATTTCAAATTTGTTATGAATGAAAATCATGGTTATTTATGTTTGAATTGAATTCCTCACCTATTTCTGTTATGTCGTTTATTGTACTATTTATTGTTACACAATTTATTATCACGATTTAAGTGGTCTAGGACCTTTTATATACTGGGACTATGTGCATGATGATATGCATAGTTATCTTATAGTACCGTCGTTGTATCATGAACAACCTATGACCGATTTCCTACAAATGTTTCATTTTCGAAAGCGGGACTATGAACATGTGTTGTAAATAGTTATATAATAGGAGTCCTATGTACGAATTTATTTATTCTTTCTATGTTTTATAGCTACCCCAAATCCCCAAAAACTCACCGCATTCTCATGGTATTCTTTTCTCATGCAATTTATAATCTTTACTTCGAGCCTCGTGTTTTATTATATTTCTCTAATCATGTAATTCGTTTGTTATGTGAACCTGTCAATGTGAATACTTATTCGTGAATTTTGTTGTCATCGTAGGTATTTCTACTTATTTAATTTTAAAATTCCCTCTATCTGCTTATTTAATTTAGTTATTATTACTTTCGAAGATTAACTTAGTAATTTGGTTATATTTTACAAAGTTGTTACAAGCTATTTATCCTAATCAAATTTCAATTATTTATTTTTTTTACTCTTGCTCAGATAATTCCATTTATTTATCGACTTAAAAAGATTTTCATTTACCTTTTCTTTCGAACCCGCAGAACGGGACGAACTATGTGCATCATGCAACGACCAAAATAATTATGAGTGCACGAATAATTATCAAAGTCCTCAAATGAAACTCATAGTGATATAGTTGTGTGTTATTACTCAGATTCTAGAGTGATTATGGGTAACGGTAAAAATATCGATGTGATAAGGGCATGGTGATTATTCTATAATTTCGAGACGAAAATTTCAAAAAGTTGTGAATATTGTAACATTCGTTATTTTTCAAACCCGATACATTTATTTTTTCCTCTTTCTCTTCTGTTGTCTCAATAATTATTCGAACGTTCAATGCTAAATAAATTCTAGCGTTGCTTAAATATATGTATTTTCTTTTATTGATATATTTTTGTTATTTATTGATTTTAACTATGAATTATGTGAAATATTAGCCCTTAGCTATTTTATAACCACTTTTGTACCAACAACTAAAGATTAAGGACCATGTTGCAATTTAATCAAAAATTTCTTTCTCTACTCCTTCCTTTCCCATCGACGGCCAAAGGCCCCCCCCCCCTGCTTATTACTCAATCTTCGGCGAAATTGATCTTTCCAAATCCTTTGTTAACCTAAAACACGTTGTACCGACACACAGAAGCTTTCGTTGATCAAACCGCGGCTTTCATTGGTGACAACGAATTGACAACTAAGCACTCGTCTAACAAACCGCGTCTTTCATCATCAAATTCACCTATAAATAGTTGATTATAATTCAATTGTTATATCCCGCACACTCCTTGGCACTAAACGAGTCATTCCACTCAATCAATTAACACCCTGAAGCTTCCAAGATCCAAATTCGTGTTCTATTAGCAACCAGAACTGTAGTTCATCTATTTCACTCAATCCCGCTCCGATTTAGGACCTCTCGTTGACGTATCCCGAGGAGTTAGACCGTTTGTATTCCAGCTTTATCATTTTATCATCTTCGTTAATCCACTCGTTAAGCTGAGTTTACATATCCCCTTTTTCTTCTTTCATATTTTTGGCGGTAATGTGTATACCTTATTCAACCTTACTCTTGTTTTAGTTTTACATCTATTCAAAACACAATTCATTATATGTTTATGTGTGATTATTGCATGCTCTATGATTATGCTTTATATGCTTAAATTTTTATTTTTTGTTTGGTGGTTGGTATCTCATCCTCTTCTATCCTCATCTAGTATGATCATACATTTACCCAAGTACATTGATTTTGTATGAAGAGGAATGGGTCCACATCTATTAATTTGTTCACATTATCATAGGAATTGTAATATTATATATTAACATATGAATTGTGGTTTTTATCTGTATATATCTCAACTAAAAGTCTTGTATTATCACCAACTTTTGTGTTGACAATCTCTATTTTTATACATGCTACAGGTTCAAGTATTTGATGAAATAAAGATCGAAGATAGCTAGTTGACCTTAGAATATTTATTCAAAACCCAAAAAAAATTATGATGTATTGATTTGATTATTATAATTGTGTACTTGTTTTGATATTAATGAATTAAATAATTATTGTCACTTTAATTAGTGTCTTTTGAGATACTGTCCAATGAATACGTTACGCTGAGGCATGTTTAGCCTTTGGTCGGTTGTGACATTTTGAAGCTTTTACTTAATATTATTTGATTTTGAAGAAGAAAATGATGACGTCAGCTGAGCACTGTTCCAATGAGTTGTGACGTTAGCTTTTCTGTTCTTCAGTTTTCAGATCTACAATCATCTAAGGTTTAAAAGTATTCAAATCTGAATTCACTTTGATTATTGTCTATTTTGGGTTCAGATCTTGGTTTAATCCATCTGCTTTTCATCAGATTTAAGGATTTTATCCTCAGATCGGAGTATTTTCAAAGTCTGTTAAAATTTTTAAGTAGTTTTCTTTTCAAAAAGCATATTAAAATACCAAAAACATTTTCAACAAATCGATGACCAAGAAGTGTCTACTAACAAGATTCAAATATTTTTAGGTCCAGAAAATTATATCAAGTGGAAAATTTTGTTTGAGGCTGTTGTTTACTAAAATAACACTGAAATGTGGATCTCCATAAAAATGGTCCTTATGTTACCACTGAAACAACAAACAACAATCAAGTTCTTGAAAGACAAACGAAGAAAAGGGATGAAAAGGCCTTTTCTATGTTGAAACCGGGATTATCATGGGAAATATTGAGAAGTGTGAATCATCACACAACTGCAAAGTCCATGTATGGTGCTGTGGTAGAAATATTTAAAGGAAACACTGAGTTAAAAGACATCAAGAAAGATAGGCTGAAGCAACAACTTACTGTTTGAACTCGTTAATCAATAACACAGATCTGATCTGTTTCTAATTAACCTAACTCAGATCTAGCTCGTAATTGCCATTGATCGTCAGTTAATACGTTATATGTATGTATATATGAATTGTATATATGTAATAATTTTAGTAGGAAGCTTATGAAAGAGGAAATGGGCAGACGTTCGATAATTAACACTGAAAACTTAAATTAACAGTGGACAAAGGCCACTATATATAGAAGATGAATCTAGTTCGTTAACATTCCATAACGAACTAGAGTTCACTTCATTACATACACTTTTAATGAGATAAACTTAACGAATCACCCCCTGATTCGTTAAACATCATTAACGAATCAGGAGGGATATTAACTAATATCTAGTTCGCTAAACATCCTTAGCGAACTAGACTATAGCATAACGAACTACAAAGATAACTTAATCGTTTATTACATAAATAAAACGACAAATACATAAACGATAGCGAAAAAGACTCGAGACGCAAAATCGTGTACTAACAGACACCCCCTCGTCTTGAGCTCTTTGTCTTTACTTTACTTGAAGCGCTTGGACTTCCAATATCTGCAAATATGAATCCCGTTTTCATAACATACACGCACCACGCGCTGGAACTGCATAGCTAGATCATAGTCTTCATTGCTCTCGATCAATATCTTATTCTTGTGTAGCACGTCATTGTCAATCTCAGTTAAATTAACTAACCACATCGGATCGATGATCTTGATTAGCTCAGTCTTTAAACCTTTACCAAGGATAATGACGGCCTCGCCAGTACGATTGTCAAAATACCAGCGGTTGAAAGATAAACGAATATGTTGATTCATTGGCTTCACCAGCACACGCTTCATCGTCTTCGACTGCTTTACCTTAAGAACCAGTTTTCTCTAGCCAGTCCTTGGGTCAATCTCATTAATAAGCTTACGAATAGGAACCTATGGCATAAGAAACTTAAATCCATGGTTGACCTCGAATAACAGATGTTTATGAAACCAATCTGCTAATCGATTTCCCCCACGGTTGATAAATGGACGACATGTTTATTAATGAGAGAACATCAGTTATCTTCTCATAATATTGGACCCCTTTCTCCCATTTAACAATACACACTTTCAACTCATAATCAAATAACCAAGAGATAATATCACCTTGAACCTTTGACACGGTCTTGAATGATGTCATCTGATTGGCTTTAGCCCGAGCCACAGCTTCATCTTTCTGTTCCTGATCCACGTGCCGATACGCATCAATAATCTTACGAGCCTTTATACTTCAATAACCAAACCATCTTTGAATACCAGCATCAGTCGGGTTTTCAAGCGAATCAAATCTTGTATCAACCACCTTTACCCTTTGACACATTATCCAAATTATCTTCAGCTGCTTTGACTATTTCCTCAATAAATACTGGAGCACCCTAATCAACATTAGTGTGTTGAAACATATCAGGGTACTCCTCAGTAGTCAAATCCTCAACATCAACCACCTCATCTTCATAAATAAAGCCTGTACTCATCTCAATATGTGGATCATTTAAGATCTCATCATCAATAATTACCTCAATATCGGGCTCAGCTTCTAACACGGTCAATTCGTCTTCATTTAGACCAAGCAAGATAGCAATCTGCTCTCGTGTCAGCGACTTCACAACAAACTGCCCCTCTACAATCTCATCCGCGTTCACAACACTTCTTACCATCCATTTTTCGTCAACATAAATAACTGTATCGGCCTCGATCATTTCATTCGGTTTGGCGCCGAATAATCATGATAAATAATAACCTGCTTTCCTGAATCATCAACAGAACTCGTACCTGCACCACAGGTTGGGTCTTGAGTTTGTTTAGTCTCACCACCAGCATCAAACTCGTCCGGATCCTCATCATCATTCTTGAGCTTTTTCAGCGCATCATCTTTGCACGTAAGTTACAAAATAAGCTCCTCATGTTCTTTGATTTTCACCCCCTGAGATTCAACAATCTCACGAAGGGCCTTCGTTTCTTTTGACAGTAGGAGACATAGCTGAGCAGTTTCTCTAATTCTCCATCATGCGTTCTTGATTCATACGATCTGCAGACATTTGATTTTGATACAAATGTAGGAGACTTAAAACCATTCTCATCTTCTGATCGTGAGGTGATGCAACAAAAGAAGGAGGAATAGGCTGAACTAGTCCCATAGGACGACTAAACTTCAAAAATGAAATATCTGGTGGAGGCATCATTGTTGGTGTAGGAGGAACCACCGAAGTAGCATTCGTCGGCCTTGGTATAGTAGATAATACTGAGTGAGGAATCATACCAAGTTGTGCATCCGACGTAAGCGTAGTCGTCAAGGTAAGCTCCGGGGTGCTAGTAGTGAGCGGCTCCGCCAGCCGTTGAGGTGTGGATGACCTTGGAGGTTGAATTCCAATTGAGATGACAGCCCCAGCCGACACTCGACGCTTTGATGAACCTTCTTTCACCAATCCCTTTCCTTTCCTTTTATGATGAGCAGCTATAGCACCAGCTAAAGCTGCTTCAACCTCGGCAGGTTGTAAAGCAGGAGCAACACCCACAACATTACCAGCACCACCATTACCACCATCATTGCCACCTGCATCATCATCACCATCATTACCCTCGTTCCCACCTGGTCCCTCCTCACGCTTGGAATCCAAATCATCATGGATCCAGCGATCATTGTCAGGACATACATAATCAGGATTTGCTAGATGACCGATCAATCTTTTAAATCTAGGAGGAGGAGATTGACGGTACAGTTTCATTCTTCTCATGGTGTCTGCCTTCATGTTGTCCAGAATAAACTTATCCTTCACATCATTCGGGTCGAGAACCAAATCTCGGATAGCATCGTTCACAAATAATTGAATGAAACGCGGATACATCAAAAATTTCACGCGTCGTTTTCCAGGAATACAATTCTCTTTCAGTTGATCGAAGATCATTTCAAAAAAATTCTAACGCTTGTTCAAAACATGTGCAACAAATGCCGATTGTAGCATAATGTGGCATTCGTCAAAACCAACCTTTCGTCCACTAAGGCAGTGAATAAGAACATGAAGTAAATACTTGTATTGGGGACACAAGTATGCCTTGTTATACATAGACGCAGTAAGACTACTATCATAAAATAATCGTTCAAACAGTCCTTGAATCAGATCCTTGTGGTATTCGCTTGGATCATCAATGGTGTCATCGAATCGTAAAACTCTTCGAACAGTTTCAACAGATACGACAACTGGTTTGTTGTTAACCTTAGTAGCAATATGGTCCTAAGCTTCCACATAATGAGAAGTGTTCCAGAACTGACGAACAATGCTGAACCGAATATCCGGATTGGCAGTAACAGCCTAATGGATACGAGAACGTCGTATAAATGCCAGCATATCACCAAAGACATCTTCATCAGGAAAGTTTGTGTCAACGAATGCACAAACGTTATGCCGTGTCTCAAAAGAAAGCAAAGGGACATCCTGAGCTTGTTGATCTTATGGTGCATCAACAGGAGGGTCTTGAGCAACGTTATCATCCATTGAACTGTATAAATAAACCCAAAAAATAATAAGAATTATACATAAATAATAATACTTAAATAATGAAAAGTGAAATTTGTTTGAATATAAAATTAAAAGAAAAACATGTCATTCGTTATGATTCAAACTTATTCGTTAAATAGTATAACGAAAGATCTGATTCGTTATCAAGTAAATATGTAACGAATTAAGAATTAGCGAAATACTATTGAAAGATAACGAATTAATCTCTAGTTTGTTATATATAACGAATTAATCTCTAGTTTGTTATATATAACGAATTAATCTCTAGTTCGTTATATATAACAACTAATTCGTTATAAGTTTATGAATACACATCTGATTCATTAAGAAAATGATTCGCTATTCTAGTTCGTGTGATTTACTTAACGAATTGGACAAAATGAGTTCCAATTCGCTAAGTTTAATGAATGGCCAAAAATGGCTTAATCTTTGACTTTTGTGGTCAAGGTCAGAATTCACCAAGAACACCAGAAGTCAAACGAGCAATTTCGCAATCGATTACTCCATAACTATCGATGAGCAGCCCAAAAAACGACCATAAAGGTCCCGGAAACCCATTGCGACTCAAATGGTTCAAAACATGGAATGCAGTTATTAAGTTAGAGTTTTAACCATAGTATGAAACCCTGATAATAACCATACATAATTAGCTTATCAATCAGTAATCAAAACATAATTAAATAACACCATGGATATCGGAAGCTGAGTTCGATGACTATGGTAATAGATTCATGGTCCATTACAACTTATACATTAAAGTTCAAAGAAACTTCAAACATCCGATAACAAAACCCTATAAATACCCCCATCAAAACCTTATAAGATTTGACGAAAATGATTACGTTGTAATCAGGATTACCTTACGAGCACTGATATATGATCAAAACACAGAACAATGAAAATCAATGATTCTTAAAATATTTGAGCAGAGTAACTTTGCAAGTAAGTAAGATGAAGATGAGTAGTGTGACGAATCACCTTCACATTTCCCTATATAGTCTGACATAGCAAGCTTTCCAAGGTAACGAGTTAGATGATTCGTTTAAATTTTGAACTAACGAATCACCTGATTCGTTAAGTTCATTAAATACGTGTCATAACAAAGTAGATTTAATACGTGGCTGGTTCGTTAAATATCCATAACGAATTGGATGTGTTTCGTTACAGAATGCGGAAGCAAATTAGGGGAACGAACTAGGATGTACTTCGTTATAACAACCTAACTCGTTATTCATAATTAACGACTTATGTTTTAGTTAATTTATAATAAATAAAGAAATTAAATGAATAAAAAACTAATAAATAGGTAATTTCATAAACAACTCAATTAAATTAGAAGATGATAACTTAAACAAAATTAAATAATTTAAAAAAAATAAAAAAAGTAATTTAAAAAAATAAAAAAAAATAAAAACGTAAAATCTTTTTGTATTAATCTTCTGATTTGAAGTTTTATTTGAAAAAGAAATATTTACCAGAAAATTAACCGAAATTTTAAAAACAAGAAATATATTTTTGTGTTTTTGTATGATTTTTCAAAAGCATTACATCTTTTTGGATTTTTGTCGAGTTTGAGCAGAGAATCATATTGACCAAATTGCCCTTCCTTCACAACATTATATTTCAGTGATATTGTGATTGGCGTTAAGTCAGTCATTGTTATAATTGTCCACTTAAATCTAATAACAACCTTTCAAGCGTTTATGTGATATGATTAACGGTTTAATTAAAGCACAGAATATCAAAAACTATCAGCCTCTAATCTCGGTTCAAGCTTAATTTGATTTTTGCCATATCACCCCAACTTGACTTAAATCATTATATTGATGATCAAAATTTGAATTTTATAAATATTTATGAGCAATACATTGAGTTTCTGTTACTATGAGTGAATATGCACATGTCCATCTGTTGGCTTACATACATTGTATCCATGGGGTCCGTTTCTTAATGGTATAGAGAGGCGCGCAAGGGAGGAACAAAGTATGACTATCAACGGATTTTGATCAAGTCAGTAATTTGGATTTGTACGAAGTACAGCAGTGATCAAGTTTAATGACTTTGGGTTTACTCTAAAAGCGAGTGAAATATTCATGCATATGAATACCCAGATGACTAAGCCGCATAAAGACACACAGTGTCCAGAACCTCAAAGCTTGTTATTTTCTTTATTTTATTTTTTGGGTGATCAAACAAATATAAGGCTTGAGTATGACAGGTTATTACATTTCTACCTTGCTAACTAAGACTTTTGCTAGAGACTCACACCTCTTTCAATTTGGGATTTCTTTATGTTTATATCACATACTTTACTCTACTTGTTTGTTTTAAGACCTACCAATGCACCAATGCAATTAAGCACACTGTCTTTTAAGCTTATTTCTTGTTGGATTTGGGGTCAAGATAATCAATGTACTATCATTTTCTCTTTTTGCTTCAAAAACTCAAAATTTTGAGGAGCATAAAAAACAAAATAAAGTTAAATTTAATCGCCCCAGTTAACTTAAGTTTATAAATAAATGGATGTTCTATCAATTCAACAAGTGAATAATAGGACCAAGACATGCAAGCATGCTTCACAAACTTAAATAACCGACATAATTTTCAGCGAGAAAATAATCTAAAAGGCATAACGAACGCCCCAACTACTTTCCATTATCAGGTGAATAGCTAACCCAGTCATTTACAAGTAAATGTCAGGACCAAACATATACAAGTACATATCCTTCAAATTTGGGTAATTTACATACTTTTCAGTGAACATATGCAAAAATATTTTTGGTTTTTCTCTATACATACATTAAAACAAAATCTTTTTGTCTTTTTCACTTTTCTTATAGACAAGATAAACTTCACAATCTTTTTGGATTGTCAGATTTTTCTGTACAAACTGAAAACACAATCTTTTTGACTTTTTAAATTTTCAAATATTTTTGGTTATTCAGAATATTTTAAGAAAATACTAAAGACAAGAAATCACAATATTTTTGATTTTTCTGGATTTTCTATTGTTTTTGGATTTTAAAATTTTTAATTTTTTTGGGTTTTATCAATACAAACGAAAAGCACAATATTTTTGTATTTTCTAAAATTTCATCCCCTAAAACCTAAAACCAAAATAAATTTTAAAATAAAAAGTAACAAAAAATAAAGATAGTCATCCTTGTTTCAGGATATCAGCGAGGGTCTTCAATCCATTTAAACCAAGAAAAAATTTAAAACGCGTTTTGTCAAAGGCTTTGGTAAATAGATCTGCTTTTTGAAAGTCGGTATGTACTTTCTCGAGGTCAATTAATTTATTCTTAAATAAATCCCGTATAAAATGATATCAAATTTCGATATGTTTTGTTTTTGAATGTTGTACGGGATTCTTTGTGATAGATATAGCAGCATAATAATCAATCAAAATAGGAGTAGTAAGAAACTTCAAACCGTAGTCGCGAAGATGTTGTTGTATCCACAAAACCTGGGAACAGCAACACGAGGCTGCAACATACTCAGCTTCGGCGGTTGAAGTGGAGACCGTTGTCTGCTTCTTACACTGCCAGGAAATAAGGCGGTTTCCTAAAAATTGACACCCTGTCGTCGTTGATTTGATGTTGATCTTGCAACCTCCATAGTCCGAGTCTGAGAAGGCAGTAAGCTCAAAGTTATCGTCCTTGGGGTACCACAACCCGATGTCTGGATATCCCCTCAGATACTGAAGAATTCGCTTAACAGCAGCGAGGTGAGTCACTCGGGGACTTGCTTGAAACCTAGCACAAAGAAAAACAGCAAACATACTGTCGGGGCGAGAAGCCGTTAGATACATTAAAGATCCGATCATGGCACGATAGAGGGTAGGATCAACAGTATCCTCCAATTCATTCGGTGATAAATTGAGACCCACGCGGAAAGGAGTTGAAGGGATTTTTCCGGCAGATACCTTGAATCGGCTCAAGACATCGTTCGCATACTTGGTCTGGTGAATAAAGATTCCGTTTGCAGACTGGTGAACTTGCAACCCTAAAAAGAAATTCATCTCTCCCACCGAGCTCATCTCGGACTTTGTTTGCAAGGACTTCTCGAACTCCTTACACAACGGGTCATTTTTAGACCCAAATATAATGTCGTCGACATAAATCTAGACTAGAATAAGATCATTACCAACAGTACTATGAAATAAAGTGTAGTCGACTGTCCCTCGTTTGAAGCCGTTATCAGTCAGATGGTCGGCGAGCGTGCCATACTAAGCTCTCGGGGCTTGATGTAGACCATACAGGGCCTTGTTTAATCGGTAAACTCGGTTCGGATAATCAGGATATTCAAAACCAGGAGGCTGTAGGATAAACATTTCCTCGTGTAGTTCACCATTGAGAAAAGCACTTTTAACATCCATTTGATAAACCTTAATATTCTTATAAGCAGCATATGCCAGAAAGATTCTAATCGACTCTAAACTTGCAACTGGAGCATATACTTCAATGTAATCAATACCCTCTTGCTGATGAAAACCTTGCACCACTAAGCGTGCCTTGTTTCTCACAATCACCCCTCGATCGTCTTTCTTACACTTAAATACCCACTTAGTCGAAATAGCTTTCTTGACTCTAGCAGGTTTGTCGATTAAATCCCAAACACCCAAACGTGCAAATTGTTGTACTTCTTCTTGCATAGCTTCTACGCAATAAGGATCTTCAAGTGCCTTACCAGCTGTTGTCGGTTCTACTTGTGATAGAAAGTAAGTGAATTTTGCAAGATTTACAATTCCCGATGAATGTAAATCAGCATATGCACACAATACGTTATTCTTACTTGACGAAGAAACTTGATGACGTGTTTGTAGGCCCACATCAAGTTCTCCAATGATGTTTTAATGTGGATGATATCCATGAATCCGAAGAGTGGGATTCTCAGGAACAACAACATTATCAAATAAGTTAGTGTAATGTTCACCAAGTTCATGAGATGAAACATTATCACTATCAAGTTCAATAACCAGATCATCAGCTTGACTGTCATCGGATTAAGAAGTAAATACATTATCAACCTGATTATCATCACATGGATCTTCAGTTGAAGCTGAAGTTGGAGCTTCAACATCATTAGAACTTGAAAATCTTGGAATAGCCAAATGATCTTCAAAGTATGCTCGAACTAGATCTTCATCTATGTTCTCTGTTGATGGAGTAAATGAATTAAATAAGCCATCATAGTCAAACATCCAGTCGGGACCTTTCCCTTGAGGAGGAGTGGTGTAATTTTGACAGTCCACATGATACCATTCCTCAACACAACCAGAAGTGAAATTAAATACTGGTTTATTTGGAGATGCATATCCCAAGAAATATCCTTCAATGGTTTTTTCTTCAAATTTACTTGCATCCTTATTCAGCACTGTACAAGGACACCAAAAAGTCTCCAAATACTTTAAGTTAGGCTTTCGATTGTTTAAAAGCTCGTAACTTGTCTTCTTGAGTCGTTTAACAGTTAAAACCCGATTAAGCGTATAGCAAGCTGTATTCATAGCCTCATTCCAGAATTGAACGGGGAGCTTAGAATCAGCAAGCATAGTTCTTGCAGATTCAATCAAAGTTCTATTCTTTCGTTCAGCAACACCATTTTGTTGTGGTACATATGGTGCACTGTATTCTCGGTGAATTCCAGTTTGAATATGTAGGTCCCCCCGGGGACGTCGCCGATCGATACGAGATCCGCACGAGGTCTAGGAGTGCGGAATCCTCCTAGACTCGTTAATGGTGTACAAGATAAAGAACACAAACACGTACACGAACAAATACACGAACAAATACAAGAACGGGATAAACAAATCTGCAGATTCTTATATAATAATCAAAACACGTTACATACCGTAACCAAACAGAAAACACGACTGACCCGAGGTGAGCTCTACCTCGGGTCGTCTCACACGACTCTCCTAGTCACTTACTCTCTCTAAACAAACAAACTACTCAAGACACACACTGATTTCTGGATACAAAACCTAAACAAGACACACATATATATAGACAAAACATCTTCTCGGGCTTGGGCTTGGCCAGTAGGCGAAGTTGTTCATAACTTCGCCTATGGCGAAGTTGTGATAACTTCGCCTAAGGCAGAAGTTGTTACAACTTCGCCGTTGGCGAAGTTGTTCTAACTTCGCCTAAGGCGAAGTTGTGCTAACTTCGCCTGTGGCGTTCCGCTGGTCTGAATTGCATAGCGACGGTCACAAAATGCACCAACAGTCTCCCCTTTGACCGTTGCTCTCAATTCTAACAAACACAAAAGATCATCTGTTACAAAACATGCACCAACAGACTCCCTATTAACTGATGATCTTCTGTTTGCTCATCAACCAGCCGTGTCTGAAACTGTCTTGTAGCTTCACAAATCTACCAATCACCCAGCGTCTTCCATATCAGATCTCCCCTTCAGTGTAAGCATCTCCGACTATAACAATTGAGGTCTTTGAAATGCATGCATCCTCGTGCCAATAGATCATCTCAACCAATCACGTGAGTCCATCTGACTTCACCAACACATGAAGTTGGGCTTCCTCCACAACTTCACCAACTCGTCGGCATACGATAAGGTTTAATCTTCAACTACTCAACATCAAGTGATCAATTTCATCACAAAACCACCTTGACAGAATCTAACACATGACCATTAATTAATCCGAAGCATCTTCAATCACCAGGGATAACGATCAAGAACATAAACACTTTAGTTCCCGATTAAATCCAACTTGTTCCAGAATTTTCACTCTAATAAATAAGCATCACGTTTCACAAAATGCACCAACAGAATACAAAAGAAATCCAACACATTGTTCATGAATTCAGTACCATTATCACTTCGAATTCTCCTCACCTTGTGTTTGTATAGTGATTCGATCTTAGTGATAAGATTTTGTACCAAAACGGGCGTTTGATCTTTCGAATTCATAAATAACACCCATGAGTATCGTGAATAATCATCAGTGACAACAAGACAATACCAATCCCCAGAGATACTCGCACGATTCACTGGACCAAACAAATCCATATGAAGACGTTCAAAAGGAGTATCAATGGAATTCAATAACTTAGAAGGATTAGACTTTTTCATCTGCTTGCCTTCTTGCATGCAACGCAGTGATCAGATAACTTAAAGTTCTTCAACGAAACACACTCAACTAAATCATTAGCCATTATATAATTCATCTTACGAGCATGTATGCGACCCATTCTACGAAGCCGTAGAATAGAGTCCTTCTCGGTTGCTTTGGAGACAAAACATGTTTCGATAGACGTTGATACTTTAGAACTCATATTTAAGACATAAATATCATTTGATCGTGGTGATCGCATGACAACCATATCCTTAGGAATAACATATCCCGGTTTCAAGATAAGACACTCTTCATTAGTAAATATCGTGGTGTACTTCTTATCGCAGATTTGCGACACACTCAATAAATTATGGTCCACCTTGTCACAGTAATTAACCTTTTCAAAAGTAATGTGACCATTCGAAACTTCACCTTCCTGTGTGATCATGCCCCCAGAATTCCCAGCAAACGCTACATAACCCCCTTGAATATTTCTCACATTGGTTAATAAGTTGAGGATTCCAGTGATATGACGAGAACTTCCGTTATCCATTATCCAGTTTTCACCAGAAATGGTCTTGGATGTACCCTACACACAAAATAAAAGTGATTAGTTCAAAAGGGCAGCCCAGGCCTCTTTGATCGTTAATTTGAATAGATATCAACTGTTGTTCAGCCGCTTGAGTATAAGTTACTGGCTTCTTAGACTTTCGTCTTAAAAAAGCAGCTTGAACAATGTTTGAATTTGTGTTCTTACATATTGGCGCACTTGGAACAAATTTAGGTTTCACTTGGGCATGGGTTTCATTGACATGAATTACCTTTCGAGGATTCACATTTGAAAACATAATGTGTGTATCATCCTCTCACGACACAGGTCGTTTTAAAATCTCCTTTATCACAGGAACCGGTTTTGAATGTTCCTTGACAAAAGGATGGAGATTCTGAGATTTCTGTTGACCACAATTTCTCACTACGTGACCTTGTTGACCACATAAAAAGCAACTTCGCATGTCAACATGACCATGCGTAGGTTTGACAGAAACATATGCAACAGAAGGTTGATAACTTACATTTTCAGTAAAATGTTTGGCCAAATCATCAGAAGTTACAGAATTCTTTTTCATATAAAAGTCAAGGTTAGAACAATTGGAAAAACTTTTCAATGTATCTGTTCCAGTAGATTTTACAAATTGAACAGTTTTAGCATGTTTTAACAATTGTCTTGCTTTAGTTAACGGGTCTGATGAGTTCGATGTTTTAGCACAAACATATTTACGTTCCAACTCTTTCAACTTGTCAGTTTCATTGTAAAAGACGCTCTCAATTAGTTCAGGTTTAATGATACTAATCGGGATATCTTTTTCAGTGAACATTGTGTTCATCCCTTTTAACTTAAAAAGTCTAGCAGATGATGGCTTAGAACTTGGAGGGTTAATAAAACGCATTATTAATTGTCATTTTCATAGATAACTCAGCCTTGAGATCATGATTACTTGTCGACAATGCTTCATTCTTCTCATGAGATCTCATTTGAGATTCAAGAGATTGTCAATAAGTATCCTTTAGCGAAAGCAATTTCTCTCACTGAATTATCATTATGATTCTTTAAGGACTAACTTAGGTTTGTTAGTTTCACATTCAACACATGTTACTTTAACAGATGAAGTAGCAGATATAGAATGACTAACCTCATTGATCTTGGCCATACAAGCAAAAATAGTTGGAGACTTGTCACAAGAGTCATCAGATGCAGATTCAGAATCATTGTCAGAGGACAGCTCACTTCCACTTGCATCTTGAAAGTCTTTAGTTAGTCCAAACATAGCCAAATTTGCTTGATTCTCATTACACAGCAGTCGTTGTGACCAATCATTTTCATCACCTAACATTGCTTGTGACCCAGAAGTAGATGGTTTCTTTTCAGCATCATTACCTCGTGGTGTAGAAGAACTTTGACTTTTACCACGAGGACCAGTATACTCCTTTTTCAGCTTGTCACATTCTTTTGCAAAATACCCGAACTCTTGATAATTGTAACATTTCACTTTTAACTTGTCAAATCCCAATTTCTTGTTCAAGGCATGAAGATCTTTGCCAGTCCTTTGCATGAATCTCTTAACCTTACGAACAATCATAGCCATGTTCCACTTCAAGTCCATGATCTCTAAATCATCTGGATCAATATGATCATAATCTTCATCAGTCAGATCACTTGAGGCTATGTTACTACTCACCAAATTTTCATATGAAGACATGAAGGCTGTCAGAAAAGCAAAATTTTGTTCAGCTTCCTTCATGTTTACACTAGGTGGTGGAGCAAATGGATTTGTAGTAGATGAATTTCCAGACACAACAGAAACACCAGGTGATCCAGAATTACTAGCAGTATAAAAACATGCTCTTGGATCATTATGTATGGTTGTTTCATTTTCACTTGCGTGCTGTGTAAGATTTGCAGTGATTGGAGAAATAATCAAACTTAGAGGCATGCTACCACTATAGAAAGCAGGATCTTGACTTTCTTTGGAGGACTTCTAACATTTGAGATCGTATTCTCTTGCTTCAATATTTTGCAAGAATTCTGTTGCAGTCAAGTCTTCATTCAAGAAATAGTTATTCTTTTTCAGAACCATTAAGAACGTAGAATAAGAACTTGGTAGTGCACTCTTGATAGTGTCAATCTTGTCAACCTCGGATGTTTCCAATTTCATTTTGTCCATCTCAGCAATCAAGTGATTAAGCCTAGTAGTCATCTCCTCAACTGTTTCTCCTTTCAACAAGTTAAAGTTTTGAAATTGAAACTTAAGCATTACCCTCTTACTCTCAGCTGTATTTCCCATACTCCGCATACAAATATGTTGAAATAGAGAAGCACGGATCTTTATGCTACCCACTTGGTGAAAGACTTTTTCGGGTAAAGCCATAGTAAGAGTAGAGTAAGCCTTTGTTTCAATCTCTAATACTTTCTTCTCTTCTTGTGAATATTGAGAAATAGCTTTAGGAGTAAAACCAATAGTGTCATCTCCAATCATTGGAACAACATATATTTCATCTAAGCAATATGTGCAGTTATGGTGAACAGAACCCGAATGACCACGGAAACGGGGTTCCCATTTAACAAAATCGCAAAATTTCATCAACCTTGGACATTTCGAATATGAGCCTATCTCGGTATGAAGTTGCAACATTTGCTGCATTAACATGTTCTGTGAAGCTAGTGCATACATACCAGCCATGTTAAATGAAAATATTTTCAAACCGCAAGGGTTAAAGTTGAAAATAAGATTAACGAACTGTGAATAGTTGTAACAAACTGTGAACAGTTGTAACGAACTGTGAACAGTAATTAACGAATCACAACTTAACGAAGTTAAGATTGAACAAGTAACGAATCAGAAATAAATCAATGAATCAGACGGTCAACGAATTAAATGATCAACGAATCAGATGGTCAACGAATTAGATGATCAACAAATCAGATTCTCAACGAACTAGATGATCAACGAATTAAAAACAATAACTTTGACGAATTGAAAATAGTTTATAACGAATCGAGAGGTATACGAATGAGTTTCTCGAAACAAAAAACTTTGACATGATTTAGTATTAACCAATCCATCCCTACAATAACATCGAAACTACCTGTTTTCTTAGGATTGAGATCAATACGAAACTTCACTTTATTAAGAGTTATGACGCAATCCCGTACTACCGAATCAATAATAATAGAAGTCCCATCAGCTACTTTTACGGAAAAGGGCTTGGATAACTTATCTAGAGGCTTATCAACAATATGCGCAAAATCCATAGAAATAAAACTCTAATCGGCACATGTATCAAATAATACTGAAGCATAATGTTTATCAATGAGAAACGTACCATTCACCACATCGATATAGCTTTGAGATTGATTCACATTCATCATAAAAGCACGACCATTAGACCCTTGAGGGGTTTGAGCAACTTGGTTCAATATGGGAGCTTGAATAGTAGGGGCTTGAGTTAATGCGGATGGAGGAGCCATAATCTGAGGCAATAAAGGAGAATAGGTTTGCGGTGCATAAACTGAGGGAACTTGAGGTTGGTAGGTTTGCACTTGGTAGGCTTGAGTAGTATAGTATGATGCGGGGTATACTTGGGCTTGTGGTGGATGTCATGACATTGGCTTGATGAGCATAGGAAAATAATGGCATGTGTTGCGTAGATGGTTTGGGTATCAACAATGGTAGAAAGCACGGGTATTAGGAACACCGGGCTGAGTAGGGTTAGTAGCAGGTTTAGCAGTAGGGGGTGCATACCGTGTTTGAGCGGCTTGCTAACCAGGAGGTGCACGGAAAAAGTTAGCAAGATGACCGTAATGGTTGCATTGAGTGCACAGCCGGTAAAGGGATTGAGCAGGGTGATGGCGGTTACATATGACACAAAGGGGATGAGGACCAGTGTAGGCTCTTTTGTTTGGGGCATTGGGGTTATTGGGTTGGTTGACAAAGTATTGTTATTGTAAGCAGGCTTGGTTTCAGCTTTGACATCGGTGGAGGAGTCGGTTTTAGTCTTTTCAGGAGTAGGCTTGGAATCCTTACGAGACAAGGTTCCATCCCTAACATGACTATCGGTGAGAGAAGCGGCTAGGTCCATAGCCTCACCGATGGTTAAGGGGTCACGACTCACCACGGCATCACGGAAAATGGTTGGTAAACTGCTAATGTATTTTTGAATGCTCCGGGTCTAGGGGGTTACAAGGTGGGGCACGATTAAGCTAAGTTGACGGAAGCAGTTAGAGTAGGTGGAGTTATCCCCACCAACTTGTTTGAGCTCCCAAAACTCGTCCTCAAGCCTTTGCAACTCATGATCAGGGCAGAACTCCTTCTTCATCGCCTCTTTCAGGTCCTCCCAAGGCATGGCTAAATCTGAATCGGATCCTTGGTCAGCCTTCAAGGCACTCCACCATGTGATAGCTCGTTCCTCGAACATGCTCGAGGTGAAGTTAGTCAGTTTAGCGTCCGAGTATTCACAGTGGATGAACACGTTCACCATCTTTTCAAACCATTGCAGCAGCTTGGTGGCATTTTCCTCACCACGAAAGGAAGTGGGTTTGGTACTCAAAAATTAACGGAAATCATAGTTGTTCAGTGCAACCGAAGTAGCAGATCCATTGGAGTTGAGGCTTTGGATTTGGGTGATAATTGTGGGCATAGTAGCAGCAAACTCCTTCGTGATACTACCGGCCAAGCGGCGATCGTTAGAACCAGATGAACGTTGGTGATGACGGTGATTTCTGAACGAAGACATTCTATGAGAAATGAAAGTAAATTATTAAAAGATGAGGGGTCATATGAGAAAATATTTATGAGTTGACTCAACTAATGAGGTTAACGTGAGATAACTAGATGAGGAGATGAGGTTAGTTTAAAAGTTAGAATTTTTTTTATTTAAGTTAGCTTTACAAAAAACTAACAAAATATATTTGTGGATGTTGGACCCCAACTAGCTTTCCATGGCAAATTGAATGGCCCAACAAAACAAACAAACAAAAGTAATGGAGTTGGACGACCCACGAGCTCTACATGGCATTTTAACTGTAACAACTAGATAACGATTTAAAATAAGTGAGTTGGACGGTCAGTCGGTCCCCGATTCACCCACTTAAGTACATAATAATTAGTCTAGTAACCAAAACAACATGTTGACAAGACGATTTCGAAATTCTGCTTTTGTGAAAAATCAATGAATATTAAAGGCGGAATCAATAATACTCAAGATGTTGCTTAGTAGACAGAAATGTATCAAACACACAAAGTAACTCAAAGGATTTCAATTTATATTATGAAGGATACAATGAAAATAAATTAGGGTTTCTGCGTGGAATTTATATTATAAAGGTATTCTTTTAAGGAAAACGCCAGCTGTCAAATCACAATATTCGCTCTATGTCCGTTGTCATAGGTGTGCCCTAAATTTTTTCTTAAATAGGCATGTCTTGACATATTCTAGAAACCCTAATGATTGATTCTTAATATATTCAAACGTATTATAAAATAATACTAGTGTAAACAGGTATTCGAGTAGGCTTTTAAGCTTTTGTCATTTTCAAACTGACCTGGTAACCATTAAGTGTACTTGGAACAGTTATCCGAGTAAACGTTACTTAGGATATTTTCTATGTCCATCAAGCATACATCAATCTTCCTGATAATATCAAATTTTGCTTGATATATATCCTACGAGCAAACTTGTTCTTCTTGGACCCCTTCAACCTTTTGTTACTTAACTTTTTTACACAAGTTCAAGTGTTCTGGTGACATTGTAGCTTCCTTTATGTTGAACCTTGCTCGTTAGAATTCCATAGAGTAGTTTATACAATATCTTCCATCAAGTTTGCTTGGACCACTATGTATTAATAAATCTTGCTCGACCCACCAAAATGCTTGGTTTAGTCAATGGTTTGCTCTGAAACCAACCTTACTTGACTTGAAGAAAAACCTTGCTTGATGAAGTGTAGTTTGCTCTATCTAACACTTAGAAGACTTCAAGAAGATAACCTTGCTCGTAAAGAAAAATACCTTGCTTGAATAAGTTTAGGCTTGCTCGAAGGCCTAAGTTTTCTCGGTTTCCTTACTTAGCCATTTTCTGAGGAGGTTGAGAAGATTCCAATATTCCTTTGTCATATTCATATTTCAACAATCTCCCCCAAGATCATGCAGGGCATCAATTTGTGATTCATTTTCAAAATTATCATCGAGTTTATTCTCCTTGAACATAACGTCTTCAAGAATATTTCCTGCCCAGAATCTCTTTCTTTTTCTTGTATATCTCAACAAGTCAGCAGGCCAGATTTTCTCATCTTACTTCATCTCAGCAAACAAGCTTTGATTCATCATTCTGTTTTCCTTTTTAGCCATTTCATCTTGAATTTTCTTTCCATCATAATCAACAACCAGCTGCCTACTAACATTTTCCTTTTTCAGGATCGTCAGTAACAGTGGGAAGGATCAATTCAGGCTTAGGAGATTCATCAACCCTTCAATAACATCTTGTTTAAGTTCCAAGGTTCTTCCTCCGTTCAAACTCCTCCATTAAAACCCCTGCTCCTCCACTTCGTTATCAGACAAAAATCTGTTAATCTTGTCATGCCTTTGAATTGCTTCTTCAGCTGACTCATCAACAAAGAGGACCTCATCACTAGACTCAATTCATTTTGTTTCATGGGTTGCAACTGGCCTTCATGCTCAGCCACTGACTTCCCCTTGATCATACTTATATCATCATGAATACTTTCAGGTCGAGATGGGCCAACTTCCCTCACCACTGTGGGTGGGAAGTCTTGAGGGAATTCATCAATTTTTTTGAATAAATCATTTAGCTCATTATCAACCTCCTTTTCTTTTTCAATTACAATCAATGATTCGACATCTTCAAACTCTCCATGTAGTATATCAAGATCCAAATCATCCTCATTATGATTAATTTTATCTCCTTCATCATTTACAACCTCATCAGTTATCACATTTTCAATAACATTCTCAACAACATTTTCAATAGTTTCACCATTCTTTATCTTTTTCACATCCTCCATATTCTCATCACCTTCTGTTAAATTTATATCAACCTCATTTTGGTTAACCACCCTCTCATCCTCCTTCACCACAATGTTCTCAACCACCATGTCATCATTCATTTCAGGCTCATCAACATTGTAATCTTGTACTACTCCATCTAAAATATCAGCCTCATATCCACCACTTTCTTCCTCCTCATCACTACCATACAAGTCTCCCAAAGATTTTAAGATATCCTCATTATCAGCACTAGCAACAGGTAAATTCTCCCCCTGTTTTGGTGCAGCTGAGGTCCTCTCAACCTCACTTACCAGGGTTTGAATTCTTAACATAGCATGTTTCAGTTGGGATTCCAAATCAAAATTTTTCTTTTTCAATGCCTCATTCTCCCTTCTTAAGTCACAATTTTCAAGTAGCACATTCATGTGCCTATCAAAGAGTCTCATCCAGGCATCAGGAGATGGTGAGTTTATGGGTGAAATAGGAAATGGATTAGGAATTTGAGTTTGTTGAGTGTCATGGGTTGGGCTTTCAATAATATTTTCACTGGTGCTTGGTAAAGGGTTTGTGGTTTGAATGGTAGGTATATTTGGTTTGTTAGAGGTTTGGGAATGTGTTGGTGATTGGTAAGGTATGTTGGGTTGGTTTATATGGTGGGCCGAAATGTATTCTGTTATGTATGGTTCATGTTTTGGTTGATCTCTGGTCTGGGTTTGGGTTTCGTTTGGTGGTGAAATGGGTGGGGATGGAATGTATAGTTCATTTGTATGGTCATGGTGAGGTGGTGAAGGATTATATGGTTCATGAGTATGGTAATGGGGTGGTGATTGGTGTTGTGGTGAAATAGGTGGTGTAGAAGCAAGGTTCGCATCATTTGTTGTCTCGCCCTGAACTTGTGCTATTACATCATTCACAACTGTGTTAAAAATATTGTTAACATTTACAATCCCCTCATCTCTTTCAAAATGTTCTTCAATAACAATATCAACACCTCCACCATCATTATCATCATCAGAATCAGACATGTCGTCATCATCCTCATTGTCATTACTATCTACATCACTATTCGCTCTTGGTGACTCTAGAACTTATATAATCTCCATGTTATTGTCAATCAGCCAAGAGAGAATATCGTATTCCACCTTCGGATTAAAATTGCTTGTTGCACCCAACCAGGCAATTCTTCTATACACAATTTGGTCTTATAGGACACGGGTAATATCCAAAGTTGGAAGATCAGGGCAAAAAATATTAAATATGATCTGTAAGAATTTTGGGTTCATGATAAATGTGTCTCCAGTCCTCTTCCTTAAGTTTACTACTAGGCCATCAAAGAAAAATCTTGAAAACTTGAAAGGCCGATTATATACGACAACAACTGTAGCTGTAGACATCTCTCTGCTCATAAGGGTCCAGATACCCCTCCTTGTTGTAACAATTGGATTATGCGAAGTATAAAAAATCGATATAATATAGGGAAGGATACAATGAAAATAAATTAGGGTTTCTAGGTGGACTGTTTGTATTTGTGGCAGCTTTTACGTCGCAAAATATTCTTTTCAGAGGCAGCCATTAAACAACAATATCCGCTCTGTATCAGTTGTCATAGGCGTGCCCTAAAATTTCCTTAAATAGGCATGTCCTGACATCTTCTAGAAACCCTAATGATTGATTCTTAACATATTCAAACGTATTATAAAATAATACCAGTGTAAACAGGTCTTCGAGTAAACTTGTAAGCTTTTGTTCATGTCGAGCAGACCTGGTAACCATTAAGTGTGCTTTGAACAGCTCTTCGAGTAAGCTATACTCAGGATATTTTATAAGTCTTTCAAGCATACTTCAATCTTCCTGATAATGTCAACTTTGCTCGATACATATCCTACGAGCAAACTTGTTCTTCTTGGATCCCTTCAACCTTTTGTTAATTAACTTGTTTGAACAAGTTCAAGTGTGCTGGTGACACTGTAGCTTGCTTGAGGTAGAACCTTGCTCGTTAGAAGTCCTTAGAGTAATTTCTTCAATAACTTCCTTCAAGTTTGCTTGGAGCACTGCTTATTAATAAACCTTGCTCGATCCACCAAAATACTTGGTTTGCTTGGTTTAGTCAAGGGTTTTCTCTGAAACCAACTTTTCTTGACTTGAAGAACAACCTTGCTTGATGAAGTGTAGTTTGCTCGAACTAAAACTTAGAAGACTTCAAGAAGATAACCTTGCTCGTAAAGCAAAATACCTTACTTGAATAAGTTTAGGCTGGCACGATGGCCTAGGTTTGCTCGGTTTCCATACTTAGCCATTTTCTGAGGAGGTTGAGAAGATTCCAATATTCCTTTGTCATATTCTTATCCCAACACGACCCATGAGTGTTACATGGCATTTTAAGTATCCCAACTAATTAACGAATTATCAATACAATGAATTTGGATGACCCATGAGCGTTCCGTGGCATTTTAACTGTACCAACTTAAATAACGAACTAACGAAATAAAGTGTGGGTATTTGGAGTATCTTGTGAATCACCACATTGATTACTCCAAAAAAATATGAAACCAAGTTGAGAAATGGATAGTCGGGTACCCAACTAACCATTATAAACAATATAACACAATAATCGGAAAGGTTATCAAATTTAAGCCACGAACCACTTTGAATTCAGTTTAATATCATATATGGAATGCAACCACTAAGGTGGTCACGTTGACAGCCTAAGGTGTCGGTCATATGACAGTTGTGTCCCGCTTTGGCCTATAAGTTCGAGTATCGTGGCCAAGTTATCCTCCAGGTAAGGAATAGCGTCTTACCTTGGGTTCTCGGAACCGTTTTGCTAAGGCCCGACTCACAGTTCTCTCACCCTTCCAGGTACTACAAGACATGCCACACAAGCTTACCTTAATGTGAGGGAGTAAAAACAACATTAGGGAATTCTTAAGGAATTTTCCAAAAATAAAAGCAATCAAATTTGATTTTTAAATTAAATAATATTTAAATTTTGAGGCATAGCCTCGGAGTTGTGTGTGTGTGCATGACAGTAATATAATAATCAAAAAGAATTATTAACTAAGAAAGCAATAGACAATCAAATAGAACACATAAGGTAAGCAAATAAGCACACATAGGGCTTCTAAGCATGTTACTAAGACATTTCTAACGACCTAACTTAAACCTTCGTCTCTAATACCAATCTATCGCACCCCAACCTACGGTGAAAATGTCGGGGCATGAGCTGATTGCTCACAACTCTCAAGATACTATCATGCAATAATTAAAATGATAATATCTATTATTTAAATTCAAGTATTCCAACAAGGTTCAAAAGCAAAATACATCAAAAGGTTTAAAAGAAAACTACATCAAATCCATGAATAAAACTAATAAAATAAATTCAAATTTATTTCTTGATTTCTCTTATAATCAACCCTATGTTTCTTCAAAAGATCCTGATCAATCAATTCATATGGTAACTTGCCTATACGTTAAAAATACAAATAATTTGTCAACACTAGGTTGAGTGAGTATAACACCAGACAAGTGAAATATATAATAAATAAAGAAAAGTGCAAACTGTCTCAAGTGAGATAAGTAACTTAACCAATTAGGCAAATATATAAGTTATCGGTAAAACCGTTGTAATGCGTCGGACGTTGGCTACTACGACATTTGTATGATTATACTATTTATGAGATTATGATGGACCTCTTCGAATGTGAATCAAATAGATCATATAAGCAAATAACACATTAGACATAAATTTGTACACACACATGATTAACAGTTGCAATTGAGTATTATGTAATAATGAAATACCTAATAACGCGTATTTCCCCAAAACAATAAAAAATAGTTAAAGAGGGGAGTGTGATAATCACCTTATCGGATGAGAAAACGAGGATATTAATATAATAAGAATGAGAACAGTAGATCATGCTTTGAGGATAAAGCCTAATAAAAAACTAAGTGAGGAAACAATAAATATATATAACTGACGGATTGAAAGAAAAGTGGGAATTTAATGATCAGTTATTATTATTTTGATGAATGTGTATTACTTAGATTTTTTTATAGATCTTTTAATATAAATCTTTAAATAAACGTTAACTAACATATCTAATAAATAAAAATATTATGTAAAAATACATGTTTATGATATATAAGTATAAAAAATTATTTTAATTATTTATATATATATACACACACACACACTAGCAGGAGCCCGCGTGATGCGGCGGCGCTAACAATTTGTAACATAGTACTCGTTTCCAGTAGTATATCGATCATCTCGTAATATTATTATGTAGTACTTGTGTTAGTTTTCTCAATTTGGAAACAACTCAATACAAATACAGTGGCCACCAATTCTATTTTTCAAATTCTTGTGGCTTACTAACTCAACTAAGATGATTTGATGTTAATCTTGTATTTTCCTTAATATGTATAGATTTATAAACTTCCATTTTGATTGCTTTTAAGATAAATAGTACAAATTATTCTTATGAATCTATGTATTTTAGGAAATATGCAATTACCCAAACATTAAAATTCATTATGTGATACCTTATAATTTATAAAATTATAATGTTCCTTATGTAATTCATATATGTATATTTAACGTTTTCTATATTTTCATCCGTGTGTTACACAAGACCATAACCTAGTAACAATATTACAAAATACTTAAGCTTGGTGAAGAAGCTAGATTGTGATTTGAAATATTTGGTAGAAAAAGAAAATTAGGACATTTCTTGCACGCTACGAAGTCTGCAAAATATGCAGGTCTGTAAAGAAAAGCTTACACTTTTACTAAAAAACTTGTTTCAAAACCATTTCAAATTATTAATTTAAAAAAAAATATGTTTTCTCCAGAGAACAAAGTCAAACACATGATGATACAGTGGTTTGCTATAAAACTAGGGAACCTTCCAAAACCTTATACAAAACTCTACCCATGAAACCCATGACTATTGAGAAACGTACTCATGAAACCCTTCTGCAAACACATACCGCTAGTGCATTAAAGGGGCTGTTTCGGTTATCATCTTAGTAAGAACTACATCTCGATTCCAGAGCATTTCTCACCAGTCTGGTCACAACCATTGCTTCTACTTTTTAAAGACCAACAAAATATAATTCAATTAAACAAACAAACATTCACAACACACTCTGTTCCAAAAGGTTGCATATCTCGAGATGAAAAGGTAAAATAAATTTGAATATTATAAATTAAATGAAAATAACAACTTCTGATGCACCATTTTTAATTTGCTTTTTCTACAAATTTTCTTCACACATTTCCAATAAACCTTAAAATATTTAATTAATTTTCTATAATCAACTATTCACATTACACCAACACTACCTCCTAAAACTCATCTTCTCCAAAGCTCTACCCATTGTTCTTCTTCCATAATATTAGTTAAAAACAAAAAACCGCTCCCAGGTACTTTTGTGTTGCTCCTACAAAAATACCAAAAGGGTCTTCTCTTGCCTAACTGGAAAAGCTCCATAAGCACCCACTTTTTGTAAACTGCTTGCCTCACTGGTCTTCCCTTGCCTTAAGTCGTCTAAAGCGCAAAATGGTGGTGGAGGTTTCTTCTCCCTCGTTGGTTTTCTCTCGGTTATATTCTCAATTAAAATTGACGTCTGGATCCGCCATTTGTACACTGGTTAACTCTTCGAGCTCCCTCTTTCTCTCCACGTCACTATCTCTCGATCTACCATTTTACATCTTAAACCAGATCTAGGACCATAGATTGAGGTTTAAGGTAACATTGGTGTGAAGAAGAAAAGGTGGGAGTTTGAGGTGTGAAGTGCATGGGGAGTTTGTTTATGTAGGTTGTTTGAGGTTGTGCTGATTGGTTGATGAGGGGTGACGCGGATCAGGATGTTTTGATCAAGATGTTTGGATTGTGAGTGAGGGTTTCTGAAAAAAGTGAAAAGGATCTGGGTTGGGGTTTCTGAAAAGTGAAATGGTCCCAAGTGCTATACAAAGTTGTAACATATGTTGCTACAGTTGTAATCTCTTAATTTTAAGAGATTTGAGTGAAATGACCTTCTTGTCCTTCCTATATTTATATATATATATATATATTAGTAGGTGCCCGCGCGATGCGACGGCGACAAGAATTCACAACACAATACTCGTTTCCTATTTGTTTATTAATCCTCTCATAATATTATTCCAAAACATCTAAAAAATACCATTGGTCTAGAAATATTTTAGATTATCAACAATTCAACACGAAATCATGTCACAAAACCAAATTTATTAACGTAAGGATTCATTATTATATAAGAGTACTTTTTTGCTAACAAAAATAGTACAACAAGTTCTCAAATTCGTTAACCCGCGAGATGTTGCGACGACAACAAAATTAGTACACCAAGTTCCAAGTTTGACCAGCGCTTTACTCAACAATTTTGTGTACAACCAACCAAGAAGCTGAAAGTATGGCATATTGTACAACCAACCAAGAAGCTGAAAGTATGGAATATTGTAACTTGTTCAAAAGCCTAAAAGATTATTTTTAAGTAAACAGAAGCAAAAAAATGTATGTTACATGGTAAAGCTGAGAAAGAGTACATGAAACCCATACGGAAAACCAGGTTCTTAGATGTACATGAAACCCATAAAGACAACAAGAAAAAAGTGAAACAATGTAGCATAAAATAATAAAATATTAAAACTAACATCTTTTTATTCATGTTCTTGTTGTGCTTCATCTAAATAGGAACAAACAACAACCCGAACTAAAGCATGTGGCATCTTTGTACCACGGCTCGCGATAAAGTCCCTTCATAAATATAACATTAGAATAAACTCCCTCAAGACCTGTGTTCTTGACTCCCGAAATTAGAAAATAAGATTATAAACTATAAGATAAAATTTTAAAACTTTACGGTTACAAAATATTGACAAGAGCAACAATGATCATCAGAAATAAGTTCTTTTACGGATTTATATGCAACACCAGGTCAACCCAAACACGACCTGTTTAGCTAAACGGGTTAACAAGTTGAACCAAAATGATCCGAACCCGTTTATACTTCTTCGTATTATTCTTTATGGCAAAAAAAACATCTTTTCCCTAGAAGTATAATTATGTATAATATAACCCTAACAAATATCTTATTCCTAGTAGTATAAAATTGCTTTGTCCTAGTAGTATAAATACATATGTTTTTGCTGTAAAAATTTATAATACTTTAGCATTTAATTGATGTTATTTTAGTGATACGTCATAAAATAGAATGCATTTATAATACTTCAAACATGTTACAAATTATATTTGTTTTGATGATGCAAGCAGATGTAATCTACCAAAATATTCCATTGATTACATTAACTCATAATGAGCACAATTGTCGACAACATGGATACGGTCATAGATAAGTAGCCACGGACGTGCGAAGTTAGGTTCCAAATAGGTCCCAAAACAACCTGCTCAATAAAATTCTTACCATCAATAACAATAACAAGAGTTTTAAAATTATAAATTTGTATATATTACTTACTATCCCATTTTGCCCTTTACGCTCTTGGATTTCTGCAGCCATGAGGCATCAAATGTAAACTGGCTAAGTGGCACCCAAAGTGTATTTTTGAAATATAAATCTTCTAAAAAATTATATCATATAGGATTGATTTATTTACTAAAAAAATATAAAATCCGGTTCTAGTTTTTGGTTTCGGTTTAATCGGCTTAAACAAATAAAAATCAGGTTATGGGTTGCCAGCTGACCCTACAAAAGTCATTTTTTTAAATATGATTAAAAGAAAATCACTCAAGTAGATTCAACACAAAATGTTCATTAATCTGACATGCAGATTCAACGCAAGGTTTATTCGTTTAAGAAATAATAGATAACGATGTGACATAGTGATTGCAATGATGATAAAATTACCTCAAAATCATCACGGAGTTGGGACTCGAAGTTTTTGATGGGGTCGTGCTGCGATCTTTGCCTTTTCTTCGGCAACTATTTCTCAGTATTTCTTAGACATCCTTTTCGTCATCGGATTCGATCTCTTCTTTTAAGAGATTTGTATATATATACATCAAATCATGAAAGAAGAAGCTGATAGCCTGATACAAGCAAAACACAATTTATAACTCTTGAAAAAATCATTAAATTTGATAAAATACTTATTCAAAAAAGTAGTATTAGAAGTAGTAGTAGTAGTAATAATAGTACTAAAAGTATATAGCATTAGCGATGAGCTTGATACCGTACCTGTACCGAAAATACCGATCCCAAAAATCGCGAATTCTTGGTACCGGTACTGAAATATCCGTTTCGGTATCGGGATAGTACCGGTACCGACGGTAAAAAATCGGGAAATACCGGTACGATATCGTACTAGTACCATACTGACCCTGAAACTCAAAACTTTAGTACCGATTCGGTACCGAATTTGCTCATCCCTATATACCATAAGGAAGCTCTGTATCTAAAAACACCGCCTGTTTCAACAGTCCAATACCCCTTTGGTACATCCCCACCTCTGGATACATGGAAAAATATAAAACCCTGAATATTAGTTTCTAATTGACACAACTTATACCGCGGTTTTGAGAGTTTATATGTGTTGTGAATCAACCAAGCATCCACTCTTTATTTATAGTAACAAATAAAAATTAAAAAAAAAGGTCAAAAAATCAAAAACCTGGTTCTGGTATAGAGAGGAATCAGTTTCAGTATGTAACCGAACATTAATAAAATCGGGTTCATTCTTGTGGATTTTGGATGCTCTCGCAAATGACGAAAGTGCAAGCCCTTTTCAAGAGACAACGACCTGCAAATAGAGTAAAGGAATTATTGAACAAAATTTTGGTTATGGTTCTAGTTCAAAGCCAAATTAATTGATTTTAACAAATTAAGTTAATTGTACAAACAATGATGGAATAAAATTTCGCTTCAAATTTTGAAAATGCCCCTAAATAATTTAACAGATTCCACAAACAGGACTACTCACCCGTATCAAATTTGAAGAAACTAAAAAGCCAAATGTTTAACTTTTAAAGTCAAACATGGTTTTTTCAAGCTACAAAACTGCTTGGCTTTTTTTAACTTGGACAAACTGTCTGAGAAAAGAAGCTAAATTATTTAACAAATTTTACAAATAAGAATACATTTCTCGCATTCTGAAAAATTACATGCATCAGTTACAAGAAAACAAAAACGTTGACTTTAAAAGGTAAAATTATGTGTTCTTTGTATAATGTCAAATTGTAGCCTACTAAACAGATACATATCCATATAATCACTTGAGTGAATATACTTGTACCTCAAAAAGATGGTATAGTTTGACTTTTGCGGTTATGTATTGACTTTCCCATAGTAATATTAAATAAAATAAATGACAAGTACTCTAATATGTGTAATAGATACTACAAATGCCAAAAGTTTTTATTATTATATATGAGAAAAGACGAAAACCCATATCAATTTTAGATTAAAGAAGTTGTAAGTTTGACCTCAAAAGTCAAATTGTACCTCGTTTCTTTAGATTAGATAAAGAGTTCAGGGACCTTGATGGCATTGAGAACATTCTTCTCTTGAGGTCTAAAGTGTAAACACAACAAGAACACTAATGACTTAAGGGGTCAACGGCAACCTTACGTGCCCCAAAACTGTGGTTCCCAATTGAATGATGTTCTCGATTAATGTCCAATTAAATTTTGTTAGTACATCGTTTTGGTCGTCTCGGCCTTTATAATAATTATGTTTTATTTATATTAATGTAAATGGCATTTTGGTAATTACCAATCCCATTAGTTATGTTTATCAGCTAATTCATTAAGGATGTTTAATGAATGATGCTATACGTTATTGTTATTGTCCATTCGTTAAGGATGTTTAACGAATGGACCTAGTTATTATTGATTAGTCACCATTCGTCATTGAATGTTGAGGAATGAGGTATAGCGAATGAGTCAATCGCTGTACTCATTAACTTATGTAAAGAATGAAGACGAATGAATCCATTCGTTACGGGATGTTTAACAAATGGACTTCATTTTCTATATATAGGTTGTTAAGCATTCATAATTTATTAAGTGTTACAATTATCAATCTGTGTGTCGGTACTCTGCCGATGAATTAACTGAATATGGAACCATCTGAATCAGATAAGATTGATACCGCTAATAATGCTCTACCTGGTTCTTATTCAACTTTTCTTCTTGTATTGAACGAAAATAGTTTCTTCAAGAATGAAGATCTCAATGCTATGGGTTTAAGCAGAAATATGAAGAAAGAGAGTATGATATGAGATGTCCGAAATCTTCGAAAGAAAATCAAAATCCAACATTATGTGGAGGATCTTTACTACTGAGCAATACTACAGCTCCAATCAATGCAATCCTCACTCAATCTTTTCAAGATGTGCAATCTACATTTACTGAACCAATGCCAAATGTTTGCTTCATGGCGTCTGGTTCAAATTTTAAATACAAATTTTGGTAGATCAACTGGTGCTAATAACGTGTTTACTGAACCACCGAATGTGAACATGAAAAAAAGCTGAACAACACTATGCTTTTCTTAGTGATTTCATGAGTTATTATGAAAATTTGGTGGGTGGTAAAATTGCCACGAGTGAACTAACAGATGAAGATTATGATCAAATTTATCTGGACGATTTAGAGTTGATGGACATGAAATGGAACATGGCTATCATAGTGCGTAAAGTGAAGAAGTTCATGCAAAGAACTGGTAAAATTTTACCGACATTGAACAAGCGGGTTGGCTTTGATAAGCATAAAGGGAAATGTTACAATTGACAAGACTTCGGTCGTTTTTCGAAAGAATGTGACAAGCCAAATGGACACAAAAATCATTAGAAGTTCAGGTAAAACTTATAACAAGACTAAAGAAAAGGCTTATGGGGGTGATATTTCTAAAGCTTCTATTTCACAAGTTCTACTCACAATTGAAGGAATTAACTAGAATTAACGGCTGCTGGGTAATGGCACTCAAGCTAATCTTTCCATGTTTGATCAAGTTGAGAACTTTCAAGACGCTCAAGGTGATGGGTTGACTACCGAGAGACAATCAGAAACTGAATCAGACTCGGATATCTCATGCAACCAAGTACTTTTGCATGTATGGCCAAGATCGATGTGGTTAGTCCTTCTTCTGAATGTATTAAATTATCTGAAAGTGTGTCATTTTCTGATTGTGAGACTGTTAAGTCATAATATGACTTGATTCATGCTCAAAATGAATCACCGCTTGCTTCACTCAAAGATAACTATAGACAATCATCGGATTTACAAAAGAAATCTAAAACTAAAATTGATGAATTATCTAATAGTAATCATGATTTGAAAGCCAAACTTACAGAAAAAATGAATGTCAATGAGAAACAGTTCCAAGAAATCCTCAAGCAAAGAACAAAAATACGTGAGCTTGAGACTGAAGTACTTGAGTTGAAGAGTAAGCTAGACAAATTTAGAAATTCTTCCTTTTTGTTGAATTAAATAAAAGAAGTATTTGGTAAACAAAATGGTTCTAAAAATGGTTTAGGCTTTGTTAAAGTTCCTCCACCATTTCATAATAACTGTTAATGGAATCCATTTTCTTGAAAAGTAGAAGTTGTTATTTTTTGAAAAGTCTTCAATTGATTCTTCATCTAAGAACAATGAATCATTCATTCAAATAAAGATACCTGAACAAAGTTCAAAAGAAAAAGTTATTGCTCAGTTATCAACTCAAGGACCTCATATTCAAAGTAATCAAGTTTTTGTTGAGGAGGTTATCATGGAGAACATAGTTGAACCTGATGCGATACGCAAGGAACAAAACATTCCACGCTTTAATCACATTCTATGTGTTCCATAAAAGTTTGAGGAAGTTTTCTATGGTTTAACTGTACCAAAAATGAACAAATTATAATCATTAAAAGCTAAACCCAAGAGATCAGAAGAACCAAAAATTTCTGATGATGATTTGATGTGTTTCATCAATCCTACTCCTTCTAATGTAAGCACAGGCCGTGTGTTTAAATTAAAGGGTCTTAGCAAACTTTTCATTGAAAATCACATTTCACTTAATCTGATCAAACCTGAGTTGATTGAAAGCGTCTTTTAAAATGAAACATAAAAATTGAATTATCTTGAACAAGCTTTTGCAAGATCCAAGTCGTTAAACAAGCATATCCTTAAATCTAGTTTGAAACAACCTTTCAATACTATTAAACCAATATTGTTTGTTAGTTCTAGTTGAACCAACACTTTACAATGTTTTTCAAACTGTTCAAACATGGAATTTTACAAAAAGAAAAAGGCTTTAACGTTTAATGATGAATACATTGTCAAAGTTCCAAGTGTTTCTCGTCAACCGTCTTTTGCACAACCTTCTATCAAACAGTAGCGTTCATTTATTGATATGAAAACATGCTTCTTATATGGCAAACGATGGCATGTTGTAAGAAATTGTGGAAAGAGGAAAGTGCAGAATATTCATCCATTTACCAATGTCTTAAGGAAATCCTCAAGAGACCCATGTCTCATGTTGATGGGACCGGATCATGTCAAAAAATGAGAATCCACGAAAGGTGGTTCATGTTAATGAAACTTCAGTTAATTTAATACCCAAATGTTTGTTCCTACACACCCAATTTGCAAGAATGTGAATACAAATGTGGTTTAAGATGCGTATCAGAGACGAAAGTCTAGGAGACCAGTTACATATTCACAAGCATTAAACCATATTTGGATTCCGTTAAAGTTAAACCTTCTGTTGAAGTGAAAGAGGTGGCCAAGTCCGAGGCTTGGGCTGCCTTTTTGGTCTAATCATGTTTCCTCTATCTGCATGGTTTGTCCAAGACTATATCATGAGAAAATTTATCATGGACAATGGATGTTCTCGTCACATTATCGGAAATATCTATCTACCAACCAATGTCAAGAATATTCAAGGGGGTTATGTAGCTTTCACTGGTAATTCTGGGGTTATCATTACAAAGGAAGGAGATATATCGAATAATAGTATTACGATCGAGAAAGTTAATTATCGTGACAATGTGGACCACAATTTAATGAGTGTATTCCAGACTTGAGATAAACAGTATAGCACCGTGTTTATTGACAAGGAGTGCATAATACTCAAACCAGGATATGTCATGCCATAAGACATGGTTGTCATGTGGTTTCCTCAATCGAACGATATTTATGTACTTAACATGAGTACTAAAGTATCAACTTCTTAATCTGTTGAAATGTTTTTTGTCTCTAAAGCAACTGAGAAAGACTCGAGTTTATGGCATAAGCGTATGTGGCACATTCATGTCAGAAAGATGAACTATCTAATGAAAAATGATTTGGTGGATGAGGTTTCCCTGAAACACTTCTTGTTAATCGATCACCGTGTTTCATGCAATAACGGCAAACAGAAAAAGAAGTCGCACCTGACAAAGTTATTTAATTCCATTGATACTCCAATGGAACGACTTCATACGGATATGTTGGTCCTGTGAATCGTGAGAGTATTGCTAGAGACTTGTACTTCTTAGTTGTCACCGTTAACTATTCGAGATACTCTTGGGTGTTATTTTTGAGTTCTAAAGATCAGACACTGGTTCTTTTCAAGAACTTAGTCACGAAGATTGAATCTCATTACAAACACAAGGTGAGACGTATTCGGAGCGACAATGTTACGGAGATCAAAAATACCATATTGGACTTCTTTTGTATTCAAAAAGTAATCCATCTGGAATATAGTGCTCCATACGTACCTCAACAGAACGTGTTGCCGAACGGAGGAACCGACCTTTGATTGAAGCAGGAAGAACAATGCTTGCATATTCAAAGCTTCTTATCCAATTTTGTAATGAGGCCGTGAACACTTGTTGCTACACGCTCAATCATGTTATAATGGCTAAGAAACTACAAAAGACGAGTTACGAGCTTCTGAACAATCGTAAGCCTAAATTATTGTTCTTAGAACCTTTTGGGTGTCCTTGCACAATGTTAAAATGGGATGCGGGAAAATTCAAGGAGGAGGCTATTGAGGGTTACCTCTTGGGCTATGCATCACCTAAGAAACATATTTTCAACTTCTCTTTGGGTTGTGTTGAAGAATGGTACCATGTGGACTACGAAAGCTACACAACACCTCTTGCCGGCAAGGGTCCTGATTGGATGTTCGATTATGAGAGTTTATTTAATTCATTTACTCTCACAGTTGATCTCCCGGATAAAGACTTGGTGAGTGCTTACTTGGAAGATCAAATGTTTTCCACACCAAGAGCTTCTAGTTATAGTGATGCACCCCAAGATAATCATCGAGATACGTCTGATGTCATTTTTAAATCATCAGATGATGGTCATTTTGTTGATTCTTCTTCAGTACCGTTTACTAATAATCATGAGGTTGGAGAATCATCTCATGATGATGAAGAGAATCTCACTAACTTAAGTGAACACGTTGTTGTGCCTGAGATTCTAATGTATTGTGTTCTTATGCCGATATGCATTCATCAAGAATCATGAATCTCAAATGGAACCAATGAGTGTTCGTATGGCGCTTGAAGATTGGTCTTGGGTAGAAAGAATGCAAGAACAGTCGACTGGGTGTATAGTATCTCATTGATAAACCTGATCGAGTTAAGAAGCCTATTCCAACCAAATGGGTCTTTAAATGTAAGAAGGATGATCATGGGTTCTTCGTAAGGAATAAAGCACGTTTGGTCATGGAAGGACTTCATTAGCAAGAAGGCGTATATTACACGAAAGTATATGTTCTTTTTGCATGACTGGAAGCTATACGCATATTCTAAGCCTATGCAGCTTTTAAGAACATTAAAGTTTATCCAATGGATGCTAAGATTGCATTTTCTTAACGGGGATCTTCATGAAGAGGTGTTCGTGAAACAGCCTTCTTGTTTTGAAGATTTAGACTATCCTGACTGTGTTTACCATTTAAAGAAGGCTCTTTATGGTCTACACCAAGCCCCGAGAGCTTTGTATGGCACAATTGCTGACCATATTACAGATAGTGACTTGAAATGAGGGACTATGGATTGTACCCTTTTCTACAAGACTGTCGGAGAAAATTTGCACCTCGTCCAGATATATGTCGACGGCATCATATATGGTTCTACAAACGACAAGCTGTGTAAGGATTTTGAGAAGTCAATGCATACAAAATTCGTGATGAGCTCGATGGGGAGATAAATTTTCATTTGTACAATGAAATATGTGAACGACGTCTTGAGCCGATTCAAGATAACTGCCGGAAAGTCCCTTCTACTCCTCTTCCCGTGGATCAAAATTTTTCACTGTACAAATTGCAAGATACCATTGATCCTACCCTATACCGATATGATAGATTCTCTAATATATCTTACTGCTTCTCATCATGATATCATGTTTGTGGTGTGTTTATGTGCCAGGTACCAATCGAGTCCCCGAGTGAGTCATCTAACGACGGTTAAATGTATATTTCATTATTTGAGGGGTAACCCTGACATAAGGTTTTGGTATCCCAAGGATGACAGTTTTGATCTCACTACATTTTTCGATTCGACTATGGAGGATGCAAAATCAACTTCAAGTCAACAACAGCGGGTTGTCAATTTCTAGGATGCCGGCTTGTTTCTTAGAGTGTAAGAAGTAGACAACGGTCCCCAGCAATACTTGTGGGATTACGGTTTGAAGTTTCTTACTACTCCCATATATATTGATAACTCAGCTGTTAATTGTATCACGAAGAACACCGTGCACCACTCTAAAACGAAGCATATTTATAATAGATATCATTTTATTTGTTATTGCTTTGAAAAGATATCAATCGACATAGAGAAAGTGCACACGGATTTTCAGAAAGCTGATCTATTTACCAAAGCATTTGACAAAACACGCTTTAACTTTTTGCTTGGTATATATGAGTTGAAAATTCTCGTTGATATCCTTAAGCTCAGATAATCACTTTTTATTTGTATAGTTTTTAACTTTGTTTTGTTTTCTTTAATTTTTGGTTTTCAGGGGAGAAAAGGTGAAAAATACAAAATTGTTGTGCTTTCTGTTTGTACAAATAAAGACCAAAAACATTCAAACATTACAAAAATACAAAAAATATTAAAAAAAAATGGTTCTCAAATACAAGTTTTGAAGAAAAAAAGAGAATATGATAGTACATTGATCATCTAGTCCCAAATCCAGTAAGAAATAAGCTTAAAAGACCGCGTGCTTAACTACATTGGTGAATTGGTAGGTCTTAAACAAACCATTAGAGTAAAGTATGTAAAATAAACATAATTGTTGCCAAATTGAAAGAGGTATTGGTCTCTTCCAAAAGTCTTGGTAATAATGGCATAAATGTAATAGTCTTTCATACTCAAGCCTTTTGTCTGTTTGATCAACAAACACAAATGTTCAAAATAAAATGCATCTAGTTTATGGTTAACATGCAATGGTGTATAGTCTTATGTCCTCAAATCCTGTATTGATGGGATGCATCCGGTTTCTAGACACTGTGAGTCTTTATGCGGCTTATTATCTGGGTATTAATAATCTAAATATTTCAAATGATTTAAGAGTGAACCCTAAGTCAATAAACTTGATCACTGCTGTACTACGTACAATTTCATTACTGACAATCAAAATGCGCTGTGAGTCATACATTGTTCCTCCCTTTATTGCGTCTTAATACCAATAAGAAACGGACCCCAGGGGATACAATTTCTGTAAGCGATATAAATGAACTCGTGCATACTCATTTATAGTAAAGGAAGCTTGATGTATTGCTTGATAACGGGAGTATACCTTGTTGTGGGGATTATGAACTAAGATTTGTTAATCAATATATATCATATATTTGATCTTCAGGAATAATTGTTTATGTCAAGTTGGGGTGACATGGTAAAAGTCAAATTAGGCCTGAATCGAGATTAGAGGCTGATAGTTTATGATATCTATGCCTTAAATGATTCTAAATCATATCCCAAAAATACTTGAAAGTTAGTTATAGGACTTAAGTGGACAACAATATCAATGACCGACTTAACGCCAGTCATAATAACGCTAAAAAATAAAACTGTTTTGGAAGAGCGATTTGGTCGATACGATTCTCTGCTCAACTCACAAAAATATGTGCCGCTTTCGTAGAATAGATTTCGTCTTTGCCTTAGTTTAGTTTGTTTTTAATTCAAAAATATACAAAATCAAAAAACAAAAATATTTTGTTTTTTGCTTTATTTTCGATATCCGAGCTAAAGGGTAAAATTTGAAAAAGAAAATACCAAAATCTTTTTCCCACATTTTTAACATAATCATTTTAAGTTAATTCTTCTACCTTGTTTATTGCAATTTATTAAAGATACTTGTGCAAAGTTTTCCCAGAAATTTCCATCACCACAAAACCTTATTTTGTTGATTGAATAAGATCATAAAGTATAGACGAGTGTAACACAATGATTTATATCAAAATTAATGATGGTTTGATAGGTTAATTAGGATTTCTAAGAACCGAATGATGTATTAATCAAAATGAACCACTTTAATGTGTTTGTGTGCTTTATTTGTTATTTTGTACTGATTAGAGATCTCATTACGAATCTAGTGATAAGCATTTTACATCGGTTCATTGTGGTTTCAGCCAAATTGCAAATTCTAGGTTGCATGCTTGTCTGTTAAGACTAATCAATTTTGACTTTGACATCTGTGAGTCAAAGTTTGATAAATATTGTGTCTATTCGTTATGCCTAACGAATGGAAGGCCATTCACGTCTACAGTAGACGAATGGACCCATTCATTGTATCTGGATAACGAATAGACATATTCGTTTGATTATATAACGTGAAACATCATTCGCCTTATATATTCAATGAATGGACCCATTCCTTCATAAGTCTTTCTTTATTCAATCATTCTTTATTGAGATAACGAATATTATTGAGACAAATGGACCCATTCGTTGTATCTGGATAACGAATAGACACATTCGTTTGATTATATAATGTGAAACATCATTCGCCCTATATATTCAATGAATGGACCCATTCCTTCATAAGTCTTTCTTTATTTAATCATTCATTATTGAGATAACGAATCACTTCATTCGTTATAACGAATGAACCCATTTACCATAACTAATGGGATAACGAGTATGGTTTGGAATATTTAACGGAATACAATTTTCATTAATTTTTACTAAGTGTTTTAGTAAAATTTATTTAAGTTAAATGATGCTCGAGTAAACTAATGTTGGGGTTTTCTTTACAGAAATGGCTGATGAGATAATGGTGATGCTCCGGCTAAAGAGAACCCCATTGTACAAGGGGATCTTGAGATTCAAGAAGAATCACAAGCTTATGCACCACAAGCATAATAGGATCAAGCACCACAGCCACAACAGTAGCAAGCACCACAACAGGCAGAACCAACCCTTGCTTAACTTGGATATGACAAGAAGCATAATATATGTGCATTCTTGCAGGATGATTTTTGTAGTCGTGACATGTTTGGAGACGTGATTGCATTGTTAAGTCGCTCACACATTCACTATGCCATATCTACTAATATCCCAGTGCATTTCAGCGTAATAAATCCATTTTGGGATACAACTCGTTATGTTGATTCAAAGAAACATATAATTATTGTTGTAAAGAACAAGATCATAAAGATTGATGCTAACGTGATTCGTCGGGGTTCTCCATTTTCCAGACATGATAAACCAACCGTGTAAATTTGACAATACGTTGATGCGTGGTCTGTTTCAGAGATTATTCTACAAGGGCGACCTTGACCGTTCCCAATACAACAAGACATACTTGTGCGAACAATACAAGTATCTATTGCATGTACTTATACATTGCATTGGGGGAAGTAAAGTTGGTTTCAACGAATGCAGGTTCATGCTGTAATCTGCCTTCGTTGCTTTGATTTTGAATAAACCGTTCAATTTCTTTTGGCTTATATTTTATCACCTCAAGGAGAATTGTCTATTCAAGCATCGGAAGAACAAGTTTCCGATGTATCCGCACTTTCTCCAGCTTATAATTTAGGATTTGATACCTGATCTTGTGATTGATCAGACATTGGTGGATGATGTATTAGTTCTGGAGAATATGTCAGCTGACACTATGAAGCATATGAAGACATATCGGAAACAAACAGTTGAGGATAGACCAAGGTTCAAACGTTTGTTTGGTCATTTGGTGAATCGTGATTATGAAAGTCCTTCTAATGACCATTGGATCCATGATGATTCGGATTCTGAACGAGAAAAGGGAACAGGTGGGAACAACGATGGTGGTTATGGTGGAAACGTGGGATATAGGAGAGAGATTGTGGTTGAGGCAAGTGCTTCTCAGGCTACCCAACGAAACAGGAAAGGGAAAGCTGTTATGAAAGACCAACCACCGAAATGAAGAGTTACACATGGAAGCGGTGTGGAGATTGGTACTAAAATACCAAGGTTGTCGAATCCTAAACAAATACCGATGGTATCGCCTACTCTTAGCACTACACTCATGACAACGACATCCATAGCTCCGAGATTTACGTTGATTCCACAATCAATGTTGTCTCCCATGCCGACCTCTCCAATGACAACGATGGTTACTACTCCTTCCCTGACAACAAAGCAAATGCCGCTGTTGGCTCAATCATTTATGAGGTTCAACCATCCTCAAGGTCCCGTGCAGCCCGTGCCTCCTATGTTTCATACTTTGCCTGTTGCACAACAGATGGACATGCTGTTGAGCTTGATCCATTTAAAGGACAATCAAATTCAAGATCAAATGTGGTTGGATGAAGGAAGACTGGTTAGTCATATTGCTTATTTCCAAAAGGAGAATATGGAGCTTTGAGCAATTGTTACTGCTCCAAGGTAGAAATTGAAATAGCAAGAGAACATCATTCTCCAATTCACCTACAAAGATGATGTGTTGAAAAAAGTAGACGAATGATGATGATGAGAAAGACCCCGATGCAGGAATGGGAGGCACTAAGTAGAAACAACATGTTGTTACGTCTGCTGGTACAAGTAGTGTTGATACTGGCAATGATCGACAATTGGTAGTGAATCAAGATACTACTAATGTAACTCCAATCGAGTCGATAAAACCCAACACACTTTTATTTATGAATTACGAGAAAGGGATTGTGATGAGTTCGAAAAATGCGGATGAGATCGGGGAAGGGGAATTCGTGGTTTTTTCCTTGTTTCGTGATCAAATCTTGTTGATTCAAAGATTTGACCTAAGAGAATTATAAGGAAGATTGGAATCTTCTCAACCTCCTATGAAATAGCTATGTATGGAATCCGAGCACACTTGGACTCCCGGGAAACGTTTACTTACCCTAGCAAGGTATTTGTCCATCGGGTAAGGTTATATTTTTAGAATTCTTCTTTAGTTAATATCCGACCAGGGTTCACTATGTCTAGCAAGATTGTTCTTTATAGCCAAGCAAGGTTTACTTTAGAGTAGGCTCATGGCTAACCATGCTCCTGAAGCCATGTGATTGGAAGATCAGCAAGGTATTCATTAATAATACAGTGGTCCGAGCAGGCTAAATGTGAGTAATGAAATATCTCAAGTTACGTCGGGTAGGGTTCTACTCAAGCAGGCTACAGTGTTTCCAAGCACACTTTGCTTTGATAATAAGTTATTCCCTAGAAAGGGGTTGAAAGGATCACTGAAGAACAAGGTTGCTCGTAAGATCATGTTGGGCAAAGTTTGATATGATCAAGAAGATTGAAGTCTGCTAGGTGAGTATTTTCTTAGGAAAATACTCTAAGTAAAGTCTACCTGGAGAACTGTTTCCGAGCACACTTCATGGTTACCAGGTCTACTAGGACAAGAAGGTAGAAAGCCTACTCGAAAAAGATAACTTATGCAAAGTCTACCCGGATGAACCTGTTTTTACACTTAGTATAGCTTTGAATATGTAATTTGAATATGTATCTTTTATTAGGGTTTATAGAAAGAATGACAGTTGTCAGGAGGTGTCAGGCCTATAAATAGAATATTTTAGATCACGCCTCCTACGGAAATTGGATAGCAGACTTTACACTTTTCATACCTTACGGAATATTTTCTGATTGACAGCTGTCAAAGGATCGTACGGATATAACTTTCAAACCAAGAAACCCTAAACTGATTAACATTTGTATGATTCGTTTATATAAATGGTAATATTTTGAGTGATTCTTGTGTGTTAGTTACTTTTCATTAATCCTTTAGCAACTACACTGTTTGTTTCTAATTCCGCCGTTAACAAATAGTTTTCTTTTCCAAAATAGCAACCGTCATTAACTCTCTTGTCGACACATTTATTGTGTGAGTTATGACTTGATTGTGAGTGTGAGTGATCAAACAGGACCTGAAAAGTGGTATCGGAGCGGATTGCTGCTATTCGGGTTAAGAATTTGTTGCTGATTGAAGATCTGAAGAAGAACAATGACGTAAGCAGAACATTGTTCCATTGAAGAGTGACGTCAGCTGCTCTGTTCTTCATTTCCGTCTATATCTACTAATTACCGGTGTCTTCTTTTACTTATTTTAATTAAAGTCTGCATCTTTTCTAATTAATCTTGCTCCAATCGATCCAGATACATCATATCTGAGGATTCATCTAAAATCTGATTATTTACAAAAATTTGATTTTTGACTTTGTCTTCACTGATTAACTGATATTTCTTTTTAAATACCAAAATGTTTGGTTTTGAAGAGCAAGAGGTCATTGACATGTATGGTTATTTTCACATGATGTGTAAAATCTTTGGTGATTTAAACATAAAGAAACTGTTATGTCTTATGTGGAGTTACATTGTTGTCTATGCATGTTCCAAGGTAAATCTTTCCAAGTTATAGGCAGAAAAGTGATTATCCGGTCATACACAAGTCTGCAGGTATTTGGTCACCAAAATCAACTATCTAATTTATGGATGACAAAGAACAACTGTGAACTACATGATTGTAAATATTTTATCAACCAAAAGTTGATCTACGTTCACAAACTTTTACAAAGAAAGTGCAAATATGAGGGTTAATACTAGAACTACAGGGGTGGAGGCAATCATATAAGTCCTTTAAACATTCCGAATGAAAGGCCTATAAGTCCAACTTGTGTGGCCTGTAAGTCCAACGTTCAACCTCACATGTGTTTAAAATTTTAATACTTTAAAATGTTCTATCATTACTAAATACTTTGACCAAATCCAGGGGATCAAAGTCAAATTGGGGTGATCTAAAGAAAGCCAAATAAGCCTTGAGAATAGATATGGAGCATCAGAAGGCAACATATGTTATCCATTGAGTATTATGAATATTAACTGAAACTTAATCATATCACCAAAGAGATGAAATTCATGCTAAGTCTAGACCTGCTGTTAACCTGTCCATGTTGTCATAATAATGCTGAGAATAAAGTATTGAGAAAGCTACTTAGTCAATATGATCCCATATTTGAGATCTTTTCAGCAAAAGAAAGGAAATTGTTTTGAAAAGAAACATAACTGAAATTTGATCTCTAATGCACCATTTGCTTTTAAACAATTATCTTTATTGATAAGTTTAACTAATATTGTGTTTGAGTCAAAAAGTGTTGCATTTTACCTACTAAAGGTTGAATATGTAATTTCGGTAAGGTTTGATGATTTATAAACTTTCCGGGAACACATAGATGTTTTTATCTAAGTTTACTATTTTCGGGTATGCTTTGAAGTACTTAACACCTTTCGGGTAGAGTACACTATTCTACTCACTTTCCGAGCAAGCTTGATAATTGTGTATGTTTGAATATGATGCTTTTTAGCAAGCTTTGTTGATTTCTTAATTTTCAAGCAAACTTAATTGTTATAGGTTTAGTTAATATAGCATACTTTGTGATTTGATGTGATATTCTAGCAAGCTTATGTGATTTTTGAACTTTATTACCCACTTAGGTGTTTGTTTTACTGTTTAAATACATTTCTAGAAACTATATGTTTTTGTGATTATGATTCTTTGAGATTATGTGTTTTCGGACAGACCTAGTTTCCGGGGCACCCTTTATATTTAGGGCACACTTTGAATTTTCATATGTTCTTTTAATATACTTGGTAATTTCAGGTTAACTTCCCGAGTACACTTTGCGTTAGGAATCCACTTCTAGCACACGTTGTATTCTTGAAGGTTTTCGGACATAACTTGAATCAAAGTATACTTGAATGAATATTAACTATTTTCGGGCAAGGTCTGTGCTAGATTGAGTTATTCGGGTAAGGTTAGCAATTGGAAGTATGTTTGAAATATACTTGACTGAATATTAATATTGCCTACTTGATTATCTGTCTTGTGATTCAGTTCTCAAGCAACCTTGTATTTTGAGTAAGTTTTCTTCGTTTTACTTAAATTTACTTCTAATAATTCTTTAATTGATTAAATCGAGCAAGCTTTGTAATAGTGGAAGGTTTCAAGCAAGCCTTGTAAAATAAAATGAACTTTTTCCGAGCAAGGTTTGGTATGTGAACTTTATAAAGCAAGGTTTTTAAGTGTTAAATTTTAATAAATAAGCATGTTGTATGACTGTTATTAACTCACTAAACGACAAAAAAACATTTTACACCCACTTTCAAAAGGTATATAAGAGGGAATTAGAGAAGTTTTTCAACATTATTTTCCCTCTCTCTCTCTCTCTCTCTCTCTCTCTCTCTCTCTCCACTGATTGCTCTCTAAAAACCTAACCGACTCATTGCATTCATCAAAATCCTTCCGCTAGTTTATCACCCCTCACAATCCGACTCCATAAGCATTAATTAAATGTTTTCCGACCACTATTATTTGATAATAGGCTCTGATTATTCATGTTTACTAAATTTTTGTTTCTTGTGTAGGTTATAAACTTGTCGAAGACCAGGTTCTTAATGAAATTTCTCTTAATCTTATTCAAACTTATAACTTGAAATTGCTTAAAGTTGTGAACGTTAGGACTAATTTCTACTTTGAATGTGCTTGATTATGTTTTTCAGATATGGCGGGTGATAACCAACCAAGATATATCTTTGAGCACAAGCACAACATGTGTGCCTTGTTGCAAGTCACTCCGTCAATGAAGAAGTTGTTGTGATGATACGATGGCTTCAACGGCCCAACATTAATTTTGCGTTGAAAAAGTGCCCAATAATATACCAAAATCATTCTCTTGATTTTTGGCGATTAGCGAGACTCTATAATAATGTGAAGGGAAGGGGATTGAAGGCACTATAGCAAATCAGGAGATTCGAATAGACAAAGGGGTTATTCGAAGATGTTTGCGGTTAAATGATGATAATCGAAGTCCGATTCACTTAACAACTGACCAACTTTTTCAGGATATTTGGGCAGATGATGGGTTATCAGGGGACAGTGCATGACAGACAATTCCAGAAGGGAATGTTCCCCAACTTATACCTATTTTTAATACACCGCATCATTCAGGGTTTTGGCCCTCGAATAGGCTCATGGACTCTTATGAGTCGGAACCTGGAGAATGCCATAATTGCTGTCCTGTTAAGATATCCTTTCAATTTTTCAAGAATGATCTTCGAAGGACTTGTAAGCAACTTGAAAAGGGTAACAAAGATAAATTTTTGGCCTATCCCAGGTTCTTACAGATCATATTCAATCAAGAGTGGGAGGGATTGCCTGTTACTGGAATCACTCATGTGTTACAAGATCCGGATACATACAAAAGGATTGCAAGTTTAAGTAGTACAATCAGATTCAATCCTGATCAAGTGTATGAAGATTTACCATGGCTGATGGTTGATAATATTTAAATTTCTTTTTTGCATGGGATTTTGGCAGAAGAACAACAGGAAGAAGAGAGTGAGGATGATGATGGAGATGATGAGGATGATGATTTAGATGCAGGAGATGATGGAAATGATGATGAAGGAAATGATGGGAATGATAATGATAATGTAGGAGATGATAATTATGATGGTAATGCAGAAGGGGTGATGCAAATTTTAATGACAATTTACAACCTCAGGGGAGTTTCAGATTACTCCAACACCAACAACCACACCCTTGACACTCCACCACAAACACCATCCTACCCACCATCACCAATTGATCAAACATTTCAAACCCCACCACAATCACCACTTTCCTCTCCATCACTGAATGACCAAACTATCCAATCCCCATCCACTCACACACCCATCTTAACCCTAAGCCAAACTGAACCATTACACCAAACACCACCTCAAACCATAACCCAAACCCCACCTCAAAAAAACCTTGTCCCTGATCCCAACCAGTCACAAGCTTATTCTATAACCTCACCATCCGATACCCCTCCCTCAAATGCCTTTCTCTTACAAATAAACTTCAACCTAATATGTTAAAACATTGATCTAAAAGGTGAAAATTCCGAATTGAGAAAAGAAATGAGGAGTTGAAGGCTCAGTTGGCCTTGGCACAATCAAGGATTCAAACCCCGGAGCAGGAGGATGAGAAGACCTCAGCTGCCCCAAAACAGGGGGAGAATATTATTGAAGTGTTGAATGTTGTGAATAGAGATGAGGATGAAGTGAGAGGAGAAAAGGAGATAGAAAATAAAGATGGAATTGAAAAGATAAACATTGATAAGAATGTGGCTAGTACTGATGTTTCCACTGAAGTATTGACAAATGTCTTAACTGCAATGGAAGTACGAACTGACGTGTTGATAGGAGATGTTGTAGCTGAGGAATCAGTTGTTACTAAAACTGTTGAAGAAGATTCCAAGAATGCAGAGCATGATAAAGAGATGGAACAGTTGGAGAAAGAAGTTGACGAGTTTCAGTCTGAAACTGAAAGTGATAAGAGAAGAAGGCTAGACAAGGGCAAAGCCATTGTTGAGAATGTGAATGACCCTGAAAAAGAGAATGTTGAGGAATAAGAGGAAATAGATGAAGTTGATGCTGCTACTGCCAGAAGGTTGGAACAAACAATGAAAGAAACATGGGATAGGGAACACATTGCCCGAATCCTAACACCAAAAATGCTGGCAGAGCAGGAAACGTTGATTGAGCAGGCTAAAAATGCAAGAACTTTAGAACAGGAGGAGGAAGATGATCAAGTGGTGATTGAGACCTTGATTAATCTAAAGAGGACTGAGGAAGTGGATAAATCACTTGCCATGGTATTGAGCAAATTTAGTCAATCTCAGGTCAGCCTCAAAATGAAACAAATACAACAGCTGAGCCATAAAAGGACGTGAATATGAATCTGAATTATGAAGAAGTTGGTGAAACCATTGCCTCTATTTTTGCCAAGAAATGGGCTGAGCAAATCAAAGATGATATCAGACAAAACCCATCTGATTGGGAATGTACAGATGATGCAAGATATGGCAAGAAATACACAAGAAAAAGGATCAGACCTGAAGATTATGATCAAGCTGGTAGAGCTGAATCTGTAAAGAAGGGGAAATGGGATGACAAGAATCAATACTTTGTTGAGAACCCTGATGAGAAAGCAAGCCCTCTAAGGCCAGTTCCTTCACAAATGTTGAAACTTGAGGAAGTGGTTCAAGGAGTTCCAAGCATTCCAGTTGCTGATACTCCAACTCCAGATGAACCTAAAATTGATGATGTTAATGAATCATCAGAGGAGGATGATGAATCTGATGATGATGATGATGATGATGACAATGATCAGGAAAAAGTTAATGAAAATATTAATATGTTGTCCCAACAAGCAGAACTGTCAAATGAACAAAGGGAAAATATCCAACAAAGCCTTGATGATGTAAGAAGGAACCATCCTTTGATTGTAAGTTTGATTAGACATGGTTTCAAATTTGAAGATCTGGTTTCTTTAACTTATGAGGAGTTGCAGAGCAAGTTGGAAAAAAAGAGGGATATTGTTAAAATAATGATGGATAAGAAAAACAGAGAAAGTCAAAGATCTAGAGAGTATCTGAGATTGCACAACTATTCTGAGAAAGATTTAAGGCATTTTAAGTTTGAGCAAACTTCGTGATGCCTATTATACAACCAAATATGCAGAAAAACAAGATGAATTGGATAGACTTAAGCTGAAAGCTGCTAATCAAAAGGAAAGAATTAAGAAACTCTATAAAAAATATGGAGGAAAATGCAGATTCTTGATGGAGCATGGAGAACTCTTAATGATGTGGAATCAATGACTAAAGAGATGGTTGAAAGAGAGTTTAAGTATTTGTCAAAGAAAATTCAGAATGAAGAAAGGGAAGAAAAAGAAAGATTGGGAAAAGAAGCAGCTTTGACTGAAAAGCTTGATAAGTTAAGAAAGAAATTTGATGGTAGATGTGGTTATCTACTGTGTAACAACTCGGGTTTTCAAACTTACACTTTTACCCGACTCGGTTCAATGTTCGGGTTATTTTCATTAAAAATATTTCCTTTATCAAATTAGTTTGATTATTTTATTAATACTAAATTGTTTATAATTAAATCTTTATTGATTTTGCACTTTTAGCCCAAACTATATATTTTTATCTAAATTGTGTCCATGTTCAAACACTAGGGTCCAGACTGTAAATTATATTATAACCCATTTCACAAACAGATACCCATGATCCAAACCCGTATCCAATTCAGTTTTCTTGTACCCGAATATACAATTGGTTTGCTTGAACCATAATTTTCGTTATAATCGCGTTGTTTGATCTCATAAATATCTTTATTATAGTATTATCGGCCTAACCGCCGAGCTAATTGTGTTAACAATATCCAATTTGATCTATTATCCTATTTAACCAACCCGTTAAACCCTAATCCCTAATTATATATAAACGATGATAATATTCCAATTAAACACACACCTAACATCATATAGCCGTCGCCTACAAATCCCTCAACCTTAATTGATTTATAACAACCTCTTGATACCCCGTTCATCTTCGTTCTTCTCCGACTCAGTTCTGTTTATGTTCACCCCTTTCTGATCGCAATGAAAGGTAATTGATTATATGGTTTACTTCACGAAGTTGTTCTGATCAAAAGTCCCATAGTTGATTTGATCAAATACATCGGATTTGATCAAATCAATTGATTAGGGTTTCTATATAATCTGGTATAAGCTGATATTGGTTATAAGTTATGGGGACCATATTTGTTTGCATGTTCTGGATGGCCCAGTTGGTAAGGCATACACGTTAAGGGGTGGAGGTCGCGGGTTCGATCCCTTGCACCCCGATTTTTTAGTAAATTTTGTTAAAACATATTTTTTAAACCATTTAACAATTAGATAAATATAATAACTAAATAAATTATTTTATTAAAAACCGATTATGATACTCGTGTTTTCTCGCATCTTTTCGTTCGTGTATGTATGTATATGTGTATTTAGATATACCTATATGTATATATACATATATATATATATATATAATATCACGTAAATTAATTTATTGATTTAATATATATATATATATATATATATATATATATATATCTACAAAATACAAACTTAATAATATCTTTATATCAAATAGAATACTTATGACATAAAAAAAATATAATATTAACTTAATAATAATTTAATTAACGAACTCTCTTATCCAATCTAGTTCATTAACTTAGCGTATCCGTATTCTATATTCCTTTATAAGCCTTGTCGTCAACGCATGATTTCCGTGAATCGTCGCTCTTAATATTTCTCTTATCACTTTTGTTTGTCTTTTGAGGTGAGTACCACATTCCCCTATTTTACTTCTTTTAACTGTTTTGGGGACATATGCGTAAATATATTTTCTCATATATACTTATACTCAAAACTACAAGTATTGTCTTATGTTTTAACAACTTATACCTTACTTGTTTATGTGCTTATTTTCTTTGTATGCTTTCGCATTCGGAGAGGTCCAACATAATCTCTGTCTAGTATGATCATACGCCAGTCGTTAGCCTTTGTGCTTCTCGAAATCTCAGTTATACTTTCTCATTTGGTTAATTTGTTATTCTCATATGAATTGTTGCAAATACTTATTTTTATACTATACTATATGTACACTTAAACTGGTGTGTTGCTCACTCAACATGTGTTGTTGACAAAATTCTTTTTTATACGCATATGCAGGTTGGTGAAGACTTAGTGAAGACTTTAGTTAGAAGAATATTTTAAGAAGTATAAAATTTGTATTGTTGTATAAATTATAACTTGTTTGTATTTTGATTTATTTGATAATTAAATTCAATTAATAGATATTGTCATTTAAATATTGCAAGATAGTACCTTAAGAGCTATGACAATCAGTTCGCGCCCCGGCATTTCTGCCATAGGTTGGGGTGTGACAGATTTGTATCAGAGCCGAAGGTTTAAGATAGGTCGTTAGAAATGGCCTTAGACACATGTTTAGGACCCCTATATGTGCCTATCTGTTTACCTTTATGTGTTCAAATTAAATTGTTTACAGCTTTCTTAGATAATTGTTTACTTATTATCTATTATATTGTTATGCACACACACACAAACTCCGAGGCTTTGCCACAACATTCAAAGAAAACTTTTCGAAAAGTAGACTGCTTTTATTTTTAGGAATTTTCTTAAGAATTCCCACCTGTTGTTTTCACTCATACACCTTAAGGCTAGGTTATGTGGGATGTCCCTATGATAAATGAAAGGGGAAGAGATACTGTGAGTTGGGAACTAGAAAAACGGTTCCAAGAACCAAAGTTAAGACGCTATTCCTTACCTGGGTGATAACCTGACCACAGTACTCAACCCTGTGGACCCGAGCGAGGCCCAGAAATGCCGTATGACCGACACCTTAGGTTGATTTTTAAACCGAATTCATGGTGGTTTGTGGCTAAACTCGGTTTTTCCGATTATTGTGTTCCGTTATTTAAATGGTTAGTTGGGTGAAAAATCCATGGAACCCATGGGCAATACAACTATCCATTTCTCAACTTGTTTTCGTATTTTTGAGGGAGTAATCAAACGTGGTGGTTCACAAGATACTCCGACTACCCATATTTATTTCGATAGTTCGTTATTTAGTTTGTTTGGTTAAAAACGCCGTGTAACGCTCGTTGGGCCGACAAACTTCATTGCATTGTTAATTCGTTAATTAGTTGGTACAATCAAATTGCCATGTAACGCTCATGGGCTGTCCAACTCAGTTGTTTTTTTTCGTTATTTCGTTGGGCCAATCAAATTGCCATGGAAAGCTCATGGGAGGCCAACACCCACAATTTATATTTCGTTAGTTTATTGTTAACTTAATAACCTAAATTTTAAACTTACTTAACTCCTCGTGTAGTCATCACACAATAATCTTATCGACTACATCATTTAACAACTATTTACGCAATGTACCCCCTCATCTTATAAACCTTTACTTTTAATCCTCATGACGCAATTCCCCTTACTTTTTAATGCAACATTATTATGAATTATCTTCATAGTTAAACATTTTACTATTCTTATGATTTCCTCAATTTATCCTTCATCTTATAAATCCTCAATTTTGGTCTCTATAGAATGTCTCATTTAAGAAACCAACGTTATCCTCAACATCAATCCTTTGATTCTCACGACCACTGTATAGCTTCTTGTATAGCCGAAGAGTTAGCTACTGCGATTCCCATAATAGTAACTCAAATTCAAAATATCAATGCAACCGATTAAACTTTTCCCACTAATTCCCCTACTGGTGACTACAAACCATCTACTTATCCCCACAACAAGAAACGTAAAAACCTTGCTGCAACAAACCCTAACCACCCACAAGTCTCCTCAAACAAGAAACCTTACCTCGGTCCTTTTCCTTCATGCTCCATTTGTAACTATCATCACACCGTTAAATCCCTATGCCGTCGTTGCACCCAATGTAACCATTATGGCCATTTGAACCATTTATCGTTTATAATTTATCCTATGAATAAAGTTTCTTTATGATTAAATATATTGTTTATTAAAGCATACTTCTATCCAATTTCTTTACCCTCATTAACCTTAACTATTTATAAACTATCCCTTCTTTAACTTTAACCACTTATATCTTTACATTTAAAATTCATCTTAAAATTTCTTGCCCTATTAAAATCCACTCCAACTTTTGAAATTGTTTTATGCATTGTTGATTTTCTAGTGTTATACATTAAAACTCCTTAAAACTTTTGTTTCCTCAAAGTCATGTTTTGATCAAACGTTTTGTAAACCCACACGATGAGACGAATCATGTGGACCATCCGACGATAACAATAATTATGGTCCGGAACATAATTATCAAAGTCCTCGCATGGAAATCATGAAGCGTAAAGTTGTGTGTCGTAATATTGAATGGAAAGTAGTTGGGATATCGGTACGATGTAAAAATGATAAGGAAATGGTGGATATGCCGCTGGTACATCATATATATAAGTGCCCTTTTCGGATTTATATTTGAAGCGTTATTTTAACTATTCAAAGTTCGGTGTTATGAATTTTTAAAAGTTATATTTAAGATTTTATTTTTCCTCAAAAATTTAATAGTGTTGTTATAGTATTCCTTAATTTCGGGACGAAATTCCCTAAACTAGGGGAGACTGTAACAACTCGGGTTTTCAAACATACACTTTTACCCGACTCGGTTCAATGTTCGGGTTAGTTTCATTAAAAATATTTCCTTTATCGAATTAGTTTGATTATTTTATTAATACTAAATTGTTTATAATTAAATCTTTTTTGATTTTGCACTTTTAGCCCAAACTATATATTTTTATCTAAATTGTGTCCATGTTCAAACACTACGGCCTAGACTGTAAATTATATTATAACCCATTTCACAAACGGATACCCATGATCCAAACCCGTATCCAATTCAGTTTTCTTGTACTCGAATATACAATTGGTTTGCTTGAACCATAATTTTCGTTATAATCGCGTTGTTTGATCTCATAAATATCTTTATTATAGTATTATCGGCATAACCGCCGAGCTAATTGTGTTAACAATATCCAATTTGATCTATTATCCTATTTAACCAACCCGTTAAACCCTAATCCCTAATTATATATTAACGATGATAATATTCCAATTAAACACACACCTAACATCATATAGCCGTCGCCTACAAATCCCTCACCCTTAATTGATTTATAACAGCCTCTTGATACCCCGTTCATCTTCGTTCTTCGCCGGCTCAGTTCTGTTTATGTTCACCCCATTCTGATCGCAATTAAAGGTAATTGATTATATGTTTACTTCGCGAAGTCGTTCTGATCAAAAGCCCCATAGTTGATTTGATCAAATACATCGGATTTGATCAAATCAATTGATTAGGGTTTATATATAATCTGGTATAAGCTGATATTGGTTATAAGTTATGGGAACCAGATTTGTTTGCAAGTTCTGGATGGCCCAGCTGGTAAGGCACACACGTTTAAGGATGGAGGTCGCGGGTTCGATCCCCGGCACCCCGATTTTTTAGTAAATTTTGTTAAAATATATTTTTTAAACCATTTAACAATTAGATAAATATAATAATAACTAAATAAATTGTTTTATTAAAAACCGACTATGATACTCGTGTTTTCTCGCATCTTTTCGTTCGTGTATGTATGTATATGTGTATTTAGATATACATATGTTGGTGCATTATGTCAGTAGTTCTGTTGGTGATTATGTCAGTAGTTCAGTATCTAGCGTCAGTAATCGTGTAGTTGGTTTTGTTTTGATTTGTATAGGTTGTCTCACAAGTTCGCCTAATATAAGCGAACTTGTGGACAAGCGAAGTTATTGACAACTTCGCCTAGTCTGTTAGGCGAAGTTGTCGAGGACTATATAACCTCAACTCACGGCTTGTTTTGTTAAGTGAATGCCAGTACGTGTAATTGTGATTTGAACATCACGTGTTAAGTGTTGCAATACAACGTGTCTTTTGAGTATTGTAACGTGTGTTCGTGTTCGGTATTAACGTAGTTTACGTCTTACGCTCGTATCGTCTTACGTAAGGATTCCGCACCTACGTACTACGAGATACTTCCGTGTAGATTCGGCTGGGAACCTACAATTGGTGTCAGAGCTTTTGCTCGTGATTGTGTGGTTCGGGATTATCACACGAGTGTAGAAATCGTTCCGTTCGACTATTCGCGGGACGAGTTTACGTTGAAATACCGAGTTTTTGTGTCCTACCCATCTCCCACTATCAAATATAACCCATTACACCTTCGCATACCTCGCAATACGTCAAATTAAAACCTACAAAAAACCTTGTGTTCATCGGGCGAAGTTGCCGTCACTATTCGTAGGGTTTAGGCGAAGTTATAAGTTTAAGCGAAGTTATCAACCAAGCGAAGTTGATATCAGGCGAAGTTGTCATTAAGCGAAGTTAATCAGCAGGCGAAGTTAAGGTTTCAGTGAAGTTAAGGAATCAAGCGAAGTTAACCTTAAGCGAAGTTAATCAGCAAGCGAAGTTAAGAATAACTTCGCCTACTAATCACTGTTCAAATTAATAAAAAAAAAATTTGTTTTATGTGTTTTCAAGTCGTGTTTCTTTCAGCGATGACTTCGATAAACATTACGGAACTGGTGAAAATGGAAGTTGAGGCCGGTTCAGCAACTAAGGCTCCGAAAACGCTTAAGGGTACCGATTTCGTTACTTGGAAAGATCGGTTTGAACAGTATGTTAAATATCAAGATGCTAAGATGTGGGTGTGCATACAAGATGGATACATTCCACCAACGGCCTTGTTTGAGGGTCGTGATCAAATAAAGAAGTACAGTAAGATGGATGAGGAGGAGAGGAAAATGTATGAGGCAAAGAGTAAAGCTCATACGGCGATCACCAGGGCTCTTCCACAAGAGATTCTTCACACCTTCAGGAAATACAAAACCGCTAGAGAGCTATGGGAAGCGCTAGAAAATCGATTTGAAGGTAATGTGGGGATACGTGCATCCAAAATTAAGCTACTAAAAACCCAATTCTCGGTGTTCAAATATTTGAAGAATGAATCACTTGATGATATCATCACAAGATATTATCACCTGATGACCGAACTCAGCAATTACTCCATTGTATACAAAGAAGAGGAAATAGTAGAGAAACTTCTTGATGCTCTTCCACCGAAATGGGAAATGTACACGGTTTTGATGGGAGAAGATAAAGAGTTTGCCAATATTGATTTGGAAATAGCAGTCAATAAATTACGAAATTTTGAACTTAACATGGTTCGGAAAGAGACATCAACTGATCAGGTTCAGGATCCGGGAATGTATGGTGCGAAAGTTACTTCAAGTACAAGTTCAAAGTCATAATCCTCTGCTTATTACTCAAAAGGAGACTCAAACTCAAATTCAACTCATGACGGTCATGTGACTCTCAACATGGATGGTGATGTATGTTTCGTAGCTGCAGGAAGTAATTCTTCAAAACCTCAAGCCACAACTGGTAACTTTTCATCAAATGTTCCGACCAACAACTACTCACAGATGCCCATGAGTGTTAAATCAGCTGAACAACAGTTTGCTCTCTATGCATCTTTCATTGCATCTTATGAGAATTACATCAAAGGTAAAATAGTCGATCCTGCAACCTTGGACGAAGACTATGATCAAATCGATGCTGATGATCTAGAAGAGATGGATCTGCAGTGGCAGATGGCTATGATAGTAAGAAGAGTTAAAAGATTCATGAAGAAAACGGGTAGAAAGTTCGTTGGCGAAAGACCAAGTTTTGACAAATCAAAGGTTAGATGTTACAACTGTCAACAAAATGGTCACTTTGCCAATGAATGTACAAATGAGAGAGTCGTACGTAGTCAGAACAGGCCTGCACAACAGAATGGGGGAGATAGTTAGAATAGGGCTATGATATCTAGACACAATGGTGGTTATAACTGGAATCTACAGGTTGAGGAAGTCTTCGAACAGGCAAATTTGGTGAACATCGAAACTGCAGGAAGTGAGAAAGTGACGGGAGAAAATCAAGCTTACATGGCAGAAGTGAACGATCAGCTCTCTGAGGTAAGTTCTGAACTTAATTGTATGAAATGTGAAAATCTGTCTGAACAATTGAAAACAGTAACTGATCAGTTTGTTAGTTTGGACGCTCAATTTAAAACGCTAAAAGAAGATCATCATTACACTAAAACTAGAGAAAACAGTTACTCGGAAAAATAAAAGCTAGTGAAAAAGATATCAGAAGTCTTAAAGCCAGTCTAGCAGAAAAAATGCAAGTAATTGATCTTAGTTATGAAGTGTTAGAAGAAAAAACCAAACTAATTGCTGAAAGGGATAAACAGATAGCTGATTACCAGGTAAAAGTGGTGGAATTAAACAGAAAAATTGAACAGTTTAGAAATTCCTCAGCAATGCTTGATCACATCGTAAGTGTTCAACATTCCCCAGCTAACAAAGGGGGAATTGGATTTTCTGTAGTTCCACCACCATATAACCATAACTATACGTATGATCCTAGTAATCAGAAATCTATTGATGTTGAGATTAGTCAGACAGTTCCTGTCAAAGTTTCGATTAAAGAACCTGAAGTTAGTAAAAACGAAAAGAGTAAGCCTGTTTCGAATGTTAAGATTTCTGTTCCTAGTTCTGTCTCATCAAATTCGGACAAGACATCCGAATCTAGTGAGATAAAAGAAGAGGTAGTGTTACTAAAACGTGGGGAGGAATATAAGCCAACTGAAAAGAACTCTCCCCTAAACCCGTTTGTCCCACCATATGTTAGACAAACAAATAGTAATGCAACCTCAACATCTGAAACAACTGTTGAGACGAAGGTTGAACACAGGAGTTGTTTCAGATGCAATCAAATAGGACACCTGATTGCTGATTGTCCTCTAAATCAAAGATTCAGAAGTATGAGGCCTTAGAAAACTGAGAATAAAACGAATAGAAATTATTATAATGGTAAGAATGCTAACTCATCAAAGTTCAGACATTGGGCTAAACCAATATTTCAAAGATATCAATCTCAGGTTTTCCCAGTTAACAACCAAACCAACATAACTCAGTTAATCCACTAAGGTTTGGATGGCCTCATAGTCAATTCTCAAGAATGTATCCTTTCAGAACTTACAGAAACTACTCTCAAACTGCCTTTGGGCAATCAAAGTACGGGATGCCGTTTAACAGATTTAATCGACCCAAGACCAATAGGTCTTGGGTCCCCAGATTTTAATCTTTTAGTTAACTGTGCAGGAACAGTTGAACAGGACTGTAAACAATCGTTGGGTTGTGGATAGTGGCTGTTCCCGGCACATGACTGGTAACAAGAATTTGTTACACGAATGGAAACCTGTTCAAGGAGGTAGGGTAAGTTTTGCTGGAGAGAGCGGAGTTAGGATTACTGGTATTGGAACTGTGACAAATGGTAAAATGAAGTTAAAGAAGGTGAATTTTGTTGAGGAGTTGAAGCATAATTTGTTGAGCGTGTCTCAGATTTGTGACAAAGAGTACACGGTGCACTTTACTAAAAATGAAGAAATTGTTCTGTATCCTGGTTTCAAGATACCAGAGGCATGGGTGGTGATGAAGGCTCCAAGAGAAAAGAACACATATGTAATGGATATGAGGTCAACTGAGATGGCAACAGAAGAGTCATGTCTTCTGACAAAGGCAACTGAATCTGAGTCCGAGTTATGGCATCGAAGAATGGGACATATACATCTTCGAAAAATGAACTACATTGTCAAGAATGGGCTGGTGCATGGTGTTCCCTTGAAAAATTTTAACTTTGAAGATCAATGCTTATCGTGCAAAAAAGGAAAGCAACACAAAAAACCTCATCACTCCAAGAAGGTTAATTCAATAGTCAGTACCCTAGACCTACTTCACATGGATCTCTTCGGTCCCGTGAATGTATAGAGTCTAGGTGGAACATCATACTGCTTGGTAATAACCGATGATTATTCTCGATACTCTTGGGTATACTTTCTGAAGACAAAAGATGAGACGGTTCAGTTGGTAATTAACCTGATTACCAAGGTTGAAAATATTGTGGGGAGAAAGGTTAAGTACATCAAGAGTGATAATGGGACAGAGTTCAAGAACTACCAGATGGAGATATTCTGCTTACAGAAAAGGATAGACCACCAGTACAGCGCCCCATATACTCCGCAACAAAATGGAGTGGCTGAGAGGAAGAACAGGACGCTAATTGAAAGAGCCAGAACCATGCTGGCTGACGCTAAACTTCCCGTGGTGTTCTGGGCTGAAGCTGTTGCAACAGCCTGTTATATCCTTAATCGTGTTTTAACTGTTAAAAGGCTAAATAAAACTTGTTATGAACTTATGCATGGTCGAAAGCCAAACTTGAATGGTCTCGAACCATTCGGGTCCCCATGTACGATATTAAAGACAAACTCTAAATTTGGTGAGAAAGCCGACGAAGGTATTTTAGTCGGATATGTTGTTGGGACACCCAACAGAAGAGTCTTTAATATATCGAACAGCAAGGTTGAAGTGGTTTGTAACACCGACATCACGAGTTACAAACCACCAAAGCCTAGCACGGGACCCGCTGAAGCTTTTGACTATGATAAACTGTTCAAATCTTTTAATGTGCCTTACTTGGATTCTGCAGAAGTCGATGAGAAAATTGCTTCAGAGATTCTGTATGATGAGGAAGAGAATATTATACAACGTCCGCGATACGATGAGAGTCATCCTTCCTCGTCAAGAACCGCTGATATTCCTGCTGCCTCTACTGAGGAAGAATTTTACAATCCCTTTCACTCTCAACACCAATCACCCATTAATGAACTCTCTTTGAACTTGGAAAACAATCTGGAAATCAGTACGGTTTTGACTACTGGAGTTCACAAAAATCATCCTTTGGAGAACGTGATAGGTGATCTGTCTGATGGTGTACAAACAAGACGAAGCTTGAATGAGCACACCTGTGTTTACACAAGCATTAAGGAAACGGGTATCATTAATGAATGCTTGTACACCTGCTTCATCAGCCAGATTGAACCAAAGAACTATCAAATGGCTCTCAAGGATAGCTCGTGGGTCGAAGCCATGCAAGAAGAGTTAGCCCAGTTCGAGATGATGGAAGTATGGAAATTGGTTGCAAAACCGAAGAATGTGCACGCTATTGGCACAAAGTGGGTCTTTAAGTGTAAGAGAGATGAGAAAGGAATAATCATAAGAAACAAGGCGAGGCTGGTAGTTAAAGGGTTTAATCAGCAGGAAGGAATCGACTACAATGAAGTGTTTGCTCCTGTGGCAAGATTGGAAGCGATTCGACTATTTTTGGCATTTTCTGCACACAATGAAATGAAGGTGTTTCAACTAGACGTGAAAAGTGCCTTTCTGAATGGTAAAGTCGATGAGGTAGTATACGTTGAGCAGCCTCCGGGTTTCCCTGACCCTGATTTTCCTGATCATGTGTACAAGCTGAGTAAAGCGCTATATGATCTACATCAGGCTTCTCGTGCCTGGTACGCAACTTTATCAGATTACTTACTTGAGAATGGGTTCGAAAGAGGAAAGATCGACAACACGCTGTTTGTCAAGAGACAAGGGCGAGATTTTCTACTAGTTCAAGTCTACGTGGACGACATCATATTTGCTGCATCAAAAGTCGTCATGTGTCAGGAGTTTGAAGAAGTCATGAAAAAGAGGTTTGAAATGAGTGCAATGGGTGAATTAACTTTCTTTTTAGGATTGCAGGTTGATCAGAAGAAAGATTGGATGTTCATCCATCAAACTAAATATGTCCAAGACGTTCTCAAACGCTTCAAGATGGAGGACAGCACTCCATTTGATACTCCGGTTTGCGTCAACCACAAACTGGGTGCTGATTCAGACAGTGATGAAGACGTGGACCCCACCCAATATCGAACAATCAAAGGTTCTTTAATGTATTTAACTGCATCTAGACCTGATATTATGTTTGCAGTTTGTCTCTGTGCTCGATTTCAGGCAAGCCCAAAGGAATCTCACATGAAGGGAGTGAAGAAAATACTACGGTATCTCAAAGGCAAGCCGAAGCTGGGATTGTGGTACACGAAAGGGGGAGACTTGGATTTGGTCGCTTACACAGATTCTGACTATGGAGGTTGCAATCAGAACAGAAAGTCGACAACCGGTGGATGTCAGTTTCTGGGAGGAAGATTGGTTTCGTGGCAGTGCAAGAAGCAGACCTCTGTAGCCATTTCCACCTGCGAAGCAGAGTACATGGCAGCATCGAACTGCTGCTCTCAGGTTCTTTGGATACAACAGCAATTGCGCGATTACGGTCTGAATTTCACTCAAACTCCTATTTGCATTGATAACACTGCTGCAATCCCAGTAACTAACAATCCCGTAAAACATAGCAAAACTAAACACATTGACATTCGTCATCATTTTATACGGGATTGTGCTGAGAAGAAATTAATTGTGCTAGAAAAGGTTGATTCGTTAGATAATTTCGCCGATCTTTTTACTAAAGCGTTTGACCGAACTCGTTTTCAAAATCTTGTTGAGCTTAATGGGATGATAAATCCCAAGTAACCGTGTTTCTCGTTTCTTTAAAAAAAACGTCATTATCGCTTAGAATTAAGTCGGTTGCTTCAGGTTGAAGGACATATCTTCGGATGTGTTTGTTCCTCGCTTCTACCAGTAAATTATGTGGATAACCATTAACCAGATGACTGAAAGTGACCGGGGCGGTTTATGATGTGTTTTTATTCTTTCACTGAAAAATAATCGTTCATACTTAGTTAGAAGGACACATATTCGTATGTGGTCGGTCCAGCTGATCCATTGGATCTTCAGGATAGCCGTTTACCTGAAGACTTTGACTTGATCGGGGCGATAGAATTCAAAATTTTTTTTAGGGAGATGATATAATTTTTCAAGTCTACAACTTCGTAAGAAGTTTCTATACAATGTTTCTAAGAAAATTGATCCAACCTTGGAAAGTGATACACAAACTATTTCTGTGGGCTTAACTAGTGAAGTTAATAGGCCTAAAAGACTCTAGAACAGTCATTGTATGTTATGGTAGCTTTTAATGGTGCGTAAAAGTAGAAGTGATACTAACTAAATATTCTCGATTTAAAGGGAAGACACATTCAGAGTTGTGTATGTCTCCATACACGTCTTTCCGAATGATAGGCAGAAAAGCGATTACCCAGTCATACACGAGCCTGTGAGTGTTCTGATTTCCGAGAAGATAGTGTGTTAAGTACCTGCAGTGATCCAGATTCGGGACTTGCAGTAGTCTACTGTTTGAAGCTATGTAAATCTTTATTAAAAACAAAAAAACAAAAAAGTTTAAGCCTTCTGAAGCCTAGTGTGTTATAATTGTCAATCAAGAGGCAAGAAAGAGAAAGGGTAGAAGACTCTAAGAGATCAAGATGTAATTACAGTTTAATCAGACACTACGGGTCGAGGTCAACTCGGGGTGACTTGGGGAAAGCCAAATAAGTTTTGAGAATAGATAGGAGGCATCACAATCTCTGATGTGTTGTCCATTTAAATTTTGAGCTTAATTGTACCTAATCCGTATCACAGAAGCGATGAAAACCATACTAAGTTGTTTACCTGCTTACAACCTGTTTCTTTATGTCATAATACCGCTGAACATGGATCTATGTGACAGCCACTTAATTAGTATGATTCCTGTTCGGATCTTTTCTAAAACATGTTGGTCCCTGTCAAGACTGAAATTTGATCCAGTGTACTTTATTTCTAAAAATTTACTTTACATATGTCATTTTATGGTTTAAAACTTGGTTACTTGGTCTTTGATCGTAACATTTAAATCTTTAAAGGATGTTTTAAAAAACAACTGCATAATGTTCTAACGTATAAGGGACTGTTTTGTAAGTTTAATACTAAGCGAAGTTGTGCTTGCGCGAAGTTGTTAAGAGGCGAAGTTAAGGGTAAGCGAAGTTAACCTTAACTTCGCTTGTGCATATTCAAACCTATAAAGGTCAACTTGGTCAACTGTTTACATATTCTCACAAACCCCGGCGAACTTATATCTAATATCCCTCGACGAAGTTAAATCTCGAATCAAACATTATTTTTTTTCCTCAATTTCAATCCGTGTTAAAGGTGTGTAGGTTCGGCATGAATTATAATTCATGTCAATGGTGTTAATCAAATGCTGTTTCGGTCCGATTTGTGACCTCGTTCTTGCTAAACCTTATACACCCCCTTTTCAAACTCGTTTTTAACGTGTTCGTAACCAACTTGATCGTCAAGATCTCTTTAATAACATGTTCTTTAGTGTCCACAATCATCAATTTCAACAAACAAACCCTCGTCTGGCCGTCTGATCAGTTGCCGTTTCAGTTCAGGCGAAGTTAGGATTAGGCGAAGTTGTTCTTAACTTCGCCTTAGGCTTAACTTCGCCTGCTGCTTTACTTTTTAACTAATCAGGGGCGAAGTTGTTCAAGGGGCGAAGTTATGGTTAGGCGAAGTTATCATTAACTTCGCCTTATACCTAACTTCGCCTGGTGGTTTACATATTATTTAAAAGTTAATCTGTTGTCAGGCGAAGTTATTGTATAGGCGAAGTTGTGCTCAACTTCGCCCTATGTCTAACTTCGCCTGCACACTAAAGTTTATCTTAACTTCGCTCATGATAATAGGCGAAGTTATGATTTGCTTTGGCGATTTTCTAACTTAGAACGGTTTTTATGCAGATATGGCAGCTGTAGCAGGAGCCGGTGGTGCAGGTGGTGACGAAGGTGGTGATAACCACCGTCAATTCTTTCCGGGACACAATATGTACATCACACTGGACCCGGATGCTAGCGGTGTTGATGATTATCGCGAGATCATCACTTTTCTTATTCGCTCGCGTATCTTCCATGCTATAACTACAACCCTGCCCATTTCTCTGCCGAACATAGAAGACTTCTGGCAGACAGTTGAATACGATTGTAGAGTCGAGCCCCAGTCATGCACGCCATATTTAACAATCAAGAGGTGCAGTTCTCATCGGAACAGATACGGGTTGCCTTGCAGTTTGGGAATGAAACGAGAGATGATCCTACAGACTTTGTTGCTCCATTCAGGGATGGTGCATTTTTAAGAATGGGATATTCTGGTCCATTGGGTGACACTCAGAGACGTAAGGAATTTTTGTTGGATCAATGGCGTTTTCTCATGCACGTGATGATCGTATGCATGTCGGGTCGTAAGGCTGGAACGGACGGTATGGGTGCCACGATGCAATCGGCAATGACAGCACTGACTTACAACAAGCCTTACAGCTTCAGTCAGATGGTGTTTTATGAGATAGACCGTCAGAGACGTGCGGTGGCTCGTGAAAGATTCTTGATGTATCCAAGGTTTTTACAAATGATCTTGAATCATGTAGCTCCTACGCTACCTCAGCGCCGTCCAATTCGTTATGTAGAGAGTGTCAGCAAGAGGATATTCGCACAATGCAGGTCATCGAGTGCTCGAAGTAAACCAGAGCTTCTTCCACGACATACTCCGCTATTTGGTTATTTGGTCAACCCGGCGTATGTTGCTCCTTGTGGAGACGAGTTTCGGGATCCGGCACCGCAACAGGATCTTGTTTCTCAACCACTACCTGTGGTACAGCAAGCATTGCCTGCTGCTCCTGTTGTGGCACCGCAGGAACAAGTAGACCTTGAAGCTGCTTTTGGTGGCCAAGGATTCTTTGATATGGAACGAGTTGATCCTGAGGCAGAGGTTCAGGTCTCAGTTGTAGAGGTTTCTGGTGTTGAAGTGTCGATGGTAGCTACGTCTGTAGCTGATTTTGAAAGAACCGACTCTGACACCTCAGCTGATGATGTTGCTGAAGCAAGACAGATACTGGTCGCCCAAGAAAGAATTCATGGAAAAAGAAAGAAAGACACAGATGACAGTGAATCTGATTTTGAGGAGGAGTTAGGTCATTTGATTCGTCGATCGAAAAGGGTCAGAACGGGTGAAGGCTCGGGAGTTGGTGAAAGCTCGAGGGTGGTTCGTTTCTCTCCACCCGCCTTATCTGGTATGACTATGGTCCCTGCATCGATGACTGTGACAGGACCAATCACCTCGGGTGTTCCCGTGATAACAACATCATCTTCTTTTGACATTCCACCCACTACCTTTCAGCTTGAGGCTCCAGAAATTGTTTCCTTGCCACCTCCTACACTTACTCCATCAAAGGTTGTTGCAAGATTCGTTGAGTCGAAACTGGTTGCCACTGCAGGGTTATCTGTTACGATACAACCTGCGGTTACTTTTCAGCCTGTTTCTGATGTTCCGGCTACCTTGGGAATTCCTCCACCTTATGCTCAAGACACTTCTCATATGAGATTTGATTTTGATGCAACTTTATCTGACTCAGACAGGATAGCAGCTCTTGAAAGGGTCGTGGCAGAACAATCAAGAATCAACCTGATCCAGACTCACGCTATCCAGCGCCTTGTTGCAGAAAATCAAATTCAGTCGTCCCTCCTGATTGAGCACGGTAAACTTTTTGATGCTTTACAACATTTCTTAGCATCTCAGGGGGAGACGAGCTGCAAGGGCGATGAGTTGAGGACGAAGAAGAGAAATGATCGAGACGATGATCCCAATGCATCGAAAGGTGCAGGTGGTGAGTTGCCAAGAACTGAACAAAGTCTTGGGACTACCACATCTCAGGGGGAGTCAGCTGGTGCAACAGGTGGATCAGGGGGTGATGATGTGGTGGTAGTGGTTGACGAGGAGATGTTGGATGACGATATTGTAGGTGATGACGATGTGTTACCGGTTGAAGAGATTGAGAAAATAGGAGCTGAGATTGTGATTGACAGTGAGATTGAAGAGGGAGAGATTGTGGAGGATAATGTTGAGCATGAAATTCCAGAAGTTGATAAGTCAAATGTGGGTCAAGATGTGGGAAGCGATGAGATTGAATGGGAAGAGCAGCCAAGATGGAAAGAAGGCTACGCTCAATGGTTCATAAAGACAAAGAAACCAGCGGTTCCAACTATGCTTAAGAATAGTTATAATATCAAAGGGTATGCTGAATCGAAGAAGGGGATTATATGCTGGTTATACGATGAGCAGTTGAGGCTATTTGTGATTAAACGTTTTGACGGAGTTCAGTACTTCAAAAGGTTGTTGAGATCATTGAATACCTTGCCGGAGTGTGAGGTGAAGGATTTAGCCAAGTTGGGGTTGATAAACAGGAGTGATGATAATATGGCTAGGATTATTGGAAAGATCGTGTGGAAAGAAAGTATAAAAGAGAAAAAGTTCGAGTTGTTAAAGCCGCAGAAAGGGAAGCTTGTTGAAGATAAAGACAGAGGAATGCGAGCTGATGTCAAACCTTGGATGATAATGAAATATAAGCCTATCCGGTGTTTGAAAGAAGTACCGATGAAACTAATGCCCAAGGATGTCTTAAAGAATCTGAAATGGTGGTATGTCGACAGTCAAACAGCTGAAGTGGTTATGGAGGATGAAGATGAACAAGAGGTGTTGAGAGTGTATGACCCAATGCACTTGGTGAATTTGTCTCAAGCTGACTTGCAGGTGCTGAACGAGAAAAAGATATTCTATATTCCTGCGTGGAAAGATGAAGCCAAGAAATATCAGAGAGTAGTTTCCGTTTGTGTCAGAGAAGGCGTTCATGCTTGAAGATGAGTGACTCGAGATTTTTGGGATTACAAGACAAGTGATTGAAGATAGAGATATGAAGCTACTGCCATGGGGGAATCTGTTGGTGCATTATGTCAGTAGTTCAGTATCTAGTGTCAGTAATCGTGTAGTTGGTTTTGTTTTGATTTGTATAGGTTGTCCCACAAGTTCGCCTAATATAAGCGAACTTGTGGACAAGCGAAGTTAGGACAACTTTGCCTAACATGTTAGGCGAAGTTGTCGAGGACTATATAACCTCAACTCATGGCTTGTTTTGTTAAGTGAATGCCAGTACGTGTAATTGTGATTTGAACATCACGTGTTAAGTGTTGCAATACAACGTGTCTTTTGAGTATTGTAACGTGTGTTCGTGTTCGGTATTAACGTAGTTTACGTCTTACGCTCGTATCGTCTTACGTAGGGATTCCGCACCTACGTACTACGAGATACTTCCGTGTAGATTCGGCTGGGAACCTACAACATATATGAATATATACATATATATATATATATATATATATATATATAATATCACGTAAATTAGTTTATTGATTTAATATATATATATATATATATATATATACATATATATATATATATATATCTACAATATACAAACTTAATAATATCTTTATATCAAATAGAATACTTATGACATAAAAAAATATAATATTAACTTAATAATAATTTAATTAACGAACTCTCTTATCCGATCTAGTTCATTAACTTAGCGTATCCGTATTCTCTATTCCTTTATAGGCCTTGTCATCAACGCGTGATTTCCGTGAATCGTCTCTCTCAGTATTTCTCTTATCACTCTTGTTCGTCTATTGAGGTGAGTACCACATTCCCCTATTTTAAATCTTTTAACTGTTTTGGGGACATATGCGTAAATATATTTTCTCATATATATACTTATACTCAAAACTGCAACTATTGTCTTATGTGTTAACAACTTATACCTTACTTGTTTATGTGCTTATTTGCTTTGTATGCTTTCGCATTCGGAGAGGTCCAACATAATCTCAGTCTAGTATGATCATACGCCAGTCGTTTGCCTTTGTGCTTCTCGACATCTCAGTTATAGTTTCTCATTTGGTTAATTTGTTATTCTCATATGACTTGTTGCAAATACTTATTTTTATACTATACAATATGTACACTTAAACTGGTGTGTTGCTCACTCAACATGTGTTGTTGACAAAATTCTATTTTATACGCATATGCAGGTTGATGAAGACTTAGTGAAGACTTTAGTTAGAAGAATATTTTAATCAAGAAGTATAAAATTTGTATTGTTGTATAAATTATAACTTGTTTGTATTTTGATTTATTTGATAATTGAATTTTCAATTAATAGATATTGTCATTTAAATATTGCATGAAAGTACCTTGAGAACTGTGACAATCAGTTCGCGCCCCGGCATTTCCGCCGTAGGTTGGGTTGTGACATGCTGGATAAGGGCATGCCACCAGAGTTCGTGAATTGCCTTTCTAAAAATGCTGTTGAATCATTATAATAGACTGCAACGAAGATACAAGCTAAAGAGAGTTCAATCAGAGTCATCCATTAGGCAGTCAAGGGAAGAATAGCCTGAGCCTCCATAAAAGAAAAGAAAAATTATGACATTGAGGAAGAAGCAGGAGGCTGAGAAAGAATCAAAAAGGGCTGAAATGGAAGAAACCCCAATCCAAGTGGAAATCAAAGATGAACCAGTGGATGAACCTATAATTCCATGGGAGAATGAAGAAATGATCCAAATTCTAAGGGGTATAACGGTGAATCAAAAGGGAATGGATATGAATGCCTTTAAAGCATTAAGTAGGGATCAACAGAAGGAACTATTTTATATGCAAAAGGCTGAATGGGAGAAAGTCTTGTAGGAAGGTGAAAATCCCAGAAGCTTTGTTGAAAGGAGATTTGTACCTGCAGGGCTACTGAATAATCCTAGGATAGTTAAAATGATTACAAGACTTCACAAAGATGCTGGTGAAAACTTTGCATATCCTGCTGAATTGATTGAATCAATGTATATGAAAGATTTTGCAGTATCAGGGCCTAGCAAACCCTTTAAGTCTATCCCAACTAGGCCCTCTGCCTCAAGGCAACACCCATCAGCAAGCAGGGGTGAGTCAAACAGAGCAGGAACACAAATAGAAACAAGACCACAATCTGATGTGGATCTACCAAGGACTCTCTTCTATGACTCAGTCTCTCAGTTGTAACGATTCCGACAAAATCAGGTATACCCTAGCCGGTATATACTATTTATGTGTTATTTAATAATGAATATATGAATTATGATGCGTTGATACGAGTATGTATGATTCACGGTACGGATTATACTCGATTATACAGTTAATCGTATTGGAAATACGATCAACCAATTAACGGTTGTTGAAACCCGAACGAATCGAGGATTACATTATAGACGAGATATATGATATTTAGTGATGTTTACGAAGTATTAAAGCTTCGGGATAAGTGAATTAAAGCACAGAAGAGAATTTTCGATTTAATGGTACGTCGGTACGTTATATGAAACCTTTAATACCAAACCGAGCAAGAGACGATCGATCAAGCCGAAAAAGATGCGCAATTATTAATAATATGATGTTCTAAGATAATAAATGCCATGGTTTAAGTTTTTAAAGTTTTTAAATCGGTTTTATATAAATTTCATTTTTTAAGCCGAAAACGACCGTTTTAGCCTCGTTTTAAGCCGAATTAAACATTTAACCAAAAAACGAAATGAACCAGATTATCCAAAACATTATCCAGATTGCCGAAATCTAAATGGGTGGCTAAGAATGGAAAGGTGGGTCCCACCCCACCTCCCTCTTACTTCCGATCGGAATGGGGTAATATCCCCTTGCCTCTCATTTCTTTTTTTTAAGCAACCATTGCAAGATCCTACCTTTCTCTCCACATTATCACTCAAAAAACCGGATTTGTAGCAAGAAAAGCAAGGTAAAAATCGAGTTATTTACGTTTTCATCTTCGTTTCTTGAGTTTATTTTCAAGAAAATGAGGTTTCAAAGATGAAAACCGATTCTTGCATGATCAAGTGATGTATACGGGTTATACAAGGGATCTTGGTCCAAGAAAGGAGTAAAACGAACCAAAAACGAATTTTTACGGTTTAAATCTTGTTTTTAAATCATAACCGAACCCATGAATGAAATGGCTTGATTGTGGGTGTAACTTGCTTGGTGTGGTGTTATTGTGCTTGTAGGTGTTGTATCTAGTTGTTAACAAAGGCTAGAAAGCAAGATCTTTGCGATTTGAAGCTAAAAACACAAGGTAGTTCGGTTTATGTTCGGTTATGAGTTTTTGGACAGATTGTGAAGGGTTTAGAGTTAGGTCATGAAATTTTACAGAGGTGTTAAAGACATGAAAATATGAGTTCTGTGAAAATTTGGTAATTTTTGGACAAATGATGAATATTTGGTGAATTTAATGCTCGGTTTTGCTAAAAATGGTGAAAAATAGTTAAATATCATGAAACATTCTGCACAATTCCAGATAAGCTTTTTATAACATGTAAAAGTCACACACAAAATTTTAGGTCCGTTGGAGAAGTCTAAGTAGGCTTTTCGGTTAAACGAGTTCTAGGGTTTTCTAGCTCGGTTTTAGTGAAAATGGCATGTAAAAAGAGATTTTGGTTCTGGAAAAATTATAGGGGACTATGTGAATGGCAGGGGCCATACAACGAAAATTTGGGATTTTTCTAAGGTCGTTTGTTATTTACGAAATATTTAGTGTTTAAATGGTGTTTAAAAATAGATAAATAAATGTTAAATATAAAAATTAATTCTGGAAATATTTTTATAAAATTCCCCACTGTCAAAAAGTGGTGTGTGCAAAATTTCAAGATCCGAGATTAAACGGATAATTATTTGTGCTAAAAAGAAAATAAAAACAAACTTTTAATGTTTAAAACGCGTAAACCGGTAAAGTTCGCCTAACGAGCTGACTGGTGTATAAAAACCCTAAAAATGGACTATTTTCAAATAACTGAGTTAAACAAGTAAAAATAAATCATCCGAAAATAATTCGGATGATTTGGGTAATTTTACCCGATTTAACAGTTTCCGGTACACTGAAGACGGAAACGGGTCCCGCGGCCAATCGGGGCGTCTAAACCGAGCTCTAATTTCACAACTACAATTAAATTATCAGTCAACAATTATTTTCGGGTCGTGTGTTACCAAACTCATTTTTGAAGCGTAAAAACGGATAACCGTGCTAGGCACGCAAAACGGGGAAAACGAACTAATAGTTATTTTAACTATTGAACTCTAAACGATATCACAATCTGAGTCCAGAGAAGTGTAACTGGGTTAACATTGCCCTCGGAACGGGTACAGTACTGGGTTAACAGTGTCCCCAGATGTACCGGTTAACACGGTTAAAGTTATATTAATAGTGATTGTATAGTAACGAGCTTAGGGATCGTATTACAGATCCGGACTAGTAGCTTACGTACTGTGTTACCTGCTTGCTTGCGATAAGGTGAGTTTCACGAGCCCCTTTTCTGAATTGTTTTTAAATATTTTCCCGGGGCGGAAAGCATGTTGTTATTGAAATGTTTAAGTACATACTGAACGCATGGATTTGCGTGTATTTATATATGTTTTATTGTACGGGAATCGTACGGAAATGTTCTAAGATGGTAATTGTCTGAGTTACTAACATTGTAAGGCCCCGCAACACGAGTGATTAGCTAAAAGCCGGTAGAGTGTGAATAGTACTATTGGTCTGACAAACCCAATTGGTCCGGCATGGATTTGCTGATGTTTCCCAGCCAGTTGCACATGTCTATTTTGTTGTTATTTATTTTGCTATGTAATGTTAGGCATAGCGATTTGGGGCAGGTCCGTGGGCGGAGTATGCCACGGGTGTTGTGTGTGGATAGTCAGAGGTTTCACTTGTGGGCTCAGCATAATTACATCGATAATATTATATTATGATATTGATTTATCATGGTTTACTCAAATTGTGAAACTCACCAACTATTCGTAGTTGACCCGTTTTTCTCACATGCTTTTCAGGTACGATTAAGATGAAGTGATTGCTTACGTTCTAAGTGCTTGATGTGTGTAAGATTTGCGTGCGAGATGTTATGATACATTATATTAAATAGAATTATGTATCGTATTGTATGATGTGTGTATCACCTAGACGGTAATGAAATATGAGATAATGTAATTTGAAGTATATTAATGTATTCAGTTTTCTTTATAAACAATGTGGTTGATATCAGAGGTGTCTGTTGCATCCCGATTACGTTTCCGCTGCGGTTACGGGGTGTTACAGAACTTGGTATCAGAGCCATTGGTTATAAAGAATTAGGATGTCTTTAAAAGATACCTAAAATATAACCAGTAGCTCAAGTATTATAGGATCTGAATATCAACCAATAATATATGGTGACGAGTATCGGGATGAACTCGGTCGGACAAGTGAGTTATTATGGTCCGGAACAAAATAACAGACTTGTCTGCACGAGGGAATTCAGGGGAAGTCACTGGGTACATTAATAGGTAAAAATGGCAACATATGTGTAAAGTATATAATATTATTTATACGTGCTAATGTGTATATATATATATGTACATATCTTGTGGGTACATGTATTGAGAAATAGGACCCGGATAAGGAACCGGGGGATGAAATAATAAAAAGTACCGAGGATGCTGAAATTTCTAGAGCATCGGTTGATGATAAGTCTGACTTATCGGGCCTTAGTTATGATAGTACCAACTTAGATCTCCCGTTTGACATTAACCAGAAATATCTAGTTACCGTCACTCCCAACCGAAATTAATAAATCCCTTACCCTACCAATACTGGTACCGTATATCTTAATAACCCCCTATGTTCACCCGAACCGCCGACCCTCACGTACGGACGGACCTGTACCTGAACCCATTCTTATTCCATTAAGGTAAAAAAAAATAATAAAAATAATAATAAATTTGATAATAAATGAGCAGAAAAAAATAATATATGGAGATATATACGTGTATTTCTCACTCTCAAACATATGAGACATACCACCTCCAGATCGAAAATTACCGATTTTAGCGAACCTAGAACGCCTGAGGACATTGACTGAGCAAGTGATGGAGCTTCCCATAATAGTAATTGATAATATTTGAAGGCAACATGGGTTGCGCGATTACCTTGAACCTTGCAACTCCCTATGTTATCCTTACATCCGTTAGATGCCTATACCCAGGTATACTCGAATAGAATGATTACCCATACACAAAGAGGTGTTGGAATCATTATAGCATAGTTGGTTGTTCGTTCGTAGGTGGTATACCGTGTATGCCGGATATACAAATAGACACGGATATTATAACTCCGTGGTACGTAATCATCTGGTGCTCACGGTGAGCATGTATCGGTTATGCTGACATGCAGAAGGATATTGAAATCAAGCATATTAAACATTAATCTTTGTTGAGAAAGATCTATATGTCAGTTGGTGACAAGGGTTAGGGAACATATTTAAACATTAACCGACGTCAGGTAAAGTCCATATGTTATTATATTTGTGGGACATGTATACTAGATACTGGTATGTGTAATATGTATGATAATATTTGGTGTGTATGTGTACCTGCTGTTATGATTGAGCTGGTAACGAGTTATACGGTGAGATTTGTATTGATTACTGCGTACGGGATGGGTACGGCAGAATGACATAAAAATAGTAACTCCAATTATGGAGATTGATATGATTCAATTGATTGCTCAAAGATAGCAGATGATGATACCGAATGTCGTATCACAGATCACCGCTAGTGTTGATGCAAATGTGATCGCAGAATTATAGATCGAGCAATCACATGAATATGAATATTTCAATTCTTAGTGTTATTACTAAGAGTGATAATGTCCCACCGAATACTATTATGACTACAAGTATTAGTTATAAACTAAACATGAATAGTAGTCGTAATGATTTAGATCCGGTATGAAGGATATGTTTGTTGGTTGTGTTAAGGAAATTATTAATAGTTTACTGATGGTAAAGGGAGGAATAGATTAGCAAGTGGATAGAAAAGATCGAAATGGTTAAGGATATTGGTAAGAGTCTAGAACATTGTGTAGTGAAATATGCTAGAGATATGTTGGTAGATTATGTTGTATCGTGATGGAACACGATGGTACAAAATTATAGTTAGAAAATTATTACTCAGATGATATGGTCGGAATTTAAAATTCTTGGGCTAGAGCACTTTTATTCGAGTAATTAAGTTCAGAGATTGGAAACTGAGCTATGGAAGATAGAAATGTTGTGTGCTGATCACTTAGAACACGCTAATCGTTTGAAGGAATTGTCATGTCTGGTAACATGGCTAATTACTCCTGAAACTAAGCGAAGTGAGCGCTATATTGGGAACTAACTCCATCGATAAGGAGTATAGTCAATCCTGTAAAATATACAACCTTTGGAAGGGTTGTGTCACAAGCCAGCATTGATATATTTGACTCTATGGGAAGCGGAATGGAAGGACGTTAGGTGAGACGTCTAGTGTTAAAGAAGAGAAATGATAAAGGTATAGTGCAAGATAGACTTTTGAATAAGTAGGTATGTCCTACAACCCAGAATTATACTAAGACTAGTTCTGGTGTGAAAACATGAACCGCATGAAGGGTCCTTCCCTAAATGTGGAAAATATGGTTATCGGCAGGAAGAAGAATGTCGAGTGATAGTAGGCCACGGGTGTGGTAAAGATGGACGTAATGCCCCAATTGTAGAACCAATTGAAGCCATGTGAACCGGCAACCCCAACCCATTCGTGTACAACCACTCCGAACCCAACAGCTTCAATAACAATCCATCCAAAGAAATCAAATTATGCCAAACAGTTGTACTTGCTATGAATGTGGCAGTACAGAACGTTTCAAGAGAAATTGCCCAAAGTTGAACCAAGGTGTCGTTGGAAGACGAACCTCATGACAAGCATCAACCTCTGATCAAGCAAGGAGCCGTGCTTTTGTGAGTAATTCGAATAAAGCACGTCATGATCCAAAGGTGGTATTAAGTATGTTGTAGTTTTAAATCAATATGCTTCAGTGATATTTTTACGGTCGCCGATAGAAGTTAGTTCCTGTTAACCTCCTACCATTTGGAAAGATACCGATTAGTGAAACTATAGAACCCTATACTGTAGAATCGCAAACGATAAATCCCTAATGGTTAACTAAATTGTTCGGAATTGTCCTATTATTCTGAACGATTAACCTTTCCTTATTGACCTACGACCAGTAAAGTTAAGAAGTTTTGACGTAATAGTTAACATGGATTGGCTAACTCGACATGAAGCTGAAATCAAATATGAAAAGAAGATGATTAGAAGCTCTCTTTCGGACGATGAAGCGATTAGATACAGAGAAAAGTGTACGGTATTATGTTACCACTCTAATCTCATCTTGAGATGTTATAATATTTACGTCAAGAAGACGTGGTGTATTTAACAAACGTGATTGCCACAGATTTAAAAGAAAACATATAGAAGATGTTCCGGTGATACGTAAATATCCAGAAGTTTTCCCAAAAAAAAAAAAAAAAAAAAAAAAAAAAACTGCCTGGAATACCACCAGCATGACAAGTTGAAATTCGTATCGATCTAATACCATGAGCATATCCTATTGCCAAAGTATCTTACCGACTTGCACCAACTGAAATGCAAGAATTATTGGATAAGGTTTTATACGACCTAGTTAGTCACCATGGGGTGCACCAGTGTTATTTGGGAAATGAAGGACGGAAGTGTTAGGATATGTATTGATTAGAGAGAATTGAATAAAGTGACGATCAAGAATAGGTGTTCACTTCTTCGAAGTAAATGATCTGTTTAACCAACTGCAAGGGGCGATTTATTTTTAGAAAATTGATCTTAGATATATTTATCACCAAATGAAAAATCCAAGAGGAGGACGTTGCAACAACAGCGTTTCGGACTCGTTACGGCCATTACGAGTTCTTAGTTATGCCTTTCGGACTAACAAATGCGCCGGCAGTGTTCATGGACCTCATGAATCGAGTCTGTAAACCATACCTCGACAAATTCGTCATCGTGTTTATTGACGATATTTTGATTTACTCGAAAAGTAAAGAAGAGCACGAGCAACACTTAAGAATAATTTTAGAGCTTCTGAATCAGGAGAAGTTGTATGCAAAATTCTCCAAGTGTAACTTCTGGTTACAAGAAGTGCAATTCCTCGGTAACGTTGAAAACCATCAAGGAATACACGTTGATCCGAGTAAGGTTGAAGCAATTAAGAATTGGCAAACGCCTAAATCGCCAAAGGAAATCCGCCAATTCTTAGGCTTAGCTGGATATTATCGTCGATTTATAGAGAACTTTTCCAGCATCGCCCAACCTTTAACTCTCCTGACTCAAAAGGATCGAAAGTATGAATGGGGAGAAGAGCAGGAGATGGCGTTTCAAACGTTAAAGCAAAAATTGTGCCAAGCGCCGATTTTAAGTCTCCCCGATGGAGACGATGTTAGAATACCGTATGCCCGAGACACATAATTAGGTTAATGTGGCTAGCCGTGTTTGATCCAAGTCGGGTCATACCCAATAACGAGTTAGACACACACCAATTATGTATTTGTTGAGATATGATCTATAAAACAAATACAGAACACAACACATTCAGAAATCGGGTTTCTGAATAATTACTTGAAAGTGTTAAATAAATTAATTGGTTAATTTATTTATTCAAATAATTATTATTGGAATGATTATTTAAACATGTGTTCTTTTATAAAATGGTTTATAAAAGATGGGATGTTTATATATTTTATAAGGTATAAAATATATATTATTTAGACATGTATGCCTTACACCCCATACACTTGGTCAAAGTTGGTAAGGACTTGATGGAGGTTGAGTAACTTTTACTTGACCAAAAACCTAACTTAAGATATGAATGAGATATGATCTCATTTATATAAAGATCAACATACTTTCAAGATATAATAAGTAACCACAACTCTCTCTTTCCCTCTAGCTTTGGTTCGGCCAAAGTCAAGAAACAAAAGAGGTTCGAGTCTCGGTTTCTCGTGTTCAAGCTTCCTAACATAGCTCGGTGTGTGTTGGAGGCTCGGGGTATCTTCCGTTTGAGGATTTTCCCTTTGAAAGTCTAGCATCAACATCATCATCTTCTTCAACCATCAACTACATCTCTTAAGGAGTTAAGAATGTAAGTTTTACAAGCTTTGATAGTTTAGTTTTTCCGTATTATTTGATCCTTAGTCTCGGGTTTCTAATCTTAAGATTAATGGTAATCTTGAAACAAGAATAAAGGGTTATTCATAGATTAACACACATATGAACTTGTAATATATATATGGATATATGTACATAAAGTTTATAGATAATCACGCTTCCGCCTTTTAATGACTAGTTAAATGATTAACTAAGTCTAAAATATCCATAGAAACCCAACAAATGGCATCAATAGCCGGGATACGGGAAACTAAGCTTCGGGTTTTCGGTTTTATATTTTCCCCTTGAAAGATTTTATACAAAAAATTAACATGCATGATTTTTTTTTGTATTTAATCTTGTTATATTTTTGGCCTTGTTCAAAAAAAAAATAAATAAATAAATAAAACCGAGCTATTGGGCCGAAGCCCACTTCTTTTGGTTAATGGGTTAACCGAAAAAAGGGAAGAAAGTTAAATGGGCCGAAGCCCATGAGACTTTCTTATGGGCCGAAGCCCAAGAACAAGTTATTGGGTCAAGCCCAAATGGGTTGGGCTAGGCCCGATAAGGTCAAGGGGTTTTGGAACGGGATCCTAAAACATAACGGGTTATGTTTGTTATTTATTAAAACTAGACCGAGCCGTAGACCAAAATGGATGTTTGTTTGTGGTTGATGATTGTAATTGTAATTAATTATTCAAGTTTCGGTTTGTAATAATTAATTAGGGGCAGTTTTGTAATTTTGTAATTATTTATTCATATGGGTATGTAATAAATAGATTATTTGTAATATCTTTATTTTATAGAATTAAAAATGTATTAGGACATTTGGTTTTGTAAAATTAAAGAAGATTACAAAATTGGAAGTTTGGGCCGGGTATGGTGATAATGGGCCTCACAAGCCCATTAAGGGGATTCAAGCCCAAAAGGACCTAAGCCCACCAATTGAGCCCAAATGGAAGCTTATGGAAGCTAAGGCCCAAGTTCAAGCCCAATGGATTACAACGGGGTTGAAGAAGATGTTTGACGCATTTGGATGCGGGATCAAGTGGGAGCTACAACATCCATGTGTCGTGTGTCCCTTAGGATCGGACCTAAGACACACACTTGTTTCGGCTAACAAGTGTGGTCTAACTTAGTGGCTCGTGTCTAGTATAATTGTGTATGCTTGTTAATTGATTGTTTGATTATGTGGTTGTTAGATATTAGGATATCAACTTCGCCACATAGAATTAATTAACAAAGCATAAAACGGGTTCTAACAATTATCGGTAATCACGTGACACGTAGTTTAATAAAATGGATTTATTAACTAGCCGTCTCACGCCCATAATAAAATGGTTTTATTATAAATTAGAATTTTGAAAATGGTTTCAAAATAATCATGTTACTAAATGCATGTTAGAACATGATTTAAAGTTTTACAACTAGAATTATTAAAACTAAAAATCCCTTTTAAAATTAAGGATAACAAGTTAAACACCATCCTTTTGTATAACGCTTAACATATTAGTAAGCTCTTAGTGGGAAAAAGGTCACCTAACCGCGTAGAGTAAATTAATATGTTGAGGTAATATTGGCATATAAATGGGAAAAAGGTCACCTAACCATTTGTATGTTGATATTACAAGTTGATACAAGTAGGACGACTTAAATTAGAACCATGTGAAGAGGGTCACCCAAGCATGGGGTATAATAGGTGTTGATGGGATAAACATGCCGACACGAAATATGATTTCGAACCGGTCCCATAAACTCTAGAAGTTGCAAAAGGGTTTGCAATTGTTATGAATAACTACCTTGATAAACCGACAATGGGAAAAAGGTCACCTAACCGGAGTCGGGTTTATCGTTGGATTCTAGATTTTAATTATTAATTATATTTGGTATATATAAAAGGGTATTAATAATTAAAATAAGTAAAACACTAAAATGAACTTAATTAAAATTCTGCAGATGGCCGCACACGTCGACGACAACATAATCCCTAACGTCCAAAATGTATCTCTCCGATCTATTCTCGCTAAAGACCGTCTTAACCACAATAACTTTTCGGATTGGTTCCGAAATTTAAGGATTGTTCTAAAACAAGAAAAATTATATCATGTTTTGGAAACCCCTATCCCCAACGAACCGGAAGAGGGAAGTGAGGTCGAATACATGAATTGGGTCCAACACACGGAAGATTCCATTCAAGTATCATGCCTCATGTTGGCGACTATGGTTCCCGAAATGCAAAAGGATTTCGAAAACCATAATGCGTACGACATGATTACTCAACTTAAGGAAATGTTCCTTAAGCAATCGAGGGTTGAAAGGTTCGAAACGGTTCGAGCCTTGCATGCATGTAGAATGGATGATAATCAACCAGTTTCAACTTATGTACTTAAGATGAAAAGTTACATTGATCGCCTCGCCAAGCTCAATTGTCTCATCTCAAAAGAGTTAGCAACGGATTTGATCCTTAACTCTTTGTCGAAAAGGTTCGACACTTTCGTGTTAAATTATAACATGAACGGGTGGGACAAAAACATTGGAGAACTTCACTCAATGCTTAAAACAGCCGAGGCGAGCATGGGTAAAAGGGTTTTACCCGTGTTTGCGATCAATGAAGGTGGATCCAAGAATCGATCTCAGCCCAATCCTAAGGCTAAGGTAGCAAAAAGAAAGGGTCCTCCTGTGCATCTTAAGGGTAAGGGCAAGGCACCGGTTATGGCAAAGAAACAAAAGATTGTGGAACCGAGGGGTCATAAGGATGATCCTTGTTTTGGTTGTGGGGATACCGGACATTGGAAACGCAATTGCCCGGTCTACCTAAAGGAGCTAAGAGACAAGAGGAATGCGGGGCATGCCTCGGGTAATGTCTTTATGATTAATATTGAGCTAAATCTTATTTCTTCTAACACATGGGTATTGGATACCGGATGTGGAACTCACATTTGCAATTGGTTGCAGGGGTTCAAAAGGAATGAAGACTTAAAGAAGGGCGAAGTGAGTCTTTTCATGGGCAACGGTGCAAGGGTGCACGTGGCCGCTAGAGGAGACTTCACTTTATCGCTTCCAAGTGGTTTGGAAGTTGTTTTGAGGAATGTTTTGTATGCTCCTAGTTTGACTAGGAACATTATTTCCGTGCACCTTCTTAGACAATGTAATTTTGACTTTAAATTTGTAAAATCATAAATGCATGTATCATCTAATGGTATCTTTTATTTTAAAGCTGTACCAAACAACGGTATTTATGAATTGGTTCATGATAATACCTCAAATAGCTCATTATATCAAACTTCCACCAAAAGACTCAAAAAGGATTTGAGTGATTCCTACATTTGGCATTGTCGCCTTGGACACATAAACAAGAATCGTGTAAATACTCTCCAAAAGAATGGTCTTTTGAAAACAAACGAGTTAGGTTCGTTTGATGAGTGTGAATCTTGTATTCAAGGCAAGATGACCAAAGAGCCTTTCAAAGGTACAAATGAAAGGGCTAAGGACTTGTTAGGTATCATACATACGGATGTATGCGGACCTCTCAAGCCCACTAGTAGGAATAGTGAAAGGTACTTCATTACCTTTACCGATGATTTTAGTCGATATGGGTATGTGTATCTAATGAAACACAAATATGAAGCCTTTGAAATGTTCAAGGAATTTCAAAATGAAGTACAAAATCAGCTCGACCGAACAATCAAGGTACTCCGCTCCGATAGAGGAGGCGAATACCTAAGTGATGCTTTTCAAAGTCATCTTAGAGATTGTGGAATTGTTTCACAGCTCACTCCTCCTGGTACTCCTCAACATAACGGAGTATCCGAGAGGAGGAATCGAACACTGTTGGACATGGTTCGATCAATGATGGCACGAAGCTCACTACCACCATCATTTTGGGGATATGCACTACTTACAGCAGCTCGTATTTTGAATATGGCCCCGACCAAAAAGGTGGATCGAACACCCTATGAAGTGTGGCATGGAAAGGTTCCATCCCTTTCATATTTAAGGGTATGGGGATGCAAAGTTCATGTTAAACGTGACACCCCAAATAAGCTTGAGGCTCGATCCATCAAGTGTATCTTCATAGGATACCCAAAGGATGATATAGGATATATATTCTATGATCCTAGTGAACAAAGAGTGTTTGTTTCACGCAAAGGATACTTCTTAGAAACTAAGTTCCTTATGGAAGGACCTAGTGAAAAGAGAGTGGAACTTGAAGAGGTTCAAGAATCACTGGATGATACACAGTTGGTCGATACTAGCTTTCAACACGAGGATGTTGAAGGTGATCAAATGGTTGATCATACACACGTTGCTCGCAGATCTAGTAGGGTTAGTCAACCTCCCGAGAGATATGGATTTCTCGTGGATGGTTGCTACTTGGTCGATTCGGATGAACCGATCTCCTACAAAGATGCTATGTCACAACCTGATTGTGAAAAATGGCTTGAAGCCATGAGCGCCGAGATGCAATCCATGCACGATAACCAAGTTTGGGAATTGGTTGATCGTCCACTTAACTCCAAACTGGTTGGATGTAAGTGGGTCTTCAAGAAGAAGACCGATATGCATGGAAATCTAGATACTTACAAAGCACGACTTGTAGCAAAAGGTTTCACACAAACTCAAGGGATTGATTATGATGAAACCTTCTCGCCGGTCGCGATGCTTAAGTCGATCAGGATATTATTTGCCATTGTAGCTCATTTTGATTATGAGATATGGCAGATGGATATCAAGACCGCTTTTCTTAATGGATATCTTGAGGAAGATGTCCATATGGTTCAGCCTGAAGGTTTTGTCGATCCATCTAATCCTGACGAAGTATGTAAGTTAAGGAAATCAATCTACGGGTTGAAACAAGCATCACGGATGTGGAATCATCGTTTTAATGAAGAAATCAAAGCGTTTGGTTTCGTCCAAAACGGTGATGAGGCGTGTGTGTATAAATGGGCTAGTGGGAGTATAGTCATGTTCCTTATTTTGTATGTCGATGATATACTTTTATTTGGAAATGATATACCAAGTATGGAAAGCGTTAAAGCGTGGTTAAGTAGTCGTTTCTCAATTAAGGATCTTGGAGAAGCGACATATATCTTGGGAATAAAGGTCTATAGGGATAGACAAAGGAAATTGATCGGACTCAATCAAAGTGCATACATTGATAAAATCCTGAAAAGGTTCAGGATGGAAAACTCTAAGAAAGGTTTGGTACCTATTCCTAGAGGAACCGTGTTAAGCTCATCTCAAAGTCCTAGCTCTAAGGAAGAGCAGGATAGGATGAAGCATGTTCCTTATACTTCGGCAATAGGATCTATTATGTATGCAATGATGTGCACTAGACCGGACGTCTCGTATGCTTTAAGCATAACGAGTAGATACCAGCACAACCCAGGTGACAGTCATTGGATGGCTGTCAAGAATATATTAAAATACCTTAGAAGGACTAAGGATATGTTTTTAATATATGGGTCTGGTGAGGAGGAACTCGTCGTAAAGGGTTACGTGGATGCGAGTTTCCAAACTGACCGAGATGATTCTCGGTCACAGTCGGGATATGTCTTCATTTTGAATGGAGGCGCTGTCTCTTGGAAGAGTTCAAAGCAGGATGTTGTCGCGTTATCCACTACAGAATCTGAGTACATCGCCGCTTCAATGGCAGCCCAAGAGGCTGCATGGATGAAAAAGTTCATCATGGATCTAGGGATTATCTCTACCATTCAGGAGCCCCTAGAGATATTATGTGACAATGAGGGTGCTATTGCACAGATCAAGGAGCCTCGTGCTCATCAGAAAACGAGGCACATTGAGCGCAGATTCAACTACATAAGGGATGAAGTTGAAAAGGGAAAGATATGTATTCATAAAGTTCATACCGATCAAAATATTGCGGACCCACTCACGAAGCTCCTCGATAGGCCAAAGCATGAGGGTCATGTTTGTGCATTAGGACTTCGGTATTCTAGTGAGTGGATTTAATCTGTGTTTAGTGTTTGTATAAGAACGAATGTAATGGGTATCTCATGAAAATTAATTATGTTTTAATTATACAATGAGTTATGTTCTATATTTGCATGTTTAATCCATGAATGACTTATGTTGTTCTAAACTTCCGTAGTCGATCATACTTGTGGGAACAAGTATGAAGGTAAGACTATTATGAACCCGGATTGGTTGATATTCATGTGATGAATATAGGGCATAGGTTTGCCACCAAAGTTCATAGATATTTGTGGGATACAAATATTGGACTGACCCGCTCTCAAGGATCACTGCATGGAGTTAGTGTAACTGATCATAAGTAATCCTTGAGTAAAGGCGAGTATCATTGTGTCCTATGACCTAAGATGCATATTGGATCTGGTCTTTCATCAAGTCTGATAACTTGACTCTCTTCTTTGTTATTTCGGTAACACGATAACGTGTAAGAAAGAGCTCAGATATCATACGAGATGTCAACAAGGGTGTATGCAGTCAAGATGGGATTTGTTCCTCTTATGTGTTGAGAGTTTAGATGTCTAAGGCCTGTTAAGTTAAATCATTGAGAGAATGATCACTCTGTGTCTCTTCGATTTGACAGGACATCTAGTAACAAAGGGATGTAGTGATAAGACTTACCTATATCATATCAAGTATGGACTTGAAGGGGATGATGTTATTGAATGGCACTTAGTCAAACACACTAGGGTTGGTGACCTGTTGTTAGGCGGTATTCACCATTAGCATTAACTTCCTATGAGTCACGTGCAAGTGGGAGATTGTTAGAATACCGTATGCCCGAGACACATAATTAGGTTAATGTGGCTAGCCGTGTTTGATCCAAGTCGGGTCATACCCAATAACGAGTTAGACACACACCAATTATGTATTTGTTGAGATATGATCTATAAAACAAATACAGAACACAACACATTCAGAAATCGGGTTTCTGAATAATTACTTGAAAGTGTTAAATAAATTAATTGGTTAATTTATTTATTCAAATAATTATTATTGGAATGATTATTTAAACATGTGTTCTTTTATAAAATGGTTTATAAAAGATGGGATGTTTATATATTTTATAAGGTATAAAATATATATTATTTAGACATGTATGCCTTACACCCCATACACTTGGTCAAAGTTGGTAAGGACTTGATGGAGGTTGAGTAACTTTTACTTGACCAAAAACCTAACTTAAGATATGAATGAGATATGATCTCATTTATATAAAGATCAACATACTTTCAAGATATAAAAAGTAACCACAACTCTCTCTTTCCCTCTAACTTTGGTTCGGCCGAAGTCAAGAAACAAAAGAGGTTCGAGTCTCGGTTTCTCGTGTTCAAGCTTCCTAACATAGCTCGGTGTGTGTTGGAGGCTCGGGGTATCTTCCGTTTGAGGATTTTCCCTTTGAAAGTCTAGCATCAACATCATCATCTTCTTCAACCATCAACTACATCTCTTAAGGAGTTAAGAATGTAAGTTTTACAAGCTTTGATAGTTTAGTTTTTCCGTATTATTTGATCCTTAGTCTCGGGTTTCTAATCTTAAGATTAATGGTAATCTTGAAACAAGAATAAAGGGTTATTCATAGATTAACACACATATGAACTTGTAATATATATATGGATATATGTACATAAAGTTTATAGATAATCACGCTTCCGCCTTTTAATGACTAGTTAAATGATTAACTAAGTCTAAAATATCCATAGAAACCCAACAGACGATGCTTTTGTCGCGTATTGTGACGCATCGCGTAGAGGGTTAGGATGCGTGTTGATGCAGAATAATAAGGTTATAGCCTATGCTTCCCGACAGTTAAAAGTAAACGAGAAAAAAATTACACTACTCATGACTTAGAACTGGGAACGGTTATCTTCGCACTTAAAATCTGGAGACATTATCTCTACGGTACGAAGTGCACCATCTTCACCGATCATAAAAGTTTGCAGCACATATTCGATCAGAAAGAACTGAATATGAGGCAACGAAGATGGGTTGAGTTGTTAAGCGATTATGACTGTGACATCCGTTATCACCCCGGCAAAGCTAACGTAGTAGCCGATGATTAAGTAGAGAGGATCGGATTAGACTATTGATGATACGAATATCTGAAAGGATTTTGTTAATGGCCGAGTTTGGAGAAAGATATGGTTACGTACGTTGGTGAATATTTAAGTTATACAAGAGATAAAGCTGCACACCGAAAACCCTAGGGAACGCCACAACGACAGAAAATTCGCCAATGATAGTGGGAATAAATTACAATGGATTTCGGGACGCAAATTCCCAAGATATATCAAAGGCATGATGTAAATTGGGTAATCGCGGATCGATTAACCAATCCTCGCATTTCATCCCAATCCATGACGATTACCACAATGAATTCTCGCCCAAATTCATGATGGTGAAATGGTATCTCGTCGTGGAGTACCATTTTCAATTATCTCATATCGAAATAGTCATCCTACTTCCATTATTGGAAGGCGGGGAAGGAAGCATCGAGAGCTTGAAGCTTTCTATGGGTGAAGTAATTATCACCAATTTGTTAAATTGAAATGGGCGTCACTCAAGCCATAAGATTTGAATTGATTCGAGAAACAACCAATCGGATTTATAATATTTAAGATAAGTTAAAAGCAGCGCGAGATTGGCAAAGGATTTATGCCAACATTCAAAGGAAACCATTGTCACTGGAAAGAGGTGACAAGGCATTTTAAGGCATCACCTTCGAGAGGTGATATAAGGTTTGGCAAAACCGAAAATAGCTCCTTAATATATTGGACCTTATGAGACTATCTCCATGATTGGTCATTTAGTTTATCGATTAAAGTACTCCAGGGGCTAAGTACTATACATGATGTTTTGCCATGTATACGGATTGAAAAGTACCTAAGCGATGAGGCAACGAAAGTACTAGTAATGGAGGTACTCATAGAAGACATGCTTGATATCATAAATAATTCCGTAGAAATAGTAGACGAGAAAACTAAACAGTTTGGACACACCAAGCTTTATTGATTAAGATTAAGTGGAATTCACAGCGAGGACCAGATTATACCTGGTAACGCGAGGGTGAATTCTGATGGAAAAACCCCCACCTTTCTCTCGGAAGGGGATAGTGGGCGTGTAAAATTTCGAGGACGAAATTTCTTAACGGGGGGAGAATGTAACGATTCCGACAAAATCAGGTATACCCTAGCCGGTATATACTAGTTTTGTGTTATTTAATAATGAATATATGAATTATGATGCGTTGATACGAGTATGTATGATTCACAATACGGATTATACTCGATTATACAGTTAATCGTATTGGAAATACGATCAACCGATTAACGGTTGTTGAAACCCGAACGAATCGAGGATTACATTATAGACGAGATATATGATATTTAGTGATGTTTACGAAGTATTAAAGCTTCGGGATAAGTGAATTAAAGCACAGAAGAGAATTTTCGATTTAATGGTACGTCGATACGTTAAACGAAACCTTTAATACCAAACCGAGCAAGAGAAGATCGATCAAGCCGAAAAAGATGCGCAATTATTAATAATATGATGTTCTAAGATAATAAATGCCATGGTTTAAGTTTTTAAAGTTTTTAAATCGGTTTTATATAAATTTCATTTTTTAAGCCGAAAACGACCGTTTTAGCCTCGTTTTAAGCCGAATTAAACATTTAACCGAAAAACGAAATGAACCAGATTATCCAAAACATTATCCAGATTGCCGAAATCTAAATGGGTGGCTAAGAATGGAAAGGTGGGTCCCACCCCACCTCCCTCTTACTTCCGATCGGAATGGGGTAATATCCCCTTGCCTCTCATTTCTTTTTTTTAAGCAACCATTGCAAGATCCTACCTTTCTCTCCACATTATCACTCAAAAACCCGGATTTGTAGCAAGAAAAGCAAGGTAAAAATCGAGTTATTTACGTTTTCATCTTCGTTTCTTGAGTTTATTTGCAAGAAAATGAGGTTTCAAAGATGAAAACCGATTCTTGCATGATCAAGTGATGTATACGGGTTATACAAGGGATCTTGGTCCAAGAAAGGAGTTAAACGAACCAAAAACGAATTTTTACGGTTTAAATCTTGTTTTTAAATCATAACCGAACCCATGAAAGAAATGGCTTGATTGTGGGTGTAACTTGCTTGGTGTGGTGTTATTGTGCTTGTAGGTGTTGTATCTAGTTGTTAACAAAGGCTAGAAAGCAAGATCTTTGCGATTTGAAGCTAAAAACACAAGGTAGTTCGGTTTATGTTCGGTTATGAGTTTTTGGACAGATTGTGAAGGGTTTAGAGTTAGGTCATGAAATTTTACAGAGGTGTTAAAGACATGAAAATATGAGTTCTGTGAAAATTTGGTAATTTTTGGACAAAGGATGAATATTTGGTGAATTTAATGCTCGGTTTTGGCTAAAAATGGTGAAAAATAGTTAAATATCATGAAAAATTCTGCAAAATTCCAGATAAGCTTTTTGTAACATGTAAAAGTCACACACAAAATTTTAGGTCCGTTGGAGAAGTCTAAGTAGGCTTTTCGGTTAAACGAGTTCTAGGGTTTTCTAGCTCGGTTTTAGTGAAAATGGCATGTAAAAAGAGATTTCGGTTCTGGAAAAATTACAGGGGACTATGTGAATGGCAGGAGCCATCCAGAAAAAATTTGGGATTTTTCTAAGGTCGTTTGTTATTTACGAAATATTTAGTGTTTAAATGGTGTTTAAAAATAGATAAATAAATGTTAAATATAAAAATTAATTCTGGAAATATTTTTATAAAATTCCCCACTGTCAAAAAGTGGTTTGTGCAAAATTTCAAGATCCGAGATTAAACGGATAATTATTTGTGCTAAAAAGAAAATAAAAACAAACTTTTAATGTTTAAAACGCGTAAACCGGTAAAGTTCGCCTAACGAGCTGACTGGTGTATAAAAACCCTAAAAATGGACTATTTTCATATAACTGAGTTAAACAAGTAAAAATAAATCATCCGAAAATAATTCGGATGATTTGGGTAATTTTACCCGATTTAACAGTTTCCGGTACACTGAAGACGGAAACGGGTCCCGCGGCCAATCGGGGCGTCTAAACCGAGCTCTAATTTCACAACTACAATTAAATTATCAGTCAACAACTATTTTCGGGTCGTGTGTGACCAAACTCATTTTTAAAGCGTAAAAACGGATAACCGTGCTAGGCACGCAAAACGGGGAAAACGAACTAATAGTAATTTTAACTATTGAACTCTAAACGATATCACAATCTGAGTCCGGAGAAGTGTTTCTGGGTTAACATTGCCCCCGGAACGGGTAGAGTACTGGGTTAACAGTGTCCCCAGATGTACCGGTTAACACGGTTAAAGTTATATTAATAGTGATTGTATAGTAACGAGCTTAGGGATCGTATTACAGATCCGGACTAGTAGCTTACGTACTGTGTTACCTGCTTGCTTGCGATAAGGTGAGTTTCACGAGCCCCTTTTCTGAATTGTTTTTAAATATTTTCCCGGGGCGGAAAGCATGTTGTTATTGAAATGTTTAAGTACATACTGAACGCATGGATTTGCGTGTATTTATATATGTTTTATTGTACGGGAATCGTACGGAAATGTACTAAGATGGTAATTGTCTGAGTTGCTAACATTGTAAGGCCCCGCAACACGAGTGATTAGCTAAAAGCCGGTAGAGTGTGAATAGTACTATTGGTCTGACAAACCCAACTGGTCCGGGATGGATTTGCTGATGTTTCCCAGCCAGTTGCACATATCTATTTTGTTGTTATTTATTTTGCTATGTAATGTTAGGCATAGCGGTTTGGGGCAGGTCCGTGGGCAGAGTATGCCACGGGTGTTGTGTGTGGATAGTCAGAGGTTTCACTTGTGGGCTCAGCATAATTACATCGATAATATTATATTATGATATTGATTTATCATGGTTTACTCAAATTGTGAAACTCACCAACTATTCGTAGTTGACCCGTTTTTCTCACATGCTTTTCAGGTACGATTAAGATGAAGTGATTGCTTACGTTCTAAGTGCTTGATGTGTGTAAGATTTGCGTGCGAGATGTTATGATACATTATATTAAATAGAATTATGTATCGTATTGTATGATGTGTGTATCACCTAGACGGTAATGAAATATGAGATAATGTAATTTGAAGTATATTAATGTATTCAGTTTTCTTTATAAACAATGTGGTTGATATCAGAGGTGTCTGTTGCATCCCGATTACGTTTCCGCTGCGGTTACGGGGTGTTACATCAGTCTTTGAAAGTAATTATGCAGAGTAGACAAGTGAGAGACATTATATTTAGAGATGACTTTGCTGACTATTCAAGGGAACAACTGGAGAAGATGGCCACACTTGATTTGTATGATTATCATGACAATAAAAAGATGGTCGGAAGATAGCAAAATGAGCTTTCAAAGTATTTAAGAAGTGAAGCTGAAAAGGGGTTCCCATTCCTTGATATAAAGAAATAGAGGAAACTAAATTAGCAAGAGCAAGAAAGAAAAGAAAATAGAATGAAAAACATTAGAAGTGCTAGATTGAATTATCAAGTGTCGGTCAGAAACAACAATCCTCTGTCAAACATGAATACCTTCATAAGCATGAGGAGAAAATGACACGCCCAAACTACAGTGTCCAGAAGAATGACATCATTGCTGAAATTGAATATAAGGAAAATGATGGCCACAATATTCTTCGTAATTCAGATGGACTTATCTTGGGCATAATTAGAAAAGTTGAAGACCTAACTTATGTGCACAATGAAGATCTGAAGGATATAAGAGATATGACCATTCCTGAGAATCACCCTCACTACCAAATCTTATCCATCTTTCAGCAATGGGCAGGAATCGTCATAATAAACCGAAGACAAGCAGCCTATGATGCCGGAAGAAGATAAAGATATTAGAATAGGTTTTGATTTGTAATGTCCACGGACAAATTTCTGAATATGTAATAGTTAGACTCTATGAATATGTAAAAAATTTATTTTGATTTGATGTGTATTTTGACTATGTGTATGTAACTGTAGAAGTGTTTTGGGACAGCCGAGGTGTTCCAATCTAGGGGGAGATTGTTGAGTCAAAGATTTGACCTAAGAGAATTATAAGGAAGATTGGAATCTTCTCAACCTCCTCTGAAATAGCTAAGTATGGAATCCGAGCACACACTTGGACTCCCGGGCAAGGTTTACTTACCCTAGCAAGGTATTTTGTCCATCGGGCAAGGTTATCTTTTAGAATTCTTTTTTAGTGAATATCCGAGCAGGGTTCACTATGTCTAGCAAGATCGTTCTTCATAGACAAGCAAGGTTTACTTCAGATTAGGCTCTTGGCTAACCAAGCTCATGAAGCCAAGTGATTGGAAGATCGGGCAAGGTATTCATTAATAATACAGTGGTCCGAGCAGGCTTGATATGAGTAATGAAATAGATTGAAGTCTGCTAGGTGAGTATTTTCTTAGGAAAATACTCTAAGTAAAGTCTACCTGGAGAACTGTTTCCGAGCACCCTTCAAGGTTACCAGGTCTACTAGGACAAGAAGGCACTAAGCCTATTCGGAAAAGATAACTTATGCAAAGTCTACCCGGAAGACCTGTTTTTACACTTAGTATAGCTTTGAATAAGTAATTTGAAAATGTATCTTTTATTAGGGTTTCTAGAAGGAATGACAACTGTCAGGAGGTGTCAGTCCTATAAATAGAATATTACAAAGCCTATTCGGAAAAGACAACTTATGCAAAGTCTACCCAAAAGACCTGTTTTTACACTTAGTACAGCTTTGAATAAGTAATTTGAAAATGTATCTTTTATTAGGTTTTCTAGAAGGAATGACAGCTGTCAGGAGGTGTCAGTCCTATAAATAAAATATTTTAGGGCATGCCTCCTACCGAAATTGGATAGCAGACTTTACACATTTCAGACCTTATGGAATATTTTCTGATTGAGTGTGACAGCTGTCATAGGATTTGTAACACCCCGTAACCGCAGCGGAAACGTAAACGGGATGCAACAGACACCTCTGATATCAACCAAATTGCTTATAAAGAAAACTGAATACATTAATATACTTCAAATTACATTATCTCATATTTCATTACCGTCTAGGTGATACACACATCATACAATATGATACATAATTCTATTTAATATAATGTATCATAACATCCCACACGTAAATCTTACACACATCAAGCACTTAGCACGTAAGCAATCACTTCATCTTAATTGTACCTGAAAAGCATGTGAGAAAAACGGGTCAACTACGAATAGTTGGTGAGTTTCACAATTTGAGTAAACCATGATAAATAAATATCAAAATATAATATTATCGATGTAATTATGCAGAGCCCACAAGTGAAACCTCTGACTATCCACACACAACCCCGTGGCATTCTCGGCCCACGAACCTGCCCCAAACCGCTATGCCTAACATTACATAGCAAAAATATATATAACAACAAAATAGACATGTGCAACTGGCTGGGAAACATCAGCAAATCCATGCCGGACCAGTTGGGTTTGTCAGACCAATAGTACTATCCACACTCTACCGGCTTTCAGTTAATCACTCGTGTTCCGGGGCCTTAGAATGTTAGCAACTCAGACAATTACCATCTTAGTACATTTCCGTACGATTCCCGTACAATAAAATATATGTAAATACACGCAAATCCATGCGTTCAGTATGTACTTAAACATTTCAGTAGTAACATGCTTCCGCCCCGGGAAAATATTTAAAAACAATTCAGAAAAAGGGGCTCTTGAAAATAACCTTAGCACATGCAAGCAGGTAACAACAATCATTATCAGTTAACACGTCCCATCTGTATTATGATCCCTACGATCGTTATTATACAATTATTGTTTATATAATCTTTAACCGTGTTAACCGGTACATCTGGGGACACTGTTAACCCAGTACTGTACCCGTTCCGGGGGCAATGTTAACCCAGAAACACTTCTCCGAACTCAGATTGTGATATCGTTTAGAGTTTACTAGTCAAAATTACTATTAGTTTGTTTTCCCCGTTTTGCGTGCCTAGCACGGTTATCCGTTTTTATGTTTCAAAAATGAGTTTGGTCACACACGACCCGAAAATAGTGGTTGACTGATAATTTAACTAAAGTTGTGAAATTAGAGCTCGGTTTAGACGCCCCGTTGGCCGCGGGACCCGTTTCCGTCTTTAACGTACCGGAAACTGTTTTATCGGATAAAATTACCCAAATCATCCGAAAATTTTTACTTGTTTAACTCAATTATATGAAAATAGTTCATTTTTAGGGTTTTTATACACCAGTCAGTTCGTTTAGGCGAACTTTACCGGTTTACGCGTTTTAAACTTTAAAAGTTTGTTTTTGCACAAATAATTATCCGTTTTGTCTCGGATCTTGAAATTTTGCACAAATCACTTTTTGACAGTGGGGAATTTAATAAAAATATTTCCAGAATTAATTTTTATATTTAACATTTATATATCTATTTTTAAACACCATTTAAACACTAAATATGTCGTAAATACCAAACAACCTTAGAAAAATCCCAAATTTTTCCTGGATGACCCCTGCCATCCACATAGTCCCCTGTAATTTTTTGAGAACCAAAATCTTTTTTTACATGCCATTTTCACTAAAACCGAGCTAGAAAACCCTATAACTCGTTTAACCGAAAAGCCTACTTAGACTTCTCCAACTGACCTAAATTTTTTTGTGTGACTTTTACATGTTATAAAGAGCTTATCTGGAATTTTCCAGAATTTTTCATGATATTTAACTATTTTTCACCCTTTTTTGCCAAAACCGAGCATTAAATTCACCAAATATTCATCCTTTGTCCAACAATTACCAAAATTTCACAGAACTCATATTTTCATATATCTAACACCTCTGTAAAATTTCATGACCTAACTCTAAACACATCACAATCTGTCCAAATCACAAACATTATACAAAAACCGAACTACCTTGTGTTTCTAGCTTCAAATCGCAAGGATCTCGCTTTCTAGCATTTGCTAACAACTAAATACAACACCTACAAGCACAATAACACCACACCAAGCAAGTTACACTCACAATCAAGCCATTTCTTTCATGATTTCGGTTATGGTTTAAAAACAAAGATTTAACCGTAAAAATTCGTTTTTGGTTCGTTTGACTCCTTTCTTGGACCAAGATCCCTTGTATAACCCGTATACATCACTTGATCATGCAAGAATCAGTTTCATCTCGGGTTTTCACCCTTTTTTCACTTAAAACCTCATTTTCTTGCAAGTAAACTCAAGAAACGAAGATGAACACGTAAATATCTCGATCTTTACCTCGTTGTTCTTGCTACAAAATCTCGGTTTTAGATCATGAAGTTGAGAGAGAAGGAAGATTTGTTGAATGTGTTTGTGAAAAAAAAATAAGGAGGAGGGGTTATCCCCCTCCCTTATCCGATCGGTCCACTCAAGGGGGGTGGGGTGGGACCCACCTCTCCATTTTTAGCCATTCATTCAGATTTCTGTAATCTGGAAAATGTTTTGGATAATCTGGTTCAGTTCGTTTTTCGGTTAAATGTTTAATTCGGCTTAAAACGAGGCTAAAACGGTCGGTTTCGGCTTAAAAATGAAATTTATATAAAACCGATTTAAAAACCTTAAAAACTTAAACCATGGCATTTATTATCTTAGAACATCATATTATTAATAATCGCGCATCTTTTTCGGCTTGATCGATCGTCTCTTGCTCGGTTTGGTATTAAAGGTTTCGTTTAACGTACCGACGTACCATTAAATCGAAAATTCTTTTCTGTGCTTTAATTCACTTATCCCGAAGCTTTAATACTTCGTAGACATCACTAAATATCATATATCTCGTCTATAATGTAATCCTCGATTCGTTCGGGTTTCAACAACCGTTAATCGGTTGATCGTATTTCCAATACGATTAACTGTATAATTGAGTATAATCCGCACTGTGAATCATACATACTCGTATCAACACGTCATAATTTATATATTCATTATTAAGTAACACATAAATAGTATATACCGGTTAGGGTATACCTGATTCTGCCGGAATCGTTACATTCTCCCCCCGTAACAAAAATTTCGTCCTCGAAATTTTACGCGTCGACTACTGAAATAGATAGGGGTATTTCTTCCGGAATTCGTCCTTTCGTTCCCATGTATATTCTGGGCCTCGTTGCGAATTCCATCTAACTTTGACCAACGAAATCTTATTGTGTCTAAGTTGGTTGATTTTCCCGTCTACTATTTCTATGGGATCCTCTACGAAATTGAGCTTATCACTTATTTGGACACCCTCTAAAGGTAACACCGATGTCTCATCCGCCAGACATCTTTTCAAGTTCGATACGTGAAACACGTTGTGAACTGCACTCAGTTCATCGGGTAGTTCTAATCGGTATGCTACGGGACCGATTTTTGCAGTAATATTGAATGGTCCAATATATCTCGGGGCTAACTTCCCCGCCTTTCCAAATCTGACTACACCCTTCCAAGGTGATACCTTCAAATACACTTTATCACCTTTCTCAAACGACAATGGTTTTCTATGGGTATCGGCATAACTCTTCTGCCGATCCCGCGCGGCCTTCAGATTGTTCCTAATTTCAAGGATTTTGCTGGTCGTTTCCTGGACTAGGTCTGATCTAATAATCTGGGTGTCGCCCACTTCAGTCCAGCAGAGTGGTGATCGGCACTTCCGACCATACAATGCTTCGTAAGGCGCTGCCTTTATACTGCTATGGTAACTGTTATTATAGGAAAATTCAACGAGTGGGAGATGTTGATCCCAATTCCCTTTAAAATCCAGTACGCATGCACGAAGCAAATCCTCCAGAGTTTGGATGGTTCTCTCAGACTGACCATCGGTCTGAGGGTGGTAAGCTGTGCTTAGATCAATACGCGTTCTCAGCGCTTCTTGCACAGCTTGCCAAAGATTGGAGGTGAAATGGCTATCCTGATCGGAGATGATTGAGATGGGTATCCCATGACGAGACACAATTTCATTTATATAAATCTGCGCAAGTCTCTCATTGTTATAATTATTCCTAATCGGGATAAAATGTGCCGATTTGGTTAATCGATCCACGATTACCCAAATTGCATCATGTCCTCGGGACGTCTTAGGGAGATGTGTCACAAAATCCATCGTGATTTGCTCCCACTTCCACTCGGGAATTTCCGGTTGTTGTAACATCCCCGAGGGTTTCTGGTGTTCCGCCTTAACTCTCGCACAAGTCGTACACTTACCGACATACGTTGCTATATCCTTTTTCATACCCGGCCACCAGTAGAACTCCTTCACATCCTTGTACATCTTATCCGATCCCGGATGTATGGAATATTTCGATCTATGCGCTTCGTCCATGATTAATTCACGAAGGTCATGGAGGGTCGGGATCCAAACCCGATTTTTGAAATAGAGAATTTCGTCCATGCGCTGTTCGAAATTCTTCTCATTGCCGTAAAGTCCCTCCTTTTCCAATTGTTCCTCTTTCAACGCCTCACGTTGAGCGACTCGAATCAGGTCCGAAAGGTTCGACTGGACTATCATCCCCAGCGCCCGCACTCGCAATGGCTTAACCCGATATTTCCTACTCAAGGCATCGGTTAAGATGTTAGCCTTGCTGGGGTGATAACGGATGTCACAGTCATAATCGCTTAACAACTCGACCCATCCTCGTTGAATATGAGACTGCGGTCTCTTATCGTCTATAAAATTTGTACATTTGCGTCGCACAAAGGATTATGAGTTGGGTAATGCTACAAATTCTTCAATAAACCGCTGATAGTCTCCGGCTAGTCCTAAAAATTGGCGCATTTCCTTTGGCGTCTTGGGTGACTGCCAATTTTAATGGTTTCTACCTTATTTGGATCTATGTGAAATCCTTGTTGCTTTACAACATGACCAAGGGATTATGCTTTCTGTATTCAAAATCACATTTCGAGAACTTCGCGTACAACTCCTCTTGCTTTATCACTTCCACAATTTTCCTTAACCGACGTTCGTGCTCTTCTTTACGTTGCAAATATATCAAAATATCATCAATGAATGCTATGACAAATTTGTCAAAATAAAGTTTACAGACTCGGTTCATGAGTTCCATGAACACTGCCTGCGCATTCGTTAGCCCGAAAGGCATAACTAAGAATTCATAATGGCCGTAACGAGTCCGAAACGCTGTTGTTGCAATGTCCTCCTCTTCGATTTTTCATTTGGTGAAAACTATATCAAAGATCAATTTTCTAAAAAAATAAATCGCCCCTTGCAGTTGATTAAACAGATCATTTACTTCGAAGAAGTGAATATCTATTCTTGATCGTCACTTTATTCAATTCTCCCTAATCAATACATATCCTAACACTTCCGCCCTTCATTTCCCAAATAACACTGGTGCACCCCATGGTGACTAACTAGGTTGTATAAAACCTTATCCAATAATTCTTGCATTTCGGTTGGTGCAAGTCGGTAAGATGCTTTAGCAACAGGGCCAGCTTGAGGTATTAAATCGATTCTGAATTCGACCTGTCGGGTTGGCGGTAATCCAGGAAGTTCTTCTGGGAAAACTTCTGGATATTTACGTATCACCGAAACATCTTCTATATGTTTTCTTTTAAATACTTTTCTCTGTATCTAATCGCTTCATCGTCCGAAAGAGAGCTTCTAATCATCTTCTTTTCATATTTGATTTCAGCTTCATGTTGAGTTAGCCAACCCATGTTAACTATTACGTCAAAACTTCTTAACTTTACTGGTCGTAGATCAATAAGGAAAGGTTAATCGTTCCGAATAATAGGACAATTCAGAACAATTTAGTTAACCATTAGGGATTTACCGTTAGCGATTCTACAGTATAGGGTTCTATAGTTTCAATAATAGGACAATTCAGAACAAGTTACGTCAAAACTTCTTAACTTTACTGGTTCTATACTCACAAAGGCACGGCTCCTTGCTTGATCAGAGGTTGATGCTTGTCATGAGGTTCGTCTTCCCACGACACCTTGGTTCAACTTCGGGCAATTTCTCTTGAAACGTTCTGTACTGCCACATTCATAGCAAGTACAACTGTTTGGTATAATTTGGTTTCTTTGGATGGATTGTTATTGAAGCTGTTGGGTTCGGAGTGGTTGTACACGAATGGGTTGGGGTTGCCGGTTCACATGGCTTCAATTGGTTCTACAATTGGGGCATTACGTCCATCTTTACCATACCTGTGGCCTACTATCACTCGACATTCTTCTTCCTGCCGATAACCATATTTTCCACATTTAGGGAAGGACCTTTCATTCGGTTCTTGTTTTCACACCAGAACTAGTCTTAGTATAATTCTGGGTTGTAGGACATACCTACTTATTCAAAAGCCTATCTTGCACTATACCTTTATCATTTCTCTTCTTTAACACTCGACGTCTCACCTAACGTCCTTCCAGTCCGCTTCCCATAGAGTCAAATATATCAATGCTGGCTTGCGACACAACCCTTCCAAAGGTTGTATATTTTACAGGATTGACTATACTCCTTATCGATGGAGTTAGTCCCCAATATAGCGCTCACTTCGCTTAGTTTCAGGAGTAATTAGCCATGTTACCAGACATGACAATTCCTTCAAACGATTAGCGTGTTCTAAGTGATCAGCACACAACATTTCTATCTTCCATAGCTCAGTTTCCAATCTCTGAACTTAATTACTCGAATAAAAGTGCTCTAGCACAAGAATTTTAAATTCTGACCACATCATCTGAGTAAAAATTTTCTAACTATAATTTTATACCATCGTGTTCCATCACGATACAACATAATCTACCAACATAACTGTAGCACATTTCACTACACAAGGTTCTAGACTCTTACCAATATCCTTAACCACTTCGATCTTTTCTATCCAATCACTAATCTATTCCTCCCATTACCATCAGTAAACTATTAATAATTTCCTTAACACCACCAACAATCATATCCTTCATACCGGATCTAATTCATTACGACTACTATTCATGTTTAGTTTATAATTAATACTTGTAGTCATAATAGTATTCGGTGGGACATTATCACTCTTAGTAATACCACTAAGAATTGAAATATTTCTATTCATGTGATTGCTCGATCCATAATTCTGCGATCACATTTGCATCAACACTAGCAGTGATCTGTGATACGACATTCGGTATCATCATCTGCTATCTTTGAGCAATCAACTGAATCCTATCAATCTCCATCATTGGAGTTACTCTTTTTATGTCATTCTGCCGTACCCATCCCGTACGCAGTAATCAATACTAATCTCACCGTGTAACTCGTTACTAGCTCAATCATAATAGCAGGTACACATACACACCAAATATTATCATACATAGTACACATACCGGTATCTAGTATATATGTCCCACAAATATAATAACATACGGACTTAACCTGACGTCGGTTAACGTTTAAATATGTTTCATAACCCTTGTCACCAACTGACATATAGATCTTTCTCAACAAAGATTAATGTTTAATATGTTTGATTTCAATATCCTTCTGCTTGTCAGCATAACCGATACATGCTCACCGTGAGCACCAAACGATTACGTACCACGGAGTTATAATATCCGTGTCAATTTGTATATCCGGCATACACGGTATACCACCTACGAACGAACAACCAACTATGCTATAATGATTCCAACACCTCTTTGTGTATGGGTAATCATTATATTCGAGTATACATGGGTATAGGCATCTAACGGGTGTAAGGATAACATAGGGAGTTGCAAGGTTCAAGGTAATCGCGCAACCCATGTTGCCTTCAAATATTCTCAATTACTATTATGGGAAACTCTATCACTTGTTCAGTCAATGTCCTCAGGCGTTCTAGGTTTGCTAAAATCGGTAATTCTCGATCTGGAGGTGGTATGTCTCATATGTTTGAAAGTGAGAAATACACATATATATTTCTATATATTATTTTTATCTGCTCATTTATCATCAAATTTATTATTATTATTATTATTATTATTATTATTATTATTATTATTTTATTTTATTTTATTTTATTTATTTATTTATTTATTTATTTATTTTCCTTAATGGAATAAGAATGGGTTCAGGTGCAGATCCGTCCGTACGTGAGGGTCGGCGGTTCAGGTGAACATAGGGGGTTATTAGGATATACGGTACCGGTGTTGGTAGGGTAAGGGATTTATCAATTTTGGTTGGGAGTGACGGTTACTAGGTATTTCTGGTTAATGTCAAACGGGAGAGCTACTTTGGTACTATCATAACTATGGCCCGATACGTCAGACTTATCATCAACCGATGCTCTAGAAATTTCAGCATCCTCGGTACTTTTATTATTTCATCCCCCGGTTCCTTATCCGGGTCCTATTTCTCAATACATGTACCCACAAGATATGTACATACATATATATACACATTAGCACGCATAAATAATATTATATACTTTACACATATGTTGCCATTTTTACCAATTAATGTTCCCCGTGACTTCCCCTGAATTCCCCCGTGCGGACAAGTCTGTTATTATGTTCCGGACCATAATAACTCACTTGTCCATCCAAGTTCATCCAGATCTCGTCACTATAAATTATTAGTTGATATTCAGATCCTATAATACTTGAGCTACTGGTTATATTTTAGGTATCTTTTAAAGACATCATAATTCTTTATAACCAATGGCTCTAATACCAAGTTCTGTAACACCCCGTAACCGCAGCGGAAACGTAAACGGGATGCAACAGACACCTCTGATATCAACCAAATTGCTTATAAAGAAAACTGAATACATTAATATACTTCAAATTACATTATCTCATATTTCATTACCGTCTAGGTGATACACACATCATACAATACGATACATAATTCTATTTAATATAATGTATCATAACATCCCACACGTAAATCTTACACACATCAAGCACTTAGCACGTAAGCAATCACTTCATCTTAATTGTACCTGAAAAGCATGTGAGAAAAACGGGTCAACTACGAATAGTTGGTGAGTTTCACAATTTGAGTAAACCATGATAAATAAATATCAAAATATAATATTATCGATGTAATTATGCAGAGCCCACAAGTGAAACCTCTGACTATCCACACACAACCCCGTGGCATTCTCGGCCCACGAACCTGCCCCAAACCGCTATGCCTAACATTACTTAGCAAAAATATATATAACAACAAAAAAGACATGTGCAACTGGCTGGGAAACATCAGCAAATCCATGCCGGACCAGTTGGGTTTGTCAGACCAATAGTACTATCCACACTCTACCGGCTTTCAGTTAATCACTCGTGTTCCGGGGCCTTAGAATGTTAGCAACTCAGACAATTACCATCTTAGTACATTTCCGTACGATTCCCGTACAATAAAATATATGTAAATACACGCAAATCCATGCGTTCAGTATGTACTTAAACATTTCAGTAGTAACATGCTTCCGCCCCGGGAAAATATTTAAAAACAATTCAGAAAAAGGGGCTCGTGAAAATAACCTTAGCACATGCAAGCAGGTAACAACAATCATTATCAGTTAACACGTCTCATCTGTATTATGATCCCTACGATCGTTATTATACAATTATTGTTTATATAATCTTTAACCGTGTTAACCGGTACATCTGGGGACACTGTTAACCCAGTACTGTACCCGTTCCGGGGGCAATGTTAACCCAGAAACACTTCTCCGGACTCAGATTGTGATATCGTTTAGAGTTTACTAGTCAAAATTACTATTAGTTTGTTTTCCCCGTTTTGCGTGCCTAGCACGGTTATCCGTTTTTATGTTTCAAAAATGAGTTTGGCCACACACGACCCGAAAATAGTGGTTGACTGATAATTTAACTAAAGTTGTGAAATTAGAGCTCGGTTTAGACGCCCCGTTGGCCGCGGGACCCGTTTCCGTCTTTAGCGTACCGGAAACTGTTTTATCGGATAAAATTACCCAATTCATCCGAATAATTTTCGGATGATTCATTTTTACTTGTTTAACTCAATTATATGAAAATAGTTCATTTTTAGGGTTTTTATACACCAGTCAGTTCGTTTAGGCGAACTTTACCGGTTTACGCGTTTTAAACTTTAAAAGTTTGTTTTTGCACAAATAATTATCCGTTTTGTCTCGGATCTTGAAATTTTGCACAAATCACTTTTTGACAGTGGGGAATTTTATAAAAATATTTCCAGAATTAACTTTTATATTTAACATTTATTTATCTATTTTAAAACACCATTTAAACACTAAATATGTCGTAAATAGCAAACGACCTTAGAAAAATCCCAAATTTTTCCTGGATGACCCCTGCCATCCACATAGTCCCCTGTAATATTTTGAGAACCAAAATCTCTTTTTACATGCCATTTTCACTAAAACCGATCTAGAAAACCCTAGAACTCGTTTAACCGAAAAGCCTACTTAGACTTCTCCAACTGACCTAAAATTGTTTGTGTGACTTTTACATGTTATAAAGAGCTTATCTGAAATTTTCCAGAATTTTTCATGATATTTAACTATTTTTCACCATTTTTGGCCAAAACTGAGCATTAAATTCACCAATTATTCATCCTTTGTCCAAAAATTACCAAAATTTAACAGAACTCATATTTTCATATATCTAACACCTCTGTAAAATTTCATGACCTAACTCTAAACACATCACAATCTGTCCAAATCACAAACATCATACAAAAACCGAACTACCTTGTGTTTCTAGCTTCAAATCGCAAGGATCTCGCTTTCTAGCCTTTGCTAACAACTAAATACAACACTTACAAGCACAATAACACCACACCAAGCAAGTTACACTCACAATCAAGCCATTTCTTTCATGATTTCGGTTATGGTTTAAAAACAAAGATTTAACCGTAAAAATTCGTTTTTGGTTCGTTTGACTCCTTTCTTGGACCAAGATCCCTTGTATAACCCGTATACATCACTTGATCATGCAAGAATCGGTTTCATCTCGGGTTTTCACCCTTTTTTCACTTGAAACCTCATTTTCTTGCAAGTAAACTCAAGAAACGAAGATGAACACGTAAATATCTCGATCTTTACCTCGTTGTTCTTGCTACAAAATCTCGGTTTTAGATCATGAAGTTGAGAGAGAAGGAAGATTTGTTGAATGTGTTTGTGAAAAAAAAATAAGGAGGACGGGTTATCCCCCTCCCTTATCCGATCGGTCCACTCAAGGGGGGTGGGGTGGGACCCACCTCTCCATTTTTAGCCATTCATTCAGATTTCTGTAATCTGGATAATGTTTTGGATAATCTGGTTCAGTTCATTTTTCGGTTAAATGTTTAATTCGGCTTAAAACGAGGCTAAAACGGTCGTTTTCGGCTTAAAAATGAAATTTATATAAAACCGATTTAAAAACCTTAAAAACTTAAACCATGGCATTTATTATCTTAGAACATCATATTATTAATAATCGCGCATCTTTTTCGGCTTGATCGATCGTCTCTTGCTAGGTTTGGTATTAAAGGTTTCGTTTAACGTACCGACGTACCATTAAATCGAAAATTCTTTTCTGTGCTTTAATTCACTTATCCCGAAGCTTTAATACTTCGTAGACATCACTAAATATCATATATCTCGTCTATAATGTAATCCTCGATTCGTTCGGGTTTCAACAACCGTTAATCGGTTGATCATATTTCCAATACGATTAACTGTATAATCGAGTATAATCCGCACTGTGAATCATACATACTCGTATCAACACATCATAATTCATATATTCATTATTAAGTAACACATAAATAGTATATACCGGTTAGGGTATACCTGATTCTGCCGGAATCGTTACAGGATTGTATGGATATAACTTTCCAACCAAGAAACCCTAAACTGATTAACGTTTGTGTGATTAGTTTACATAAATGGAAATCTTTTGAGTGATTCTTATGTGTTAGTTACTTTTCATTAATCCTTTAGCAACTACACTGTTTATTTCTGATTCCGCCATTAACAAACAGTTTCCTTTCCCAAAAAAGCAACCGTCATTAACTCTCTTGTCGACACATTTATTGTGTGAGTTTTGACTTGATTTTGAGTGTGAGTGATCATACAGGACCTGACAAATCTCGTTATTATTGGGTTTGAATAACGAGGAACGGGATGTGTTGGAGGCTGAGGATGATGTTAAGTAATAGATAATGATGAGGTACGATTTGACACGAGTATTCCATTTGGGATACGTCATTTATTTATGAGGACATTGAGGTTTAGGATGTGACAGCAGAGGAATATCCTGGTCTATATACACATTCTAATTTTGATCAGGGTGTTCCATTCATTACTTATGAACATGTTCAAGATGCTGAAGAACAACTGTAGAGAACCATGAAGAAGAAAAATAAGGTCTCGGAAAGCGGAATAGGTTCAAAGGATCCTGTTTTCTAGGACTTGTTCGGGGTACGTAAAAAACCCTGGTTTTAAAAGATTATTGAAGCTTACAGGAACGTCAACAAAGAATACGAGATGGAAGTCAAAGCGCATGCAGTTGCTCACCAAAGGACAACCTTCAAAGCATTGAAGACCGTCAAAGGTGACATTGTATCGTGGCTATATGATTCGGACATGAAAGTATGCATAATTAAATGGGAGAATGGTGCTCTGTATTATCAATATGTTACTGACGTTCTCATATTACGAAGGTGGGATGTGCGGACTCTCTCCAATCAGCCGTTTGTTAGTCGTGGTGGAAATCAATTGGCAGGATGGCTTAATCAACATCTGACATTTGAGGTCAATCACAGGTTTAAGTATATCGACGAGATAGAACCACAGACTGGTTGGAGAAAACTTGTGTTGAAGGTCAAGCCGCCATGCACGATGAAGCGAATGCCTGTAGAGACGTTTCTGCAAAGTCTTTACAAGACATTCAACGGGTGGTACTATGACAACCGTATGGGTGAAGTGGTTATGGTTTTTGGAACAGGTCTGAAGACGGATGTAACATTCGTTACTTTTCAAACCCGAAAATCCGACCCATTTTAAACTTTCGGTTTTAGTTCATATATATTAACTAGTAGGAACCCACGCGACGAGGAGGCGACGATGATTTACAAAGTGTACTCTTTTTGAGTTAGTTTATCAATGCTCTTGTGAGAATGGTGTATTACTTTTGTTTCGTCCATAACATATTTCTAATTTATGTAATCGAAAAACGAACAAGTTAATATATTGTAGATGATAGATCAGATAAAGGGTGCCATATCTTACCTTTTAATTTAAATATTGTTGTTAGCAATGCAGAAAGTATAATAACAAACTAAAAATCTATTGAAAATATTTTAAATATTCATAAATATAAAAAAGTTAAACCCCAAAATCTATTAACATGTCTAAATTATATAACATATGTGAATCATTTTTGACATACTTCAGGATAGATATCATTTGAGGTGTATGCCTTGTCTCGTCTGAAATCATTGACGAGATACACTAAAACTTTTGCATTTTCCGTGATATCTCTCTTGACAATGCCATGTAAATCGCCAATGGGAAAATATAATTTTGTTTGATCTTGAGCTTTGTTAAGGTTTTTTTTACATAGATAAATCTTTGATTTTTCAGAATATAAGTTAAAATGTTATGAGTTGTCATGTAATAGGTAAAAATGGAGGTGTGTCAAGGTACAAGGACGATATAAATGTGATTATTTTTGCATAAAGTTTAATAAGTAAAAATATGCATCTACTACAAACGACATGTTCAGCCATCCGCATAAACATCTTTGTTTAACTTAACAAAGAATAATTAGGAACATCATTCGCCAAGATATTAATCTAAACATTTGAAAATTTTTAGTACCATTAAACACCAAACATAAAAAATATTAAATTTGTCGGATTTTGATTCAACTCAAAACCACTGAATATCGAAGGTCGTCAAACTGTCATTATTTAAAGCCCTGATTCACTTGTTTCATAGTACCTTCAGATACCTAAGGTCATACGACTGATAACGTTGTTGTCTCACCTCATTCTTTAGTCCGGTTATTAACCTTAATCTCCAAAAGCCTCTCAACCACCTGCCTACATATCGGGCACCGACTAATTTGAAACCTCAAAACTTCAGCACACCTGTGTAACCCAAATAATTGTTAAAGTTATTAACTAATATAAAAAAAATCAAGTCTTTCTCAAATGTAAACGAATTAGCAAAAACTTGTTCCTTTTTCATACCATGTATCAACACAGAGGAACCATGGTGTCCAGAGTAGGCTCTGATAAACAAATAAGACATTCTTTACTCGAAACATTCCTGTCAAAATCACCTCCACCATTAACTGAATTCTCGATCCCATAAATCTCATGGACTTCTTTCTTTTCTTGTAGCTTATGGCCATAGTTTGATTACTTTATTTTCTTTACCTACAGGTTCTTTGCCACGGTTTGCTTCTTTTGTTTTCTTTACTAGTAGGTGTGCATAGTTTGCGCATGGTTAGGCCCGTTTGCAGAAACCAGAAACCATTATCCCATGGATCTTATCCACCTAACCTGCAAGTTTCATATACATAATATGTACCAATTTATCAAATATTTCAATTGCATAATGAGTATACTTGAAATTAGTTTGGGGAAAGTATACCCTCAAGATCCTGTAATGATAACTGACTGTTGTAATTAGAATAGAGGGACACGATTCGAAAAGTACATCTTCTTAACGAACGAACACTAATAAAAATGTGTCAGAATAAGTGTCCGCGTCCTTTCGTTTATTCAGTTAACATTAACCAAACAATTCGAACAAGCCCGTTCGTGTTCATTCGGTTCATTTACATAACCATATATTAAAGCTCAAGAACAATTATTCAACAAATTACCCTTTTAGCCCTCAGCTTTTCAGTAATGAGATCATTTATCTCGGCTCAGCTCTGTTTTTATACGAGTCGATCCCTAAAAAACACATAACATATAATAGTAAACATAAATGCAAACAAAACCATATTGAATTGTGTGTCTTTGTTTTTAGGGTATACGCAAACAAAACCATATTGAATAGTCAACATAAACGCAAACAAAACATACAATAGTCAACAGCAAGCGGCCCGTTGCATTTTAGGGTAATATTTATTTTAAACAGAATCCAACCGAATGCATAGTTTTTCATTCTAAATTTCAAACTAAATATGGAAACTTAGGGTGGGTTGGTTTTTGTCAGTTTTAGGCTCAACCCGAGCCGACAACAGAATACTTGGTTTTTGAGTTTTTGGAAACCTTTCACTTTTGTTTTTTAGGTTATGCTTGGTTCAGTTTGGTTCCGGTTTTACCATTTGTTGTCACGTATACACAATGGTCATATTTGCAGGCTGATGGGTTCAACTCGACACGAATCCAAAAACTTGACCCGACATACATATTCACGCGTGACCCATTTGACCCGAAGTTTTTATTATTTTATTGTTTTGAGAAATTAATTCTTTAAATCTACTTTTTTGAAACAATTAGAATTTTATATAAAATAGTAATATGTTAGTTATAAAATCTTTTGTTGGCTTCTTTTTAAATTTTGAAAATTGGCATAGGATATCTACTAATTTTGAGAACATATAAAATAGAACCAGAATGTGAGACAATAATTAGATTTTGCTTAACCTTGAAATTTAAAATTTAGATTAAAAACTTTATGAAACATGTATTGAATAGATAATAAAATTCTGATAAAAAACTACTAAATTTAGAGAATTCTGTTTGTTTTGTAGAAGCTGGTGTGTCCATGAGACACGCAGATTCTTATCACTTTCACCAAAGATTACACAAAGCTTGAGTAGTGGACTACACAATCATCGTCCCTCCATATGAGAACCTATGATGCTAAATAAAATCAATGTTCACAAACAACTAAACTATGTAGGAGAGAAAAATCAAAGTAAATTTGACCAAGATAATAATACCTCAAGGTCAGATCTAGATTATGAATGATTAGACGCCTACCTCTATAATAATTGATCGACATCATTGAGTTTGTTTTGTTGCTTTGTAGTTTTATTTATATCTTCTGAATTTGTTTTTTTTCTATGTTCCTCACACCCATTTTAGGGCTTTGATTCTAGGTGAAGATGAAAAGAAAATTGGGGACAATTTACGAGTTGAAACGCCATTGATAGGGAGAATATTGAAGGATGATTTGAACAATATGAGGAGATAGCTAGGGTGCTGCGGTGGTTGATGCAAGGATTGAAATAACATGAGTAGATTAGGGTCTTGAGATCGACCAAAAAATATTAATTTTGAATTTTGAATTCTAATGGTTTGACTATTGTACCGCGTGTTTTTAAGCTGCAACTTTCAAACGCTAAACACAGTTGTACACTAAGCTTTAATAGATTGTACCTCTTAAAACTTGAGAGTTTTGTGTGAAATTACCTTCTTATCCTTCCTACTTGTAATTTAATATAGTATAGATATATTATAATGTCATTAATTAATTTTAATTTTCGTTTCATTTATCTTATGTGGCGTTCATCGTTTTTATAAACATTTGTATTCGTTAAATCGACATGTTTGTTGTTTCAATGTATATTGTCATTGGTTTACCTGAATACAATATTTCCGATGGTTTAAGTTATTATTCGTTCATTCCTATTCTTTTTGTTTAAATAACGAATCACCGATATTTAATGTCATTATTTAAATGAGTTGCAAACTAGCTAGGTATAATATAAAAAATAATCCAAAACATTTTATTACCTTTATATAACATTGGAAAGTACAAGGTTCAATTTGTAAACATTTATTTAAATTCAATTTTAGTATAAAATGAAAGTAAATGGGCTGAATATGTAAATTATATTTAAATTAATAATATTAATAATCCCCAACCCTCTTCCCCCGTCCCCAATCACGTTTTTCCGACGAGAAGCCCGGCAGCCGGAAATCGGCGCCGGAAAACCCAACAATCGCATTTTTTAACCCCGTTTGATCCGGTAAATCATTCCAAATGACTTCGACACTAATCTTAAACATGAATACACATACATTTCGTCATTAACAACCAAATTACCTCTTATTAATCGTCCACTCATCGGATTATAATCAAAATCGTAATAAATCGAATTAAAAACTAATCGATCCAATTGGAACTATAAGTAGTGTTGGGGTGAGAAAATTGCTAAGTGAAGATTGGAAACTTCTCAACCTCTTAAGAAACTACTAAGTATGAAACCGAACAAGCTCAGACCTCCCATCAAGCTTTTACTTGGCCTAGCAAGGTATTTTGCCTTCCGGGCAAGGTTATCGTCTTGAACTTTTCTTAAGTGTCAATCCGAGCAGGGTTCACTTTGTCTAGCAAGGTTGTTCTTCAAAGACAAGAAAGGTTTGCTTTCCCAGGAAGCTCTTGGCTAAACCAAGCTAAAGAAACCAAGTATTTTGGTAGATATAGCAAGGTTATTCATTAATAAACAGTGGTCTGAGCATGCTTGAAGAAAGTTGATAAGGAATTATCTCAAGGAATTTGTTGGGCAAGGTTCAACTCAGAGCAAGCTACAGTGTGTAGGTTCCCAGCCGGATCTACACGAGATATCTCGTTCTACGTAGGTGCGGAATCCCTACGTAAGACGTTACGAGCATAGAAGACGATACGATTAAACACACGTTACAATAAACACAAACACGTTATATTGCAACAGGAAAACACGTGATATCAATCACTAATACTGGACTCGTTACACGTAAACTGAATACACTGATTTTTAATCCTTTCTTCTTTTTTTTTAAGCCGTAACCTAGGACATATATATCACGACAACTTCGCCTGGCATGTTCAGGCGAAGTTGTCACTAACTTCGCTTAGTTCACAAGTTCGCCTGTATCAGCGAACTTGTGAGCTAACTTCGCTTACATACAAACACAAATCCAAACGACTCGATTACAGACACTAGACACTGAACTACTGACATCATGTACCAACAGACTCCCCCTTGGCAGTAGCTTCATATCTTTATCTTCAAGCACCTGTCTTGTAATCTTCAACAATCTTGTATCTTCATCTTTCCATACTCCCCCTGAGATGCAGAATCACTCCCTACCTTTTGATCTCAGCTCACCACCCTTATTGATACTAGGTTGATTCTGAGGTTAAAATTGCCGAGGGTTTCAAGAATAAAAAGATTTGACCAATTTGCAATTAAGTTTTAAAACATCCTTTAAGGAGTTAAATGATATGATCAAGACCAAGTAACCAGGTATAAAAGCATACAACTACATAAGCAGAAAAAATTTTAAAAATAAAGTACACGGGATCAAATTTCAGTCTCGATAGGGACTACCATGTTTTAGAAAAGATCCGAACAGGAATCATACTAACTACGTGACTGTCACACAGATCCGTGTTCAGCTGTATTATGACATAAAGAAACAGGTTGTAAGCAGGTAAATGACTTAGAATGGTTTTCATCGTTTCTGTGATACGGGTTAGGTTCAATTAAGCTCAAAACTTAAATGGGCAACAACTCAGAGATTATGATGCCTCCTATCTATTCTCAAAGCGTATTTGGCTTTCCCCAAGTCACCCCGAGTTGACCTCGACCCGTAGTGTCTGATTAAATAGTAGGAACTCTTCGATCTTTGGACTCTGCTTCCCGTTCTCTATCTTGCATCTTGATTGAGAAGTCTTATCATTATGAACTCTATAATGTCACAATAACAAATTTTTTTTTTTTAAGTATTTACACAGACTTCAGAGTAGTAAACTACTGCAAGTCCCGAATCTGGATCACTGCAGTATCTTGACACGCTATCTTCACGGGAATCAGAACACTCACGGGCTCGTGTATGACTGGGTAATCGCTTTTCTGCCTATCATTCGGAAAGATATATATGGAGACATGCACAACTGTTAAGAAGTTTCCACGTAAAATCGAGTAGATTTAGTTAGTATCACTTCCACTTTTACGCACCATAAAAAGCTACCATGACATACAATGACTGTTCTAAAGTCTTTTAGGCCTAATAACTTCACTAGTTAAGCACACATAATCAGTATATCTATCACTTTCCAAGGTTGGATCAATTTTCTGTTAAACAAAGTAAAGGAACTTCTTACGAAGTAGTAGACTTGAAAAATAATTTCATCTCCTGGAAAAATTTTTAACTTCAATCGCCCCGATCAAATTGAAGTTATCAGGTAAACGGCTATCCCGAAGATCCAATGGATCAGCTGGACCGACCACATACAAGTATGTGTCCTTCTAACTAAGTATGATCGACTAATTTTCAGCGAAAGAATAAAAACACATCATAAACCGCCCCGGTCACTTTCAGTCATCTGGTTAATGGCTATCCTTATATTCAACAAGTAGAAATGAGGACCAAACATATCCAAAGATATGTCCTTCAAACTGAGGCAACCGACATAATTCTAAGCGATAGTGACGTTTTTTTTTTTTTTTTTTAAAAAGATAAAAACACGGTTACTCGGGATTGATCATCCCATTCAGCTCAACAAGGTTTTGAAATCTAGTTTTGTCAAACGCTTTCGTAAACATGTCAGCAAATTTAATCAGAGAATCAACCCTTGAGTTATGCGTGAAGCTCTCTTCTTCGATAGTTGGCGTCTGAGTGTCCATCCTTTCTCTCATATCAACGTCTGAAGTACTCTTTTCACTTTTACTTTCAACACTTACTCTTTCTTTTTGTATAACTTTCCAATCACGTAACAATTTCTTGTTACCAAACAAGTGCAGGGAATGGCCACTGTTGACAACCCACCTGTTGTTCACAGTCCTTTCAGACTATTTTTGCACACTCAAAGCAGATGATTAAAATCTGGGGACCCAAGACCTATTGGTCTTGGGTCGATACATCCCGTACCTTGGCTGTCCAAAGTTAGTATCGGAATAATTTCTGTAAGTCCTAAAAGGATACCTTCTTGGAGATTGACTATGAGGCCATCCAAACCTTCTTGAATTAAATGAATTATTACTTATGGTTTGGTTGTTAGCAGTGAAAAACTGAGATCTTTTTCTTTGAAAACCAGATTTAGTTTTACCACTATTGTAGTTACTGTTAGTTCTGTTTTCAGTTTTTGAAGGCCTCACACCTTTGAATCTCCGCTTCAGAGGGCAATCAGCAATTAGGTGTCCTAATTGATTATATCTGAAACAACTCCTGTGTTCAACTTTCTTTTCAACAGTTGTTTTAGATGATGAGGCTGCATTACTGCCCGTTTGTCTCACATATGGTGGTACATACGGGTTTAGTGGAGATTTCTTTTCAGTTGTTTTATGTTTCTCTCCATTTTTTGGTAACACTGCCTTTTCTTTTGTCTCACTCGACTCGGATGACTTGTCCGAATTTGATGAGACGAGACTAGGAGCAGAAATTTTCACATTAGACACAGGCTTGCTCGTTTCGCCTTTACTAACTTCTGGATCTGTAATAGTTACCTTAACCGGAACTGTCTGACCAAATCAATATCAACAGATTTCTGATTACTAGGATCAAAAGTGTAATTATGATTGTACGGTGGCGGAACTTCATGATATCCAATTCCTCCCCTTTTAACTGGGGAACCTTGATCACTAACGAGGTGATCAAGTATAGCGGTGGAATTTCTGAATTTCTCAAGTTTCCTGTTTAGTTCCACCACTTTCACCTGGTGATCAGCTATCTGTTTATCCCTTTCAGCTATTAGTTTGGTTTTCTCTTCTAACACTTCATAGCTAAGATCAATTACTTCAATTTTTTCAGCTAGATTTGCTTTAAGACTTCTAATATCTTTTTCACTAGCTTTTATTTTTTACTTTATAACTATTTTCTCTAGCTTTAGTGAAATGATGTTCTTCTTTTAAGGTTTTAAATTGAGCATCCAAGCTAACATACTGATCAGTTATAGTTGTCAATTGTTCAGACAGATTTTCACATTTAGTGCAAGGGGGTTTAGTACTTACCTCGGTGAGCTGGTCTTTCACATCTGCCATGTAAGCTTCATTTTGAGTTTCTGCCATGTAAGCTTCACTTTCGCCAGTCACTTTCTCACTATCTTCAGTTTCGATGTTCGCCAAATTGGCCTGTTCGAACACATCTTCAACATGCAGATTCCAGTTATACTCCCCATTCTGTCTGGAAATCATGGCTCTATTATCATTACCACCCCCATTCTGGTGTGTCGACCTGTTCTGACTACGTTCAACTCTCTCATTCGTGCACTCCTTCGCAAAGTGGCCATTCTGTTGACAGTTGTAACAGCGCACCTTTGACTTGTCAAAACCCGGTCTCTCACCAACAAACTTCCTTCCTGTCTTCTTCATAAACCTCTTAACCCTTCTCACAATCATCGCCATCTGCCACTGCAGATCCATCTCTTCCAGATCATCAGCATCGATCTGATCATAGTCTTCCTCCAATATTGCTGGATCAACAATCTTACCCTGAATGTAATTTTCATACGAAGCAATAAAGGATGCATAGAGAGCAAACTGCTGTTCAGCAGATTTAACACTCATGGGCATCCTTGAGTAGCTGTTATTCGAAACACTTGGGGTAAAACTACTCTTGGTTGCTTGAGGGTTAGAAGCATTTGATCCTCCAGCTACAAAGCACACATCACCATTCATGTTGAGAGATACATGACCTTCATGTGTTGAGTTAGCGCCCGACTCTCCCTTTGAGTAGTAAGCAGACGAATCAGACTTCGAACTTGAACTTGTATTAACCTTTGCACCATACATTCCTGGATCTTGAACCTGATCAGTAGGTGTCTCTTTTCGAACCATGTTTAGTTCAAAAGTTCGTAGCTTGTTAACTGCTGTTTCCAGGTCATAGTCGGCAAAGTCTTTGTCTTCTCTCATCAACACAGTGTACATCTCCCATTTCGGTGGGAGAGCATCAAGAAGCTTTTCAACAATTTCATCTTCTTTGTAAGCAATTGAATAATTGTTGAGTTCGGTCATCAGATGATAATATCTAGTGATGATATCATCAAGTGATTCATTCTTCAAATACTTGAACACCGAGAATTGGGTTTTAAGTAGTTTAATCTTTGAAGCACGAATTCCCACATTACCCTCAAAACGGTTTTCAAGAGCTTCCCAAAGCTCTCTAGCAGTCTTATACTTTCTGAAGGTGTGTAGAATCTCTTGTGGAAGAGCCATAGTAATCGCAGCATGAGCTTTGCTTTCAGCCTCATAAATTTTCTTCTCTTCTTCTTCCATCTCTTTGTATTTCTTTATCTGATCACGACCCTCATACTCAGCAGTAGGTGGAATGTAACCATCTTGTATGCATACCCACATTTTAGCATTTTGGTACTTAACATATTGTTCAAAACGATCTTTCCACGCTACATAATCGGTTTTCTTAAGCATCTTTGGTGCCTTTGTAGCCGAACCTGCTTCCACTTCCATCTTCACCAGTTCCGTAATGTTTATTGAAGACATCTTTCACGAAACCCAAAGAAACTCGAAAAATAAAAATTTTATTTTAAACAGTACTGTAGGCGAAGTTGTGGATAACATCGCTTAAGTCTGAACTTCGCTGATTCTGAACTTCGCTTCCTTTTTAAATTCGCCTGATTCGGCAAAGTTGTGTATAACTTCGCTTAAGGTAAGCGAACTTGAGAGGTAGGCAAAGTTATGGGTAACTTCGCTTGAGATAAGCGAACTTGAGAAGGTAGGCGAAGTTGTGGATAACTTCGCTTAACCTTATATCTTCGCTGAAACCCTACGAACAGTGACGACAACTTCGCCTGATGAACACGATGAATATGCATGTTTGATTTCTGGATTTTAAGAGGTTTGTGAAGGTGTAATGGGTTGTTTATGATTGTAAGAGGTGAGTAGGACACAAAAACTCAGAAAACTCGTCCCGCGAATAGTCGAACGGAACGATTTCTACACCCGCGTGATAATCCCGAACCACACAATCGAGCAAAAGCTCTGATACCAATTGTAGGTTCCCAGCCGGATCTACACGAGATATCTTGTTCTACGTAGGTGCGGAATCCCTACGTAAGACGTTACGAGCGTAGAAGACGATACGATTAAACACACGTTACAATAAACACAAACACGTTATATTGCAACCGGAAAACACGTGATATCAATCACTAATACTGGACTCGTTACACGTAAACTGAATACACTGATTTTTAATCCTTTCTTCTTTTTTTTAAGCCGTAACCTAGGACATATATATCACGACAACTTCGCCTGGCATGTTCAGGCGAAGTTGTCACTAACTTCGCTTAGTTCACAAGTTCGCCTGTATCAGCGAACTTGTGAGCTAACTTCGCTTACATACAAACACAAATCCAAACGACTCGATTACAGACATTAGACACTGAACTACTGACATCATGTACCAACACAGTGCTACCAGCAAAAGTCTACAATGTTAACAGCACACTTGTGTTTGCTCAATAAGTTATTCATTAACAAGGGTTGAAAGGATCTTTGAAGGACAAGTTTGATCGTAGGACCATATCGAGAAAAGTGTGCTATAGTCAAGAATATTGAAGTCTGCTAGGTGAATATTTTCTAAGGAAAATATTCTAAGTAAAGTCTACCCGAATGTGACAACCGGCATTTTCTCGTTAACTCCGTTAACTAAACCCAATTAAATCCTATGGTGTCAGTAAACCCGGTTAGTTCTGTTAACTAAGTTAATGATCTCTTATAAATGTAGTGTCATGTATGAACACATTGAGTTAGTCGTGTCGTTGGTGACCTAAGTGAGAGTAACTAGTTATTGATAACTAGAATAATAAACTTGTCACACATGCTATATGTTATAATAAATTTGTCATGCATGAAATGTTACATGTATTATATGTGATAGATTTAATTGTGTTACATGCTTAAGATGTTACATGATTAGTTATTGCATACCCATATGTTGTAAGATATTGGACAATAAAATATCATAATATATAATATATTACATGGTAAGCAACAAAAGAGAAGTGCACAACATATGGTTACTAGGAAATGGTTATAATAAAATGTAACATGTTACAAATTAAATTAAATAAAGTTATCTAATGTTTAATCAAATTGATGATGACTTAATGAGGGTGTAAATGAATGTGTAATGAGGATTAAATAACAATGAAGATTAAAACTTTTCTTTTTCTCTCCTTGGCCATCCAATTCACACACACATACACACATTTTATTTTAAAAAATATCTCTCAAAAATCATAAACAATTTGGTGAATTTGTAAGAAAGAATATTGGATTTTTGAATCAAGCAATATGTAAGTATAGTTTAGTATATATTCTATTGTATACTTTGATTTTTGATTCATGAAACCTAGTATCCAAATAATGGAATTTGTGAAAAATGAATCAAGGATGATCAGGTTGATTGTTAAAAGAAATTTTTTGCCTTATTATAAAAGAAAGGATGGAAATCTTTTTGTAACTAAATATTATTTTATAAATCATTATAATAATGAAATACATGAGATTATATTATATAAAAATGTTCCTTGATGATTAAAGATCATAAGGATATAAGAATCATGATTTTTGTGACTTTTGGTTTGAATCTGCTTGTTGATAGATTATGTGTTTCAGACTGTAGATTGAATAACTTGATGATACGTTGGTGTTTCTGATTTATTTTTGATACTATGATTAAGTACTTTCAATCTAGTTTTCAAAATGTCAAGAATCATAATTTTCGGACTTTGTTTGACTGATTTTTATTAATTTACAAAATCGGGTTGCAATCCTGATTGAAAGAGAAATTTTCTGAGCTGTGTTTTAAATTGTATAACTTGATATTGAAAATAGATATGGGTGTTATTCCACTTCTGGAATGTTACAAACTGAAGTGGGAATCTAACCCAATTGTTCTTGCATCAATTGGACCAATAGAGAATTTTAGGCAAATATTTGTGTACTGTTGTGTTAAAATAGAGACTGGAATTAGGTTGTCATAGAGTGTGAATATTCTGTATATTTGTATGAACTGGAAAATTATAACAAAAATATATGTTATACCTAATACTTGTTAGAATATGTGTGAATTATTTGGTAACTTAATTACAAGTTTTGGTTGGCTTGAAAAATCAGTTTTGATGATTGAAAACTTGTTAAGGATGACTAGCATATTGGTTAGTAAAAATAATTGTAGTTTGTAATAGAATGATTGTGGTAAATTGGACTTTGACTTGATGGGTCAACTTAGAACTATTTGACTAAGTGGTTAGTCTTACTTGTGAAGTGTTGAAAAGTGGTAGAAGTTTGACTTAGTCATAGAATTGTATGAAAAGTAGCTAAGTGCACATTACTTGATTGTTGTTAAATTGTGACCAAGAACATCAAGTAATCATTCTAAGTCTAGATTATTGGTCAAAAGTCACCAACGGCTCGTTAGTCAAAATTTTGGTCAATGGTTAACATTTTGGTCAATGGTCAACAAAACTCAATTTTTAGTCTTCGATCATCGACACTTGGACTTTTTAGTCAACGGTCAACAACTTGGACCTTATGGTCAGAAGCCAAACGATAAGTCAAACTTTGGTCAAAGTCAACGAAAAGTCAAACTTTGGTTAAAGTCAACAAAAAGTCAAACTTTGGTCAAACTTCAAATAGACAAGGGAATTTTTTGGATACTAAGGGTTCTAGGAATCGCTTAGCAGATACTTATAGTGCTTGTATGATTTAGGCACTACAACAACTTTAACTTAAGCAGTTGACTTTCAATTTGAACCCCATTCGAGGTGAATTTGACTACCCACTTTTTACTTACTCCTTTTAGGGGAAAACATGCAACATACAAACTTCTTGGATAATTGTAAACTTTTTAATACCTCATGGGTACATAGTGCACTTAAACTGAAGTCCCCCATGCACATTGGACCGTTAACAATTGTACATTGGCTCGGTAATGAAAGGTAGTACTACTGGGTTTGACGAACCCCCTCGGGGCTCTCGATTGAGGGAGTCGCCGGGAGTTTCATTTACTAGGAACACAATATGCACTAGTCTTATATTAGACTCCGTGGGTGGCAAACAAACTAACAAATCAGCCTCCGTCACAATTGAACTCACACTAATGTAACATGATTGCTAGCGTAATTAACTAGCGGTATTACTAATGCATATATTATCCATGCTTTATTGCTTACAACGTTTACTTACTAAATGGTTTGTTTAACAAACATGTTTTTAATCTCAAACATGTGAACTCAAAAACCGTTGTGTTGACCCGTATTAGCATGTCTTTCTCAGGTGTTTAAGGTGCACGTGTGAAGTTGAAATGAGTCTAGCATGCATGGATCCCACTAAGCATCGAATTATGCTGGGAGTCTTTAATGAAATGTTATGTCTGGGCGTCTTGACACGCACTCTGGGTTTTTAAGTGTTTTTTTTCATAAATTACACGCTCCCGCAAATTTAACAACTTTAATGTAAATGTACTTACCTCATTTATGATGAGAAATAATATTTAAATATTTTCCATTATAAATTGGTTGTTCGTTATGACACATGGCTAGATCCTGGTATGTCACGCGCCTCACGGTAAAACCCCATTAGTTGAAATTGAGGGTGTGACAGATTGGTATCAAAGCCATTGGTTATAGTGAACTAGGTTTGTTTTCGAAACCCAGTCTATAACCGTTTTCAAAGCTTTGTGTCAGTTTTAATACTTACAAACCCAGACATACATTTCATTCATGCATGCACTGCATATGTGTGCGCGTCGTATTTACACCGCATTTGTTTTGCACTTAGCTTCTACACTCATTTATGACAATCATATTAATCTTGAATTTGCATACACATTTATTCTGTACTTGGGGTATGTAGTATGTTAGTACATAACCACTCTTAACTCTACAATTCCATACGGGTATGTCGATATCATTCACAACATTATACTGAGGAGCACGCCACTCTTGTTGTCACATCGGAACCTTCACCCATTCTCACATCATTGGAGCCGAAGAAATACCGGCATGAATATAGCATCGACATCGTCTAGAATGGTGAGTCATCTCAGGCCCTTACACGGACAACGCCAAACGAGTATAACCTCTTCAAGAGTTGGGTATGTCGAAAGTGAGTCTCTTATCTATCTACCATCTTGAGTATCCTAAACTTGCTAGCCATACTCCACTCCAAACTCCAAACTTGAGTCTCGGGTGAGACACACCTCTTTGAGACAGATCCTTGAAGGCATTTTTTTTTGAAATTCATCGGCATTGAGATGCCATAATTTTCATTCCTGAGCCTGAGATGCTGCTGGAAGAGTAGATTAACTGCACAACTAAAAACATCTTGCTTATGGTACACTCAATGTCTATTCTGACTTAGAGGGAAAAAAATGCTTACTTCACTTTATTTCTAGCTTATGTCTAAGTCATACTTCGAATGCATGTTTGCTTCCCGAACATGTATTCTTCTGCCATCTGTAAAGCTGAAATCTTAGTGTAATCGACTCGAGTGAATACTCGGAAAATCTATTCCCAACCAAAGGTTTGGGTGAAACTCTGACCTAATCTATGTACGATCAATAAAAAGTCTTTTTTCTCACCTTTTCATGATTATTATCATTCGGTACTCGACAATCCAAACTAAGGGACAACTTGACGCATGGTGGGAGGAATTGGGCTGATCATGTAAACCGAATTATTATTTTGGGTGCACACTTAATATTAATTTATGGTGCATGTGAATCCTAATGAATCCTATAGTGTGATCATAGTCCATGAATCTCAAACCTAAGTTTCCACCATTGTTGGAATCTCTCATAACACGTCCAACACTAGTAGAAATTGTATAATATGTTCTATAACTGTAGAAGCGACTAGCCGATTGAAGATGGATCCTCATAAAATTTGATGTTTTAGTTACCAATATGGATCCTCATAAAAGCTTGTTTGGATATATTCGGTGAGCATGCCCTCCACTGTAGGGAATTGCCGGGATTCAAGTATCGTCATGACTGGGTTAGAGATGTGTTATGGCATGTGCTTAGACGTGCCGGGATCTCAACCAAGAAAGAGACACCTGTTAAATTTTTGACTGATCCGCGTGAGGGAAGATCTACCCTGCGTCCTGCGGATGTTCTTGTGTTTGGCTGGGCAGGGGGTAAGCATGCGTGTGTTGACCTCACTAGGGTGTCCCCGTTGGTGGGGCTGAGAGACAGTGGCTTCGTATCGGGACAGGCGGTTTTGAGAGCGGAGTCTAGGAAGGTTGCTAATCATGAGACATTGTGTTTGGAGAATCAGCACGTGTTCATTCCATTTGCCTTCGACACTTTTGGATCCCTAGCTCTCGAGGCGGTTCGCTTCTTGGAGCGGGCGCAGAAGGTGGTCCACAGTGACTCGCAGAGCCCGAGGAACCAAGGATTTATATTTAGTAGAATAGGCTTTGCGATTCAAAAGGGGATAGCGGCGCAGCTTGTTGCTCGCTTACCCATTATCCAAATTTAGTTCGGTTTGTGTTATATATAAAAGGATTAATATTTTCTCAAAAAAAAATATGCAAGTTATTTTGGCAAGCTTAAGATATCTTTTCCAAACCTTGTTATGAAAATAATCTGAATTCAAAACCTCTCTAGCAGGATGTTCTTGTGTTTGGCTGGGCAGGGGGTAAGCATGCGTGTGTTGACCTCACTGGGGTGTCCCCGTTGGTGGGGCTGAGAGACAGTGGCTTCGTACCGGGACAGGCGGTTTTGAGAGCGGAGTCTAGGAAGGTTGCTAAGCATGAGACATTGTGTTTGGAGAATCAGCACGTGTTCATTCCATTTGCCTTCGACACTTTTGGATCCCTAGCTCTCGAGGCGGTTCGCTTCTTGGAGCGGGCGCAGAAGGTGGTCCACAGTGACTCGCAGAGCCCGAGGAACCAAGGATTTATATTTAGTAGAATAGGCTTTGCGATTCATAAGGGGATAGCGGCGCAGCTTGTTGCTCGCTTACCCATTATCCAAATTTAGTTCGGTTTGTGTTACATATAAAAGGATTAATATTTTCTCAAAAAAAAATATGCAAGTTATTTTGGCAAGCTTAAGATATCTTTTCCAAACCTTGTTATGAAAATAATCTGAATTCAAAACCTCTCTAGCAGGATGTTCTTGTGTTTGGCTGGGCAGGGGGTAAGCATGCGTGTGTTGACCTCACTGGGGTGTCCCCGTTGGTGGGGCTGAGAGACAGTGGCTTCGTACCGGGACAGGCGGTTTTGAGAGCGGAGTCTAGGAAGGTTGCTAAGCATGAGACATTGTGTTTGGAGAATCAGCACGTGTTCATTCCATTTGCCTTCGACACTTTTGGATCCCTAGCTCTCGAGGCGGTTCGCTTCTTGGAGCGGGCGCAGAAGGTGGTCCACAGTGACTCGCAGAGCCCGAGGAACCAAGGATTTATATTTAGTAGAATAGGCTTTGCGATTCAAAAGGGGATAGCGGCGCAGCTTGTTGCTCGCTTACCCATTATCCAAATTTAGTTCGGTTTGTGTTATATATAAAAGGATTAATATTTTCTCAAAAAAAAATATGCAAGTTATTTTGGCAAGCTTAAGATATCTTTTCCAAACCTTGTTATGAAAATAATCTGAATTCAAAACCTCTCTAGCATTTCGTGGCAAGACCTCTAATCCTAGTGTATATACGAAGTTTTAAGAACCCCTTGTAAACCAACACCATGTTCGTGTGACCAAGCTAAAAGTTCTTGTTGATATACTTACGCTGACGAATTGTTAACTCCCATTTTAGCTTGAAATATTTTTTTCCGACCATGACAAACTCAATAATAAGACCATTCCATAAGATAATTTCATTTTCTTAAGGACATGGGAAAACATAATTTAAACCCTCGAATGTGACATTCGTGACAAAACGAGGTATACTATATTCACTACGTATCAAGTAAACGATAAATCGGTTAATTCGTAGTGCTTAAACGAGTAACCGACCGATACTAATTATGACCTGTATATATACTGAGGGGTCATATACGAGTTATATATATATTATAGAGGCTAACATATTGGTATTTAGGCCCCAGTACGTTTAAAACTCTTTAAACGAAAAAGGTTTCGTTTATCGATACGTTATAAGCTTAAATGCAATCGTTAATATCAAAACGAGCATTGTAGCATCCGTTAAGCCGAAAAAGATTTATAAAACACTTATATAACATGTTCTATGCAATCCGTGAAAATATTTTGGAATTTTACAATGAGTCAGTACGTTTTTCTTATTTTACAAAAAGAAGCTGAAAAACACTCGTTTTCGCGCTGGTTTTCGCACCCGAACTAGTTTTCTTGCAAAAGAACCGAACCCGAATTAAATTTTGGACCGAATTTTACGTATGGCATGAATACCGAGGCACCATTGGGCCATAAAGGAGGCCCAATGGGCCTTATATGCTTGCGGCCACAACTAAGGGGGAAGGCCCACCCCTTTACAATATAATATACATGTAAATATTAAGAAGATATTTATAAAAAAAAAATTCCAGAAATCAGCAGAACATACTCTTCTTCATCAAGCTTCATCAAAACCCTAAGGTAAATATTGATTTTTACATTGATTTTAACCATGATTAACATAGTTTAACCATGAAAAATTAATCCTTGCTTAGTTTTAAACATGTTTAACCATCCAAAAACCATAAAAATCAAGTAAAATCATGTTTTGATGTTAAAAATGTTTACAAACCAGGAACATATACTTTTTTGGTCAAAAACGCGGATTAGAACATGAATACAACGTTTTTACGGTTTGAAAGTTCGGTTTGAACCCAAAACCGAAACCCTAATTATCAAGGCTGTCACATGGAAGATTTATGCTTGGTTTAATGTTATATGATATGTAGATACACTGAGTTTGCAACCCGAGACCCGGAAAGTCGTTTAAGCTAGCAAAACTCATCGAAAACCGACAAGGTAAACCCGTAACACTCGTTTAAGGGCTGTTTAGTATTAGGTTGTGACGTGCTTGTTTTTAGCTTGTGCAAATTTTCAGGGTCATTAGGGATCATTTAAATGAGTCCCTGTTCAAATTTGGTAATTTTTCAATAAACGGAGAATATTTGATGAATTTATTTCTGTTTATGAGCGTTTATTTGGGAAAAATAGCTAAACATATTGAAAAATTATGAAACTTGGTTTTGGTGATTAATATGTGATGTTAAGATCACTGGTATAGTTTGGGGATCATTTGAAATGCCTAAGTATGGTTTGTGCAATTATGATTTAACCGAATTTTAATAGACGAAAAACACACAAAAAAGCATTTTGTCAAAAGAGTTAGGTTCTGGGGATTTTGCAGGGGCTATGTAATAACATTGAGGCCATTTTTAAAAATTATCGGATTTTTCGGAGGTTGTTTGATATAAACGGGTCATTTATTACACGATTATAACCTATTAAATGAATTTTTATAAATAAATAATTAATCATAAAATTTCTGAAAATATTTTTATAAATTTCTTCATATTTTAATGTATTTTTACAAAAATTTACATAATTTATATATAAGTACATATTTAGTTATGATTAATCAAAGATTTAAATTATAATTGTTTTAACGAAACCGGCAGTTTTGTGTTTAACGGACTGACTGGTATGTCAAAATGTCAAAAGTGTTCAAATATCATATTTTTGAATGAAATTGATAAAAACGAACTTTTTACGAGAATTCTGGACAATTCGTGTGGATTGTACGCGTTTTGTATAATCAAACCCGTGTGAAAACGGAAACGAACCCTGCGATCAAACCAGATACCGAAACCTTAAAATTCTTTCATAAATCAAATCATTTTATCAATCAATATATTTACTTAAGTTTATGTGATCTTACCTAATCCCGAAACGCGTAAACGATCAACTTGGCTAGGCTCAGGAAACGGTGAAACTGAGCCAAATCCAGTTTTAATCATTTCATAGTATACAACGTCACAATCTAAGACTATGGTCATGTTCTGGGCCTAACAGCTATAACCAAACTAGTTATACAGCCCGATTTGGTTTAAACACTGTACTAGTATTAACAGTACGATACCGTTTATAGGAATCTGGCTATAAGCGAGGCACCTGACCTATTGATACATACATTCTGTACGAACTACGATAAGGTGAGTTTCACGACCCCCCCACTTTCTAAACTGTGTTACGAACTTTTGAGGTGGAAAGCATGTATACATATACTTATATACTTGAAAACGTGTGATGATGTGGATTATCTAAGTACTAACACTTGAAAGTCCCCACAAACACAAGTGATTAACTTCGTGCCGGTGACGTGTGGATAGTACTATCGGTTTGACAAACCCAACTGACAGAGCCGGTGGGGTATGCCGGATCATGTTAACCCAGTTGCACATTGTCATTTAAACTTGTTACATACTGCTATGTGGTGTTAGACATAGTACATACTTGGGGCAAAGTGGCTGTTAAATGCCAACGGGAGTGCATGGGCAGGGGTGGCCATGTGTTTTAGCTCGTTTCGGTTTCACTTGTGGCTTAGTATAATACATCATACACATACATGTATACATACACATTGTAAACTTTACGAACTCGTATACTAATTTCGTTGATACTCGTGAAACTTGAAACTCACCAACTAGACGTAGTTGACCCGTTTTAACATGCTTTTCAGGTAAAGTAAAGGTGGAATGATTTGCTTATGTTCTTTGTGTTAGGAATGAAGTTGAATAGCTGTGAATAGACGCAGATATATATAATATTGAATAAGAAGCTCGTAAACCGGTTATGTGATTCTCATCTAGTTTGTAAACATAGTACCTACCAATGTAATATGATATAAATTAGTTGTTGAATTTCTTTATAAACAATGTGGTTGATACCAGTGTTATCTGTTACAATCCCGTATTACGCTTCCGCAACTGCCTAGTCGGGGTGTGACAGAAGTTGGTATCAGAGCCATTGGTTATAAAGAATTAGGATGTCCCTTAGGATACCCTAAGATAACCGTAGGATGGATTAACTCTGGGAATAAAATAATATTAAATAATATACACGGATGATTCTCGTGATGAACGCGAATGGACAAGTGGGTTATTATGGCCCGGAACGTAATAACGGACTTGTTTGTACGAGGGAATTCGAAAAGAAGTTGATAAACAATCGAATAGGTAAAAACAGCAACATATGTGTATAAAATATAATAATAAATAAATATCTATGTATATAAACGATTATTTGTGCTTTTGTGTATAAATACCTGCATGTATTTTATTAAGATTAATACTATTATGAAATATTATTCTTATTACTAACCATTGTGCAGGAACATGTCGAGGTCTGCTGATCGTTTATCTATTGCGGTACCAGCTTTACCTGAAGAAGATGAGGACCCTGAAGAGGAAACAGGGGAAGAATCGGAAGAAGAGATGAGTGAGAGTTTAGGGGACGCTGTAGTGCCACATGAGGTGCCGACCGATCAGCCTGACTTATCGGGCTACAGGTGCGATAGTTACCCTCCTAGGGAAACACCTAGGCTAGAGGCTGGAGCGACTAGTGCTTATCATTCACCGATTAGAGCACCCAGATCCCCTACTCCACCTGTACAACATACATCAGTACCCCCACCCACTATTAGAAACCGTCAGACCGCTCGTATTTCAGTGCGCCCACCTGAGCACACCCCTCCCCCACCTCGATCTACGTACCATAGGGGAGAAACATCACGTGTCCAGGTCACTGAGATACCTATTCCTACTTGGGGTCTACCTGCATCGATACCGGAGCCACCTCTTATGTCTGATTCCGCATGGTTGGGTTTAGCGACTGATCAGATCGTAGAACAATCACACTCAATAAATAACCTTAATCAATTCAAACAAGAAACTCAGGAAGATGTTTGGTACCTACATCAAAATATGAGGAGAATGAATGCTAGCCACCGATGGCGAATGGAGCAGATTGAATCTCATCTTTGGATCGATAGGGCGATCTTGGTAGCTGTGATAGCTGTTCTTGCTTGGTTGGTTTATCTTGTACGTATGGATAAATAGAATAGAACAGTATAGTTGGTTGTACATAGTCTTTTGACTTCCCATGCAACAATTTTGTAACAACATGTTGGGCTGGCTTGGGAGTTGTTTACAGTTTCGTACTATTACAAGCACTGGCCCTTATCGGGTTAAGTCTATATGTCACTTAGTGACAAATTTTGATACGCATATATAAGCGCTGGCCTATACCAGGTTAAGCCTATGCCCTAATTTTGGATGCATATGTACAGTAATGATTATAATTAATACAAATGTGTTTTCTTTGGCATAGTTGTGTGTTGTGAAATTGTAATATCGTAAAGTTGTGCTGGTTATAGTGAAACGATATTAATTATTATATAATTGATTATTTTATAGAATGGCCCTGAAGAAAGCAAACCCTTTGTCTGAGGCGGAAGTGGCCGCAATGATTGCTCGTCAACTACAAGCAGTGATACCAACAATTGTAGCACAAGTCACTGCAGGCATACGTGCTAACAATACTGTTAATTAACCTACGAGCACCACCACGGCCACTGCTAATATACCTCCGCCGGACAATAATGTAGCCCCGGGTGTTACTACCCCGGTGAATACTGATAATGTTATAAACACTAATAATACTCGCCCAACTGTTAATGTTGTTGGGAACCTTGAAACCGTTTTGAACCCAAATAATATCACGAATTCAAAACCCGTACCGGTTATCAACCCAACTGTTAATAATAACACTCAACCAAATATTGGTAATGATCGTAATAATCCCGAACCCCCACGTCAGGAGTACGCATACAAACAATTTACATCATGTAAACCGATTGAGTTTAAGGGTATTGAAGGACCTAGCGGGCTGGTCAAATGGATAGAAAAGACCGAATCAATAATTAATATCAGTGAGTGTCCACCGAACCGCGTGGTCAAATTTGCTACCAGTATGTTTCTAGACCAAGCGCTGATGTGGTGGAATTCGGTAGTCCAAATAAGGGGACAAGATGCTATTAATCGTATGTCATGGACTGAATTAAAAACCCTCATGCTAGAGCATTTTTGTCCTAAAAGTGAGATTCAATGGGTGGAACACGAGTTATGGAATCTGGAAATGAAAGGAGCGGACCATGTGGGATACACGAATCATTTTAACGAACTGTCCCGCTTAGTTCCGTGGTTAGTTACACCGGAAGCGAAGTGAATTGAACATTATATCTGGGGACTGACCCCTGCTGTGAGAAGTATAGTGAATTCAGTAGCCCACCCAACATTAGAAAGTGCTGTATCTCAAACGGGTGTCGTTACTTTTGATCTGATGAGAAGTAGAGTGATAAGGATGCCAGGTGAAACAACAAGTTTAAAACGAACTGATTATGGGACAAGGATGCAAGGAAACCCTCAAAACAAACGGGCCCTTCCGAATACCCGAAGTTATGCCTTGACCAGTTCTAATGTAAAACAAGAGACCTATAAAGGGACGTTACCGAAGTGCAGAAGATGTAACTTTCATCATGTGGGTGATTGCAAACCGATCATTTGTCAGAAGTGTGGAAGAACGGGACACTATGCCCCCAACTGTAGAACCCCCACCAACACTGTTAACCGTCCACCGCAATCAACTCAACTACCTCGACCTCAACCAACCCGCCCACAACTCAACCAACAAACCCCACCTACCACGAACCTCCGTGCCTGCTATGACATCATGGGAAAGAAACCGTACATGTAAATGACTGTACTAAGTGTTTTTTTAGCCTATTAAATCCATATGATTGGCTAAGTAGTCAATGTACTATCATTTCCCACTTAAATAATTTTTAATACACAGTCACCCCAATATCTCTTATTAAGGCTATCCTATTTGACCATAAGTGGTTAACAGGATCAAACATATATGTGAATACATGTCCTTTCAAATCAGAGTTATTAACATAATTATAAGTGAAGGAATAGACAACAAGTTACAATTGGCCCCAATGCTTTCAGTTTTCCAGGTTAATGGCTATCATTTCCATCTGAAAACAGATGATAGGACCAAACATATACAGGTATATGCCCTTCCAACTTGAGCAAATGACATGATTTTAAGCAAATGTAATTCTTTCTTTTAAGCTTCTATAAAGCTTTGAACTGAATAGTATTATCATGTCTCAACACCATTAAACAACTTGCTCTGTTTAATCAAAATTGTTTTGAACAAATGCTCCTTAAAATTCTTTCATTTGAGCATATCTTTTGACGCAGAAACACATTTTGACACAATAAAAAGTGTAACACATTCAAATCATTAATGACAACATTAAAACAGGCAGACATCACATAATGCATAGTCTAACAGATCCTAACAATATCACATTTGATAAAACACATAATCAGGATATCAGACAAGCACAAATTACCTTGTCAAATCAAGCACTTATCTAGATATCAAACACATTCACTGATCATTATCCAAAGCATCAGAAATACCTAGGATTTATAGTTGATCAATTAAGCACAAATCAGTTAACAGTAAACAAAATCACATTCAAACATAACAATCTGTAGATCTTCTACCAAAATAGTCAATTAGCACATAGAGGCACACAAATCAAACAGGCATTCATCAAGACTTTGAAAAGATAGCCAGTTTGCAAAATCAAGCACACATAACTAATCAGACTTCATTTGAGTTGATCATACATAGGGCTTTCAAGAGAAAGTTGAACCTGGTTCTATCAAGTGGTTTTGTGAATAGGTCACTCAAATTATCACTTGTATAACCTCATTTCACCTCAATTAAACCTTTTTCACTTCAATCCCTTATAAAATGATGTTTGATTTCAATGTGCTTGGTCTTGGAAAGTTGCACAGGATTCTTAACAATAAAAGATGCAGCAGTATTATCAATGTAAATAGGGGTGTTTAAGAAATTCAGACCATAATCCAGCATCTGGTTTTGAATCCAGAGGACTTATGCACAGTAGGTAGATGCAGCAATATACTCAGCTTCAACAGTTGGATTGACATTGTAGTCTGTTTCTTGCATTGCCATGATACCAATCTGTCACCCAAAAATTGACAACCTTCAGAGGTAGACTTCCTACTCATATTGCACCCATCATAGTCACTATCTGTGTAGGCAGTCAAATCAAAGGACTGGTTCTTTGGATACCAAATTCCTATGTCTGGTCATCCCTTCAAATATCTAAAGATTCCCTTTACTGCATTCATATGAGAAACCTTAGGACTTGACTGGAATCTTGCACAAACACACACAACAAACATGATATCCGTTCTTGAAGCAGACAGATACATCAGAGATCCAATCTTTGCTCTATATTCATGTTCATCCATTGGAACCCCCTTTTCATCTACTACAATCTTCTCTTTTGTATCCATAGGAGTTGAAGCGGTTTTCAGATCATTACACTTGAATTTGTCTAGTATGTCCTGCAGATATTTAGACTGGTAAATGAAAATCCCATTAGTCTTCTGTTGAACTTGCAGTCCAAGAAAGAAGTTCATTTATCCCATTGAGCTCATACTTTATTTGGATTTCATCACCTCTTCAAATTCAATACACATCAATTCATTGGTTGACCCACATATAATATCATCCACATAGACTTGCAGCAACAACAAATCTCTTCCTTTCTTCTTGTAAAAGAGGGTCTTGTCAATGGCTCCCCTTTGGAACCCATGTTCAAGCAAATGATTTGACAACTCATCATACCAGGCTCTTGGAGCTTGATGCAGTCCATACAGGGCTTTGTTTAACATATACACCCTGTTAGGATAATCAGGGTCCTCAAATCCTGGTGGCTGAGTCACATACACCTCCTCTTCTATTTTCCATTTAGGAAAGCAGATTTGACATCAAGTTGGAATACCCTTATATTCTTGGAGGCAACATAAGCCAAGAAAATTCTTATAGCTTCAAGTCTTGCAATTGGTTCAAAGACTTCCTCAAAGTCAATCCTTTTTTCTAGCAGGCATCCCAATGCAACAAGTCTAGCTTTGTTCCTAATCACAATACCTCTTTCATCTCTTTTGTTCCTGAAAACCCATTTGGTACCAATCTCATATTTGTTTTTTGGCTTGTCTACAAGTTCCCACACCTGTAGATATCTAAATTGAGTAACTCCTCTTGCATTGCTTCCACCCAACTGTTGTCCTTGAATGCTTGAACAATGTTCTTGGGTTCTATCGGGGATAGAAAACAGGAGTACAAACAGATGTTTGCAGATTCAGATGCACTTCTAGTTACTCTTTCATAAATGTTACCTTTGTTGTTTTCAGGAGGGTGATTCTTTTCAACATAAGAGGATTGAACTACTACATCAGTAGATACTTCAGAATCAAGATTTGTGTCATTGAGATCAGGTTCATCAATGATTAAATCAGTTGGTGCATCATGAAACACTGATGCTTCTTCATTGTTCATCTGAGAGGTTGATGCACCATTGTTTCCAACATTCATACTTTGAAACAAATCCTCATATCTTGCATTTCTTCTTGCTTCTTATGTGTTATCAGGACACTTACAAGACCAAAGAGATCCATGTGAAGCATCTCAAGCACTTGATAAATTGAGTTGATGAGTTTTTCCTTATGAGTAGACTTGTGCTGCTTGCCCTTTTGGCATGAGATGCAATTATCATCCAGTTTGAACTCTCTTGTATGTAGGCAATCACATGCTCAACCTTCACAAGTTTGTTCATATTCTTCAGATTCACATGACACAGTTTCCTATTCCACAATTTTGACTCATTTTCAGTGGCTTTAGAAACAAAACAAGTACCTCCCCTTGAAATAGCATCCTTCATGTTCAGTTCATACAAATTGCCATTCCTTTGGGCCATCATCATGATCATGTCTGGTGGGATTACAAACTCAGGTCTAAGAATGAAACAGTGAGAATAATCAAATCCCACCTTATAACCCTTGTCACACATCTGGGATATGCTTAAGAGGTTATATTGTAATCCCTCAACATAGAAGACATTGTCAAATGTGACCTTTCCATTTGTTAAGATACCCTTTCCAACAATTATACCACCATTCTCATCACTTCCAAAGGCCACTAGACCTTCAATCTTCCTTTCATAGTTGACTAGTGACCTTTTGTCACAGGTCATGTGCCTAGAACACCCACTATCCATATACCATACTTCATTCAGTAGAGTGGATGGTTCCTGCACAAATCAAAGAAATTGATTAGTTGAGTGATGAAGTGCAAGCTGTCTGAACTTGCAAATCATCATATTCATTAATAGTAGTTGCATTAGGTGGGAGAGTAATGGGCTCAGGATCTTCATGAGCAATCTCAATATTATCTGAATTATCTATTTCATAACCACATTCCATTGGGTTTTCACATATGAAGTTGTGCATTGGCAATAAACTACTACACAGTTGCACTCTTTACCTACATAGTCCTTTGTGCTTGAATAATCTCTCACATCATAGTTCTTTTCCTTCTGAACTTTAACCTTAGGTTTCCAAAGAAATCCAAGAGGTTCAAAACCATGCTTCAATAGGAACTTTTCATCACCAGTTAGTTCTTTTGGTTTCCTTTTTGAGAAAACATTTTTCTTTCCTTTCTTATTATCACTCGGTGATCCTTGAGAATCATCAGACTTAACTGATTATGAGTCCTGATTGGGAATAATTCTTAAAGGTTGAAAATTCTTTTTTACAGCAGTTTCAGATTTCTTAGGAGATTTGTTTCTTTTGACTTGATCAACCATGATTTTCTTTAGTTTCACTACTCCTTTTTCAACATTCTTTTCACTGTTATCAATCTTTTACACATTCTTAACATCTTTCTCCTTCTCACACACTTTCCCTTTTCTCAAATACTCATCAGATTTTTGTTTGTACAAAACAAAATTTTATCCATATTTTGTTTCATCTGAAACATGAAAGGGCAAGAAGTTGAATCTTTCATTATAGGAATTAGTATGGTTACCATATTAATCACACTTTTTACACTATACTTTCCCTTTAAACTTTTCATGAGAACTTCTTTTCTTAAACCTCTCACTTGGTCTAGGTGGTTTGACACCAAGTGTTATATGAGTTTTCAAACTGTCAAAGTGAATTAAGAAAGGAACAAACTCTTCTATCTTGATATCTTGTCTTTCAGTCTTGCTTTTCACAAAGATGATTTTCTGCAAATTCGAAGGCTCTTCATCCAGGTTTCCCTTGTGTCGTGATTGTCTTTTCTCAAACTCCTCCATGGTTTCAACTTCTCCAATGTCAAACAATTCTTGACTTGAGAAAACAGGGTATACTGGAATGAAGTTCTCACCAACAACTGTTTCATCTGCCTTTTTCTTATTCTTCACTTCTAACCTCTTCAACAGAGTTCTGCTGGGTAGTCTGACAACATTGTAACTTACTTTTGACCTTTCATGTCAAGTCCCCGATTGTATGTAGATCGTTTACAAATTAAGTCATAACTCACACGATTTCGTGTTGACAAGAGAGTTAATGACGGGTTGCTATATTTAGAAAGAAAACAGTTTGATAAATGCGGAATCAATAACAAACGATTTTGTTGCTGAGTAATCAAACAAAGTTAACTAACACACAAGATTCACTTAAAATATTTCCATTTATATAAAGTTAATCATACAAATGATAATCAATCTAGGGTTTTTTGATGGGAAAGTTTTGTCCGTACAATCCTAAGAACGGCCGTCACTTGACAAATATTATTTCTATTATCGTATTCAGCCTCCTTCCTTAGGTGTGTCCTAAATATTCATTTTATAGGCCTGACACCCAAGGACAGCTTTCATTCCCTCTAGAAACCCTAAATATATTATACATATCCAAATTACATATTCAAAATAATCCTAAGTGTAAAAAAAGTCTTCCGGGTAGGCTTTGTAGAAGTAAACTTCTACGAGTAGACTGTGTGCTCTGCCTGCCTTGTTTAGACTTGGTAACCTTGAAGTGTGCACGGGAACAGTTTTCCGGGTATGCTTTACTTAGAGTATTTCCTAAGAGAAAATACTCACCGGGTAGACTTCAATCTTCCTGATTGTATCAGACTTTGGCCGACATAACCTTACTAGTAACCTTGTTCTTCAATGATCCTTTCAACTCTTTGCTTGGAAATAGCTTATTAGCAAAGTGTGCTTGGTAGCAATATACCCTGCTTGAGTTGAACCTTGCTCGATTATACTTAAGATAATTCATTATACATCAAAGCATACTTGGACCACAATATTATTATTGAATACCTTGCCCGGTCATTCAATCACTTGGCTTTCTGAGCTTGGTTAGCCAAGATCTTAATCTGAAGTAAACCTTACTCGGCTATGAAGAACAAACCTACTTGATATAGTGAACCTTGTCCGGCTATACACACAAGAGTGAACTCTGCCCGGATATCCACTAAAGAAGACTTCTAGAAGATAACCTTGCTTGGAAGGCAAGATATCATGCCCGGCTAAGTAAAGGCTTGCTCGGATGTCTAAGGTGTGCCCGATTCCATACTTAGTCATTTCTGAGGAGGTTGAGAAGATTCCAATCTACAAATATGATCAGTTTTGGGTCAAATCTTGACTCAACAATCCCCCTAGATTGGAACACCTCAGCTGTCCCAAAACACTTCTACAGTTACTTACATAGGATTAAAATCCAAACCAAATTCAAGTCAAAATACATACTCAAATAACATAAACAAATTACATAATCAAATGCTTTCCGAAGACATTACATAGTAAAACCTAAGCTAAAAATTCTTCATTTTAGCCAGAGGTGATTGTTTAGGCATGGAAAGTCCAACTTTTCTTGCTCTCTCAAGAATCTTAACGGTTCTGATTGCTTAGCACTTGTAGGCCTTTGCCTTTCTTTATAATCAGAGAGATGCAGTGCTGCAACCATAGTCAATTGCCATAGATTGAATTTTCTGACGCCATTTTTAGAGAAGATCTTCACAATCTCTCTATTTTCCATCATAACATTCAGATGTTCAGTCCTAGAGTCATAAAATACCCAATTTGGCATAACATTGTAGTTGACAGAAGGATTTTTGGCTTTTACTTCAGCCTTGATAAAAGGTTTATCCATCTTCAGTTGTATCTGCTTTGTTTTCTCTTGAGAAATTACTGACATTTTCCTTTTCATTGTTAAGTTATGTTTCGAAACAAAGGATGCTGTCATGTTGCAGATTGGCTTTACTTTGGATTTCCTATTCATTGTCATATTAGAAAGATCAATCATCTTTCTGGATATTCCCTTGTTCTTGCCATTTAGAGACTAAGCAGCTTCATTCTTTTTGTTCAACTGTAGTCCTTTCATTTTCTTGAATTTGCTCAAAATCTCTTTTCTTGTCATGACTTTGACTGAGTCAAAGGGAATTCCATTCTTCACAAAAAATTTTGGTTTTCCACCATAGTTGCTCAAGAACTTTTGAACATGCATTTCTTTTTCCAAATCATCTTTCAATTTCAAACCTTTCAATTCATTGTCTTGAACAATCTTTTCTTCACTCAAAGTTTTTGAGATTATGTCAATGATAGTATCTAGTTTCTCCTTTATCTTTGGTTCTTCTTGCTTAATCAACTTGAGGACAGATACCAACACTTCATTTGGAATTTCTTTATCATTTAAGCACTTATCAATTACTTCTTGTGGGACTTCCTTCAGATTTTCATTTTTTACTTCATCCCTTGCCTTTTTCTCATCTTCAAACAGTTTCAACAAGCTTACTTGTTCTTCAAAATCTTTATCAGTCAGTGTTTGGCTTAGAAATTGTCTGTCTTGAATTTCTGTCATTCTTTGCATATAGACCCTTTTGGCTTCTACCTCAGATTCATCAATTTCTAAGATTGTTGACTTTTCTTTTGGTGAATTGACAATCTGATTTTCATCACCTTCTATAGCAATTTCCTTCCCTTTTAGTTTCATTCTTTCTTCAAAATGTTTTCTTTCATCTTCTGAAACTTTGTCAGTTTCAGCATCAGAACTATCTTCTTCATAGTTTGAGAGCAGCTTCAATGAATTCTCCCCCTGATTCAGTGATTTCTCCCCTTGTTTTGGGGCCGCAGAGATCTTCTCAACCTCTTCATTAGGGTTTGAACTCTTTGTAACGCCCTCTTTAGTTCTTCAGAAAGATGATGCTTGTAGGAATTGAGATTGCCTAGAGTTGGATCCATTTCTGATTTTCTGTTAACAGATGAGCATACAATTGATAGTTAGATTTAAAACAATGTATATATTTATGAGAAGAATAAAGATTAAGGGATAAAGAATGTTTCAATTCAAACCGTTGTCTTGAATGATATTGAAACCTACACACAAAGCAAGTGTAAGTAATAGGAAGTTTCGAAACTGACATATATAAAGGCAATCTCTTTAATGGAAGTTAAGACAAACTTTAAGTACATATATGCAATTTAAAAAAATGTGGATAAAGTTCGGTAAAGTTTTCTTTTCTTTTGTATGTCAGATAAAGAGAAAATCTTGAAAAGTGTTTTGTCTTTTAGCTCATAAATTCCTTATCTATTTAAGGAATGGTTGCTTTGGAGTATGTCCAGAATTGGTAAAGTAGTTAAAGATAAAGCAATAAATAAATTTGAGTAAAGTCTAGGAGACAATTTGGATTCCCATGGAAATTTCTCAAATATAAATTAAATAACTTAATCTAGCATAAGCCCTGTCAGAATCAGAAACACATTCAATCAAGCATACTTTGATGAACAGTGTGCCCGAGCAATCTTCCTAATATGTAGTGTGCCCGAACAACCTTCTTAAGAAAAGTATACATGAATAATCTTCCTAGAGTATAAAGTGTGCCCGAAATGATATCAAGCAGACAGTGTACCCGAAAAGTCAAATTTTGAAATTACCAAGTATATTGAGGGAACAATAGTGTACCCGGAATATAAAGTGTGCCCGGAAGACAAAAGTCTACCCGAAAACACTTGTAATTTCAAAGAAATCATAATCACAGATAACATATAGCATGCTTGGAATTAAACATAAAACACCTAAGTGTGCTATAGTCTAAAATTTCAAAGCTTGCTAGGATAATCATATTCAAATATCAGGTAAGCCCGGGAACTAAACTAAACAGTTTAGTGTACCCGAAAATCTTCAAATCATCAAATCATACCCGAAAATGACAAACTTAGATAAAAAATCTAAGTTTGCCCGGATAGGTTAAAAAGCATAAGACCTTCCCGAAAAACATATTCAATCATAAACAGTCAGGTTTGCCCGGAAAGTGACTAATCTTAGTAAACTCTACCCGAAGAGTATTAAATACTTAAAAGCATGCCCAAAAATAGTAAACTTAGATAAAAGTATCTAAGTGTACTCGAAAAGGTTATAAAACATTAAACCTTACCCGAAAACACATATTCAACCATATTCAATTGTTTTGTGCCCGGGAAGGTTAGAAAACATTAAACCTTGACCGAACTTACATATTCAACCTATTTTAGGCAAAATGCAACACTTTTTAAGTTAAACCACTTGTCAAAGACATTTCTAAGTTATGTATCATTTTAGATCATAGTTTAAGAGCAAATGGTGCATTTAGAGATCAAATTTCAGTTATGTTTCTCTTCAAAACAATTTCTTTTATAAACTGAAAAGATCTCAAGAATGGGATCATATTCACTAAGTAGCTTTCTTAATATTTCATTCTCAACATTATTATGACTACAAAGACAGGTCAACTGCAGGTCTAGACTTAACATGATTTTCATTTCTTCGGTGATATGATTAAGTTTCAATTAAGTTGCAGAAAATTTAATTGATAACTCATGTTGTGTTATGATGCTCCTTATCTATCCTCAAGGCTTATTTGGCTTTCTCCAGATCACCCCAATTTTACTTTGACCCCCTGGTTTTGGATAAAACTTTTAATGACAGAACACATTTTTTTGAAAATATAAAAGATATTTCTTTTCAAATCTACAAACATATGTGAGGTTGAACGTTGGACTTACATGCCACGCAAATCGGACTTACAGGCCTTTCGTTCGGGATGTTTAAAGGACTTATATGATTGCCTCCACCCTTGTAGTTCTCGAATTAACCCTCATGTTTGTATTTTCTCAATAAAAATTTGTGAACATGTATCAACTTTTGGTTGCTTAAATATTTGGAATTAAAGTAGTTCACAGCTGTTATTTGTCATTCTTTAAAAGATGTTTCAATTTTCGGTAACCAAAAACCAACAGGCTTGTGTATGACTGGATAATCACTTTTCTGCCTATCATTTGAAAAGATTTATCTAGGAACATGCATAGACAACAATGTAACTCCACATAAATCATAGCATTTCCTTTATGTTTATATCACCTCAGATTTTACATATCATGAGAAAGCAACCATACATGTTAATGACTGTACTCAGAGTCCTTTTGGCCTAATATATCCATATGATTGGCTAAGTAGTCAATGTACCATCATTTCCCATGAACATTCAGTTTAATATTCAATCACCCCAATATCTCTTAATTGTCAGGTAAATGGCTATCCTGTTTGATCAAAACTTGTGATTATGCAAAAATTCATTTGAAAGCTTTAATTTTGACATAAAGACAAATTTTGACACAAACAGTTGTAACATATTCAAATCTTAATCATTCTTAACATCACCAAAACAAGTAGACATTCTTAACATTCATAGTTTATCCTATCCTAATAACATCAAGATGATCAGATAACACACATATTCAAGCAATCATAATCAAGTGATTACTCATGACATCAGATAAGCATTTAATCAGTTTAATCAATCCAAATTACTTATCATAATATCAAAACAGTTAACTGATAGTCAATCATTAGCATCAATGACACATAAATTGCACAGATAATCAGTTAAGCACAAAACAGTTAACATCAAACAATTAACATATTCAATACATATTCATTCAACATTCAATATATGTGAACTCAATCAAGAATAGTCAATTAGCACATAGAGACACACACTAAGCACACATCCTCAATCAGACCTCATCTGAGTTGATCATCCTCAGGGCTTTCAAAAGAAAGTTGAATCTGGTTCTGTCAAGTGGCTTGGTGAATAGGTCAGCCAAGTTGTCACTTGTATCAACTCTTTGCATTTCAATTAAACCTTTTTTTCACTACAATCTCTTATGAAGTCATGTCTGATTTCAATATGCTTAGTCTTTGAATGTAGCACTGGATTTTAACAGTAAAATAAGCAGCAGTATTATCAATGAAAATAGGAGTGTTCAGAAAATCAAACCATAATCCAACATTTGGTTCTGAATCCAGAGAACTTGGGCACAACAAGCAGATGCAGCAACATATTCAGCTTCTGCAGTAGAGATTGAGACAGTTGTTTGCTTCTTGCATTGCCATGACACTAGCCTTTCTCCCAAAAATTGACATCCACCTAAAGTGGACTTCCTGCTCATGTTGCAACCATCATAATCACTTTCTGTGTAGGCAATAAGGTCAAAAGATTGATTCTTTGGATACCAAATTCCTAAGTCTGGTCTTCCCTTCAAATATCTACAAATTCTTTTGACAGCATTCATGTGGGAAACTTTTGGACTTGCTTGGAGTCTTGCACAGACACACACAACATACATAATGTCAGGTCATGTAACAGTTAGGTACATCGGGGATCCAATTTTGGCACGATATTCATGTTCATCCACAGGCTCCCTCTTTTCATCAGCAATCATCTTTTCTTTGGTGTCCATTGGAGTTGAAGTTGATTTGTACAATTGACATTTGAACTTAATCAAAATGTCATGCACATATTTGGTTTGGTGAATGAAAATCCCTTCAGATTTTTGTTGAACTTGCAGTCCCATAAAGAAGTTCATTTCTCCCATAGAGCTTATGCTATATTTGGACTTCATCACCTCTTCAAACTCCATGCACATTTGTTCATTGGTTGAACCAAAGATGATATCATCCACATAGACTTGCAATAGCAGCAAATCTGATTCCTTTCTTTTATAGAAGAGTGTCTTGTCAATGGCTCCCCTCTGGAAACCATTTTCAAGAAGATGATTTGACAGCTCATCATACCATGCTCTAGGAGCCTGATGCAATCCATAAAGGGCTTTATTTAACTTATACACCCTGTTTGGATACATTAGATCCTCAAAACCTGGAGGTTGAGCAACATACACCTCTTCATCAATCTTTCCATTTAGGAATGCAGACTTTACATCAAGCTGAAACACCTTAATGTTCTTTGAGGCAGCATATGCAAGGAAAATCCTGATAGCCTCAAGTCTTGCAACTGGTGCAAAGACATCCTCAAAGTCCATTCCTTCATCTTGAAGGCATCCCAGTGCCACAAGCATAACTTTATTCTTAATCACCAAACCCATCTCATCCCTTTTGTTTCTGAAAACCCATTTTGTGCCAATTGCAGACCTGTTTCTTGGCCTATCAACTAGATCCCAAACTTGGAGATCTCTGAACTGTGCCAGTTCATCCTGCATTGCTTCCACCCAACTGTTATCCTTTAGAGCTTGAACAATGTTCTTTGGCTCTATTTGGGATAGAAAGCAGGAGTATAAATAGATGTTTGAAATTTCAGAATGGCTTCTAGTAACTCTTTTATTTATATCTCCAATGATGTTTTCAGAGAGATGATTCTTTTCAACATAAGGGGTTTGTACTATCATATCTGCAGACATATTTGTGTCAAGATTTGATTCATTGAGATCTGGTTCTTCAATGATCAATTCTGTTTCAGCATCATGAAACTCTGGTGCTTCTTCATTGTACTGTCTTGAGGTAGATGCACCATCGTTTCCTATATTCATTCTTTCAAACAAATGTTGAAATCTTGCTGTTGATACAGCTTCTTATTCAATGGTTTGGTTGCTTAGGTTCTCCTTAGTTTGAACTTGATCATTCTCTACTTCTTGATTGTCTTGATTGAGATCTGCATGATCTTGTTCTGGAATTTGATTGTCCTCACTTTCTTGTTCTTGGTCAACAATGTCACCTGAGATACCCTTAACAAATGTATATTCCTTTTCTTTGCTAGCAACCTTCTTCATAACTCTTCTAAGTCCAATGTTTTCTTCTTTTTCTCTTCAAATACACTGGGCTTGTAGAATGAGTCATCAAAGTCTTCAGGATAAATCTTGAAAGACCTTATCAATTTTTCATTATCAAACAGCCATGCTGCACCATCAAATGTGTTGAACTGATTCTCATTAAAGGTGACGTCAGATGATTCAATAACACTCAAATGGTCTTTCACATATACTTTGTAGGCTTTGGAGTGTGTTGAATATCCATCAAAGAAGCAATCCAAGGATTTAGTTTGAAACCTGTTCATGTAATCCCTGTTGTTCAAAAGAAAACATTTGCATCCCAAGGGCTTGAAAAACTTGATATAAGTCTTTCTATTGTTGAAAATTTCATATGGTGTCTTTTTATGCCTTTTGTTAACAAGTACCCTGTTCTGAACATAGCAGGTTGTATTAATGGCTTCAGCCCAAAATGTAACTGGTAGATTTGCATCTGCTATCATGGTTCTGCAGCTTAAATAAGTTTCCTGTTTCTTCTTTCAGCAACACCATTTTGTTCAGGAGTTCTAGGATCTGAGAATTGCTAGAATATTCACTTTTCTGTTCAAAATTCTTCCCTAACCCCATTTTTGAACTCTGTACCATTGTCACTTCTCATTGTTTTAACTTTCTTATTCAGTTTGCTCTTAATCATTGTCACACAGCCCTTAATCAACTCTGCAGTCTCATCCTTTGTACTCAGGAAATAAATCCAAGTATATCTTGAATAATCATCAATGATCACAAGACAATATCTTTTCTTCCCTATACTTGGCACACTTACAGGACCAAAGAGATCCTTGTGAAGTAACTTAAGTACCTTATCAATTGAATTGATGAGTTTTGTTTTATGAGAAGATTTATGCTGCTTGCCTTTCTGACATGAACTACAATGATCTTCCAACTTGAACTCTCTTGTAGGTAACCCAATGACATGCTCACCCTTAACAAGTTTGTTCATATTCTTCAGATTCACATGACATAGTTTCCTGTGCCACAATCTTGACTCATTTTCAGTGTAATTGAAAAAAAATCGTGTACCACCTCTTGAAACGGCTTCCTTCATGTTGAGCTCGTACAGGTTGCCATTTCTAGGTGCCATCATCATAATCATTTCAGGTGGGATTACAAATTCAGGTTTTAAGATGAAACAGTGTGAGTCATCAAAACCAACTTTGTAACCTATATCACACATTTGTGATATGCTGAGCAGATTGTACTGCAGTCCTTCAACATGAAACACATTGTCAAGTAAAACCTTTCAATTTGTCAATATTCCTTTCCCAACAATCTTTCCACCATTTTCATCACTTCCAAATGCCACAGGACCTTCAAACTTTTCTTCATAGTTAACAAGTGACCTTCTGTCACAAATCATGTGCCTAGAACATCCACTATCCATGTACCATATGTCATTCAGTGGGGTGGACTGTTCCTGCACAAAAGAAAAAGTTTGATTAGTTAGGTGATGAAGTGCAAGTCATTTCAACTTGCAACTCATCAGTTTCAATTTCAGTGGCTGCACTAGAAGTGAGTGTTGTTGGTTCAGGATCTTCATGAGTCAACTCAATATTGTCTGAGTTATCAGTTTCATATCCAGACTCTCTTGGAGTTTTTACAAATGAGTTTGGGACTTGTGATTCTTCTTATGCATTGTCATCCTCTTGAACTTCATTATCCTTCTTTTCTGAGTAATCTCTTACATCAGTAGTTCTTCCCACTTCAGTCTCAACGTAAGGTTTTCAAAGAAATCCTTCTGGTTCATATCCATGTTTTAACAAGAACTTCTCATCACCTGTCACCTTTGTTGATTTCTTTCTTGAGAAAACACCTTTGTTTCTTGTCTTTCTACTGCTAGGTGAGCCTTGAGAGCTATCAGACTTTACTGATTATGTATCCTTGCTTGGAATAATTCTTAATGGCTGATCACCCATTTTTACAACCTTCTCATACTTCTTAGGAGACTTGCTTCTCCGTACTGATTTTGTCAAAGATTTTTTTGTTTAACATAAGTTTTCATTTCATTCCTTATCTTCTCATTTGATTTCAGATCATCTTCATCTAAGGTCTCATTTTCACACACCTTTCCTTTTCCCAGGTACGCATCATACTTCTGCTTATACAAAACAAAGTCTTGTCCATACTTTGTTTCATCTGGGACATAAAAAGGTTTGAATTTGAATCTCTCATTACATGAGTCAGTGTGATGACCATACTCATCACACTTTTTGTTGGGTTTTATACAAGTTTATCAAAGTCAAGTTAACCATATTTAACTAGAAAACGCAACGGAAGCTTAGATTTTAAATCTAGTTATGAACATACCATTATGTTAAAATCAAAACCCAATGAACAAGGATCAAGATTACAAGAACAATATGCTCACAAAATGTAAATGTACCTTCTTCTACCTTTAGAAGAATAAGTAAGATATTGAAGATGATGGTGGATGAATGGCAAGCCTCCAAAGAAGAAGACCTCAAGATAGTGATACCCCAAGCTATTTGTGACAACACCAATTTGATTGCTAGGATTTATGAACACTTAAACAAGCTCACCAAGCTCTCCCAAAATCCCCTCTTTGGCCGTGAGTTTTGGAGGAGGAAGAGAGAGAGGATTTTTGATTCAACTCTTGAATTCAAAATGGGGACAAGATCAAAAATGCATGTCTTGTGAATGGTGGAGTATAAAGAGATGGTCCACACAAAAGGACAAAACATTTGGTTGAACCAAAACCACCACCCACATGGGGTGGCCGGTTTTCCCTTTTTTTTTTTTTTTTTTTTTTTTTTTTTTTGTTGTTTTGTTTTAACCATTTAAAACATCTCCTTTTATTTTATAAAACTCATTTTTATAAAATGCACATACATTTATGTAATTATTTAACCAATTAAATAATTAATTTATATAAACAAATTATCCAGATAATTTATTTAAATCCTCAAGTGTGTTTGTTTAGAAAACCAATTTTCTACACACGTAGTGTTCGGTATTCGTTTAAATGATCAAATCATTAAAAGAATACATTTGGTGTCGTCTAGCTTGTTATTGGGTATGACCCGACTTGGATCAAACACAGTTAGCCACATTAGTATAAGTATGTGTCTCGGGCATACGTAATTCCAACAATCTCCCACTTGCACGAGATACATAGAAAATTAATGCAAGTGGTGAATACCGCCTAACAACAGTTCACCACCCCTAATGTGTTTGACGAAGTGCCATTCAATAACATCATCCCTTCAAGTCCCTTACTTGATATGATTTAGGTGAATCTATCATTATATCCCTTTGTTACTAGATGTCATGTTGAATCTAAGAGACATAGGTGATCATTCTCTTTACAATTCAACTTTATCAGGCCTTAGACATCTAAACTCTCAACACATAAGAGGAACAAATTCCGTCTTGACTGTATACGCCTCTCACTATCACTTTATACTCCACCTGAGCTCATCCTTATGTACCATCTTTTACGAATAGCGAAGGGGAGAGTCAAAGTGTAATACTCGGTGAAAATCAAGACCCAATATACATCTCAGGTCTAAGGATAATATGAAATTCTCCTTTACTCAAAATTACTAATGATCAGGTCAATCGACTCCATGTAGTAATATTGAGAGCGGGTCAGTCCAATATTTGTATCCCACAAATATCTATGAACTTTGGCAGCAAACCTATGCTCCATATTCATTCCTTATGAATATCCACCAATCCTAGTTCATAATAGTCTTGCTTCATATTTGTTCCCACAAATGTGATCGACTACGGACTTTTAGAATAAGATAACTTATTCATGGATTAAACATGCAATATTAGAATTTAACTCAAGATTCCATAATCATATAAAAGAGTTAAATTACAAAAGTCTTTTAAACGTAATACAAAATAGATCAAATCCAATTACTAGAATATCGAAGTCCTAAGCCACTCGCATGACGCTCATGTTTCGGTCTTTCTAGGAGCTTCGTGAATGGATCCGCAAGATTTTGATCAGTTCCAACTTTGCGAATACATATCTTTCCCTTTTCAACTTCATCCCTTATGTAGTTGAATCTCCGCTCTATGTGCCTTGTCTTTTGGTGCGAACGAGGTTCCTTGATTTGTGCAATCGCACCCTCGTTGTCACAAAAGATTTCTAGGGGGTCTTGAATGGAAGAGACCACCCCTAGATCAGTAATGAATTTCTTCAACCATGCAGCTTCCTGAGCTGCCAATGAAGCGGCGATGTATTCTGATTCTGTAGTGGACAATGCTACTACTTCCTGTTTTGAGCTCTTCCAAGAGACAGCTCCTCCATTAAGAGTGAACACATACCCAGATTGTGATCGAGAATCATCTCGATCAGTTTGGAAGCTCGCATCCGTGTAACCTTTTATAGCGAGTTCCTCCTCACCAGATCCATATATCAGAAACATATCCTTAGTCCTCCTAAGGTATTTCAATATGCTCTTAACAGCCATCCAATGACTGTCTCCTGGATTCTGTTGGTATCTGCTTGTCATGCTCAAAGCGCATGACACATCCGGTCTAGTACATATCATCGCATACATGATGGATCCTATAGCAGAAGCATATGGGATTTGTTTCATCATGTCTTGCTCACCCTTTGAGCTTGGACATTGAGCTGAACTCAATATGGTCCCTCTTTGAATAGGTACAAAACCTTTCTTGGAGTTTTCCATCTTGAACCTTTTCAAGATCTTATCAATGTATGTACTTTGGTTCAAACCTATCAAGCGCCTTGACCTATCCCTATAGATCTTTATTCCCAAAATATAGGCATCTTCACCAAGATCCTTGATGGAAAATCTACTTCCAAGCCAAGCCTTAACGCTTTCCATGGTTGGAATGTCATTTCCAAATAGTAGAATGTCATCGACATACAATACTAAGAAGGTAATTATACTCCCACTAGCTTTCTTATACACACAAGCCTCATCAGCGTTCTTGATGAATCCAAAACTTTTGATTTCTTCATCAAAACGATGATTCCAAGTTCTAGATGCTTGTTTCAATCCATAGATTGATTTCTTTAACTTGCATACTTTATTAGGATGTTTTGGATCGACAAAACCTTCAGGCTGAACCATATAGACATCTTCCTCAAGATATCCATTTAGGAAAGCGGTCTTGACATCCATTTGCCAGATTTCATAATCATAATGTGCAGCTATGGCAAATAATATCCTAATAGACTTTAGCATTGCCACAGGCGAAAAAGTTTCATCATAATCAACCCCTTGAGTTTGAGTGAAACCTTTAGCTACAAGTCTTGCTTTATAAGTATCCAAGTTTCCATGCATATCAGTTTTCCTTTTGAAAACCCACTTACTTCCAACAGCTTTGGAGTTGAGTGGTGGTTCAACCAATTCCCAAACTTGGTTGTCATACATGGATTGCATCTCAACGTTCATGGCTTCAAGCCATTTGTCACAATCATTCTTGGACATTGCATCACGGTATGTGGTCGGTTCATCCGAATCTACCACGTAGCAACCTTCTACAAAAAATCCATATTTTTCAGGTGGATTGCTAATTCTACCAGATCTGCGAACGTTTTGTGTGTTTTGATCAACCACTTGATCACTTTCAACAACCTCTTGTTGAGTGCTAGTATCAACCAATTGTGTATCATCTTGTGATTCTTGATCCTCATCAAATTTCACTGTTCTACTATTAGTTCCTTCCTCAAGGAACTTAGTTTCCAAGAACTTACCCTTTCGAGCAATAATAACATTTTGCTCACTAGGATCGTAAAAGTAATATCCTAAATCATCTTTAGGATAACCTATAAAGATACACTTAGTGGATCGGACTTCTAATTTGTTTGGGGTGTATTGCTTTACATAAGCTTCACAACCCCAAACTTTTAAGAATGATAGCGATGGAGCCTTTCCATGCCATACTTCAAAAGGTGTCTTCTCCACTTTCTTGGTTGGAGCCATATTCAATATGCGAACAGCGGAAAGTAAAGCATAGCCCCAAAATGATAGAGGTAAAGTGCTTCTAGCCATCATCGATCGAACCATATCTAATAGGGTACGATTTCTCCTTTCAGACACACCATTATGTTGTGGTGTTCCAGGTGGAGTAAGTTGTGAAATAATTCCACAACTCTTAAGATGATCTTGAAAAACACCACTTAGGTATTCACCTCCTCTATCACTACGAAGTACTTTGATTGTTGTCTTAAGTTGTCTTTCTACTTCAGTTTTGAAGTCTTTGAACATTTCAAAAGCTTCATCTTTGTGTTTCATTAAGTACACATAACCATATCGACTATAATCGTCAATAAAGGTAATGAAGTATCTTTCACCATTCCTAGTTATTGGTCTAAAAGGACCACATACATCCGAATGTATGATACCCAATAATTCTTTTGACCTTTCAAAAGTCTTATTAAAGGGTTGCTTTGTCATTTTGCCTTGTAAACAAGATTCACATACATCAAATGAATCAAACTCATTGGTTTCTAGAATACCACTCTTGCGAAGAGTTTGCATGCGATTCTTGCTTATATGTCCAAGGCGACAATGCCAAAGATAGGAATCACCCAAGTCCTTCTTGAGTTTCTTGGTGTTGACATTATACATTGAACTACTATGTGACATACCACTTTGATCTATTTCATATATACCATTCATGGGTATAGCTTTAAGATAAAATATGCCATTCATCAAAACATGAATATCATAATCAATAAACTTAAGATCAAAGCCACATTGTTTTAAAAGGGACACGGAAATAATGTTTCTCCTTAACTTAGGAGCATACAAAACATTTTTCAAAATTACTTCCAAACCACTTGGAAGCTTTAACATGTAGTCTCCTTGAGCTTGGACTTCAACTCTTGCTCCATTGCCCATAAAGAGACTAATGTCCCCTTTGTTGAGTTGCTTACTTCTTTTGAACCCCTGCAACAAATTGCAAATGTGAGTTCCACATCCGGTATCAAGTACCCATGTATTTGAAGAAATAACATTTAGTTCAACATATATAGTAAAGATAATACCTGAGGTTTGCTCCGCATCCCTCTTATCTTTTAACGCTTTGAGATAGGTCGGACAATTTCTTTTCCAATGACCTATCTCTCCACACTCAAAGCATGGATCTTGCGTCGCAACCTTTTGCTTCTTTTCCTTCGGTTTGTAGGGCGTGATGGCTTTCCTCTTTCCCTTTCCTTGGACGTGGCCCTTGCCCTTAGCAACACTTGCTTTGGGGTTGGAGTTATGTCCCCTTTTGCCTTCATTGATTGTTAGAACGGGTAAAACCCTTTTACCCATTCCCGCTTCGGCCGTTCTTAGCATTGCGTGAAGCTCACCAATGCTTTTGTCCCACCCGTTCATGTTATAGTTCATGACAAAGGTTTCAAACCTTTTGGTCAAAGAGTTGAGGATCAAATCCGTAGCCAACTCATTAGAGACGGGACAATTCAACCTACGAAGCTTTTCAATGTAGCTTTTCATCTTTAGGACATAAGATGAGACGCTTTGGGTTTCCTCCATACGACATGCATGAAACGCTCGAACCGTTTCGAAACGTTCCGCTCTAGCTTGTTGAAGGAACATTTCCTTCAATTGAGTTATCATGTCGTATGCCCCATGATGCTCGAAATCCTTTTGGATTTCGGGAATCATAGTTCCCAACATGAGGCAAGAGGCTTGCACCGAATCTTTGGTGTACTTAACCCAATCGTAATAAGCCTCCTCATCTTCCACGTTAGGCTCGTCGGGAATGGGATCGTCTAAGACATATGATATCTCTTCTTGTTTGAGAACTATTCTCAAGTTGCGATACCAATCCATAAAGTTATTATGGTTTAGACGATCCTTTTCAAGGATGGTTCTTAAGGATAGGTTACGGGTGTTATGGGTAGAGGTGTTTGCATTGTTAGCGGCCATCTACAAAATTTAACAAAGTTTTATTTTAGTATTATAAACAATTTAATTATTAATACCCTTTTATTCCAAATTTTAAAATAATAATTAAATTCTAGAATCCAATGATAAATCAAATTTCGGTTAGGTGACCTTTATCCCGTTATTTGATTTAACAAGGTAGTCAACCTTGACAATTGCAACCCTTTGCAACTTCTAGAGGTATGGGACCATTCGAAATCCTTATTTCGTGTTGGCATGTTTATCCCATCAACACCATTGGACCCCATGCTTAGGTGACCTTTATCACATGGTTTCCAATTCAAGTCGTCCTACTTGTATAAACATGTAAGATTAACATACAAGTGGTTAGGTGACCTTTATCCCACAATTATGTTAATATTACCTTAAGTATATTAGTTTGCTCTAAAATGGTTAGGTGACCTTTATCCCATTTAAAGTTTCCTAATACGTTAAGTGTCTTACAAAAGGATGGTGTTAGACTTGTTTCCTTGGTAATTATGAAAAAGGGATTTTTAAGTTTTCCAATATTCTAGTTTGAAAAACATTATGCCATATCCTAACATGCATTTAGTAATATGGCGATTTTGAAAACCAATTTTCAAGGTTCTAGTTATAATAAAACCAATTTTATTATATGTGAGTAATCGCTTAGTTTTAATAAACCCATTTTATTAACTAATTGACGCGATATTACCAAATATATATTAGAACCCGTTTTATGCTAGTTGTCGTTCCTATGTGACGGTTTGGATATCCTAATATCTATCAACCACACATTACATAAAGTAAAACAAACAACCAAGCATACATGCAAAATATAGTCATAACCGAGAACCGCTAAGTTTGACCATACTTGTTAGCCGAAACAAGTATAGGTCATAAGTCTCACCTAAGGGACAAAACATGACACAAGGATGGAATGTTGACTCCCACTTGACCTTGCATCCAAATGCTTCAAGTATCCTTTCCAAGTTGTTGTGTTCTTGTTGGGCTTGTAAATGGGCTCCAAACTTCCAAAAGTCTTCTTGGGCCCAAGAGTGAAATTTATGGGCCTAATGGGCTTGAATCCCATGATGGGCCGGTGAGGCCCAACAAGCCCAAAATTTCGGTCCAAGGCCCAAATCCACCAATTCTTGCATCTTCAATTTTTTACAAAATGTATCCTAATACATATTTTTCTAAAAAAAGAAAATGCAACTAATCTATTTATTACATACCAACTTATGAATAAATAAATTACATAAGCCTAAGATTATGAATTATTACAACCATATTGAATAATAAACATAATCAACATACACAAACAACAATCAACACATCCAAGGTCTCGGTTTCGGTTATGACACAATCAAACATACCAAATGTTCTAAGCATGCAACCTAAGCAACCAATGCCCAAAATCACCAAAAGGAATCGGCCCCCCCCCCCCCCAAGAGGCTACGGCCCATCCCCCCCCCCCAAAATTTTTGCAATTTTGATATTTCAACATCCAAATGTTAAATGGTTTCCTAAGATCTTTGCATGCATGTCAAGATCTTACAAAACCATGAGGGGTAAAATCCACCAAAATTTCGGACCCCTTTTTCACCCATGAAAAACCCGAAATCTATGAACATGCAAGGAGCATAAGTCCTTGTAACCGGCTCTGATACCATTGTTGGGTTTTATACAAGTTTATCAAAGTCAAGTTAACCATATTTAACTAGAAAACGCAACGGAAGCTTAGATTTTAAATCTAGTTATGAACATACCATTATGTTAAAATCAAAACCCAATGAACAAGGATCAAGATTACAAGAACAATATGCTCACAAAATGTAAATGTACCTTCTTCTACCTTTAGAAGAATAAGTAAGATATTGAAGATGATGGTGGATGAATGGCAAGCCTCCAAAGAAGAAGACCTCAAGATAGTGATACCCCAAGCTATTTGTGACAACACCAATTTGATTGCTAGGATTTATGAACACTTAAACAAGCTCACCAAGCTCTCCCAAAATCCCCTCTTTGGCCGTGAGTTTTGGAGGAGGAAGAGAGAGAGGATTTTTGATTCAACTCTTGAATTCAAAATGGGGACAAGATCAAAAATGCATGTCTTGTGAATGGTGGAGTATAAAGAGATGGTCCACACAAAAGGACAAAACATTTGGTTGAACCAAAACCACCACCCACATGGGGTGGCCGGTTTTCCCTTTTTTTTTTTTTTTTTTTTTTTTTTTTTTTGTTGTTTTGTTTTAACCATTTAAAACATCTCCTTTTATTTTATAAAACTCATTTTTATAAAATGCACATACATTTATGTAATTATTTAACCAATTAAATAATTAATTTATATAAACAAATTATCCAGATAATTTATTTAAATCCTCAAGTGTGTTTGTTTAGAAAACCAATTTTCTACACACGTAGTGTTCGGTATTCGTTTAAATGATCAAATCATTAAAAGAATACATTTGGTGTCGTCTAGCTTGTTATTGGGTATGACCCGACTTGGATCAAACACAGTTAGCCACATTAGTATAAGTATGTGTCTCGGGCATACGTAATTCCAACACTTTTTGCACCATACCTTTCCTTTATATTTTTCATGTTCACATGCTTTCTTGAATCTTTCACTTGGTTTAGGTGCTTTGACTCGAAGTGTCTTTTGAGTCTTCAAACTATCAAAATCAATAGAGAAGGGTAAAAACTCCTAAATCTTTATGTCTTGTCTTTCAACCTTGCTTTAGACAGACAATTTTCTCCATAATCATAGGTTCCTCATCACTACTTTCTCTATATCTTGACTGTCTCTTTTCATATTCTTACAATGTTTCAACTTCTCCAATGTCCAGTACTTCATGACTAGAAAAGGCTGGATAAACAGGGATAAAGTTCTAAATTTCAACAGTTTCAGTAACTTTCTTCTTGTTATTTTGCTTTATCCTTTCCGATACAGCCTTGCTTGGTGGCCTGACTGCATTGTAGCTTACCTTCTTCTTTTCATAGTTGTCATAAGAAACATGCTCTCTTCTCATTTTTTTATTTTGTTTCTTCATTCTAGGTGTGACAGGTGGATACAAAGGAAGTTTGTCAATAGATTCTGGTTTCTTGTATCCTCTTCCTCTTTCAGCTTCCTTGATCTGTTCATCTGTGATCTGATCACTCAAATCACTCAAATCACTCAAATCATCTTGATTGAGATCATCAGAATCAAAGTCATCCTCTGAGACTTGTACTCCAATTGATTTATCTTCCTTCAACTCTTCTTTCACAACAAATTCACCTTCTACATTCACCTCAACATTTTTGTACAAATCAAAAAATTCTCCTTTATCATCAAACACTTATTTGAATTGTTGCAGATAGGCATCTCTCTTCTCTTTGTCAACTTTGGGCATAAAATTGTTGTTGAATGGAGGTGGAACTGCTTTGTATTTGTCTTGTTCTTTCACTTGACTTAGAATTCCACAAATATTTCCAGTGGAGATCAAATTATTCAAGAATTCATTTTCAACTTGAAGTTTTGTATTTTGCACCTTTTCTTCAACTAACATTTTCTTTAATCCATCTATCTCTGTGACGTATCTGGTTTGAGTTCTGTAACTGATCATGCAATTATCTTCCAAGCTTTTAATCTTTTCTTCACTTATCACCTCACTAGACTCATACGCATTGATGATACTTTGTTTCCTAAAACACTCAATTTCCAGCTTGCCTACTTTCGTTTCCAAATCATTGATAATTTCATTTAAGTCAACAGTAGGAGCAGAGTGTACCTGAGATGATGATTCAACTTCTTTTTCTATCAAGGCCATGAATGCCACATTTTCCCTTTTGATATCATCAGCAATGTTTTCTTCATGATTTCTCCAATCAAAATTACCTCATGTTGTGTAGTCATAGCCACATTTCCTTGATTTCTGGGTTGATTTTGTTTGGCTGAGACAGAGTTGTTTTGAACAGTTTGAATGTTTTGATTGTTGTTCCTTTGAAAACCTTGATTCTGTTGCATACCTTGATGTTGATTGTTCATTTGATGCTGAAAGTTGTTGAAGTTGGGATTGTAGTTGTTGAAGTTGTTGTTATTTAATCTTGGCTGATTTTGTTGGTATTGCTACTGACCTCTTGGCTATTGATTCTGGAACTGATTTATCTGAAAGTTTCTTGGTTGATTACATTTTCTTGCATAGTGTCCAGGCTATTGACAATTGTAGCAAATTGCTTTTGACTTATCAAAACCAATCCTGTCATTTGGACCAGAAACTAGAGACCTACCAGTTATGTTATACAACCTTTTACTTCTCAAAGCTAACATGGCAGCTTGCCATTTCAAATCCATGTCTTCCAAATCATCTGCATCAATTTGCTCCAAATCATCTTGAACAATGCTTGTATGAACTATGTTCTTTGCCACAAAAGCATTATAAGACTCAGTGAACATAGATAGCAATCCATGATAATCAGATCCATGACTTCCATTGCCACCAACAAAAGGTGTATATCCATTAGCCATTGATGCTGAATCATTGTCTTCCAGGAGTTGGACATTGAGCCTTGTTTGGTTTTGTGAGTTGCTTGAAATACCACCAACAAAAGCCTTAGGTGTATCAACACCATGCTCATTTGGTTCTTCAATGATGCGAATCTGTTGTTGGTTTTTGGTTGACAAGTTCCCCATAGGTGCAATGAGAGCATTGGTTACTTGAAAACATGGCTTCTCTTCTTTGATCATTTCATTTTCAATCATTTCTGTTTCTGCAGCTTGAAGGAAGCATACCACATCATCCACCTTCAAATCATTGAAATTGGGCTTTTGAAGGATGAATTTGCAGGCAGTGTACCATTCCTTTGGCATTGAGTTGAGCAGCTTGGTAATTAGGTCAAAATCAGTCATGACATAATCAGTTGTTCTTAGCTCGTTCACAATAGCTAAGAATCTTTCAAGGATTGACTTTAATCTCTCTCCATCCTTGTATTTGAACCTCTCCAACTGTTGCTTAAATCTTTTTTTCTTTATGTTCTTCAACTCAGTATTCCCTTCATACATCTCAAGGATGGCATCATACATTGCCTTGGCCGTTGTATGATGTGCCACCTTGGTTAAAATATCCCAAGACAGTCCTAGCTTAATCATAGCTAAGGCCCTGTCATCTATCTTTCTCAATCTTTCACGCACAGCCACAGTTGCATTTGCATTTGCACCTTCATTTTTGTCCCGTGGTCCATTCTTGATTGAATTCTACATATCCACATCATTATAGCAGACTGCTGCCTCAAATAAGACCATCCATTTTGTGAAATTTTCCTGTCCATAGAGTCTAGGAATCTTATTAGTAGACACTTCTTGTTCTTCGTAACCAGACATTTTTGAGGTAAAAATAAATTAATCAGTAAAAATGAGTTTTTTTGAAAATAATTAGATCTGAGAACCAGATCTACATATCTTATGAATCTGGTTAGAATAGAGCAAGATTAAGTAATAAAGATGTAAACTTTAACTAAAATAAGTGAAAGAAAACATCGATAATATGCAGATCCGGACTGAAATTAAAGAACAGAGTAGCTGACGTCACTTTTCAATGTAACAGTGCTTTGCTTACGTCATTTTTCCTCAAATCTTCAATTAGCAACACTATCTAACTAAAATAGCAGTGACCCAAGCTCTGATACCACTTGTCAGGTCCCCGATTGTATGTAGATCATTTACAAATTAAGTCATAACTCACACGATTTCGTGTTGACAAGAGAGTTAATGACGGGTTGCTATATTTAGAAAGAAAACCGTTTGATAAAGGCGGAATAAATAACAAACGATTTTGTTGCTGAGTAATCAAACAATGTTAACTAACACACAAGATTCACTTAAAAGAATTCCATTTATATAAAGTTAATCATACAAATGATAATCAATCTAGGGTTTCTTGATGGGAAAGTTTTGTCCGTACAATCCTAAGAACGGCCGTCACTTGACACATATTCTTTCTATTATCGTATTCAGCCTCCTTCCTTAGGTGTGCCCTAAATATTCCTTTTATAGGCCTGACACCCAAGGAAAGCTGTCATTCCCTCTAGAAACCTAAATATATCATACATATCCAAATTACACATTCAAAATAATCCTAAGTGTAAAACAAGTATTCTGGGTAGGCTTTACTTAGAGTATTTTCTCTAAGAGAAAATACTCACCGGGTAGACTTCAATCTTCCTGATTGTATCAGACTTTGCACGACATAACCTTACTAGCAACCTTGTTTTTCAATGATCCTTTCAACTCTTTGCTTGGAAATAGCTTATTAGCAAAGTGTGCTTGGTAGCAATATACTCTGCTTGAGTTGAACCTTTCTCGATGATACTTAAGATAATTTGTCAGGTCCCCGATTTCAGCTAGATCTTACTCAAATCATGTCATAACTCATACAAATAAATGTGTCGACAAGGGAGTTAATGATGGGTTACTATATTTAGAAAGATTACTGTTAATTAAAGGCCGAATCAATAATAAACAGGGTAGTTACTATCAATATTCATATGTAACTAACACACACAAGATTCACTCAAAAGATTTCCATTCATACGAAGATCATCATACCAAATGGATAATCGATTTAGGGTTTCTTGTAGGAAAACGGCAGTGGCTCAATAAATATTCCCACTTAGTATCGTATTCAGCTGCCTATTTTTCCGTGTTGTGTCTGTCCTCAAGTGTTCCCTGATTATTCCTTTTATAGGCCTGACACCCTTGGACAACTGTCATTCCTTCTAGAAACCCTAAATGCTAAAACATATTCAAATTACATATTCAGAAATAATCCTAAGTGTAAAACAAGTCTTCGGGGTAGGCTTTGCATCAATTTTGTCTTTCTGAGTATGCTCTGCCATACTTCATAACTTGGTAACATAGAAGTGTGCTCGGGATCAGTTTCCGGGTAGACTTTTATTAAAGAGTATTTTATCAAGTAAAATACTCACCGGGTAGACTTCAATCTTCTTGACTTTGCCAGACTTTGCCCGACAAACCCTTAAAAGCAACCTTGTTCTTCAATGGTCCATTCAACCCTTTGCTAGTGAATAGCTTATTAGCAAAGTGTGCTAGGTAGCACTGTACCTTATTTGAGTTGAACCTTGCCTGATGATTCTTAAGATATTCCATTAAGACATCAAGCATACTTGGACCATACTTATTAATGAATACCTTGCCCGGTCTTCCAATCACTTGGCTTCATGAGCTTGGTTAGCCAAAAGCTTACTCAGGAGTGAACATTACTTGGCTATGAAGAACAGACTTGCTTGATAAAGTGATCCTTGCCCGGATAAGCATAAACTAGTGAACCATGCCCGGTAATACACTAATTTGCAAACCCTGCCCGGATATCCACTAAAGAAGACTTCAAGAAGATAACCCTGCTTGATAGATAAAATATCGTACTAGGCTAAGTAAAAGCTTCCTCGGAAGTCTAAGGTGTGCCCGGTTCCATACCTAGTCATTTCTGAGGAGGTTGATAAGATTCCAATCTTCCATCTAATTAGTTTTGGGTCAAATCTTGACTCAACAATCTCCCCCTTGATTGGAACACCTCAGCTGTCCCAAAACACATCTATAGTTACTTACACAGGATTAAAAATACACCTCAAATTCAAAATCAAAGTTACATATTCAAATGACATAAACAAATTACATATTCAAAAGTTTTCAAGAGACATTACTAAATAAAGCCTATTTATTGAGTCTTGTCTCTTCTTTTCATTGTAGGCAGCTTGTCTTCTGTCAACTATTACTGATGCAGCTCTCAGGTTAAAGATATCAAGGATTCGGTAGTGAGTGTGACTTTCTGGAATAACCAAATCCCTGATATCCATCAGATCTTCATCATGCAGGTAAGTCAAGTCTTCATCTGTTTTGATTATCCCCAGTACCTTTCCATCAGAGTTTCATAGCACATACTGGTCAACATCTTCTTTATAATCAATCTCAGTAATGATGTCATTCTTTTGAACTGTGTAGTTGGGGCGTGTCATTCTTCTTTGAAGACTGATGCATGTATTCATGTTTGACAAAGAATTTCTATCTTTGAAAATTATCTTGTAGTTCCTTTCAGCAATGTCCATCCTTCTTAACATTGCAGTTATCTTAGATCTGTGAAATTGGACAGTTTTCCAGTTTCTCTTTTCTTTTAGGAATGGGAAACCTTTGTCAGCTTCTTCTCTTAAGTACTTAGATAGATCATTCTGTTGTCTTCCAGCCCTCCTGCTTCTGTTTCTGTAATCATACAAACTGAGATCTGCCATCCTCTCAAGTTGTTCATGAGTGTATTCATGAAAATCACTCCTCACAACAATGTCTCTCAGTTGCCTACTTTCCATATTACTTTAAGAGACACAGTAACAGAATCATAGTAGAGTTGTCTTGGCAGATCCACATTTGATTGTGGTCTTTCTGTTCTTTGGGATCCACTCCTACTTGATTCCCCTCTTCCACCTCTTGAATATCTTCTTGAAATTGGCGGCCTGAAAGGAATAGACTTCTTGGGTTTTCTAGGCCCCAAGTTGAAAGTTTTAATGTAGATTGACTCTACCATTCAGGTGGAATGTGAATAAGTACATCAACATTGTATCCTGCCTCTTTCCACTGAATTTAATCATTTTTTATATTCCAGGATTGTTTGACAATCATGCAAGAACAAATACTCCATCAACAAAGCTTCTAGGGTTATCACTTTCCCATAGAGCGTTTTCCCAGTCAGCATTTTGCATGTAGAAAAGTTCTTTCAAGTCTTGATTTTCTAAGGCATTAAATGAAGCTTCATCCATTCCCCTTTGATTAATCATTATGCCCCTTAGAATATTGATCATCTCTTCATTCTCCCAAGGAACAATTGGTTCATCTTTAGGTTCAGGCTTGACTTCTTGTGGGGTAGGGGTTTCAACCAGTCTGACTTGTTCTTTTGACTTTTCCCTCAAAGTTTGAATTCTTCTTTCTCTGTTTGAGGTTCATCAGTTGGTTCAGACTGCTTTGATGAGCTCTCAGTTTGTAACCTCTTCATCTTTTCTTTTCTTTTGAATTTATTGTACTGGTCCAACACTGATTCTCTTGATAAGTTCTCAACTATCTTATGCATTACCCCTTTCTCCAGCAGGTATCCACACATACCTCCAAACTTCTTTTTCAAAGTTTCAATCTTTTTAATCTTTTCATTTTCTATTACACATTTTTCTATCACTTTCTCTCTTTCACTATTGTAGAGATCTTGAAGCTTGTCATGATTGAAGTGGCTTAAATCTTTTTCAGAATATCCATGCCTCCTTAGATAGTCTTTGTGTTTCTGAGCATCTCTATTCTTTTGTTGCATGGCTCTTTTGATCTTTTCATTTTCTTCCTCAAGTCTCTGATTCAAGTCATCATTATTCATAGCAGCCAAAGTCTCAAAACTTATTCCAAATCTTCTCAATTTCACAACTAATGGATGTTTCTTTTTAGCTTCCATCATACTCAGCTCAATGTTTGCCCTTTGTTCCTCAGTCATTGTGACTTTTGGGGACACAACACTGGAAGCTTTAACACCTTTTCCATCACTGTCATTATTATCATCAGATTCACCAGACTCATCCTCTTCTTCTGTTGATTCATCAACTGCATCAATTTTGGGTTCATCTGAAGATGGATGTTCTGGATTTGGTTTACTCATAACAGGAACATCAGGAACACCTTGAACCTTTTCTCCTGGTTGCAAGGTTTGCAGTGGGACTGCCCTGATTGGACTATCTTCATCATCAGGAGTTTCAACATAACATTTATTCTTCTCATCCCATTTTCCTCTCTTCTTAGGTCTTTCATGTTCAAACTGTTCAGGTGCCCTTTTTCTTGAGTATTTCTTGCCATACTTGGGATCATCCACATATTCCCATTCATCTGGGTTCTGTCTAATGTCATCTTTAATCTTTTGAGCCCATTTCTTTGCAACCATTGAGGCAATGGTCTCACCAATCTCCTCTTCATTCATCATTTCTGTATTCAGATTTATAGGTTCAGCAGTTTCATTTGTATTATTTTCAGATTGACTTTGGGTTTGATACATGCTAACCACCATGGCTAAGGAATTGCCTACTTCCTCATCTCTCTTCAAATTAATCAAAGCCTCAATCACATCTTGATCAGCCACTTCTTCATTAATTACTTTTGCCAAATTGGCTTGGTTGATCAAGGTTTCCTGCTCTGCCAGCTCCTCTGGAGTCAAGGTTTGGGCCAAAATTTTCCTCTCCATTGTCTCTCTCAATATATTTTCCTGTTCACTTCTGGCAGCAGTAGCAGCTTCAGCATTATCTCTAAACAAGATATGTTTCTCTGGATAAGCCTTAATAGGCCTTTTGCAGTTACTTTAGCCTTTCCCTTACTCAATCTTCTCTGGATCTCTTCTTCAGTTTCAAGCTCAACTTCATCAATATCTCTATCCAGTCTTTCCATCTCTTCATCATACTTTACAGTCTTGGAGGTTTCTGTTTGTTTAGTTTATAGTTCAGTGAGTATCAACTCCTCAGTAGCAGCATCTTCTTCATTCATTACATCATTTTGAATGCAAGTTAGATTATCAGTAGCCACATCAGTCAAGACACCAGTATCTTCATCATTTAATTTTTCAATTTCATTTCCAGTCTCTTCTTCATTTCTCATTTCTTCCTCCTCCTCAATCCATACCACATTCAGAATTTCATCATTCACTTCATAATTTTGTTCTCCAACATCTGATTTATCACCTTCATAATCAACATCCTCTAATCTCCTTTCATCATTTTCCTCACCATCATCATATGCATTCAGAATCCATTTCAAACTATCTACATTCTCAACATTTACCACAGAATCAGTTGGCATCTTTTCATTCTCCCCCTGTTTTGGAGCAGCTGAGGTCTTCTCAACCTCCTACTCCGGGCTCGAATTCTCAATTTTGCACGTACCAACTGATCTAACAACATTACATTTTCATTGGTAACCTCCTCATTTCTTCTCTTCAACTCATCATTTTCAACCATTAAATCCAAATTTCGTTGGAATATAATTGTTTCTTTCTGCGGGGTTGTAGGTGGTGATGTAGAAAAAGGTTCATATTCAGGTTGTTCTTGGGTTGGGGTGGTGATTGTGTATGAGGTGGGCTTGAAATAAATAGATTAGTGTTAATTGGGCTAGTGGTTGGTGGTGTTTGTGGTGTTGGGGATAAATGAGTTGATGTTTCAGGCTGTCTCAAGGTTAAGGTTTGAGGCGGAGATTGAGTAGTTTGGTGTGGTGGAGTTTGTGGTGGTGATGGTATAATGGGTTGGTCAATGTGTAACGGTGATTGTGGTGGTGTTGGAATAGGTAGGTCAGTTGGTAATGGATGGTGTGATGGGGTTTGTGGTGGTTGTTCAGGTTCATCAAATTGCTCCCCTAATCTATAGGAATCGGTCTGCCCAAGACACATATTAGAGTTGATGTGGCTAGTACGTTATGATCCAAGTCGGGTCATACCCAATAACAAGCTAGACAAATATCATAATATTTATTGTAGATATGATCTAACAAGTAAATATTAACACTCATGATATTTAGAAAATGGGTTTCTAAATATTTGAACTTGAGGAATCGATAAATTATATGGATAATTTATTTAGAGAGATTATCTTATGATATTATTTAAGTTGGTTAAATAACATATATATGATAATGGTTGTGGTAAGTTGCATGAAACTTATGGCACATTAAAAGTGTTAAATGTCACAAAGTTTCAATAGACCTGTGACTAATACATGGAGTATTAGTCCAGTGAACTAATACATGGAGTATTAGCCCTGCGACAGGTATATGGAATATTAGTCCTGAGACTAGGACATGGAGTATTAGTCTGTTTCTAGGAAGAAAGAGAAAATAATTTCTGGTAGGACCAACCCACTTTTGGGGGGATATTCCCACCCTTTTGTTTAAACTTCATTTTCTCTTATTAATATCTTCTTGGGACACTACATATGAACACCCAACCATATTACATGCAAAATCTCTCTTCAACCTTTCTCTCTCTCTCTTTGATTTCGGTTCAAGGAAGAAGAAAACACAAGAGTTTTTTATCTTTCAAGTGCAAGAGTAAATAAATCCTAGCAAGCAAGGTGTTTGTTGAAGGCTTGGAGGGTATACAAGCTTGAGGCTATTCTCCATTGAAGGCTAGCCATTCAAACCATCATCTCCTTCATCTTCTTGCCTCTTGAAAGGTTGTATTACATAAACCCCCTATGGTTTTTAGTTTTGGTATGCATGTAATTCGTATATGGATCCGGGGCTTGGGTTTTACATATTAAATGGGTTTTATATTAATCAATATATCAAGATTTAAATTTATATCTTCCGCTGCGTTTTCCTTAATAAATGGTTATTTTGGACTTTGATAATCTTGTTAAAACCCAACAATGGCATCAAGAGCCGCTTATACGGATACATGCATCAATAGATTTAAAATTTTTTTCGGGTTTTATGGTGTGGTTCACCATATGGCTGAAATTTTTGGGGCTTTTGGTTACCCCTTGGTTCTTAAAGGTTATACTTTACATGCATGTGATAATCTTGAAGAATTAAGTCATTTGGATGATTGGTTGTTTTGTTTGGACAAACCCCGAAACTTTCGGTTTTTCTTATCCTTGGCCGAAAGTTTGAGGTCTACAAGGGGAACCATTTAGAGATGTAATACTTGCATATTTGGATGAGCATTTGGATGTTCATAACCTAGCTATGACCTTGTGTTTGGATGCGTGTTTATGTTGTGATTTATTCAATATTCAATTTGGTTGTAATATTATTTTATTTGGGTTTGTAATCTATTTATTTATTCATATTGGTTTGTAATAATAAGTAGATTAGTTGTATTTCTTTTAACAGAGAAAAATGTATTAGGATATATTTTTTGTAAAAGAAGATGCAACAAGGTTACGGTTTTTGTTTTGGGCCTTAATGGACCTTATAGTCCAAGATAGGATTTTAGCCCAAAGGCCAAAGCCCAAACGTGGAGGCCCAAGGAAGCTAGGAGCTGAAGTTGGAGCCCACTGGAAGACAAATAAAGTAGAAAAGTCACAACACAAGGTGGACACTTGAAGCATATGGATGCGGGATCAAGTGGGAGTTCACCAACACATACCTTGTGTCATTTCTCGTCCTTTAGGAGAGACCTTTTGGCACACTTGTTTCGGTCAACAAGTGTGTCCAAGATTAGGTGGCTAAGGTTATGAACTTGTGGCTGTTTATTTATTCTTGCATGGTTGATTTATATATTTTGTTTTATCTTATTTGGATATGGATAATTACCAAACTTAATATCAACAACTTGCATAAAATTGGTTCCTTAGAAATCATTAGGTAATAAAATTGGTTTTATTAAAGGTTAATGATTTCATAATAAAATGGGTTTTATTAAAAGGAACTTGAAAATTGGTTTTCAAAGGTACCATACATTTGAATGCATGCAAATGGAAGGTAAATTATATAGTTTTCCAATCTAGAATTTTGAAAACTAAAATCCCTTTTAAAACAAGTTAAACACCATCCTTTTATACAACACTTAAGTCACTTGTAGACTTGATGTGGGGTAAGGGTCACCTAACCACATTTAAGAAAACTTGTGATCTTAAGGTGGTTTTACAATACTTTTGGGATGAGGGTCACCTAACCACTTGTATGTGTAAACTCACACGTGTGTGTAAGTAGGATGACTTGATTTGAAACCATGTGAATAGGGCCACCGGCACATGGCGTTCAAAGGTGTTGATGGGATTAAACATGCCATCTAAACATATGATGTTTAACCGATCCCATAAAACTAGAAGTTGCAAAGGGTTGCAATTGTCAAACGTTTACTACCTTGTTAATTTGAATAGTAGGATAAGGGTCACCTAACTACTATTTGAATGAAACGTTGGATTCTAGACTTTAATCAATAATTGTCTTGGAGACATAAAGGGTATTAAAGATTAAAATTAGTTTAATTGATATTGAAAATACTAAAAGTGAACTTTGTTAAATTGTGTAGATGTCTGCAATCAACAATCCACCTAACGCAATTATCCCACCCGTGCATAACCTATCACTAAGAGCTATACTTGATAAGGATCTTCTTAACTATAATAATTTTATGGATTGGTATCGAAATTTGAGAATTGTTCTCAAACAAGAAAAAAGGTCCTACATATTGGATGATCCTAATCCCGATGAACCAAACATTGACGATTTAGATGCCTATAACGATTGGTTGAAATACACCGTGGATTCGGTGCAAGTTTCTTGTCTCATGTTGGGAACTATGATTCCCGAGATTCAAAAGGGTTTTGAAAATCATGGGGCATATGACATGATCACCAAAGTTAAGGAAATGTTCCTTACTCAAGTTAGGGTGGAACGCTTTGAAAGGGTTCAAGTGCTTTAAGAATGTCATATAGAAGAAACACAATCGGTGAAGAGGCATCACCCGGAACCTAAAGCAAAGGTTGCTAGAAGTAAGGGACATGACAAGGGTAACGTCAAACCGAAAGCTAAAGTGGAACCACCCAAACCAAATGAATAGAAGCTAAGGATTAGCTTAAACAACCCGTGCTTTGGTTGTGGTGAGATAGGACATTGGAAAGGGGATTTTCCAACCTATCTCAAAGAGTTGAAAGACAAGAGGGATGCGGGGCAAACCTCGGGAACAAATTTCATGATCCATATTGATCTTAATGTTATTTCTTCTAACACATGGGTATTGGATACCGGATGTGGAACTCATATTTGCAACTTGTTGCAAGAGTTCAAAAGAAATAAACATTTCAAGAAAGGAGATACAAGTATCTTCATGGGCAACGGAGCAAAGGTTGATGTCGAAGCCTAATGAGACTATGTTTTGAAGCTTCCAAATGGTTTGGAGGTTGTTTTGAAAAACATTTTGTATGCTCCTAGTTTGACTAGGAACATTATCTCCGTTTCTCTTTTAAGACAATGTGGTTATGATTTCAAGTTTGTAGACAATGGGTTTTATGTTTTCATGAATGATGTCTTTTATTTTAAAGCAATGCCCTTTAATGGCATTTATGAATTGGTTCATGATAATACATCCATTGATAACTCGTTGTACCAAGCTAGCACCAAAAGACTCAAATGGGATTTGAGTAAAACTTTTCTTTGGCATTGTCGCCTTGGTCACATAAACAAGGATCGCATTCATACACTTCAAAAGAACGGTCTTTTGAAATCAGGTGATGATTCATCTGATGAATGTGAATCTTGTTTATTGGGAAAGATGGCCAAGGAGCCCTTTAATGGAACTAATGAAAGGGCGAAAAACTTATTAGGTATCATACATTCGGATGTATGTGGTCCTTTTAGGACAATGACAAGGAATGGTGAAAGATACTTCATTACCTTTACCGACGATTATAGTCGCTATGGGTATGTGTTCTTGTTATGACACAAAATGAAGCCTTTGAGATGTTCAAAGTCTTCCAAAATGAAGTACAAAATCAACTCAACAAAACAATGGGGCTGTGAGGCTTATGTTAAGATCTACACCCCTGATAAACTTGAAAGCCGTTCCACTAAGTGTATCTTTGTAGGATATCCTGAAGATTCGATGGGATATTACTTCTACAATCCAAATGAGCATAAAGTGTTTATAGCTCGCAAGGCTAAGTTCTTGGAAAGAAGGTTCCTTATAGAAGGAACTGATAGAACTATGGAACTCGAGGAGGATCGAGAACCACAAGCTGATACACGTTTGGTTGACACTAGCAATCAACAAGAGGTTGTTGATGATGATCAAATGGTTGATCTAAACACACAAAGCGTTCGCAAGTCTGGTAGAATTAGCACCCCACCTGAAAGATATAGATTTTTCATGGATGGATGCTACGTGGTAGATTCGAATGAACCCACCACATACCGAGATGCAATGTCGCAATCTAATTGTGATAAATGGCTGGAAGCCATGAACGTTGAGATGCAATTCATGCATGACAATCAAGTATGGGACTTGGTTGCTCCACCTCTTAATTCCAAACCGGTTGGAAGCAAGTGGGTTTTCAAGAAGAAAACTGATATGCATAGAAACTTGGATACTTATAAAGCTAGAATCGTAGAAAAGGATTTATCTCAAACTCAAGGGGTTGATTATGATGAAACTTTCTTGCCCGTGGCGATGCTAAAGTCTATTAGGATATTATTTGCCATAGCCGCATATTATGACTATGAGATTTAGCAAATGGATGTTAAAACCGCCTTTCTAAATGGACATCTTGAAGAAATGTCTATATGGTTCAGCCCGAAGGTTTTGTCGATCCACAACATCCTAATACAGTATGCAAGTTAAAGAAATCAATCTATGGATTGAAACAAACATCTAGAAGTTGGAATCACCGTTTTGATGAAGAAGTCAAGAAATTTGGATTCATCAAGAATGCTGATGAGGCTTGTGCGTATAAGAAAGCTAGTAGGAGCATCACTACTTTCCTAGTATTGTATGTTGATGACATACTTTTGTTTTGGGAATGACATTCCAACCATGGAAGGTGTAAAAGCATGGCTTGGGAGTTGTTTTTCCATCAAAGATCTTGGTGAAGCCGCCTATATTTTGGGAATAAGGATCAATAGGGATAGATCAAGGCGGTTGATAGGTTTAAAACAAAGTGAATAAATTGATAAAATCTTGAAAAGGTTCAAGATGGAGAACTCTAAGAAAGGTTTGGTACCTATTCAAAGAGGAACGATATTGAGTGCGACTCAATGTCCAATCTCAAAGGATGAACAAGAGAAAATGAAAGGAATCCCGTACGCTTCGGCTATAGGATCCATCATGTATGCCATGATATGCAGTAGACCGGATGTGTCATTCGCTTTGAGCATGACAAGTCGATACCAACAAAATCCGGGAAGTAGCCATTGGATGGCGGTTAAGAGCATATTGAAATACCTTAAAAGGACTAAGGATATGTTTGTAATATATGGCTCTGGTGAGGAGGAACTCGTTGTAAAGGGTAACATGGATGCGAGTTTCCAAACTGATCTAGATGATTCTCGATCACAATCGGGATACGTTTTCGTTATGAACGGTGGTGCTGTCTCTTGGAAGAACGCAAAACAAGATGTGGTAGCATTGTCTACCACTGAATCTGAATACATCGCCGCCTCATTTGCAGCTCAAGAAGCTGCATGGATTAGAAAGTTTGTGGCCAATCTAGGGGTAGTCCATACCATTCGGGACCCTCTAAATATTTTTTGTGACAACGAGGGTGCGATTGCTCAAATCAAAGAGCCTCGTGTACATCAAAAGACAAGGCACATTGTGCGGAGATTCAACTACATAAGGGATGAAGTTGAAAAGGGAAAGATATGTATTCGCAAAGTTCACACTAATCAAAACATTACGGATCCTCTCACGAAGCTCCTTGAAAGGCCGAAGCATGAGGGTCATACTTGCGCCTTAGGACTTCGATATTCTAGTGATTGGATTTGATCTATTTTGTATTTGGATATCTATTCAATTGTTATTTTGACTCATTCATATTATTATGGTTTATGATTATGATATTGAGTTATGTTCCATTCTAGCATGTTTAAATCCGTGAATAAGTTAATTATTCTAAATGTCCGTAGTCGTTCATATTTGTGGGAATAAGTATGAAGGTAAGACTATTATAAACTTGGATTGGTAGATATTCATAGGGTATGAATATAGCAAGGTTTGCTGCCAAGGTTCATAATATTATGGGATAAATATTGGACTGACCCGTTCTCAATTTTACTGCATGGAATCCTTGTGATTTGTGATCATAAGTAAATTTGAGTAAAGGCGAACATCATAGTATCCTCTGACCTGAGATACATATTGGGTCTTGATATTCATCGACTATTATTCCTTGACTTAGTTCTTCGCTACTCTGAAACATGTCAGTACCTAAGGCTGAGCTCAAGTGTAGTACAAGGTGATTGTGAGAGACGTATGTAGTCAATAGGAGATTTGTCCCTCTTATTCGTTGAGAGTGAGATGTCTAAGGCCTGCTAAGTTAAATCAACAAAGAATGATCATTCTTTGTCTTTGGATTTGACATGGCATCCGTGGCAAAAGGATAAATGATAGGTTCACCTAAATCATTTCAAGTAAGGGACTTGAAGGGGATGATGTTATTGAATGGCACTTCGTCATACGTATTAGGGGTAGTAAACCGTTGTTAGGCGGTATTTGCTATTTGCATCAATCTTCTATATATCTTGTGCAAGTGGGAGATTGTAGGAATCGGTCTGCCCAAGACACATATTAGAGTTTATGTGGCTAGTACGTTATGATCCAAGTCGGGTCATACCCAATAACAAGCAAGACAAACACCATAATATTTATTGTAGATATGATCTAACAAGTAAGTATTAACACTCATGATATTTAGAAAATGGGTTTCTAAATATTAGCACTTGAGGAATCGATAAATTATATGGATAATTTATTTAGAGAGATTATCTTATGATATTATTTAAGTTGGTTAAATATATATATATATATATATATATATATATATATATATATATATATATATATATATATATGATAATGGTTGTGGTATGTTGCATGAAACTTATGGAATATTAAAAGTGTTAAATGTCACAAAGTTTCAATAGACCTGTGACTAATACATGGAGTATTAGTCCAGTGAACTAATACATGGAGTATTAGCCCTGCGACTGGTATATGGAATATTAGTCTTGAGATTAGTACATGGAGTATTAGTCTGTTTCCAGGAAGAAAGAGAAAATAATTTCTGGTAGGACGAGCCCCCTTTTTTTTTGGGGGGGGGGGGGAATTCCCACCCTTTTGTTTAAACTTCATTTTCTTTTATTAATATCTTCTTGGGACACAACATATGAACACCCAACCATATTACATGCAAAAGCTCTCTTCAACCTCTCTTTCTCTCTCTTTGTTTTCGGTTCAAAGAAGAAGAAAACACAAGAGTTTTTTATCTTTCAAGTGCAAGAGTGAATAAATCCTAGCATGCAAGGTGTTTGTTGAAGGCTTGGAGGTTATACAAGCTTGAGGCTATTCTCCATTGAAGGCAAGCCATTCAAACCGTCATCTCCTTCATCTTCTTGCCTCTTGAAAGGTTGTATTACATAAACCCCCTATGGTTGTTAGTTTTGGTATGCATGTAATTCGTATATGGATCCGGGGCTTGGGTTTTACATATAAAATGGGTTTTATATTAATCAATATATCAAGATTTAAATTTATATCTTCCGCTGCGTTTTCCATAATAAATGGTTATTTTGGACTTTGATAATCTTGTTAAAACCCAACATGATCCAGTGCAACATCATCCATGGCTACTCCAGCCCCACCTTCATCTCCATTATGATCATCCTTTCCATCTTCAGAACTATCTTCATCACTATCATCATTATCTTCTCCTCCTTCCTCCTCTGAGATTAACTTAGGCACCGGCATAATATCCAAATCATGGTTCAACAACCATGGTAATATTTCATATGGAATGTTGGGATTGTATTTGTTTGCCCTTCCTGGATTTGCAATTCTTCTATAAGTGTCTGGATTCTACAGCTGATGTGTCAATTGTGGGCAGATCCTGTAATTCCCTGTTAAAGATGATCTGTAAGAATCTAGGGTATTGCAGGAATCTATCATCTTCTGCTTTCTTCAAATTCCCAATTATGCCATCAAATATCATCTTAGAAAAATTGAAAGACAGATCGTATTAAATACCAACAGTGGCATTTTCTAAATCATGACTCATCAGAGTCCATGATCCATTTCTTGGAGCAAATCCCTGTATCACATGGTGAATCAAGAACCTATACAACATAGGGAACATCCCCTTTTGAAATTGTCCATCATGGACAGTTCCCTGATACCCCATTGTCTGCTCAAAGATCCTCATCAAATGATCAGTATTCAAATTAATATGGTTATGGTTATCATCACGTAACTGCAGACATCTTCTTATCATTCCTTCTTGCAGAACGCCAGAAATCTAGGGAATGATCTCTGTAGATGATTGGGCATTCTGTGAAAGCTAATCGCACATTGGATCTAGCCATCCAAGAAATCATCCTCTCCACCAGCTCATTGTTGGGAGTGACCTCCAACAGTGTGCACATATTGTGATTTGGTTCAAAGGAATACTTAGGTTAAACTTATTCTTCTTCTGCCATATCTGAACAACACAATCAAACATATTCAAAGTGAAATTAGCATAAAAGTTCATTACTTTAAGCAATTTTAAGTTATAAATTTGTAGAAGAAAGAGAGAAATTTTATTAAGAACCTGATCTTCGACAAATTAATAACCTAAACACAAAAACAGAGTATTAGTAATCAAGTACATAATCGAAGCACATTATAGTCTAATCGTTCTCTATAAAAAACACATTATTACTGCTTACCCAGGGGGCTGGTTAAAATTAGGGTTTGTATTAGAGACGAATATGATAAGTCGGTTAGGTTTCTTTGAGAGTAAGAAGTTGCAGTGGAAGGAGAGAGAGAGAGAGAGGGAAAATAATGTTGAAAATATCCCTAACTCCCCCTTTTATACCTTTTGAAAGTGGGGTTTAAATGCATTTTGTCGTGTAGTGAATTATTAGCTGTCAAACATAATAATCTTATCAAAATTAAAACCTTACCCGATAAAATAAAAAGGTTAAACTTTGCTCGGATAATGGTCAAGTTAACTAATTTAAAGTCAAGTAAAGATGAAGAAAGCTTACCCGAAATACCAGATTTCTTGAGAATTTAATCACAAGACAAATAATCAAGTATAAAATATGAAATAAGCATCCTTGCTAGGAATCAATTAAGATACCCAAATAAATTTCTCAAATATAAATCAAGTAACTCAATCTAGCATAAACCCTATCAGAAACAGAAACACATTCAATCAAGCATACTTTGATGAACAGTGTGCCCGAGCAACCTTCCTAATATATAGTGTGCCCGAAAAACCTTCTTAAGCAAAGTATACCCGAATAACCTTCCTAGAGTATAAAGTGTGCCCGAAACGATATCAAGCAGACAGTGTACCCGGAAAGTCAAATTCTGAAATTACCAAGTATATTGAGGGAACAATAGTTTACCCGTAATATAAAGTGTGCCCGGAAGACAAAGCCTGCCCGAAAACCTTGTAATTTCAAAGTAATCAAAACCACAAATAATACATAGCATGCGCGGAAATAGATTAAACATAAAACACCTAAGTGTGCTATAGTCTAAAATTTCAAAGTTTGCCAGGATGATCATATTCAAACATCAGGTATGCTTGGGAACTAAATTAAACGGTTTAGTCAACCCGAGAAAAATCAAATCATCAAATCATACCCGAAACAGACAAACTTAGATAAAAGTACCTAAGTGTGCCCGGAAAGGTTATAAAACATAAAACCTTACCCGAGAATACGTATTCAATCATAAGCAATCAGGCTTGCTCGGAAAGTAACTAAAATAATAACTCTACCCAAAAAGTATCAAATACTTCAAAGCATGCCCGAAAATAGTAAACTTTAGATAAAAACATCTAAGTGTACTCGGAAAGGTTATAAAGCATTAAACCTTACCCGGAAATACATATTCAACCTATTAAGGCAAAATGCAACACTGTTTGACTTAAACCACTTGTCAAGACATTTCTAAGTTATGTATCATTTCAGACCATAATTTAAGAGCAAGTGGTGCATTTAGAGATCAAATTTCAGTTATGTTTCTTTTCAAAACAATTTATTTTGTAAACTGAAAGGATCTCAAGAATGGGATCATATTGACTAAGTAGCTTTCTCAATACTTCATTCTCAGCATTATTATGACTTCAAAGACAGGTCAACATCAGGTCTAGACTTAACATGATTTTCATCTCTTTGGTGATATGATTAAGTTTTAGTTAAGTTTGTAGAAAAATTTAACGGATAACACATATTTTTTTCTGATTCTCCTTATCTATCCTCAAGGCTTATTTGGCATTCTCCAGATCACCCAAATTTGACTTTGACTCCCTGGTTTTGGTCAAAACTTTTAATGATAGAACATATTTTTGAAAATTTATAAGATATTTCTTTTCAAATCTACAAACATATGTGAGGTTGAACGTTGGACTTATATGCCATGCAAATCGGACTTACAGGCCTTTCATTCAGGTTGTTTAAAGGACTTATATTATTGCCTCCACCCTTGTAGTTCTGTTATTAACCCTCATGTTTGTATTTTTCCAATAAAAATATGTGAACATTTATCAACTTTTAATTGATTAAACATTTGAAATAAAATAGTTCACATTTGTTCTTTGTCATTCTTAAAAGATGTTTCATTTTTGGGTAACCAAAAACCAACAGGCTTGTGTATTACTGGATAATCACTTTTCTGCCTATCATTTGAAAAGATTTATCTTGGAACATTCATAGACAACAATGTAACTCCACATAAATCTTAGCATTTTCTTTATGTTTATATCACCTTAGATTTTACATATCATGAGAAAGCAACAATAATTGTCAATGACTGTAGTAAGAGTCCTTTTAGCCTAATAAATCCATATGATTGGCTAAGTAGTCAATGTACTATCATTTCCCATTAATATTCAGTTTAATATTCAATTACCCCAATGTCTCTTAATTGGCAGGTAAATGGCTATTCTATTTGACCACAAGTAGTCAACAAGACCAAACATACATTGTGAATATATGTTCTTTCAAAGTCAGAGCTATTGACATAGTTTTAAGTGAAGGAATAGAAAAACAAGTTATAATTGCCCCAAATGCTTTCAGTTTTCTGGTTAATGGCTATCCTTTTAATCTTTGCAGATTGCAGGACCAAACATACACAAGTGTATGTCCTTCCCACTGGGCAAATGACATAATTTTCAGCAAAGATAACTACCTGAGACTTTTTATTGAAAAATACTTCTTTTAGGCTTCTTTAAAGCTTGAACTGAATAGTATTATCATGTCTCTACACCATTAACAACTTGCTCATGTTTTGATCAAAATTTTGTGATTATGCAAAAATTCATTTGATAATTCATTTGAAACCTTTAAATTTGACATAAAGACATATTTTGACACAAACAGTTGTAACATATTCAAATCCTAATCATTCTTAACATCATCAAAACAAGTAGACATTCTTAACATTCATAGTCTAACCTATCATAATAACATCAAGATGATCAGATAACATACATATTCAAGCAATCATAATCATGTGATTACTCATGACGTCGGATAAGCATTTAATCAGTTTAATCAATCCAAACTACTTATAATAATATCAAAACAGTTAACTGATATCAATCATTAGCATCAATGACACATAAATAGCACAGATAATCAGTTAAGCACAAAATAGTTAACAGCAAACAAGTAACATATTCATAACATATTTATTCAACATTCAAAGTATGTAGCACATAGAGACACACACTAAGCACACATCCTCAATCAGACCTCATTTGAGTTGATCATACCCAGAGCTTTCAGAAGAAAGTTGAATCTGGTTCTGTCAAGTGGCTTGGTGAATAGGTCAACCAAGTTGTCACTTGTGTCAACTCTCTGTATTTCAATCAAACCTTTTTCATTACAATCTCTAATGAAGTGATGTCTGATTTCAATATGCTTAGTCTTTGAAATGTTGGATTGGATTCTTGACAGTAAAGTATGCAGCAGTATTATCAATGAAAATAGGAGTGTTCAAAAAAATCAAACCATAATCCAGCATTTGGTTCTGAATCCAGAGAACTTGGGCACAGCAAGCAGATGTAGCAACATATTCCGATTCTGCAGTTGAGATTGTGACAGTTGTTTGCTTCTTTCATTGCCATGACACTAGCCTTTCTCTCAAAAATTGACATCCACCTAAGGTTGACTTCCTACTCATGTTGCATCCATCATAATCATTGTCTGTGTAGGCAATAAAGTCAAAATATTGGTTATTTGGATACCAAATCCCTAAGTCTGGTCTTCCCATCAAATATCTGAATATTCTCTTAACAACATTCATGTGTGAGACTTTTAGACTTGCTTAGAATCTTGCACAGACACACACAGCATACATAATGTCAGGTCTTATAGCAGTTCGGTACATCAGGGATCCAATTTTGGCTCAATATTCATGTTCATCCACAGGCTACCCCTTTCATCAGCAATCGTCTTTTCTTTGGTGTCCATTGGAGTTGAAGCTGTCTTGTATTCTTGAAATTTGAACTTGTTCAAAATGTCCTGCACATACTTAGTTTGGTGAATGAAGATCCCTTCAGCTTTCTGTTGAACTTGCAGTCCTAAAAAGAAGTTCATTTCTCCCATAGAGCTCATGCTGTATTTGGATTTCATCACCTCTTCAAACTCCATGCACATTTGTTCATTGGTTGAACCAAAGATGATATCATCCACATAGACTTGTAACAATAGCAAATCTGATCCCTTTCTTTTGTAGAAGAGGGTCTTGTCAATAGCTCCCCTTGTGAAACCATTTTCAAGAAGATGATTTGACAGCTCATCATACCATGCTCTATGAGCTTGATGCAATCCATAAAGGGCTTTGTTTAGCTTATACACCCTCTTTGGATACATTGGATCTTTAAAACCTTGAGGTTGAGCAACATAAACCTCTTCATCAATTTTCCCTTTTAGGAATGCAGAATTAACATCAAGCTAGAACACTCTAATGTTCGTTGAGGCAGCATATGCAAGGAAAATCCTGATAGCCTCAAGTCTTACAACTGGTGCAAAGACTTCCTCAAAGTCTATTCCTTCTTCTTGAAGACATCCCAGTGCCACAAGTCTAGCCTTATTCTTAATCACCAAACCCCTTTCATCCCTTTTGTTTCTGAAAACCCATTTTGTGCCAATTGCTGACCTGTTTCTTGGCCTGTCAACCAGATCCCAAACATGGAGATCTCTAAATTGTGCCAATTTCTCTTGCATTGCCTCCACCCAACTGTTGTCCTTTAGTTCTTGAACAATGTTCTTTGGTTCTATTTGGGATAGAAAGCAGGAGTATAAATAGGTTTGCAATTTCAGAATGGCTTCTTGAAACTCATTCATTTATATCCCCAATGATGTTTTCAGAGGGATGATTCTATTCAACATAAGGGGTTTGAACTATCATATCTGCAGACATATTTGTGTCAAGATTTGATTCATTGAGATATGGTTCTTCAATGATCAATTCTGTTTTTGCATCATGAAACTCTGGTGCTTCTTCAATATTCTGTCTTGAGGTAGATGCATCATTATTTCCAATATTCAAGCTTTCAAACAAATGTTGAAATCTTGCACTAGTCACATCTTCGTCAGTTGTTTGGTTTTTTGGGTTCTCTTAAGCCAGAACTTGATCATTCTCTACCTCTTGATTTTATTGATTAAGCTCTGCATGATCTTGTTCTTGGTCAATAGTGTCATTTGAGATACCCTTGATAAATGTATACTCCTTTTCTTTGCTAGAAACCTTCTTCCATAACCCTTCTAAGTCCAATGTTTTATCCTTTTTCACTTCAAATACACTGGTTTTGTAGAATGAGTCATCAAAGTCTTCAGGATAAATCTTGAATGACCTTATCAACTTTTCATGATCAAACAACCATGCTGCACTATCAACTGTATTGAACTGATTCTCATTCAAGATGATGTCAGATGATTTAATAACACTCATATGGTATTTCACATATACTCTGTAAGCTTTTGAGTGTGTAGAATATCCAACAAAGAAACAATCCAAGGATTTAGTTTGAAACTTGTTCAAGTAATCCCTGGTGTTCAAAAGAAAACATTTCCATCCAAAGGGCTTGAAAAACTTTATATAAGGCTTTCTATTGTTGATAATTTCATATGGTGTCTTGTTATGCCTTTTGTTAACAAGTACCCTGTTCTGAACATAGCATGCAGTATTTATGGCTTCTGCCCAAAATGTCACTGGTAAATTTGCATCTGCTATCATGGTTCTTGCAGCTTCAATAAGTGTTCTTTTTCTTCTTTCTGTAACACCATTTTGTTCAGGAGTTCTAGGAGCTGTGAATTGCTGAAATATGCCCTTTTGTGTTCAAAATTCTTCCATAACTCCATTTTGAACTCTGTACCAGTGTCACTTCTCATTGTTTTAACTTTCTTATTCAGTTTGTTCTCAATCATTGTCACACAGCCCTTAATTAACTCTGTAGTCTCATCCTTTGTACTCAGGAAATAAACCCAAGTATATCTTGAATAATCATCAATGATCACAAGACCATATCTTTTCTTTCCTGTACTTGGCACACTCACAGGACCAAAAAGATCCATGTGAAGTAATTCAAGTACTTGAACAATTGAATTGATGAGCTTTGACTTATGAGTTGACTTGTGCTGTTTGCCCTTTTGACATGAACTGCAATGTTCTTCCAGTTTGAATTCTCTTGTAGGTAAGCCAATGACATAGTTTGTTCATATTCTTCATATTCACATGACACAGTTTCCTATGCCACAATTTTGACTCATTTTCAGTCGCTTTGGAAACAAAACATGTACCACCCCTTGAAACAACTTCCTTCATATTGAGCTCATATAGGTTGCCATTTCTAGGTGCCATCATCATAATCATTTCAGGTGGGATTACAAATTCAGGTTTTAAGATGAAACAATATGAGTCATCAAAACCGACTCTATATCCCTTATCACACATTTGTGATATGCTTAGCAGATTGTATTGTAAAACTTCAACATGAAACACATTGTCAAATGAAACCTTTCCATTTGTCTAAATTCCTTTACCAACAATCTTTCCTCCATTTTCATCACTTCCAAATGCCACAGGACCTTCAATCTTTTCTTCATAATTAACCAATGACCTTTTGTCACAAGTCATGTTCCTGGAACATCCACAATCCATGTACCATATGTCATTCAGTGGAGTGGACTGTTCCTGAGATGATGAACCAACTTCTTTTTCAATCAAGGCCATGAAAGCCACATTTGCCCTCTTGATGTCATCTGCAATGTCTTCTTCATGATTACCCCAATCAAAATTACCCTCATGCTGTGAAGTTACAACCACATTTCCTTGATTTCTGGGTTGATTTTGGTTGGTTGGAACTGAATTGTTTGGAACAGTTTGAAGATTTTGATTGTTGTTCCTTTGAAATCCCTGATTCTGTGGCACAACTTGTTGATTATTGTTCATTGGAGGCTGTTGGAAGTTGTTGAAGTTGGGGTTAGGATTATAATTGTGGGAGTTGTTGTTACTGAAATTGTTGTTCCTTGAAGTCTGTTGAAACTGTTGATATTAATGCTGCTGATTTCTTGGTTGATTCTAGTATTGGTTCATCTGAAAGTTTCTTGGCATATTGCATTCTCTGGCAAAGTGACCAGGTTGTTGAAAGTTATAGCAAATGGCTTTTGACTTATCAAAACCAATTCTTTCATTAGGTCCTGATAGAAGAGATCTACCAGTCCTGTTATATAGCCTTTTGCTTCTTAGAGCCAACATGGCTGCTTGCCATTTCAAATCCATATCTTCCAAATCATCTGCATTAATTTGCTCCAAATCATCTTGAACAATGCTTGTATGAACCATGTTCTTTGCAACAAAAGCATTATAAGATTCAGTTAACATTGAGAACAAACCATGATAATCTGATCCATGACTTCCATTGCCACCAACAAAAGGTGTATGTCCACTAGCCATTGAGGCGGAATCATTTTCTTCCAAGAGTTGGACATTAAACCTCTGCTGATTTTCTGAGTTGCTTGAACTACCACCAACAAAATCCTTAGCTGTATCAACACCATGCTCATTTGGTTCTTCAATTATGGGAATCTGTTGTTGGTTTTTGGTTGACAAGTTCCCCATAGGTGCAATGAGAGCATTGGTTACTTGAAAACATGGCTTCTCTTCTTTGATCATTTCATTCTCAATCATTTCTATTTCTGCAGCCTGAAGGAAGCATACCACATCATCCACCTTCAACTCATTGAAATTGGGCTTTTGAAGAATGAATTTGTAGGCAGTGTACCATTCCTTAGGCATTGAGTTGAGTAGCTTAGTATTCAGGTCAAAATCAGTCATGACATAATCAGTTGCCCTCAACTCATTCACAATAGCTAGAAAACGTTCTAGTATTGATTTCAATCTTTCTCCCACCTTATACTTGAACCTTTCCAACTGTTGCTTCAATCTTTGCTTCTTTATGTTCTTCAGCTCAGTATTCCCCTCATACATCTCAAGAATGGCATTATACATTGCCTTGGCAGTTGTATGATGTGCCACCTTGGTTAAAATATTCCAAGACAGTCCTAGCTTAATCATAGCTAAGGCCCTGTCATCTATCTTTCTCAATCTTTCTCTTACAGCATCGGTTGCATTTGCATTTGCACCTTCATTGTTGTCACATGGTCCATTCTTGATTGAATTCCACATATCAACATCATTGTAGCAAACGGCTGCTTTAAAGAGTACTTTCCACTTGGTAAAGTTTTCTTGTCCATACAATCTTGGAATCTTGTTAGTAGACATTTCATGTTCCTCATATCCAGACATTTTTTTTTTGAAAGAATCAAAATCAGTTTCTTTGTAAAACAGAGTTTCAAAATAATTAGATCTGAAAACAGGGTGTTCAGATCTGATGTGTCTGATATGATTAGAGCAAGATTTATAAATAAATATTAAAGCTTTAATTGAAATAAGGAAGAGAAAACACCAATAGATTATAGATCTGGAAGAAAAATGAAAAACAGAGCTGCCGACATCACTTTTCAATAGAACAGTTGTCTGCTTACGTCATCTTTCTTCAAATCTTCAATCAGCAACTTGAATCTTACTAAAATAGCAGCAACAAGCTCTGATACCACTTGTCAGGTCCCCGATTTCAGCTAGATCTTACTCAAATCATGTCATAACTCACACAAATAAATGTGTCGACAAGGGAGTTAATGACGGGTTGCTATATTTAGAAAGATTACTGTTAATTAAAGGCAGAATCAATAATAAACAGCGTAGTTGCTATCAATATACATATGTAACTAAAACACACAATATTCACTCAAAAGATTTCCATTCATATGAAGATCATCATACAAAAAGGATAATCGATTTAGGGTTTCTTGTAGGAAAATGGAAGTGGCTCAATTAATATCTCACTTAGTATCGTATTCAGCCGCCTATTTTTCCGTGTTGTGTCTGTCCTCAGGTGTGCCCTAATTATTCCTTTTATAGGCCTGACACCCTTGGACAACTGTCATTCATTCTAGAAACCCTAAATGCTAAAACATATTCAAATTACATATTCAGAAATAATCCTAAGTGTAAAACAAGTCTTCCGGGTAGGCTTTGCATCAATTTTCTCTTTCCGAAAATGCTCAGCCATCCTTCATAACTTGGTAACATAGAAGTGTGCTTGGGATCAGTTTCCGGGTAGACTTTTCTTGAAGAGTGTTTTACCAAGTAAAATACTCACCGAGTAGACTTCAATCTTCTTGACTTTGCCAGACTTTGCCCGACAAACCCTTACGAGCATCCTTGTTCTTCAATGGTCCCTTCAACCCTTTGCTAGTGAATAACTTATTAGCAAAGTGTGCTTGGTAGCACTGTTCCTTATTTGAGTTGAACCTTGCCCGATGATTCTTATGATATTCCATCAAGACATCAAGCATACTTGGACCATACTTATTAATGAATACCTTTCCCGGTCTTCCAGTAAATGACTAAGTATGAAACCGGGCACACCTTATTAGCCGCCTATTTTTAATGGTTAGCCAAAAGCTTACTCGGGAGTGAACATTACTTGGCTATGAAGAACAAACTTGCATGATAAAGTGATCCTTGCCCAGATAAGCATAAACAAGTGAACCATGCCCGGTAATACACTAATTTGCTAACCCTGCCCGATAGACAAAATATCGTACCCGGCTAAGTAAAAGCTTCTTCGGAAGTCTAAGGTGTGCCCGGTTTCATACTTAGTCATTTCTGAGGAGGTTGAGAAGATTCTAATCTTCCATCTGATCAGTTTTGGGTCAAATCTTGACTCAACATAGTTAATTATACATCAAAGCATACTTGGACCACTGTATTATTAATGAATACCTTGCCCGGTCATCCAATCATTTGGCTTTCTAACCTTGGTTAGCCAAGATCTTACTCTGAAGTAAACCGTACTCGGCTATGAAGAACAAACCTGCTTGATATAGTGAACCTTGCCCGGCTATACACACAAGAGTGAACTCTGCCCGGATATCCATTAAAGATGACTTCTAGAAGATAACCTTGCCCGGAAGGCAAGATATCATGCCCGACTAAGTAAAGGCTTGCTCGGATGTCTAAGGTGTGCCCGGTTCCATACTTAGTCATTTCTGAGGAGGTTGAGAAGATTCCAATCTTCAAATATGATCGGTTTTGGGTCAAATCTTGACTCAACATTCCACATATATCAAAAGACACATGCTCTCTTATCATTCTTTCATTTATCATTGCCATCTTAGGAGTCAGTTTGGGTAAAACAGGCAGCTTGTCTATTGAATCAGGTTTCTAATATCTTCTTCCTCTTTCGGCAACTTGAATTTCTTCAACAGGGATTTGATCACTTGAGTCACTTAGATCATATTGGTTCAAATCATCTTCATTGAAGTCATCTTCAGACACTTGCACTCCAATAGACTTATCATCTCTTACTTCTTCCTTCACCACAAACACTCCTTCTTCATTAACTTCAACCATTTTGTAGTTGTCAATGAATTCTTCTCTGTCTTGAAATACTTCTCTGAATTGATTCATATATGTATGTAATTTATCTTTGTCAACCTTGAGAGAATAATTGTTGTTGAAAGGTGGAGGAACAAACTTGTACTTATCTTCTTCTCTTATCTTGTTTTGAATACCACAAATGTTTCCAAGAGACACCAAGTTCTTCAGAAAATCAATCTTAACCTGCAACTTGGTGTTGTTCACCTTATCTTCAACAATCATTTTCTTCAACTCATCTATCTCAGTGACATATCTTTGCTTAGTTCTATAGCTACTCAAACAATCATCTTCCAAGCTTATGATCTTATCCGTATAGATTATATCACTTGCTTAGTACCCATTAATTATGCTTGGTTTTCTGAAACACTCACCCTCTAGCTTGCCTACTTTACAGTTAAAGCATTAATTGTTTCATGTAAATCAGTTATAGAGGTTGAGTGTACCTGTGAAGATGATGTTCCAGCCTCATTTTCAGCAACAACCATCAATGCAACATTTGCTTTTGAGATGTCATCTGCATGGTCACTCCAATAAAAATCCCCCTCTTGTTGTGTAGCCAGTGCTACATTCCCTTGATTTCTAGGTAGATTTTGAATGTTTCTGTTAGGGTTATTTGGAACATTTAGAGGATTTTGGTTATTTCTTTGGATGTTTTGGCTCTTAGGCACAGCTTGCTGATTGTTCATTAGGGCTGGCTGGTAGTTGTTAAAATTGGGATTGTTTTTGTAGTTGTTGTTTCTTGGCTGGTTCTGCTGATATTGGAACTGGTTTCTTGGCTATTAGTTCTGGTAATGGTTAACTTGAAAGTTTCTTGGTTGGTTGCATTCTCTTGCAAAGTGCCCAGGTTGTTGACAGTTATAATAAATGGCTTTGACTTGTCAAATCCGATTATTTCATTAGGCCCTGATAGAAGAGATCTACCAGTCCTATTGTATAGCCTTTTGCTTCTAAGAGCAAACATGGCAGCCTGTCACTTCATATCCATGTCTTCAAGGTCATATGCATGAATTTGTTCCAAATCATCTTGAATCACACTTGTGTGAATCAAGTTTTTGGCAACAAATGCATTGTAGGACTCAGTGAACATGGAGAATAAAGCTTGAGTTTCATTCCCTTGTGTACTACTTCCACCACCATAAGGTACATGTCCACTTGTCACAGAGGCAGATTCATTGTCATCAATAAGTTGGACATTGAATGTTGACTGGCTGCCTTGGTGACTTGTACTCCCACCAACGAATGCTTTTGGTGTATCAACACCATGTTCATTTGGTTCCTCAATGATAGGAATTTGTTGTTGGTTCTTGGTGGACAGGTTTCCCATAGGTTCAATCAGTGCATTTGACACCTGGAAGCAAGGATTCTCCTCCTTGATTATTTCATTTTTGATCATCTCAATCTCAGCAGCTTGGAGGAAATAGATCACATCATCCACCTTAAGTCTTTCAAAGTTGGGCTTCTGAATAATGAATTTACTATACCAATCTTTGGGCAAAGAAGATAACAGCTTAGTGTTCAGATCAAAGTCTGTCATCACATAATCAGTGGTTTTTAGATCATTCACAATTGCTAGAAAACTATCAAGAATTGACTTCAGTCTTTCCCCATCTTTGTATTTGAACCTCTCAAGCTGTTGCTTGAGTCTTTGTTTCTTGATATTCTTCAACTCTATGTTTCCCTCAAACATCTCAAGTATTACATCATACATAGCCTTTGCAATTGTATGATGTTCTACCTTGGTAAAAATATCCCAAGACAGACCCGACTTGTTCATTGCCAGATCCCTGTCATCAATCTTCCTCATTCTTTCACCCACGGCTTGATTAGGATTTGCACCATCAGCAACATATGGACTAGTTTTAATTGTGTTCCACATGTCCACGTCATTATAGCACACAACAGCCTCAAAAAGAACTTTCCACTTGATAAAATTCTCCTGCCCATACAGCCTCAGAATTTTGTTAGTGGATACCTCTTGCTCTTCAAAACCAGACATATTTTTGGTGTTTTTGTAAGATGATTTTCAAGAAAACAGAGAAAAGCTTAAAAAGATTAAAACTCAAAGTTGAAAAATTAATCAGATATGAGAAGAAGCTCTTCAGATCTGATGTATCTGATTCGATTGGAGCAAGATCTAATGATAAAAATTCAAACTTGAACTAAAACAAGTAAAAGAAGTAACCCAAATTTGAAGATCATGAAGAATAAAGGAAGAACAGTGCTGCTGACATCAGTATTCAATGGAACAGTACTCAGCTCACGTCATTCTTCACCATCAAATATTCAACAATAATTAAGAAAAAGCAACAAATCTTCAAACAAACAGCAACAAATAAGCTCTGATACCACTTATCGGTCCCGTATTGATCAGTCATTCTCACAATAAATGTCACAACCCACACAATAAATGTGTCGACAAGAAGGTTAGTGACGTTGCTATTTTTGGTATGATTAACTGTTTGTAAAAGGCGGAATCAGAAACAAACAAAATTGTTGCTTTAGGATCTTAAATGTAACAAACACAAACAATAACTCAAAAGATTTCCATTTATATAAAGGTTCATACAAAAGTAAAATCAATTAGGGTTTCTAGTTGGGAAAATTTATCCGTACAATCCTAGGACAGCCGTCACTCTCAAAACAGGAATATTTGACCTTTTTTTGAAAATTGTAAAGTGGCAAAATCCGTGTTAGGCGTGACTTAAATTATACTATTTATAGGTCTGCCACCACCTGACAGCTGTCCTGACTTTTAGAAACCCTAATGATAAGTACATATTCAAAATTATACTAAGTGTAAAAACAGGTCTTCCAGGTAGACTTTGTGTCATTTGTCTTCTTCGAGTAGGCATTGTGCCTTTTGTCTTTTACGAGTAGACCTGGTAATCTTGAATTGCGATTGTGAACAGTTCTCCGGGTAGACTTTACTTAGAGTATTTTCCTAAGAAAATACTCACCTAGCAGACTTCAATCTTCTTAACCATAGTAGACTTTGCCCGATATGATCCAACGAGCAAACTTGTTCTTCTGAAATCCTTTCAACCCTTTGCTAAAGAATAACTTATTAGCAAAACCAAGTGTGTTGGTAACACTATAGCTTGCTCGGAGTTGAACATTGCCCGATGAACTCTCTAAGATAAGTCTTTATCAACTTCCATCAATCATGCTCGGACCACTGTTTTATTAACGAATACCTTTCTAGATCTTCTAAATACTTGGCTTCAAAAGCTTTTTAGCCAAGAGCTTACTCGGAGGGAAACCTTGCTCGGCTATGAAGAACAACCTTGTCAGATTTAGTGAACCCTGCTCGGATTGACACTAAAGAAGACTTCAAGAAGATAACGTTGCCCGAAGGACAAAATACCTTGCTAGGGCAAGTAAAACCTTGTTGGGAGGTACAAGTGTGCTCGGCTTCCATAGCTAGCCATTGAAGAGGAGTGTTGAGAAGATTCCAATCTCCGTTTGTCTCTCTTAAGTCATTCCAGTCAAATCCTTGACTCAACACAAAACATTGTGCATATGGAAGAATCTTTAAATAAAATTGATTTGGACAAGTTGTGGTCCAAGGTTTCTGGCAAAACACCTGAATACAGATTTATAAAGGATCCCTCAATAGCTGAAAAAGAACAAGTTCAAGATCAAGACCAAGGTCCCAATCAAGAACAGGATCAAAAACATGGTAACCAAGATAATCAAGATGATCATGTCTTGAATGAGGATGATCCTAGCAACCAAAATGAAATTCAGAGACAAGCTCGAAGAGAAGCAAGAGTTGAACATTTGTTTCAAAGCTTGAATATAGGAAACAATGATGCTTCTACTTCATAACAGAATAGTGAAGAAGCACCTTGGTTTCATGATGTAACATTTGATTTGATCATTGATGAACCTGATCTCAATGACACAAATGTTGAATCTACTATATCTACTGATGTGAATTTTCAATCCTCTTATGTTGAAATAAATCATCCACCTGAGAACATCATTGGAAACATCAATGAAAGAGAACAAGAAGTGCTTCTGAAACTGCAAACATTTGTTTGTACTCCTACTTTCTATCCTAAATAGAACCCAAGAACATTTTTCAAGCTTTGAATGACAATAGTAGGGTAGAATCTATGCAAGAGTAGTTGGTTAAATTCAGAGATCTGCAAGTGTGGGAACTTGTAGATAAGCCAAGAAACAATGCCATTGGAACCAAATAGGTTTTTAGGAATAAAAGAGATGAAAGGGGGATTGTGATTAAGAACAAAGCAAGACTTGTTGCATTGGGATGCTTACAAGAAGAAGGGATTGACTTTGAGGAAGTTTTTGCACCAGTTGCAAGACTAGAAGCTATAAGAATTTTCATAGCTTATGCTGCCTCAAAGAAGATAAGAGTATTCCAATTAGATGTCAAATCAGCATTTTTGAATGGAAAAATAGAAGAGGAGGTGTATGTGACTCAACCACCAGGATTTAAGGACCCTGAATATCATAACAGAGTATATAAGTTAAACAAAGATTTGTATGGACTACATCAAGCTCCAAGAGCTTGGTATGATGAGTTATCAAATCATCTGCTTGATATTGGTTTCCAAAGGGGAGATACTGACAAGACCCTCTTCTACAAGAAAAGAGGAAAAGATTTGTTGTTGTTACAAGTCTATGTTGATGATATTATTTTTGGTTCAACAAATGAACAAATGTGTATGGAGTTTGAAGAAGTGATGAAGTATAAGTACAGTATGAGCTCTATGGAAGAAATGAACTTCTTTCCTGGACTGCAAGTTCAACAAAAGGCTGATGGTGTTTTCATCTGCCAGTCTAAGTAGGTGCAAGACATATTGAATAAGTTCAAGTGTCAAGACCTCAAAACAGCTTCAACTCCAATAGACACACATTAAAAATGATTGCAGATGAAAAGGGGGAGCCATTAGATGAACATGAATACAGAGCAAATATTAGATATCTGACGTATTTGACTACTTTAAGGCCAGACAACATGTTTGCTGTGTGTGTTTGTGCAAGATTTCAATCAAGTCCTAAGGTCTCTAATATGACTTCTGTCAAGAGGATCTTTAGATACTTGAAAGGGAAACATTATTTGGGGATATGGTACCCAAAGAACCATTCCTTTGATCTAATTTCTTATACTGACAGTGACTATGATGGTTGTAACATTAGTAGAAAAGTCCATTTATGGAGGTTGTCAAGTTTTGGGTGATAGGCTAGTGTAATGGCAGTGCAAGAAACAGACTACAATGTCCATTTCAACTGCTGAAGCTGAGTATACTACTGCCTCTGCCTGCTGTGCACAAGTTCTCTGGATTCAGAACCAACTGCAGGATTATAGTTTGAGTTTTCTAAACACCCCTATTTTCATTGATAATACTGCTGCATCATTTATTGTTAAGAATCTTGTTCAACATTCCAAGACTTAGCACATTGAAATCAGACATCATTTATTAGGGATTGTAGTGATAAAAGTCTAATTGAGGTGAAAAGAGTTGACAAAAGTGACAATTTGGCTGACCTATTAACCAAGCCACTTGATAGAACCAGATACAACTTTCTTCTGAAAGCCTAGGGAATGATCAACTCTAATGAGGTCTGATTGATGATGTTTGCTTCTAGTGCAAACTGACTATCTTATAAATGTCTAGATGAATGTTTGTTTGATTGATGTGTGAAACTGTGTTTAATGTTTGCTGATATGTGATCTCAATGACTATTTTTGTAACTTAGGTGTCTTTGATACTTATGGTAATTATCAGTGAATATGTGATGTCATGATAAGTATTCGCGTATCTGATATCTTAATTATGTGAATTATCTGATATGATGATGTTATTAGGATACGCTATACTATACATTTTGTGATGTCTACTTGTTTTGATGAAGTCATTTTGATGCAGTAGTAAAACCAAAAAGAAGATCGATTCACTTTGATTCTACGAATACCCGTGAAGAACTTCACAAAACTCCCAAAATCCCACCCAAAGGTCTAAGGGAAAATGAAGCGGAAAAAACAATATTATCAAAATCAATTCTGTCTTTCTGAATTACATAACCAAACTATAAATAAGAGTTCTAATAGGAAATGGGCCTAAAACGGGCCATGGGCCAAACACAAACCCAAAAATAAACACATAAAAAGTGCTGAAAAAACAATAAAAGGCCCATAACTTTATTTAGGAGTCGTTTTTGGGCTTCAGACAGGGGCCAAACTGCCGTCGGCTATTTGCCACAATGTGCTCCTCGTCTCAAGCTTTGATTTGACGGGTAATGGGCCTGAAACGGAGCTTCGTTGGAAATGTTATGCCCGTTTTCGTGGGCCACCCTTTGTTGCGCGATCTTGGGCCTCCAGAAACATAATAGCTCGGTCTTCAATACTTGGGACCACATCAGTCCACCCTGGATAGAAAAAAATCGACCTCGAATCCGCCACATCTTCATCCTCAAAAGAGTCCCCGAAATAAGGTAGTAAATGCTTCACATTAAACACATCAGAACAACGAACGTGACTCGGTAGTTTTAAACGATAAGCATTTGGGTTTATTTTCTCCACAATTTCCGTGGGTCCAATCTTTTTAGCCAATCACTTGTTGTAGTCCCCAACAGAAAAACGAAATTTTGTCAAAATAGCCCAGACAAAATCACTTTCTTCAAACTCAACATGTCTTCGCTTTTGATCAGTAGCTTGCTTGTACTTTGAATTGGCTCGAACCAGGTTGTCATGCACATCTTTGTGAATTTCATGTAACCCTTCAAAAAAATCCTTCACCTTTTTTGGTACAGAACCAGGAACAGGGATTGACATAAGGTCAAGGGGTCCCCGTGGCTGAGCAGAATAAACCACCTGAAAAGGACTAAACCCGGTACTTCGATTGGCAGCATGATTTTGAGCAAACTCAGCTTGACATAACTTTTGATCCCAAGACTTCGCATGATCACCCACAAGACATCGTAAAAGATTACCAAGGGACCGATTAACAACTTCCGTTTGCGCATCCGTTTGAGTTTAATAGGCACTACAGAAGTTAAGTTGAGTGTTCACCATTTTCCATAGGCTTCGCCAAAAATGACTCAAGAAACGAGTATCCCGGTCAGAAACAATAGAAGATGGCAAACCATGCAAACGATAAACATCCCGAAAGAATAATTGAGCCACATTAACTGCATCTGTCGTCTTCTTAAAAGGAATAAAGAGCACCATCTTGGAGAACCGATCAACAACAAAGATCGAATCGTTACCCCTCTGAGTCCGAGGTAACCCCAACACAAAATCTATACTAATGTCAGTCCAACGCTTTGAAGGGACTGGTAAAGGCATATAGAGACCCGCATTAGTAGCAGTGCCCTTTGAGACAGGGGCCGCCATAATGTGCTCCTCGTCTCAAGCTTCAATTTGACTGGTAATGGGCCTGAAACGGAGCTTCGTGGGCCAAGTTATGGCCGTTTTCGTGGGCCACCCTTTGTTGCGCGATCTTGGGCCTCCAGAAACATAATAGCCCGGTCTTCAATACTTGGGCCCACATCATTCCCCCCAAGATAGAAAAAATTTGACCTCGAATCCGCCACATCTTCATCCTCAGAAGTGTCCCCATAATAAGGTAGTAAATGTTTCACATTAAACACATCAGAACAACCAACGTGACTCGATAGTTTTAAACGATAAGCATTTGAGTTTATTTACTCCACAATTTCCACGGGTCCAATCTTTTTAGCCGATAACTTGTTGTAGTCCCCAACAGAAAAACGATCTTTTGTCAAAACAGCCCAGACAAAATCACCTTCTTCAAACTCAACATGTCTTCGCTTTTGATCAGCAGCTTGCTTGTACTTTGAATTGGTTCGAACAAGTTTTTCATGCACATCTTTGTGAATATCATGTAACCCTTCAACAAAATCCTTTACCTTTTTGGGTACAGAAAAAGGAACAGGGGGTGACATCAGCGTTTCACATTAAACACATCAGCACATTAGGCAGTTTGCCACAATGTGCTCCTCGTCTGAAGCTTCGATTTGACAGGTAATGGGCCTGAAACGGAGCTTCGTGGGCCAAGTTATGCCCGTTTTCGTGGACAACCCTTTGTTGCGCGATCTTGGGCCTCCAGAAACATAATATGCCCGGTCTTCAATACTTGGGCCCACATCATTCCCCCCTGGATAGAAAAAATTCGACCTCGAATCCGCCACATCTTCTTCCTCAGAAGTGTCCCCGTAATAAAGTAGTAAATGTTTCACATTAAACACATCAGAACAACGAACGTGACTCGTTCGTTTTAAACGATAAGCATTTGAGTTTATTTTCTCCACAATTTCCACGGGTCCAATCTTTTTAGCCGATAACTTTTGTAGTCCCCAACAGAAAAAGATCTTTTGTCAAAACAGACCAGACAAATCACCTTCTTCAAACTCAAAATGTCTTCGCTTTTGATCAGCAGCTTGCTTGTACTTTGAATTGGCTCGAACAAGGTTTTCGTGCACATCTTTGTGAATATCATGTAACCCTTCAAAAAAATCCTTCACCTTTTTGGGTACAGAAAAAGGAACAGGGGGTGACATCAGGTCAAGGGGTCCTCATGGCTGAGCAGAATAAACCACTTGAAAAGGACTAAACCCGGTACTTCGATTGGCAGCATGATTATGAGCAAACTAAGCTTGACATAACTTTTGATCCCAAGACTTCACATGATCACCCACAAGACATCGTAAAAGAATACCAAGGGACCGATTAACAACTTCCGTTTGCCCATCCGTTTGAGTTTGATAGGCACTACTGAAGTTAAGTTGAGTGTTCACCATTTTCCATAGGCTTCGCCAAAAATGACTCAAGAAACGAGTATCCCGGTCAGAAACAATAGAAGATGGCAAACCATGCAAACGATAAACATCCCGGAAGAATAATTGAGCCACATTAACTGCATCTTTCGTCTTCTTGCAAGGGATAAAGTGCACCATCTAGGAGAACCGATCAACAACAACAAAGATCGAATCGTTACCCCTCTGAGTCCGAGGTAACCCCAACACAAAATCCATACTAATGTCAGTCCAAGGCTTTGAAGGGACTGGTAAAGGCATATAGAGACCCGCATTAGTAACAGTGCCATTTGACACAGGGGCTAAACCGCCGTAGGCAGTTTACCACAATGTGCTCCTCATCTGAAGCTTCGATTTGACAGGTAATGGGACTGAAACGGAGCTTCATGGGCCAAGTTATGCCCGTTTTCGTGGATAACCCTTTGTTGCGCGATCTTGGGCCTCCAGAAACATAATAGCCCGGTCTTCAATACTTGGGCCCACATCATCCCCCCTGGATAGAGAAAATTCGACCTCGAATCCGCGACATCTTCATCCTCAGAAGTGTCCCCGTAATAAGGTAGTAAATGCTTCACATTAAACACATAAGAACAACGAACGTTACTCAGTAGTTTTAAACGATAAGCATTTGAGTTTATTTTCTCCACAATTTCCACGGGTCCAATTTTTTTTGCCGATAACATGTTGTAGTCCCCAACAGAAAAATGATTTTTTGTCAAAACAGCCAAGACAAAATCACCTTCTTCAAACTCAAAATGTCTTCGCTTTTGATCAGCAGCTTGCTTGTACTTTGAATTGGCTCGAACCAGGTTTTCGTGCACATCTTTGTGAATATCATGTAACCCTTCAAAAAAATCCTTCACCTTTTTGGGTACAGAAAAAGGAACAGGGGGTGACATCAGGTCAAGGTGTCCCCATGGCTGAGCAGAATAAACCACTTGAAAAGGACTAAACCCGGTACTTTGATTGGCAGCATGATTATGAGCAAACTCAGCTTGACATAACTTTTGATCCCAAGACTTCACATGATCATCCACAAGACATCGTAAAAGATTACCAAGGGACCGATTAACAACTTCCGTTTGCCCATCCGTTTGAGTTTGATAGGCACTGCTGAAGTTAAGTTCAGTGTTCACCATTTTCCATAGGCTGCGCCAAATATGACTCAAGAAACGAGTATCCCGGTCAGAAACAATAGAAGATGGCAAACCATGCAAACGATAAACATCCCGAAATAATAATTGAGCCACATTAACTGCATCTGTCGTCTTCTTAAAAGGAATAAAGAGCACCATCTTGGTGAACCGATCAACAACAAAGATCGAATCGTTACCCCTCTGAGTCCGAGGTAACCCCAACACAAAATCTATACTAATGTCAGTCCAACGCTTTGAAGGGACTGGTAAAGGCATATAGAGACCCGCATTAGTAGCAGTGCCCTTTGAGACAGGGGCCGCAATAATGTGCTCCTCATCTCAAGCTTCTATTTGACTGATAATGGGCCTGAAACGGAGCTTCGTGGGCCAAGTTATGGCCGTTTTCGTGGGCCACCCTTTGTTGCGCGATCTTGGGCCTCCAGAAACATAATAGCCCGGTCTTCAATACTTGGGCCCACATCATTCCCCCCAAGATAGAAAAAATTTGACCTCGAATCCGCCACATCTTCATCCTCAGAAGTGTCCCCATAATAAGGTAGTAAATGTTTCACATTAAACACATCAGAACAACCAACGTGACTCGGTAGTTTTAAACGATAAGCATTTGAGTTTATTTACTCCACAATTTCCACAGGTCCAATCTTTTTAGCTGATAACTTGTTGTAGTCCCCAACAGAAAAACGATCTTTTGTCAAAACAGCCCAGACAAAATCACCTTCTTCAAACTCAACATGTCTTCGCTTTTGATCAGCAGCTTGCTTGTACTTTGAATTGGCTCGAACAAGTTTTTCATGCACATCTTTGTGAATATCATGTAACCCTTCAACAAAATCCTTTACCTTTTTGGGTACAGAACCAGGAAAAGGGGTGACATCAGGTCAAGGGATCCCCTTGGCTAAGCAGAATAAACCACCTGAAAAGGACTAAACCCGGTACTTCGATTAGCAGCATGATTATAATCAAACTCAGCTTGACATAAATTTTGATCCCAAGACTTCACATGACCACACACAAGACATCGTAAAATATTACCAAGGGACCGATTAACAACTTCCGTTTACCCATCTGTTTGAGGTTGATAGGCACTACTGAAGTTAAGTTCAGTGTTCACCATTATCCATAGGCTGCGGCAAAAATGACTCAAGAAACGAGTATCCCGGTCAGAAACAATAGAAGATGGCCAACCATGCAAACGATAAACATCCCGGAAGAATAATTGAGCCACATTAACTGCATCTGTCGTCTTCTTGCAAGGAATAAAGTGCACCATCTTGGAGAACCGATCAACAACAACAAAGGTCGAATCGTAACCCCTCTGAGTCCGAGGTAACCCCAACACAAAATCCATACTAATGTCAGTCCAAGGCTTGGAAGGGACTGGTAAAGGCATATAGAGACCCGCATTAGTAGCAGCGCCCTTTGAGACAGGAGCCAAACCGCCGTAAGCAGTTTGCCACATTGTGCTCCTCGTCTCAAACTTCGATTTGACTGGTAATGGGCCTGAAACGGAGCTTCGTGGGCCAAGTTATGCCCGTTTTCGTGGGCCACCCTTTGTTGCGCGATCTTGGGCCTCCAGAAACATAATAGCCCGGTCTTCAATACTTGGGACCACATCATTCTCCCCTGGATAAAAAAATTCTTCCTCGAATCCGCCAAATCTTCATCCTCAGAAGTGTCCCCGTAATAAGGTAGTAAATACATAACATTAAACACATCAGAACAATGAACGTGACTTGGTAGTTTTAAACGATAAGCATTTGAGTTTATTTTCTCCACAATTTCCACGGGTCCAATCTTTTTAGCCGATAACTTGTTGTACTCCCCAACAGAAAAACGATATTTTGTTAAAACAGCCCAGACAAAATCACCTTCTTCAAACTCAACATGTCTTCGCTTTTGATCAGTAGCTTGCTTGTACTTTGAATTGGCTCGAACCAGGTTGTCATGCACATTTTTGTGAATATCATGTAAACCTTCAACAAAATCCTTCACCTTTATGGGTACAGAACCAGGAACAGGGGGTGACATCAGGTCAAGGGGTCCCCATGGCTGAGCAGAATAAACCACCTGAAAAGGACTAAACCCGGTACTTCGATTGGCAGCATGGTTATGAGCAAACTCAGCTTGACATAACTTTTGATCCCAAGACTTCACATGATCACCCACAAGACATCGTAAAAGATTACCAAGATACCGATTAACAACTTCCGTTTGCCCATCCGTTTGAGTTTTATAGGCACTACTGAAGTTAAGTTGAGTGTTCACCATTTTCCATAGGCTGCGCCAAAAATGACTGAAGAAACGAGTTTCCCGGTCAGAAACAATAGAAGATGGCAAACCATGCAAACGATAAATATCCCGGAAGAATAATTGAGCCACATTAACTGCATCTTTCATCTTCTTGCAAGGAATAAAGTGCACCATTTTGGAGAACCGATCAACAACAACAAAGATCGAATCGTTACCCCTCTGAGTCCGAGGTAACCCCAACACAAAATCCATACTAATGTCAGTCCAAAGCTTTGAAGGGACTGGTAAAGGCATATAGAGACCCGCATTAGTAGCAGTGCCCTTTGACACAGGGGCCAAACCGCCGTAGGCAGTTTGCCACAATGTGCTCCTCGTCTGAAGCTTCGATTTGACAGGTAATGGGCCTGAAACGGAGCTTCGTGGGCCGAGTTATGCCCGTTTTCGTGGACAACCCTTTGTTGCGCGATCTTGGGCCTCCAGAAACATAATAGCCCGGTCTTCAATACTTGGGCCCACATCATCCCCCCTGGATAGAGAAAATTCGACCTCGAATCCGCCACATCTTCATCCTCAGAAGTGTCCCCGTAATAAGGTAGTAAATGCTTCATATTAAACACATCAGAACAACGAACGTTACTCGGTAGTTTTAAACGATAAGCATTCGAGTTTATTTTCTCCACAATTTCCACGGGTCCAATCTTTTTTGCCGATAACATGTTGTAGTCCCCAACAGAAAAATGATCTTTTGTCAAAACAGCCAAGACAAAATCACCTTCTTCAAACTCAAAATGTCTTCGCTTTTGGTCAGCAGCTTGCTTGTACTATGAATTGGCTCGAACCAGGTTTTCGTGCACATCTTTGTGAATATCATGTAACCCTTCAAAAAAATCCTTCACCTTTTTGGGTACAGAAAAAGGAACAGGGGGTGACATCAGGTCAAGGGGTCCCCATGGCTGAGCAGAATAAACCACTTGAAAAGGACTAAAACCGGTACTTCGATTGGCAGCATGATTATGAGCAAACTTAGCTTGACATAACTTTTGATCCCAAGACTTCACATGATCACCCACAAGACATCGTAAAAGATTACCAAGGGACCGATTAACAACTTCCGTTTGCCCATCCGTTTGAGTTTGATAGGCACTACTGAAGTTAAGTTGAGTGTTCACCATTTTCCACAGGCTTCGCCAAAAATGACTCAAGAAACGAGTATCCCGGTCAGAAACAATAGAAGATGGCAAACCATGCAAACGATAAACATCCCGGAAGAATAATTGAGCCACATTAACTGCATCTTTCGTCTTCTTGCAAGGGATAAAGTGCACCATCTAGGAGAACCGATCAACAACAACAAAGATCGAATCGTTACCCCTCTGAGTCCGAGGTAACCCCAACACAAAATCCATACTAATGTCAGTCCAAAGCATTGAAGGGACTGGTAAAGGCATATAGAGACCCGCATTAGTAGCAGTGCCCTTTGACACAGGGGCCAAACCGCCGTAGGCAGTTTGCCATAATGTGCTCCTCGTCTGAAGCTTCGATTTGACAGGTAATGGGCTTGAAACGGAGCTTCGTGGGCCAAGTTATGCCCGTTTTCGTGGACAACCCTTTGTTGCGCGATCTTGGGCCTCCAGAAACATAATAGCCCGGTCTTCAATACTTGGGCCCACATCATTCCCCCCTGGATAGAAAAAATTCGACCTCGAATCCGCCACATCTTCTTCCTCAGAAGTATCCCCGTAATAAAGTAGTAAATGTTTCACATTAAACACATCAGAACAACGAACGTGTCTCGTTCGTTTTAAACGATAAGCATTTGAGTTTATTTTCTCCACAATTTCCACGGGTCCAATCTTTTTAGCCGATAACTTGTTGTAGTCCCCAACAGAAAAAGATCTTTTGTCAAAACAGACCAGACAAATCACCTTCTTCAAACTCAAAATGTCTTCGCTTTTGATCAGCAGCTTGCTTGTACTTTGAATTGGCTCGAACAAGGTTTTCGTGCACATCTTTGTGAATATCATGTAACCCTTCAAAAAAATCCTTCACCTTTTTGGGTACAGAAAAAGGAACAGGGGGTGACATCAGGTCAAGGGGTCCTCATGGCTGAGCAGAATAAACCACTTAAAAAGGACTAAACCCGGTACTTCGATTGGCAGCATGATTATGAGCAAACTAAGCTTGACATAACTTTTGATCCCAAGACTTCACATGATCACCCACAAGACATCGTAAAAGAATACCAAGGGACCGATTAACAACTTCCGTTTGCCCATCCGTTTGAGTTTGATAGGCACTACTGAAGTTAAGTTGAGTGTTCACCATTTTCCATAGGCTTCGCCAAAAATGACTCAAGAAACGAGTATCCCGGTCAGAAACAATAGAAGATGGCAAACCATGCAAACGATAAACATCCCGGAAGAATAATTGAGCCACATTAACTGCATCTTTCGTCTTCTTGCAAGGGATAAAGTGCACCATCTAGGAGAACCGATCAACAACAATAAAGATCGAATCGTTACCCCTCTGAGTCCGAGGTAACCCCAACACAAAATCCATACTAATGTCAGTCCAAGGCTTTGAAGGGACTGGTAAAGGCATATAGAGACCCGCATTAGTAACAGTGCCATTTGACACAGGGGCCAAACCGCCGTAGGCAGTTTACCACAATGTGCTCCTCGTCTGAAGCTTCGATTTGACAGGTAATGGGCTTGAAACGGAGCTTCGTGGGCCAAGTTATGCCCGTTTTCGTGGACAACCCTTTGTTGCGCGATCTTGGGCCTCCAGAAACATAATAGCCCGGTCTTCAATACTTGGGCCCACATCATTCCCCCCTGGATAGAAAAAATTCGACCTCGAATCCGCCACATCTTCTTCCTCAGAAGTATCCCCGTAATAAAGTAGTAAATGTTTCACATTAAACACATCAGAACAACGAACGTGTCTCGTTCGTTTTAAACGATAAGCATTTGAGTTTATTTTCTCCACAATTTCCACGGGTCCAATCTTTTTAGCCGATAACTTGTTGTAGTCCCCAACAGAAAAAGATCTTTTGTCAAAACAGACCAGACAAATCACCTTCTTCAAACTCAAAATGTCTTCGCTTTTGATCAGCAGCTTGCTTGTACTTTGAATTGGCTCGAACAAGGTTTTCGTGCACATCTTTGTGAATATCATGTAACCCTTCAAAAAAATCCTTCACCTTTTTGGGTACAGAAAAAGGAACAGGGGGTGACATCAGGTCAAGGGGTCCTCATGGCTGAGCAGAATAAACCACTTAAAAAGGACTAAACCCGGTACTTCGATTGGCAGCATGATTATGAGCAAACTAAGCTTGACATAACTTTTGATCCCAAGACTTCACATGATCACCCACAAGACATCGTAAAAGAATACCAAGGGACCGATTAACAACTTCCGTTTGCCCATCCGTTTGAGTTTGATAGGCACTACTGAAGTTAAGTTGAGTGTTCACCATTTTCCATAGGCTTCGCCAAAAATGACTCAAGAAACGAGTATCCCGGTCAGAAACAATAGAAGATGGCAAACCATGCAAACGATAAACATCCCGGAAGAATAATTGAGCCACATTAACTGCATCTTTCGTCTTCTTGCAAGGGATAAAGTGCACCATCTAGGAGAACCGATCAACAACAATAAAGATCGAATCGTTACCCCTCTGAGTCCGAGGTAACCCCAACACAAAATCCATACTAATGTCAGTCCAAGGCTTTGAAGGGACTGGTAAAGGCATATAGAGACCCGCATTAGTAACAGTGCCATTTGACACAGGGGCCAAACCGCCGTAGGCAGTTTACCACAATGTGCTCCTCGTCTGAAGCTTCGATTTGACAGGTAATGGGCCTGAAACGGAGCTTCATGGGCCAAGTTATGCCCGTTTTCGTGGATAACCCTTTGTTGCGCGATCTTGGGCCTCCAGAAACATAATAGCCCGGTCTTCAATACTTGGGCCCACATCATCCCCCCTGGATAGAGAAAATTCGACCTCGAATCCGCGACATCTTCATCCTCAGAAGTGTCCCCGTAATAAGGTAGTAAATGCTTCACATTAAACACATAAGAACAACGAACGTTACTCCGTAGTTTTAAACGATAAGCATTTGAGTTTATTTTCTCCACAATTTCCACGGGTCCAATTTTTTTTGCCGATAACATGTTGTAGTCCCCAACAGAAAAATGATCTTTTGTCAAAACAGCCAAGACAAAATCACCTTCTTCAAACTCAAAATGTCTTCGCTTTTGATCAGCAGCTTGCTTGTACTTTGAATTGGCTCGAACCAGGTTTTCGTGCACATCTTTGTGAATATCATGTAACCCTTCAAAAAAATCCTTCAATTTTTTGGGTACAGAAAAAGGAACAGGGGGTGACATCAGGTCAAGGTGTCCCCATGGCTGAGCAGAATAAACCACTTGAAAAGGACTAAACCCGGTACTTCGATTGGCAGCATGATTATGAGCAAACTCAGCTTGACATAACTTTTGATCCCAAGACTTCACATGATCATCCACAAGACATCGTAAAAGATTACCAAGGGACCGATTAACAACTTCCGTTTGCCCATCCGTTTGAGTTTGATAGGCACTGCTGAAGTTAAGTTCAGTGTTCACCATTTTCCATAGGCTGCGCCAAATATGACTCAAGAAACGAGTATCCCGGTCAGAAACAATAGAAGATGGCAAACCATGCAAACGATAAACATCCCGGAAGAACAATTGAGCCACATTAACTGCATCTGTCGTCTTCTTGCAAGGAATAAAGTGCACCATCTTGGAGAACCGATCAACAACAACAAAGATCGAATCGTTACTCCTCTAAGTCCGAGGTAACCCCAACACAAAATCCATACTAATGTCAACCCAAGGCTTTGAAGGGACTCGTAAAGGCAAATAGAGACCCACATTAGTAGCAGTGCCCTTTGAGTTAGGGGCCGCCACAATGTGCTCCTCGTCTCAAGCTTCGATTTGACAGGTAATGGGCCTGAAACGGAGCTTCGTGGGCCAAGTTATGCCTGTTTTCGTGGGCCACCCTTTGTTGCTCGATCTTGGGCCTCCAGAAACATAATAGCCCGGACTTCAATACTTGGGCCCACATCATTCCCCCCTGGATAGAAAAAATTCGACCTCGAATCCGCCACATCTTCATCCTCATAAGTGTCCCCGTAATAAGGTAGTAAATGTTTCACATTAAACACATCAGAACAACGAACGTGACTCGGTAGTTTTAAACGATAAGCATTTGAGTTTATTTTCTCCACAATTTCCACGGGTACAATATTTTTAGCCGATAACTTGTTTTAGTCCCCAACAGAAAAACGATCTTTTATCAAAACAGCCCAGACAAAATCACCTTCTTCAAACTCAACATGTCTTCGCTTTTGATCAGCAGCTTGCTTGTACTTTGAATTGGCTCGAACAAGGTTTTCGTGCACATCTTTGTGAATATCATGTAACCTTTCAAAAAAATCCTTCACCTTTTTGGGTACAGAAAAAGGAACAAGGGGTGACATCAGGTCAAGGGGTCCTCATGGCTGAGCAGAATAAACCACTTGAAAAGGACTAAACCCGGTACTTCGATTGGCAGCATGATTATGAGCAAACTAAGCTTGACATAACTTTTGATCCTAAGACTTCACATGATCACCCACAAGACATCGTAAAAGATTACCAAGGGACCGATTAACAACTTCTGTTTGCCCATCCGTTTGAGTTTGATAGGCACTACTGAAGTTAAGTTGAGTGTTCACCATTTTCCATAGGCTTCGCCAAAAATAACTCAAGAAACGAGTATCCCGGTCAGAAACAATAGAAGATGGCAAACCATGCAAACGATAAACATCCCGGAAGAATAATTGAGCCACATTAACTGCATCTTTCGTCTTCTTGCAAGGGATAAGGTGCACCATCTAGGAGAACCGGTAAACAACAACAAAGATCGAATCGTTACCCCTCTGAGTCCGTGGTAACCCCAACACAAAATCCATACTAATGTCAGTCCAAGGCTTTGAAAGGACTGGTAAAGGCATATAGAGACCCGCATTAGTAGCAGTGCCATTTGACACAGGGGCCAAACCGCCGTAGGCAGTTTACCACAATGTGCTCCTCGTCTGAAGCTTCGATTTGACAGGTAATGGGCCTGAAACGGAGCTTCATGGGCCATGTTATGCCCGTTTTCGTGGATAACCCTTTGTTGCGCGATCTTGGGCCTCCAGAAACATAATAGCCCGGTCTTCAATACTTAGGCCCACATCATCCCCCCTGGATAGAGAAAATTCGACCTCGAATCCGCGACATCTTCATCCTCAGAAGTGTCCCCGTAATAAGGTAGTAAATGCTTCACATTAAACACATAAGAACAACGAACGTTACTCGGTAGTTTTAAACGATAAGCATTTGTGTTTATTTTCTCCACAATTTCCACGGGTCCAATTTTTTTTGCCGATAACATGTTGTAGTCCCCAACAGAAAAATGATCTTTTGTCAAAACAGCCAAGACAAAATCACCTTCTTCAAACTCAAAATGTCTTCGCTTTTGATCAGCAGCTTGCTTGTACTTTGAATTGGCTCGAACCAGGTTTTCGTGCACATCTTTGTGAATATCATGTAACCCTTCAAAAAAATCCTTCACCTTTTTGGGTACAGAAAAAGGAACAGGGGGTGACATCAGGTCAAGGGGTCCCCATGGCTGAGCAGAATAAACCACTTGAAAAGGACTAAACCCGGTACTTCGATTGGCAGCATGATTATGAGCAAACTCAGCTTGACATAACTTTTGATCCCAAGACTTCACATGATCATCCACAAGACATCGTAAAAGATTACCAAGGGACCGATTAACAACTTCCGTTTGCCCATCCGTTAGAGTTTGATAGGCACTGCTGAAGTTAAGTTCAGTGTTCATCATTTTCCATAGGCTGCGCCAAATATGACTCAAGAAACGAGTATCCCGGTCAGAAACGATAGAAGATGGCAAACCATGCAAACGATAAACATCCCGGAAGAACAATTGAGCCACATTAACTGCATCTGTCGTCTTCTTGCAAGGAATAAAGTGCACCATCTTGGAGAACCGATCAATAACAACAAAGATCGAATCGTTACCCCTCTAAGTCCGAGGTAACCCCAACACAAAATCCATACTAATGTCAACCCAAGGCTTTGAAGGGACTAGTAAAGGCATATAGAGACCCACATTAGTAGCAGTGCCCTTTGAGTTAGGGGCCGCCACAATGTGCTCCTCGTCTCAAGCTTCGATTTGACAAGTAATGGGCCTGAAACGGAGCTTCGTGGGCCATGTTATGCCCGTTTTCGTGGGCCACCCTTTGTTGCGCGATCTTGGGCCTCCAGAAACATAATAGCCCGGTCTTCAATACTTGGGCCCACATCATTCCCCCCTGGATAGAAAAAATTCGACCTCGAATCCGCCACATCTTCATCCTTAGAAGTGTCCTCGTAATAAGGTAGTAAATGTTTCACATTAAACACATCAGAACAACGAACGTGACTCGGTAGTTTTAAACGATACCATTTGAGTTTATTTTCTCCACAATTTCCACGGGTCCAATCTTTTTAGCCGATAACTTGTTGTAGTCCCCAACAGAAAAACGATCTTTTGTCAAAACAGCCCAGACAAAATCACCTTCTTCAAACTCAACATGTCTTAGCTTTTGATCAGCAGCTTGCTTGTACTTTGAATTGGCTCGAACCAGGTTTTCATGCACATCTTTGTGAATATCATGTAACCCTACAACAAAATCCTTCACAATTTTGGGTACAGAATCAGGAACAGAGGGTGACATCAGGTCAAGGGGTCCCCTTTGCTAAGCAGAATAAACCACCTGAAAAGGACTAAACCCTGTACATCGATTGGCAGCATGATTATGAGCAAACTCAGCTTGACATAACTTTTGATCCCAAGACACAACATGATCACCCACAAGACATCGTAAAAGATTAACAAGGGACCGATTAACAACTTCCGTTTCGCCATCCGTTTGAGTTTGATAGGCACTACTTAAGTTAAGTTGAGTGTTCACCATTTTCCATAGGCTGCGCCAAAAATAACTCAAGAAATGAGTATCCCGGTCAGAAACAAAAGAAGATGGCAAACCATGCAAACGATAAACATCTCGGAAGAATAATTGAGCCACATTAACTGCATCTGTCGTCTTCTTTCAAGGAATAAAGTGCACCATCTTGGAGAACCGATCAACAACAAAAAAGGTCGACGTTACCCCTCTGAGTCCGAGGTAACCCCAACACAAAATCCATACTAATGTTTGCTCCTCGTCTCAAGCTTCGATTTGACTGGTAATGGACCTGAAACGGAGTATCGTGGGCCAAGTTATGCCCGTTTTCGTGGGCCACCCTTTGTTGCGCGATCTTGGGCCTCCAGAAACATAATAGCCCGGTCTTCAATACTTGGGCCCACATCATTCCCCCCTGGATAGAAAAATTCGACCTCGAATCCGCCACATCTTCATCCTCAGAAGTGTCCCCGTAATAAGGTAGTAAATATTTCACATTAAACACATCAGAACAACGAACGTGACTCGGTAGTTTTAAACGATAAGCATTTGAGTTTATTTTCTCCACAATTTCCACGGGTCCAATCTTTTACGCCGATAACTTGTTGTAGTCCCCAACAGAAAAACGATCTTTTGTCAAAACAGCCCAGACAAAATCACCTTCTTCAAACTCAACATGTCTTCGCTTTTGATCAGTAGCTTGCTTGTATATTGAATTGGCTCGAACCAGGTTGTTATCCACATTTTTGTGAATATCATGTAACCCTTCAACAAAATCCTTCACCTTTTTGGGTACAGAACCAGGAACAGGCGGTGACATCAGGTCAAGGGGTCCTCGTGGCTGAGCAGAATAAACCACCAGAAAAGGACTAAACCCGGTACTTCGATTGGCAGCATGATTATGAGCAAACTCAGCTTGACATAACTTTTGATCCCAAGACTTCACATGATCACCCACAAGACATCGTAAAAGATTACCAAGGAACCGATTAACAACTTCCGTTTGCCCATCCGTTTGAGTTTGATAGGGATTACTGAAGTTAAGTTGAGTGTTCACCATTTTCCATAGGCTGCGCCAAAAATGACTCATGAAACGAGTATCCCGGTCAGAAAGAATAGAAGATGGCAAACCATGCAAACGATAAACATCCCGGAAGAATAATTGAGCCACATTAACTGCATCTGTCATCTTCTTGCAAGGAATAAAGTGCACCATCTTGGAGAACTGATCAACAACAACAAAGGTCGAATCGTTACCCCTCTGAGTCCGAGGTAACCCCACCACAAAATCCATACTAATGTCAGTCCAAGGCTTGGAAGGGACTGGTAAAGGCATATAGAGACCCGCATTAGTAGCAGTGCCCTTTGAGACAGGGGCCAAACCGCAGTAAGCAGTTTGCCACATTGTGCTCCTCGTCTCAAGCTTCGATTTGACTGGTAATGAGACTGAAACGGAGCTTCGTGGGCTAAGTTATGCCCGTTTTCGTGGGCCACGCTTTGTTGCGCGATCTTGGGCCTCCAGAAACATAATAGCCCGGTCTTCAATACTTGGGACCACATCATTCTCCCCTGGATAAACAAATTCGACCCTGAATCCACCACATCTTCATCCTCAAAAGTGTCCCCGTAATAAGGTAGTAAATGCTTCACATTAAACACATCAGAACAACGAACGTGACTCGGTAGTTTTAAACGATAAGCATTTGAGTTTATTTTCTCCACAATTTCCACGGGTCCAATATTTTTAGCCGATAACTTGTTGTACTCCCCAACAGAAAAACGATCTTTTGTAAAAACAGCCCAGACAAAATCACTTTCTTCAAACTCAACATGTCTTCGCTTTTGATCAGTAGCTTGCTTGTACTTTGAATTGGCTCGAACCAGGTTGTCATGCACATTTTTGTGAATATCGTGTAACCCTTCAACAAAATCCTTCACCTTTTTTGGTACAGAACCAGGAACAGGGGTGACATCAGGTCAACGGGTCCCCATGGCTGAGCAGAATAAACCACCTGAAAAGGACTAAACCCGGTACTTCAATTGGCAGCATGATTATGAGCAAACTTAGCTTGACATAACTTTTGATCCCAAGACTTCACATGATCACCCACAAGACATCGTAAAAGATTACCAAGGAACCGATTAACAACTTCTGTTTGCCCATCCGTTTGAGTTTGATAGACACTACTGAAGTTAAGATGAGTGTTCACCATTTTCCATAGGCTTCGCCAAAAATGACTCAAGAAACGAGTATCCCGGTCAGAAACAATAGAAGATGGCAAACAATGCAAACGATAAACTTCCCGGAAGAATAATTGAGCCACATTAACTGCATCTGTTGTCTTTTTGCAAGGAATAAAGTGCACCATCTTGGAGAACCGATCAACAACAACAAAGATCGAATCGTTACCCCTCTGAGTCCGAGGTAACCCCAACACAAATTCCTTACTAATGTCAGTCCAAGGCTTTGAAGGGACTGGTAAAGGCATATAGAGACCCGCATTAGTAGCATTGCCCTTTGAGACAGGGGCCGCCACAATGTGCTCCTCGTCTCAAGCTTCGATTTGACTGGTAATGGGCCTAAAACGGAGCTTCGTGGGCCATGTTATGCCCGTTTTCGTGGGCCACCCTTTGTTGCGCGATCTTGGGCCTCCAGAAACATAATAGCCCGGTCTTCAATACTTGGGCCCACATCATTCCCCCCTGGATAGAAAAAATTCGACCTCGAATCCGCCACATCTTCATCCTTAGAAGTGTCCTCGTAATAAGGTAGTAAATGTTTCACATTAAACACATCAGAACAACGAACGTGACTCGGTAGTTTTAAACGATACCATTTGAGTTTATTTTCTCCACAATTTCCACGGGTCCAATCTTTTTAGCCGATAACTTGTTGTAGTCCCCAACAGAAAAACGATCTTTTGTCAAAACAGCCCAGACAAAATCACCTTCTTCAAACTCAACATGTCTTAGCTTTTGATCAGCAGCTTGCTTGTACTTTGAATTGGCTCGAACCAAGTTTTCATGCACATCTTTGTGAATATCATGTAACCCTACAACAAAATCCTTCACAATTTTGGGTACAGAACCAGGAACAGAGGGTGACATCAGGTCAAGGGGTCCCCTTTGCTAAGCAGAATAAACCACCTGAAAAGGACTAAACCCTGTACATCGATTGGCAGCATGATTATGAGCAAACTCAGCTTGACATAACTTTTGATCCCAAGACACAACATGATCACCCACAAGACATCGTAAAAGATTAACAAGGGACCGATTAACAACTTCCGTTTCGCCATCCGTTTGAGTTTGATAGGCACTACTTAAGTTAAGTTGAGTGTTCACCATTTTCCATAGGCTGCGCCAAAAATAACTCAAGAAATGAGTATCCCGGTCAGAAACAAAAGAAGATGGCAAACCATGCAAACGATAAACATCTCGGAAGAATAATTGAGCCACATTAACTGCATCTGTCGTCTTCTTTCAAGGAATAAAGTGCACCATCTTGGAGAACCGATCAACAACAAAAAAGGTCGACGTTACCCCTCTGAGTCCGAGGTAACCCCAACACAAAATCCATACTAATGTTTGCTCCTCGTCTCAAGCTTCGATTTGACTGGTAATGGACCTGAAACGGAGTATCGTGGGCCAAGTTATGCCCGTTTTCGTGGGCCACCCTTTGTTGCGCGATCTTGGGCCTCCAGAAACATAATAGCCCGGTCTTCAATACTTGGGCCCACATCATTCCCCCCTGGATAGAAAAATTCGACCTCGAATCCGCCACATCTTCATCCTCAGAAGTGTCCCCGTAATAAGGTAGTAAATATTTCACATTAAACACATCAGAACAACGAACGTGACTCGGTAGTTTTAAACGATAAGCATTTGAGTTTATTTTCTCCACAATTTCCACGGGTCCAATCTTTTACGCCGATAACTTGTTGTAGTCCCCAACAGAAAAACGATCTTTTGTCAAAACAGCCCAGACAAAATCACCTTCTTCAAACTCAACATGTCTTCGCTTTTGATCAGTAGCTTGCTTGTATATTGAATTGGCTAGAACCAGGTTGTTATCCACATTTTTGTGAATATCATGTAACCCTTCAACAAAATCCTTCACCTTTTTGGGTACAGAACCAGGAACAGGCGGTGACATCAGGTCAAGGGGTCCTCGTGGCTGAGCAGAATAAACCACCAGAAAAGGACAAAACCCGGTACTTCGATTGGCAGCATGATTATGAGCAAACTCAGCTTGACATAACTTTTGATCCCAAGACTTCACATGATCACCCACAAGACATCGTAAAAGATTACCAAGGAACCGATTAACAACTTCCGTTTGCCCATCCGTTTGAGTTTGATAGGGATTACTGAAGTTAAGTTGAGTGTTCACCATTTTCCATAGGCTGCGCCAAAAATGACTCATGAAACGAGTATCCCGGTCAGAAAGAATAGAAGATGGCAAACCATGCAAACGATAAACATCCCGGAAGAATAATTGAGCCACATTAACTGCATCTGTCATCTGCTTGCAAGGAATAAAGTGCACCATCTTGGAGAACTGATCAACAACAACAAAGGTCGAATCGTTACCCCTCTGAGTCCGAGGTAACCCCACCACAAAATCCATACTAATGTCAGTCCAAGGCTTGGAAGGGACTGGTAAAGGCATATAGAGACCCGCATTAGTAGCAGTGCCCTTTGAGACAGGGGCCAAACCGCAGTAAGCAGTTTGCCACATTGTGCTCCTCGTCTCAAGCTTCGATTTGACTGGTAATGAGCCTGAAACGGAGCTTCGTGGGCCAAGTTATGCCCGTTTTCGTGGGCCACCCTTTGTTGCGCGATCTTGGGCCTCCAGAAACATAATAGCCCGGTCTTCAATACTTGGGACCACATCATTCTCCCCTGGATAAACAAATTCGACCCTGAATCCACCACATCTTCATCCTCAAAAGTGTCCCCGTAATAAGGTAGTAAATGCTTCACATTAAACACATCAGAACAACGAACGTGACTCGGTAGTTTTAAACGATAAGCATTTGAGTTTATTTTCTCCACAATTTCCACGGGTCCAATATTTTTAGCCGATAACTTGTTGTACTCCCCAACAGAAAAACGATCTTTTGTAAAAACAGCCCAGACAAAATCACCTTCTTCAAACTCAACATGTCTTCGCTTTTGATCAGTAGCTTGCTTGTACTTTGAATTGGCTCTAACCAGGTTGTCATGCACATTTTTGTGAATATCGTGTAACCCTTCAACAAAATCCTTCACCTTTTTTGGTACAGAACCAGGAACAGGGGGTGACATCAGGTCAACGGGTCCCCATGGCTGAGCAGAATAAACCACCTGAAAAGGACTAAACCCGGTACTTCAATTGGCAGCATGATTATGAGCAAACTTAGCTTGACATAACTTTTGATCCCAAGACTTCACATGATCACCCACAAGACATCGTAAAAGATTACCAAGGAACCGATTAACAACTTCCGTTTGCCCATCCGTCTGAGTTTGATAGACACTACTGAAGTTAAGATGAGTGTTCACCATTTTCCATAGGCTGCGCCAAAAATGACTCAAGAAACGAGTATCCCGGTCAGAAACAATAGAAGATGGCAAACAATGCAAACGATAAACTTCCCGGAAGAATAATTGAGCCACATTAACTGCATCTGTTGTCTTTTTGCAAGGAATAAAGTGCACCATCTTGGAGAACCGATCAACAACAACAAAGATCGAATCGTTACCCCTCTGAGTCCGAGGTAACCCCAACACAAATTCCTTACTAATGTCAGTCCAAGGCTTTGAAGGGACTGGTAAAGGCATATAGAGACCCGCATTAGTAGCATTGCCCTTTGAGACAGGGGCCGCCACAATGTGCTCCTCGTCTCAAGCTTCGATTTGACTGGTAATGGGCCTAAAACGGAGCTTCGTGGGCCATGTTATGCCCGTTTTCGTGGGCCACCCTTTGTTGCGCGATCTTGGGCCTCCAGAAACATAATAGCCCGGTCTTCAATACTTGGGCCCACATCATTCCCCCCTGGATAGAAAAAATTCGACCTCGAATCAGCCACATCTTCATCCTTAGAAGTGTCCTCGTAATAAGGTAGTAAATGTTTCACATTAAACACATCAGAACAACGAACGTGACTCGGTAGTTTTAAACGATACCATTTGAGTTTATTTTCTCCACAATTTCCACGGGTCCAATCTTTTTAGCCGATAACTTGTTGTAGTACCCAACAGAAAAACGATCTTTTGTCAAAACAGCCCAGACAAAATCACCTTCTTCAAACTCAACATGTCTTAGCTTTTGATCAGCAGCTTGCTTGTACTTTGAATTGCCTCGAACCAGGTTTTCATGCACATCTTTGTGAATATCATGTAACCCTACAACAAAATCCTTCACAATTTTGGGTACAGAACCAGGAACAGAGGGTGACATCAGGTCAAGGGGTCCCCTTTGCTAAGCAGAATAAACCACCTGAAAAGGACTAAACCCGGTACATCGATTGGCAGCATGATTATGAGCAAACTCAGCTTGACATAACTTTTGATCCCAAGACACAACATGATCACCCACAAGACATCGTAAAAGATTAACAAGGGACCGATTAACAACTTCCGTTTCGCCATCCGTTTGAGTTTGATAGGCACTACTTAAGTTAAGTTGAGTGTTCACCATTTTCCATAGGCTGCGCCAAAAATAACTCAAGAAATGAGTATCCCAGTCAGAAACAAAAGAAGATGGCAAACCATGCAAACGATAAACATCTCGGAAGAATAATTGAGCCACATTAACTGCATCTGTCGTCTTCTTTCAAGGAATAAAGTGCACCATCTTGGAGAACCGATCAACAACAAAAAAGGTCGACGTTACCCCTCTGAGTCCGAGGTAACCCCAACACAAAATCCATACTAATGTTTGCTCCTCGTCTCAAGCTTCGATTTGACTGGTAATGGACCTGAAACGGAGTATCGTGGGCCAAGTTATGCCCGTTTTCGTGGGCCACCCTTTGTTGCGCGATCTTGGGCCTCCAGAAACATAATAGCCCGGTCTTCAATACTTGGGCCCACATCATTCCCCCCTGGATAGAAAAATTCGACCTCGAATCCGCCACATCTTCATCCTCAGAAGTGTCCCCGTAATAAGGTAGTAAATATTTCACATTAAACACATCAGAACAACGAACGTGACTCGGTAGTTTTAAACGATAAGCATTTGAGTTTATTTTCTCCACAATTTCCACGGGTCCAATCTTTTACGCCGATAACTTGTTGTAGTCCCCAACAGAAAAACGATCTTTTGTCAAAACAGCCCAGACAAAATCACCTTCTTCAAACTCAACATGTCTTCGCTTTTGATCAGTAGCTTGCTTGTATATTGAATTGGCTCGAACCAGGTTTTCGTGCACATCTTTGTGAATATCATGTAACCCTTCAAAAAAATCCTTCACCTTTTTGGGTACAGAAAAAGTAACAGGGGGTGACATCAGGTCAAGGGGTCCCCATGGCTGAGCAGAATAAACCACTTGAAAAGGACTAAACCCGGTACTTCGATTGGCAGCATGATTATGAGCAAACTCAGCTTGACATAACTTTTGATCCCAAGACTTCACATGATCTCCCACAAGACATCGTAAAAGATTACCAAGGGACCGATTAACAACTTCCATTTGCCCATCCGTTTGAGTTTGATAGGGCTTACTGAAGTTAAGGTGAGTGTTCACCATTTTCCATAGTCTGCGCCAAAAATGACTCATGAAACGAGTATCCCGGTCAGAAACAATAGAAGATGGCAAACCATGCAAACGATAAACATCCCGGAAGAATAATTGAGCCACATTAACTGGATCTGTCGCCTTCTTGCAAGGAATAAAGTGCACCATCATGGAGAACCGATCAACAAGAACAAAGATCGAATCGTTACCCCTCTGAGTCCGAGGTAACCCCAACACCAAATCCATACTAATGTCAGTCCAAGGCTTTGAAGGTATGGGTAAAGGCATATAGAGACCCGCATTAGTAGCAGTGCCCTTTGAGACAGGGTTTGCCACAATGTGCTCCTCGTCTCAAGCTTCGATTCGACTGGTAATGGGCCTGAAACAGAGCTTCGTGGGCCAAGTTATGCCCGTTTTCGTGGGCCACCCTTTGTTGCGCGATCTTGGGCCTCCAGAAACAAAATAGCCCGGTCTTCAATACTTGGGCCCACATCATTTCCCCCTGGATAGAAAAAATTCGACCTCGAATCCGCCACATCTTCATCCTCAGAAGTGTCCCCGTAATAAGTTAGTAAATGCTTCACATTAAACACATCAGAACAACGAACGTGACTCGGTAGTTTTAAACGTTAAGCATTTGAGTTTATTTTCTCCACAATTTCCACGGGTCCAATCTTTTTAGCCGATAACTTGTTGTAGTCCCCAACAGAAAAGATCTTTTGTTAAAACAGGCCAGACAAAATCACCTTCTTCAAACTCAACATGTCTTCGCTTTTGATCAGTAGCTTGCTTATACTTTGAATTGGCTCGAACCAGGTTTTCATGCACATCTTTGTGAATATCATGTAACCCTTCAACAAAATCCTTCACCTTTTTGGGTACAGAACCAGGAACAGGGGGTGACATCAGGTCAAGGGGTCCCCGTGGCTGAGGAGAATAAACCACCTGAAATGGATTAAACCCGGTACTTCGATTAGCAGCATGATTATGAGCAAACTCAGCTTGATAAAACTTTTGATCCCAAGATTTCACATGATCACCCACAAGACATCGTAAAAGATTACCAAGGGACCGATTAACAACTTTCGTTTGCCCATCCGTGTGAGGGTGATTGGCACTACTGAAGTTAAGTTGAGTGTTCACCATATTCCATAGGCTGCGCCATAAATGACTCAATAAATGAGTATCCCGGTCAGAAACAATAGAAGATGGCAAACCTTGCAAAGGATAAACATCCCGCAAGAATAATTGAGCCACATTAACTTCATCTGTCGTCTTCTTGCAAGGAATAAAGTGCACCATCTTGGAGAACCAATCAACAACAACAAAGATCGAATCGTTACCCCTCTGAGTCCGAGGTAACCCCAACATAAAATCCATACTAATGTCAGTCCAAGGCTTTGAAGGGACTGGTAAAGGCATATAGAGACCCGCATTAGTAGCAGCGCCCTTTGAGACAGGGGCCAAACTGCCATAGGGAGTTTGCCACAATGTGCTCCTCGTCTCAAGCTTCGATTTGACTGGTAATGGGCCTGAAACGGAGCTTCGTGGGCCAAGTTATGCCCGTTTTCGTGGGCCACCCTTTGTTGGGCGATCTTGGGCCTCCAGAAACATATTAGCCCGGTCTTCAATACTTGGGTCCACATCATTCCCCCCTGGATAGAAAAAATTCGACCTCGAATCCGCCACATCTTCATCCTCAGAAGTGTTGTAACGATTCCGACGAAACCAGGGATACCCTAACCGGTAGACGATAGTTACGTCATATTTAATGTCGGGTACATGAGTTACCATGGTAATTATACAAGAATACATTGTTCACTGTATTGATTGTACGTGAATATATAATTCATCGTATTGAATATGCGATTAATCGATCGATAATTATTGAAACCCGAACGAATCGAGGGTTCAATTATAGACGATATCAATAATATTTAGTGATTTTACGAAGCATTAATGCTTCGGGATAAGTAAAGTACGGCACAGAAAAAGAATTTCGATTTAATGGTACGTCGGTACATTAAACGAAACCTTTAATACCAAACCGAGCAAGAGACAATCGATCAAGCCGAAAAAGATGCGCAATTATTAATGACATGGTGTTTTTAGTTAATGGAAGTCATGGTTTAAGTTTTTAAAGTTTTTAAATCGGTTTTATATAAATTTCATTTTTAAGCCGAAAAACGACCGTTTTAGCCTCGTTTTAAGCCGAATTAGACATTTAACCGAAAAACCAACTGAACCAGATTATCCAAAACATTATCCGGATTACGGGAATCCAATTGTGTGGCCTAGAATGGGGAGTTGGGTCCCACCCCACCCCCCTCATTAATCCGATCGGAATGGGGAAGAATCCCCTAGGCTTCATTTCTTTTTTTCAACAACACTCCCATGTTCTTCAATTCTCTCTCAAGATCATGATCCAAAACCGAGATTTTGTAACAAGAAAACAAGGTAAAGAACCGAGTTAATCACGTGTTCATCTTCGTTTCTTGAGTTTGTTTGCAAGAAAAAGAGGTTTCAAAGATGAAAACCGATTCCTACATAATCAAGTGATGTATACGGGTTATACAAGGGATCTTGGTCCAAGAAAGGAGTTAAACGAACCAAAAACGAATTTTTACGGTTTAAATCTTTGTTTTTGAATCATAACCGAAACTATAGTGTAAGAGGCTTGATCGTGAGTGTAACTTGCTTGGTATTGTGGTATGTTGGTTGTAGGTTCTGTGTTTAGTGGTAGATAAGGCGGAAAGACGAGTTTGTAGCTTGTAGTGACGGAAAACGAAAGGTATATTCGGTTTATGTTCGGTTTTGGAGTTTTTTGACAGATTGTTGATGGTTTAGAGTTAGGTCGTGAAATTTTACAGAGGTGTTAAATACATGGAAATTTGAGTTCTGTGAATTTTTGGTAATTTTTGGACAAAGGATGAATATTTGGTGAATTTAATGCTCGGTTTTGGCCAAAAATGGTGAAAAATAGTTAAATATCATGAAAATTCTGGAAAATTGCAGATAAGCTTTTTATATCATGTAAAAGTCACACACAAAATTTTAGGTCAGTTGGAGAAGTCTAAGTAGGCTTTCCGGTTAAACGAGTTTTTGAGGGTTTCCTTGACATATCATGTAAAAGATGTTTCTCTTGTTTTACATTAGAACTGGTCATGTCATAACTTCGGGTATTCGGACGAGTCCGCTTGTTTTGAGGGTTTCCTTGCATTCTTGTCCCATAATCAGTTCGTTTTAAACTTGTTGTTTCCCCTGGCATCCTTATCACTCCACTTCTCATCAGATCAAAAGTAACGACACCCGTTTGAGATACAGCACTTTCTAATGTCGGGTGGGCAACTGAATTCACTATACTTCTCACAGCAGGGGTCAGTCCCCAAATATAACGTTCAATTCGCTTCGCTTCCGGTGTAACTAACCATGGAACTAAGCGGGACAGTTCGTTAAAATGATTCGTGTATCCCACATGGTCCGCTCCTTTCATTTCCAGATTCCATAACTCGTGTTCCAACCTCTGAATCTCACTTTTAGGACAAAAATGCTCTAGCATGAGGGTTTTTAATTCAGTCCATGACATACGATTAATAGCATCTTGTCCCCTTATTTGGACTACCGTGTTCCACCACATCAGCGCTTGGTCTAGAAACATACTGGTAGCAAATCTGACCACGCGGTTCGGTGGACACTCACTGATATTAATTACTGATTCGGTCTTTTCTATCCATTTAACCAGCCTGCTAGGTCCTTCAATACCCTTAAAATCAATCGGTTTACAGGATGTAAATTGTTTGTATGAGTACTCCTGACGCGGGGGTTCTCGGTTATTATTATTATTATTATCGGTATTGGTCCGAGTATTATCATTATTGGTTGTGTTAACAACCGGTACAGGGTTCGGGATATTATCAGGATGCACAACAGGTTCTGGGTTCCCAGTGACATTCATAGTTGGGAGAGTGTTATTATTATTTATGACATTATCAGTATTCACCGGGGTAGTAACACCCGGGGCTACATTAGTGTCCGGCGGAGGTGTATTAATAGTGGCCGTGGTGGTGCTCGTAGGTTGATTAACAGTATTGTTAGCACGTATGCCTGCAGTGACTTGTGTTACAATTGTTGGTATCACTGCTTGTAGTTGACGAGCAATCATTGCGGCCACTTCCGCCTCAGACAAAGGGTTTGTTTTCTTCGGGGCCATTCTATAGAATAATCAATTATATAATAATCAATATTGTTTCACTATGATCAACACAACTTTACGATATTACACTTTCACAACACATAACTATGCCAAAGAAAACACGTTTGTATTAATTATAATCATTACTGTACATATGCATCCAAAATTAGCGCATAGGCTTAACCTGGTATAGGCCAGCGCTTGTATATGCGTATCAAAATTTGTCACTAAGTGACATGTAGACTTAACCCGATAAGGGCCAGTGCTTGAAATAGTACTAAACCACAAACAACTCCCAAGTCAGCCCAACACGCTGTAACAAAATGCTGCCTGGGATATCAAAAGACTATATACATAAGACTAGATTACTATGTCCTATCCATTCTTTGCAACATGGAGCCACAACCAAACAACAGCAGCCACTAGGGCCGCATTAACTGCTAAGCATACCCCCAGTAGTATCATCGCTCGATCCTGACGCCCGTGGCTATGAGCACTGGATCTTTGCACAATTCTGATTTCTTGCTGCATGTACCACATGTGATCTTGCATATCATGTCTATGATGGTTTAGGTTATTTATAGAATGTGATTGGTCTAAAAGCTGATCAGTTGCTAAACCAAACCATGCTGAATCAGAATGACGAGGTGGCTCGGGTACCGGGGCGGGTAAACCCCAAGTAGGAATAGGTATCTCAGTGACCTGGACACGTGATGTTTCTCCCCTATGGTATGTAGATCGAGGTGGGGAAAAGGTGTGCTCAGGTGGACGCACTGAAATGCGAGCGGTCTGACGGTTTCTAATAGTGGGTGGGGGTACTGGTGTATGCTGTACAGGTGGAGTAGGGGATCTGGGTGCTCTAACAGGTGAATGATAAGCACTAGTAGCTCCCTGTCCTGCAACATTCCTAGGGGATTCCCTAGGGGGGTAGGTGTCACAACGGTAACCCGATAAGTCGGGTTGATCTGCGGGTACCTCGTTAGGAATTACCGCATCTGCACATTTTTCCATTTCCTCTGGTTCCTCCTCAGTTTCCTCTTCCGGATCCTCCTCCTCCTCCTCAGGCCCTGTTGGTAGGGTATTAGGTAAACGATCAGTAGATCTTGACATATTCCTGCACAATTGTTAGTAATAAGAATAATATCCTTCTATATTAATCATAGTAAAATACATGTAGGTATTTATACACATAAGCACAAATAATCGTTTATATACACAAATATTTATTTATTATTATATTTTATACACATATGTTGCTGTTTTTACCTATTCGATTGTTTATCGACTTCTTCTCGAATTTCCTCGTACAAACAAGTCTGTTATTACGTTCCGGACCATAATAACCCACTTGTCCATTCGCGTTCATCACGAGTATCATTCGTGTATATTATTTAATATTATTTTATTCCCAGAGTTAATCGAGCCTACGGTTATCTTAGGGTATCCTAAGGGACATCCTAATTCTTTATAACCAATGGCTCTGATACCAACTTCTGTCACACCCCGACTAGGTAGTTGCGTAAGCGTAATACGGGAATGTAACAGATAACACTGGTATCAACCACATTGTTTATAAAGAAATTCAACAGCTAAATTACATCATATTACATTGGTAGGTACTATGTTTACAAACTAGGTGAAAAACACATAACCGGTTTACGAGTTTCTTATTCAGTATTATATCAGCGTCTATTCACAGCTATTCAACTTTCCTTCTAACACCAAGCATGTAAGCAAATCATTCCACTTTTGCTTTACCTGAAAAGCATGTTAAAACGGGTCAACTACGTCTAGTTGGTGAGTTTCAAGTTTCACGAGTATCAATGAAATCAGTTCACGAGTTCGTAAAGTTTACAGTGTGTATGTATATATGTCTATGTATGATGTATTATACTAAGCCACAAGTGAAACCGAAACGAGCTAAAACACATGGCCTCCACTGCCCATGCACTCCCGTTGGCATTTAACAGCCACTTTGCCCCAAGTATGTACTATGTCTAACACCACATAGCAGTATGTAAAAATATAATGACAATGTGCAACTGGGTTTACATATGTTCCGGCATACCCCTCCGGCTCTGTCAGTTGGGTTTGTCAAACCGATAGTACTATCCACACGTCACCGGCACGAAGTTAATCACTTGTGTTTGTGGGGACTTGTCAAGTGTTAGTACTTAGATAATCCACATCATCACATGTTTTCAAGTATATCAGTTTATGTAAACATGCTTTTCACCCCAAAAGTTCGTAAAACAGTTTAGAAAGTGGGGGTCGTGAAACTCACCTTATCGTAGTTCGCACAGAAATCACGTATCAATAAGTCAGATGCCTCGTTTATAGCCTGATTCCTATAAACGGTATCGTATCGTTATTACTAGTACAGTGTTCAAGCTAAGTCGGGCTGTATAGATAATCTGGGTATAGCTGTTAGGCCCAGAACATGACCATAGTCTTAGATTGTGACGTTGTATACTATGAAATGTTTAAAACTGGATTTGGCTCAGTTTCACCGTTTCCCGAGCCTAGCTCAGTTGATCGTTTATACGTTTCGGGATTAGGTAAGATCACATAAAACTTAAGTAAATATATTGATTGATAAAATGATTTGATTTATGAAAGAATTTTAAGGTTTCGGTGTCTGGTTTGATCGCAGGGTTCGTTTCCGTTTTCACACGGGTTTGATTATACAAAACGCGTACAATTCACCCGAATTGTCTGGAATTTTCGTAAAAAGTTTGTTCTTATCAATATCATTCAAAAATATGATATTTGGCCACTTTTGACATTTTGACATACCAGTCAGTCCGTTAAACACAAAACTGCCGGTTTCGTTAAAACAATTATAATTTAAATGTTTGATTAATCATAACTAAATATGTACTTATATATAAATTATGTAAATTTTTGTAAAAATACATTAAGACATGGAGAATTTTATAAAAATATTTTCAGAAATTTTATGATTAATTATTTATTTATAAAAATTCATTTAATAGGTTATAATCGTGTAATAAATGGCCCGTTTATATCAAACGACCTCCGAAAAATCCGATAATTTTTACAAATGGCCTCAATGTTATTACATAGCCCCTGCAAAATTTCCAGAACCAAACTCGTTTGACAAAATGCCTTTTTGTGCGTTTTTCGGCTGTTAAAATTCGGTTAAGCCATGATTGCACAAACCATACTTAGAAATTTCCAATGATTCCCAAACTTTACCAGTGATCTTACCATCACATATTAAACTCCAAAACCAAGTTTCATAATTATTCAATATGTTTAGCTATTTTTCCCAAATAAACGCTCATAAACGGAAATAAATTCACCAAATATTCTCCGTTTATCGAAAAATTACCAAATTTGAACAGAGACTCATTTATATGATCCCTAATGTTCCTGCAAGTTTTCACAAGCTAACAACAAGCACGTCACAACCTAATACTAAACAGCCCCTAAACGAGTATTACGGGTTTACCTTGTCGGTTTTTGATGAATTTTGCTAGTTTAAACGACTTTCCGGGTCTCGGGTTGCAAACTCAGTATATCTACATATCATATAACATCAAACCAAGCATAAATCATCCATGTAACAGCCTTGATAATTAGGGTTTCGGTTTTGGGTTCAAACCGAACTTTCTAACCGTAAAAACGTTGTATTCATGTTCTAATCCGCGTTTTTGACCAAAAAAGTATATGTTCCTGGTTTGTAAACATGTTTAACATCAAAACATGATTTTACTTGATTTTTAGGGTTTTTGGATGGTTAAACATGTTTAAAACTAACTAAAACATGTTTATATGTTAATTATATGAATCAAACTTGGTTAAATTTTCATAAAACTTGATCTTACCTTAGGGTTTTGAAGGGAAGTTGATAGAGCAGGGGTTGGAGCTGCTTGGACTTCAAATGTTTGTAAATTAGAATGAATAACAAAGTCTTAAGGAATAAGTTATGTATAAAAATGTGATGTGTGGTGGCTGTTCCGATCGGAATTCAAGAAGAGCCCATAATGGGCTGTTTTGGCCCATTACTCTAATTATACAAGCCCAAACATGAAAAGCCCACTTCAAATTTAGTTCGGGTTCGGTTTTTCGCAAGAAAATTAATTCGGGTGTGAGAAATAGCGCAAAAACGAGTGTTTTTCAGCTTATTTTTGTAAAATAAGAAAAACGTACTGACTCGTTGTAAAATTCCAAAATATTTTCACGGATTGCTTAGAACATGTCATATAAGTGTTTTATAAATCTTTTTCGGCTTAACGGATGCTACAATGCCTGTTTTGATATTAACGATTGCGTTTAAGCTTATAGCGTATCGATAAACGAAACCTTTTTTGTTTAAAGAGTTTTAAACGTACTGGGGCCTAAATATCAATATGTTAGCCTCTATAACATATATATAACTCGTATATGACCCCTCAGTATGTATACGGGTCATAATTAGTATCGGTCGGTTACTCGTTTAAGCACTACGAATTAACCGATTTATCGTTTACTTGTTACGTAATGAATATAGTATACCTCGTTTTGTCATGAATGTCACAGGTTTCGCTTGTGGGCTCAGCATAATTACATCGTGTTTCTGGGTTAACATTGCCCCCGGAATGAGTACAGTACTGGGTTAACAGTGTCCCCAGATAATACTATATTTTGATATGGATTTATCATGGTTTACTCAAATTGTGAAACTCACCAACTATTCGTAGTTGACCCGTTTTCTCAAATGCTTTTCAGGTACAATTAAGATGAAGTGCTTGCTTACGTGCTAAGTGCTTGATGTGTGTAAGATTTGCGTGCGGAATGTTAGGATACATTATAATAAATAGAATTATGTATCGTATTGTATGATGTGTATATCACCTAGACGGTAATGAAATACGAGATAATGTAATTTGAAGTATATTAATGTATTCGGTTTTTCTTTATAAACAATGTGGTTGATATCAGAGGTGTCTGTTGCATCCTGTTTACGTTTCCGCTGCGGTTGCGGGGTGTTACAAAAGTTGGTATCAGAGCCATTGGTTATAAAGATTTAGGATGTCTTTAAAAGATACCTAAAATATAACCAGTAGCTCAAGTACTATAGGATCTGAATATCAACTAATAAGTTATAGTGACGAGGTCTGGATGAACTTGGATGGACAAGTGAGTTATTATGGTCCGGAACATAATAACAGACTTGTCCGCACGAGAGAATTCAGGGGAAGTCACAGGAAACATTAATAGGTAAAAATGGCAACATATGTGTTAAGTATATAATATTATTTATGCGTGCTAATGTGTATATATATATATATATATATATATATATATATATGTGTGCATATCTTGTGGGTACAAGTATTGAGAAATAAGACCCGGATAAGGAACCGGGGGATGAAATAATAAAGGTACCGAGGATGCTGAAATTCCTAGAGCATCGGTTGATGATAAGCCTGACTTATCGGGCTATAATTATGATAGTACCAAGTTAGATCTCCTGTTTGACATTAACCAGAAATATCTAGTAACCGTCACTCCCAACCAAAATTGATAAATCCCTTACCCTACCAACACCGGTACCGTATATCCTAATAACCCCATATGTTCACCCGAACCGCCGACCCTCACGTACGGATGGACCTGTACCTGAACCCATTCTTATTCCATTAAGGTAAAAAGAAAATAATAATAATGATAATAATAAATTGATAAGAAATGAGTAGATAAAAATAATATATAGAAATATATATATGTATTTCTCACTCTCAAACCTATGAGAGGTACCACCTCCAGATCGAGAATTACCGATTTTAGCAAACCTAGAACGCCTGAGGACATTGACTGAGCAAGTGATAGAGTTTCCCATAATAGTAATTGATAATATTTGAAGGCAACATGGGTAGCGCGATTACCTTGAACCTTGCAACTCCCTATGTTAACCTTACATCCGTTAGATGCCTATACCCATATATACTCGAATAGAATGATCACCTATACACAAAGAGGTGTTGGAATCATTATAGCATAGTTGGTTATTCGTTCGTAGGTGGTATACTGTGTATGCCGGATATACGAATAAACACGGATATTATAACTCCGTGGTACGTAATCGTTTGGTGCGCACGGTGAGCATGTATCGGTTATGCTGACATGCAGAAGGATATTGAAATCAAGTATATTAAACATTAATCTTTGTTGAGAAAGATCTATATGTCGGTTGGTGACAAGGGTTATGAAACATATTTAAACGTTAACCGACGTCAGGTTAAGTCCATATGTTATTATACTTGTGGGACATTTATACTAGATACTGGTATGTGTAATATGTATGATAATATTTTGTGTGTATGTGTACCTGCTGTTATGATTGAACTGGTAACGAGTTATACGGTGAGATTAGTATTGATTACTGCGTACAGGATGAGTACGGCAGAATGACATAAAAAAGAGTAACTCCAATGATGGAGATTGATATGATTCAATGAATTGCTCAAAGATAGCAGATGATGATACCGAATGTCGTATCACAGATCACTGCTAGTGTTGATGCAAATGTGATCGCAGAATTATAGATCGAGCAATCACATGAATATGAATATTTCAATTCTTAGTGGTATTACTAAGAGTGATAATGTCCCACCAAATACTATTATGACTACAAGTATTAGTTATAAACTAAACATGAATAGTAGTCGTAATGAATTAGATCCGGTATGAAGGATATGTTTGTTGTTTGTGTTAAGGGGATTATTAATAGTTTACCGATGGTAAAGGGAGGAATATATTAGTGAGTGGATAGAAAAGATCGAAATGATTAAGGATATTGGTAAGAGTCTAGAACATTGTGTAGTGAAATATGCTACAGATATGTTGGTAGATTATGTTGTATCGTGATGGAACACGATGGTACAAAATTATAGTTAGAAAATTTTTGCTCAGATGATATGGTCAGGATTTAAAATTCTTGTGCTAGAGCACTTTTATTCGAGTAATTAAGTTCAGAGATTGGAAACTGAGCTATGGAAGATAGAGATGTTGTATGCTGATCACTTAGAAAACGCTAATCGTTTGAAGGAATTGTCATGTCTGGTAACATGGCTAATTACTCCTGAAACTAAGCGAAGTGAGCGCAATATTGGGGACTAACTCCATCGATAAGGAGTATAGTCAATCCTGTAAAATATACAACCTTTGGAAGGGTTGTGTCACAAGCCAGCATTGATATATTTGGCTCTATGGGAAGCGGACTGGAAGGACGTTAGGTGATACGTCGAGTATTAAAGAATAGAAATGATAAAGGTATAGTGCAAGATAGACTTTTGAATAAGTAGGTATGTCCTACAACCCAGAATTATACCAAGACTAGTTCTAGTGTGAAAACATGAACCGCATGAAGGGTCCTTCCCTAAATGTGGAAAATATGGTCATCGGCAGGAAGAAGAATGTCGAGTGATAGTAGGCCACGGGTGTGGTAAAGATGGACGTAATGCCCTAATTGTAGAACCAATTGAAGCCATGTGAACCGACAACCCCAACCCATTCGTGTACAACCACTCCGAACCCAACAACCTCAATAACAATCCATCCAAAGAAATCAAATTATGCCAAACAGTTGTACTTGCTATGAATGTGGCAGTACAGAACGTTTCAAGAGAAATTGCCCAAAGTTGAACCAATGTGTCGTTGGAAGACGAACCTCAAGACAAGGATCAACCTCGGATCAAGCAAGGAGCCGTGCTTTTGTGAGTAATTCGAATAAAGCACGTCATGATCCAAAGGTGGTATTAAGTACGTTGTAGTTTTAAATCAATGGGCTTCAGCGATATTTTTACGGTCGTCGATAGAAGTTAGTTCCTGCTAACCTCCTATCATTTGGAAAGATACCGATTAGTGAAACTATAGAACCCCATACGGTAGAATCGCTAACGGTAAATCCCTAATGGTTAACTAAATTGTTCGGAATTGTCCTATTACTCTGAACGATTAATCCTTTCCCTATTGACCTACGACCAGTAAAGTTAAGAAGTTTTGACGTAATAGTTAACATGGATTGGCTAACTCAACATGAAGCTGAAATCAAATATGAAAAGAAGATGATTAGAAGCTCTCCTTCGGACGATGAAGCGATTAGATACAGAGAAAAGTGTACGGTATTATGCTACCACTCTAATCTCATCTTGAGATGTTAAAATATTTACGACAAGAAGACGTGGTGTATTTAACAAACGCGATTGCCAAAGTATTAAAAGAAAACATATAGAAGATATCCCGATGGTACGCGAATTTCCACAAGTTTTCCCAGAAGAACTTCCTGGATTACCGCCAACCCGACAGGTCGAATTCAGAATCGATTTAATGCCTCAAGCTGGTCCTGTTGCTAAGGCACCCTACCGACTTGCACCGTCCGAGATGCAAGAATTATTCAATCAGTTGCAAGAATTGTTGGATAAAGGATTTATACATCCTAGTCATTCCCCGTGGGGTGCACCTGTATTATTCGTGAAAATGAAGGACGGAAGAGTTAGGATATGTATTGATTAGGGAGAATTGAATAAAGTGACGATCAAGAATAGGTATTCACTTCTTCGAAGTAAATGATCTGTTTAACCAACTGCAAAGGACGATGTATTCTTAGAAAATTGATCTTAGATATAGTTATCACCAAATGAAAATCCAAGAGGAGGACGTTGCAACAACAGCGTTTCGGACTCGCTACGGCCATTATGAATTCTTAGTTATGCCATTCGGGCTAACAAATGCGCCGGTAGCATTCATGGAACTCATGAACCGAGTCTGTAAACTTTAATTTGACAAAATTGTCATAACATTCATTGATGATATTTTGATATATTTGCAACGTAAGGAAGAGCACGAACGACGTCTAAGGAAACTGGTGGAAGTGTTAAAGCAAGAGGAGTTATACGCGAAGTTTTCGAAATGTGACTTTGAATAAAGAAGGCATAATCCCTTGGTCATGTTGTAAAGAAACAAGGATTTCACATAAACCCAAATAAGATAGAAACCATTAAAATTGTGCCAAGCGCCGATTTTAAGTCTCCCCGATAGAGACGATGGTTTTGTCGCGTATTGTGACGCATCGCGTAGAGGGTTAGGATGCGTGTTGACGCAGTATAATAAGGTTATAGCCTACACTTCCCGACAGTTAAAAGTACACGAGAAAAATTACACTACTCACGACTTAAAACTGGGAGCGGTTATCTTCGCACTAAAAATCTGGAGACATTATCTCTACGGTACGAAGTGCACCATCTTCACCGATCATAAAAGTTTGCAGCACATATTCGATCAGAAAGAACTGAATATGAGGCAACGAAGATGGGTCGAGTTGTTAAACGATTATGACTGTGACATCCGTTATCACCCCGGCAAGGCTAACGTCGTAGCCGATGCCTTGAGTAGGAAAGATCGGGTTAAGCCATTGCGAGTGAAAGCGCTAGGGATGATAGTCCAGTCGAACCTTTCGGACCTGATTCGAGTCGCTCAACGTGAGGCGTTGAAAGATGAACAATTGGAAAAGGAGGGACTTTACGGCAATGAGAAGAATTTCGAACAGCGCGTGGATGAAATTCCTTATTTCAGAAATCGGACTTGGATTCCGACCCTCATGACCTTCGTGAATTAATCATGGACGAAGCGCATAGATTGAAATATTCCATACATCCGGGATCGGATTAGACTATTGATGATACGAATATCTGAAAGGACTTTGTTAGTGGCCGAGTTTGGAGAAAGATATGATTACGTATGTTGGTGAATATTTAAGTTATGCAAGAGATAAGGCTGCACACCGAAAACCCTAGGGAACGCCACAACGATAGAAAATTCGCCAATGATAGTGGGAATAGATTACAATGGATTTTGGGACGCAAATTCCCAAGGTATATCAAAGGCATGATGTAAAATTGGGTAGTCACGGATCGATTAACCAATCCTCGCATTTCATCCCAATCCATGACGATTACCACAATGAATTCTCGCCCAAATTCATGATGGTGAAATGGTATCTCGTCGTGGAGTACCATTTTCAATGATCTCAGATCGAAATAGTCATCCTACTTCCATTACTGGAAGGCGGTGAAGGAAGCATCGAGAGCTCGAAGCTTTCTATGGGTGAAGTAATTATCACCAATTTGTTGAATTGAAAATTGGGCGTCACTCAAGCCATAAGATTTGAATTGATTCGAGAAACAACCAAACGGATATATTATATTTAAGATAAGTTGATAGCAGCGCGAGATTGGCAAAGGATTTATGCCACCATTCATAGGAAACCATTGTCACTGGAAGGAGGTGACAAGGCATTTTTAAGGCATCACCTTCGAGAGGTGATATAAGGTTTGGCAAAACCGAAAATAGCTCCTTAATATATTAGACCTCATGAGACTATCTCCTTGATTGGTCATTTAGTTTATCGATTAAAGTACTCCAGGGGCTAAGTACTATACATGATGTTTTGCCATGTATACGGATTGAAAAGTACCTAAGCGATGAGGCAACGAAAGTACCAGTAATGGAGGTACTCATAGAAAACATGCTTGATATCATAAATAATTCCGTAGATATAGTAGACGGGAAAACTAAACAGTTTGGACACACCGAGCTTTATTGGTTAAGATAAGTGGAATTCACAGCGAGGACCAGATTATACCTGGTAACGCGAGGGTGAATTCTGAAGGAAAAACCCCCCCACCTTTCTCTCGAAAGGGGATAGTGGGCGTGTAAAATTTCGAGGACGAAATTTCATAACGGGGGGAGAATGTAACGATTCCGACGAAACCAGGGATACCCTAACCGGTAGACGATAGTTACGTCATATTTAATGTCGGGTACATGAGTTACCATGGTAATTATACGAGAATACATGGTTCACTGTATTGATTGTACGTGAATATATAATTCATCGTATTGAATATGCGATTAATCGATCGATAATTATTGAAACCCGAACGAATCGAGGGTTCAATTATAGACGATATCTATAATATTTAGTGATTTTACGAAGCATTAATGCTTCGGGATAAGTAAAGTACGGCACAGAAACAGAATTTCGATTTAATGGTACGTCGGTACATTAAACGAAACCTTTAATACCAAACCGAGCAAGAGACAATTGATCAAGCCGAAAAAGATGCGCAATTATTAATGACATGGTGTTTTAAGTTAATGGAAGTCATGGTTTAAGTTTTTAAAGTTTTTAAATCGGTTTTATATAAATTTCATTTTTAAGCCGAAAAACGACCGTTTTAGCCTCGTTTTAAGTCGAATTAGACATTTAACCGAAAAACGAACTGAACCAGATTATCCAAAACATTATCCGGATTACGGGAATCCAATTGTGTGGCCTAGAATGGAGAGGTGGTTCCCACCACACCCCCCTCATTAATCCGATCGGAATGGGGAAGAATCACCTAGGCTTCATTTCTTTTTTTCAACAACAATCCCATGTTCTTCAATCCTCTCTCAAGATCATGATCCAAAACCGAGATTTTGTAGCAAGAAAACAAGGTAAAGAACCGAGTTAATCACGTGTTCATCTTCGTTTCTTGAGTTTGTTTGCAAGAAAATGAGGTTTCAAAGATGAAAACCAATTCTTGCATGATCAAGTGATGTATACGGGTTATACAAGGGATCTTGGTCCAAGAAAGGAGTTAAACGAACCAAAAACGAATTTTTACCGTTTAAATCTTTGTTTTTGAATCATAACCGAAACTATAGTGTAAGAGGCTTGATCGTGAGTGTAACTTGCTTGGTATTGTGGTATGTTGGTTGTAGGTTCTGTGTTTAGTGGTAGATAAGGCGGAAAGATGAGTTTGTAGCTTGTAGTGGCGGAAAACGAAAGGTATATTCGGTTTATGTTCGGTTTTGGAGTTTTTGGACAGATTGTTGATGCTTTAGAGTTAGGTCATGAAATTTTACAGAGGTGTTAATACATGGAAATATGAGTTCTGTGAGTTTTTGGTAATTTTTGGACAAATGATGAATATTTGGTGAATTTAATGCTCGGTTTTGGCCAAAAATGGTGAAAAATAGTTAAATTTCATGAAAAATTCTGGAAAATTGCAGATAAGCTTTTTATATCATGTAAAAGTCACACACAAAATTTTAGGTCAGTTGGAGAAGTCTAAGTAGGCTTTCCGGTTAAACGAGTTCTAGGGTTTTCTAGCTCGGTTTTAGTGAAAATTGCATGTAAAAGAAGTTTTTGGTTCTGTAAAAATTACAGGGGACTATGTGGATGGCAGGGGACATCCAGGAAAAATTTGGGATTTTTCTAAGGTCGTTTGGTATTTACGACATATTTAGTGTTTGAATGGTGTTTAAAAATAGATAAATAAATTTTAAATATAAAAATTAATTCTGGAAATATTTTTATAAAATTCCCCATTGTTAAAAAGTGATTTGTGCAAAATTTCAAGATCCGAGATTAAACGGATAATTATTTGTGCTAATTATCAAACTTTTGAAGTTAAAACGCGTAAACCGGTGAAGTTCGCTTAAGCGAGCTGACTGGTGTATGAAAACCCTAAAAATGAACTATTTTCATATAATTGAGTTAAACAAGTAAAAATGAATCATCCGAAAATAATTCGGATGATTTGAGTAATTTTACCCGATAAAACAGTTTCCGGTGCACTAAAGACGGAAACGGGTCCCGCGGCCAATCGGGGCGTCTAAACCGAGCTCTAATTTCACAACTTAAACTAAATTATCAGTCAACCACTATTTTCGTGTCGTGTGTGACCAAACTCATTTTTGAAACATAAAAACGGGTAACCGTGCTAGGCACGCAAAACGGGGAAAACAAGCTATTAGAAAATTTGACTGTTGAACTCTAAACGACATCACAATCTGAGTCCGGAGAAGTGTTTCTGGGTTAACATTGCCCCCAGAACGGTTACAGTACTGGGTTAACAGTGTCCCCAGATGTACCGGTTAACACGGTTAAAGATTATATAAACAATAATTGTATAATAACGATCGTAGGGATCATATTACAGATTGGACGTGTTAATTGATAATGATTGTTGTTACCTGCTTGCATGTGCTAAGGTGAGTTTCACGAGCCCCTTTTTCTGAATAGTTTTCAAATATTTTCCCGGGGCGGAAAGCATGTTACTAATAAAATGTTTAAGTACATACTGAACGCATGGATTTGCGTGTATTTATAAATATTTGATTATACGGGAATCATACGGAATGGGTACAGTACTGGGTTAATAGTGTCCCCAGATGTCCCTAGAAGTGTTTCTGGGTTAACATTGTCCCCGGAATGAGTACTGTACTGGGTTAACAGTGTCCCCAGACAGAGGTTTCGCTTGTGGGCTCAGCATAATTACATCGTGTTTCTGGGTTAACATTGCCCCCGGAATGAGTACAGTACTGGGTTAACAGTGTCCCCAGATAATACTATATTTTGATATGGATTTATCATGGTTTACTCAAATTGTGAAACTCACCAACTATTCGTAGTTGACCCGTTTTCTCACATGCTTTTCAGGTACAATTAAGATGAAGTGCTTGCTTACGTGCTAAATGCTTGATGTGTGTAAGATTTGCATGCGGAATGTTAGGATACATTATAATAAATAGAATTATGTATCGTATTGTATGATGTGTGTATCACCTAGACGGTAATGAAATACGAGATAATGTAATTTGAAGTATATTAATGTATTCGGTTTTTCTTTATAAACAATGTGGTTGATATCAGAGGTGTCTGTTGCATCCCGTTTACGTTTCTGCTGCGGTTGCGGGTTGTTACAAGTGTCCCGGTAATAAGTTAGTAATTGCATCACATTAGAACAACGAACGTGACTAGGTAGTTTTAAACGATAAGCATTTGAGTTTATTTTCTCCACAATTTCCACGGGTCCAATTTTTTTAGCCGATAAGTTGTTGTAGTCCCCAACAGAAAAACGTTCTTTAGTTAAAATAGTTCAGACAAAATCACCTTCTTCAAACTACAACATGTCTTCGCTTTTGATCAGCAACTTGCTTGTACTTTTTATTGGCTCGAACCAGGTTGTCATGCACATCTTTGTGAATATCATGTAACCCTTCAACAAAATCCTTCACCTTTTTGGGTACAGAAGCAGGAACGAGGGGTGACATCAGGTCAAGGGGTCCCCGTGGCTGAGCAGAATAAACCAACTAAAAAGGACTAAACCCGGTACTTCGATTGGCAGCATGATTATGAGCAAACTCAGCTTGACATAACTTTTGATCCCAAGACGTCACATGATCACCCACAAGACATCGTAAAAGATTAACAAGGGACCGATTAACAACTTCCCTTTGCCCATCCGTGTGAGGGTGATTGGCACTACTGATGTTATGTTGAGTGTTCACCATATTCCATAGGCTGCGCCAAAAATGACTCAAGAAACGAGTATCCCGATCAGAAACAATAGAAGATGGCAAACCGTGCAAACGATAAACATCTCGGAAGAATAATTGAGCCACATTAACTGCATCTGTCGTCTTCTTGCAAGGAATAAAGTGCACCTTCTTGGATAACCGATCAACAACAACAAAGATTGAAACGTTACCCTTCTGAGTCCGAGGTAACCCCAACACAAAATCCATACTAATGTCAGTCCAAGGCTTTGAAGGGACTTGTAAAGGCATATAGAGACCCGCATTAATAGCAGCGACCTTGGAGACATGGGCCAAATCGCCGTAGGCAGTTTGCCACAATGTGCTCCTCATCTCAAGCTTCGATTTGACTGGTAATAGGCCTGAAACGGAGCTTCGTGGGCCAAGTTATGTCCATTTTCGTGGGCCACCCTTTGTTGCGCGATCTTCGGCCTCCAGAAACATAATTGCCCGATCTTCAATACTTGGGCCCACATCATTCCCCCCTGGATAGAAAAAATTCGACCTCGAATCCGCCACATCTTCATCCTCAGTAGTGTCCCCGTAATAAGATAGTAAATGCTTCACAATAAACACATCAGAACAACGAACGTGACTCGGTAGTTTTAAACGATAAGCATTTAAATTTATTTTCTCCACAATTTCCACGGGTCCAATGTTTTTAGCCGATAAGTTGTTGTAGTCCCCAACAGAAAAACGTTCTTTAGTTAAAATAGGTCAGACAAAATCACCTTCTTCAAACTACAACATGTCTTCGCTTTTGATCAGCAACTTGCTTGTACTTTTTATTGGCTCGAACCCGGTTGTCATGCACATCTTTGTGAATATCATGTAACCCTTCAACAAAATCCTTCACCTTTTTGGGTACAGAAGCAGGAACGAGGGGTGACATCAGGTCAAGGGGTCCCCGTGGCTGAGCAGAATAAACCACCTGAAATGGATTAAACCCGGTACTTCGATTAGCATCATGATTATGAGCAAACTCAGCTTGACACAACTTTTGATCTCAAGACTTCACATGATCACCCACAAGACATCGTAAAAGATTACCAAGGGTCCGATTAACAACTTCCGTTTGCCCATCCGTGTGAGGGTGAATGGCACTACTGAAGTAAAGTTGAGTGTTCACCATATTCCATAGGCTGCGCCAAAAATGACTCAAGAAACGAGTATCCCGGTCAGAAACAATAGAAGATGGCAAACCATGCAAACGATAAACATCCCGGAAGAATAATTGAGCCACATTAACTGCATCTGTCGTCTTCTTGCAAGGAATAAAGTGCACCAACTTGGATAACCGATCAACAACAACAAAGATTGAATCGTTACCCCTCTGAGTCCGAGGTAACCACAACACAAAATCCATACTAATGTCAGTCCAAGGCTTTGAAGGGACTTGTAAAGGCATATAGAGACCCGCATTAGTAGCAGCGCCCTTTGAGACAGGGGCCAAATCGCCATAGGCAGTTTGCCACAATGTGCTCCTCGTCTCAAGCTTCGATTTGACTGGTAATGGGCATGAAACGGAGCTTCGTGGGCCAAGTTATGTCCGTTTTCGTGGGCCACCCTTTGTTGCGCGATCTTTGGTCTCCAGAAACATAACTGCCCGATCTTCAATACTTGGGCACACATCATTCCCCCCTGGATAGAAAAAATTCGACCTCGAATCCGCCACATCTTCATCCTCAGAAGTGTCCCCGTAATAAGGTAGTAAATGTTTCACATTAAACCCATCAGAACAACGAACGTGACTCGGTAGTTTTAAACGATAAGGATTTAAGATTATTTTCTCCCCAATTTCCACGGGTCCAATATTTTTAGCCGATAACTTGTTGTACTCCCCAACAGAAAAACGATCTTTTGTCAAAATAGCCTAGACAAAATCACCTTCTTCAAACTCAACATGTCTTCGCTTTTGATCAGCAGCTTGCTTGTACTTTGAATTGGCTCGAACCAGGTTGTCATGCACATCTTTGTGAATATCATGTAACCCTTCAACAAAATCCTTCACCTTTTTGGGTACAGAACCAGGAACAGGGGGTGACATCAGGTCAAGGGGTCCCCGTGGCTGAGCAGAATAAACCATCTGAAATGTATTAAACCTGGTCCTTCGATTAGCAGCATGATTATGAGCAAACTCAGCTTGATATAACTTTTGATCCCAAGGCTTCACATGATCACCCACAAGACATCGTAAAAGATTACCAAGGGACCGATTAACAACTTTCGTTTGTCCATCCGTGTGAGGGTGATTGGCACTACTGAAGTTAAGTTGAGTGTTCACCATATTCCATAGGCTGCGCCATAAATGACTCAATAAATGAGTATCCCGGTTAGAAACAATAGAAGATGGCAAACCTTGCAAACGATAAACATCCCGGAAGAATAATTGAGCCACATTAACTGCATCTGTCGTCTTCTTGCAAGGAATAAAGTGCACCATCTTGGTGAACCAATCAACAACAACAAAGATCGAATCGTTAACCCTCTGAGTCCGAGGTAACCCCAACACAAAATCCATACTAATGTCATTCCAAGGCTTTGATGGGACTGGTAAAGGCATATAGAGACCCGCATTAGTAGCAGCGCCCTTTGAGACAGGGGCCAAATCGCCATAGGCAGTTTTCCACAATGTGCTCCTCGTCTCAAGCTTCGATTTTACTGGTAATGGGCCAGAAACGGAGCTTCGTGGGCCAAGTTATGTCCATTTTCGTGGGCCACCCTTTGTTGTGTGATCTTGGCCCTCCAGAAACATATTAGCCCGGTCTTCAATACTTGGGCCCACATCATTCTCCCTGGATAGAAAAAATTCTACCTCGAATCCGCCACATCTTCATCCTCAGAAGTGTCCCCGTAATAAGGTAGTAAATGCTTCAAATTAAACACATCAGAACAACCAACGTGACTCGGTAGTTTTAAACGATAAGCATTTGAGTTTATTTTCTCCACAATTGTGACAATCGTCAATTTCAGGATAACTCCGTTAACTCAACTCCGTCAATTCAACATAAGATCATTGAATCTATAACGCACACCTCATTACATTTAAACTAGGGTTTAAATGACGCTTAACACTTACTACATGTATAGTCTTTCGGGAATTGCACCGAAACGTAAACGAGTTGACGCAAACGATTGGTGAATAAACAAAAAAACATCAAAACAATAATTATGTGATAATTATGTGTTAGACTTATGTGTTATGTGATAACATCGTTATAAACACTAACTCAAGATGTAAACAAGTTAGTTTAAGCTAGATAAGTAATACTTAGAAGTGGAGGGGCCAAAGTGTAACATGTAGTATTATAAATAATAATAATAATAATAAACCCTAACTTATTATTATTCTCCACACAAATCCCGATCGGAAACCCCCCCCCCCCTTGCCTCCTTGGCTGCCGTCACTTGTACACACACATACAACTAGGATTTCAAGCTAGGAAGGTATAATCGACTATCCTATGCATCCTTTATACTTGATTTTGATGTTTAATGGGTTAATTGAAAACCCTAGATGGCCGATTCTATTTGTGTATGAAATTAATATGATTATTGTTGATTTGATGATGATTTGATAACTAGATTGGATATTGTTACATGTTAATTGTTGTGTCTTTGAATTGAGTTCAAACAAAAACCCTAATCATGTATGTAATGTGTAATTGATGTGCATGGATAGTGTTTATGGAGTCTAGACTGTTATATGAATGCATGATGGTCCATAGATAGTTAATATGTTGAGTTTGGATGCAAACAGTTTCTGGACGGATTGTGTTATTGATGTTTAATTGACTGTAACGAAGTGTAAATTTGAAAATTTGTTGAGATTATTGATACTACAGTAAACTAGGTTGAGTCTAGTTTGTAAAAAATATAAATTTGCAATTTTTGGACGTGTAGAAGTTAACTTTTATGATTTTACAAAAACGTTGTGCAAAGCTGAGCTGTTAGACCTGCTATTAGGTTGTTTTGTAAATGTCAATCTCATGAACTACGAGACCAATTGGGTTGGTTCTACTTCTGGAAGTTGACTTATTGAGTTAGGAACCTAACCCTAGTGGTCTTGCATTTATTAGATTTTTCGTTTAACGGGAATTTCAAATAACATTCTGTTGCGCATGAATTTGACTGTTATGAGTTTGCTGTAATGATTTGATGATTGTGAGAAACCTATGTGGAATAAAAATATAATAAAATATGTTCTGGAAACCTAAGACATATATGCTTTTGTGATGATTTTTGGTAAATTAATTGTGATGCTATGATCGGTGAGATAGTACAATCTTTCAAGTAGAATTTCTCTCTCGGTGAAACTAGCTGCTGAATTTTGTGAAAATGCATGAAACATGATAATTGCTAATTGATCGTCATGATTTGACCAAATTGCCCTCGTGGGGAATAATGGCTAGTTAATTGTTATGTGTTGACCAAATTGCCCTTACGAGGAGTAATTGCTAGTGATGTACTTTATGAATACATGACACGTAAATAATTGCTTACACATGTAAAGTATCACAAATACATTTGTTAAAGTCACACACGATTCACAAACGAAACACGAAACATGTTATGTGCATAGGTATTATGTGCCGGGTCTAGAGACTCGATAATATTCCGACACTTAGAAAAATCTCTTTGTTGTTTTAGAACGCTAGAGAGAGTTTTTCTGTGACGCGCATCATGGTGAATTATTTCGGGAATACTTCGCAAACAGTGAGTTTCACTTTCCCTTTTAAACTTTTTAAACGCTTTTCACTTGGGGGAGATAACATACTCCGAAAACGCATTTAAGATTTTGTTAATATAGATTATATATTACTTGTAAAGACTAAGTGGCAAACGCGTTAACTAAAGTCCTTCATTCACATCGAACCGGTTAATATTTGGATAATAGCGAGTCACTGTTGAGTAGTACTACTGGGTTTGACAAACCCCACCCAACGCTAAACTCGACTAGAGGTTGAGTGGGTGTAATCTTGGCTAAACACATACCATGGTCTGGATGACCTGGTGGCAAGGCAAATGATAAACAGTCAGCTTCGGTGTCGAACACTTAGTGATACTTGTTTTATAGGCTAGCTACCTATAGATATATAATTCACATAACACTATCTGGTAACGCAAAACTCTTAACGCAAAACGCTGTAACGCAAAACGCTGTAACACAAAACGCTTAACGCAAAACGCTGAACGCTTTATTTTATATAAACTTGTGAACTCACCAACCTTGTGTTGACACTTTTAGTATGTTATTCTCAGGTAGCCGAGGCGGGCGCGCGGTATAGGATCATGCATTGCTTGAAACGGTTTTGTTATGCAAACTAATTTAAAACTGTTATCATTGGGTTTAAGTCGTCCTGCGTGACGCAACATTTATTTTATGATTTTTACGCTTCCGCATTTAATTACTCGTAAACGTTTTCATGGTTTTGAAACTTTGTTTTTATGGTTTGATTATAACTAATGATTCCGATCCTGTTAGTTCACACCCTCTGACGGTAAAACTCCGTAAGTGGATTTTAGGGTGTGACAACAATTTCCACGGGTCCAATCTTTTTAGCAGATAACTTGTTGTAGTCCCCAACAGAAAAACGATCTTTAGTTAAAACAGCCCAGACAAAATCACCTTCTTCAAACTCAACATGTCTTCGCTTTTGATCAACAGCTTGCTTGTACTTTTTATTGGCTCGAACCAGGTTGTCATGCACATCTTTGTGAATATCATGTAACCCTTCAACAAAATCCTTCACCTTTTTGGGTACAGAACCAAGTATAGGGGGTGACATCAGGTCAAGGGGTCCCCGTTGCTGAGCAGAATAAACCACCTGAAAAGGATTAAACCCGGTACTTCGATTGACAGCATGATTATGAGCAAACTCAGCTTGATATAACTTTTGATGACAAGACTTCACATGATCACTCACAAGACATCGTAAAAGATTACCAAGGGACCGATTAACAACTTCCGTTTGCCCATCCGTTTGAGTTTGATAGGCACTACTGAAGTTAAGTTGAGTGTTCACCATTTTCCATAGGCTGCACCAAAAATGACTCAAGAAACGAGTATCCCGGTCCGAAACAATAGAAGATGGCAAACCATGCAAACGATAAACATCCCGGAATAATAATTGAGCCACATTAACTGCATCTGTCTTCTTCTTGCAAGGAATAAAGTGCACCATCACGGAGAACCAATCAACAACAACAAAGATCAAATCGTTACCCCTCTGAGTCCGAGGTAACCCCAACACAAAATCCATACTAATGTCAGTCAAAGGCTTTGAAGGGACTGGTAAAGGCATATAGAGACCCGCATTAGTAGCAGCGCCCTTTGAGACAGGGGCCAAACCGCCATAGGCAGTTTTCCACAATGTGCTCCTCATCTCAATCTTCGATTTTACTGGTAATGGGCCTGAAACGGAGCTTCGTGGGCCAAGTTATGCCCGTTTTCGTGGGCTACCCTTTGTTGTGCGATCTTGGGCCTCCAGAAACATATTAGCCCGGTCTTCAATAATTGGGCCCATATCATTCCCCCCTAGATAGAAAAAATTCGACCTCGAATCCGCCACATCCTCATCCTCAGAAATGTCCCCGTAATAAGGTAGTAAATGCTTCACATTAAACACATCTGAACAACGAACGTGACTCGGTAGTTTTAATCGATAAGAATTGAGTTTATTTTCTCCACAATATCCACGGGTCCAATCTTTTTAACAGATAACTTGTTGTAGTCCCCAACATAAAAACGATCTTTAGTTAAAACAGCCCAGACAAAATCACCTTCTTCAAACTCAACATGTCTTTGCTTTTGATCAGCAGCTTGCTTGTACATTTTATTGGCTCGAACCAGGTTGTCATGCACATCTTTGTGAATATCATGTAACCCTTCAACAAAATCCATCACCTTTTTGGGTACAGAACCAGGAACGACGGGTGACATCAGGTCAAGGGGTCCCCGTGGCTGAGCAGAATAAGTCAACTGCAAAGGACTAAACTCGGTAGTTCACACCCTCTGACGGTAAAACTCCGTTAGTGGAATTTGAGGGTGTGACAGATTGGTATCAGAACCATTGGTTATAGCGAACTAGAGGCTGCATGCATACTAGACTATAACCGCGAGGACCCATTAGTTATAATGATACGCACTGCATAGATTTGTGCAGTCTTTGTTATCCTATCTCTTTACCTCTTTCACTCATACGCGCGCGCATACACGGCTTACCTGTAGGAATGTCGACGCCGCCACCCTCATCGTCATCTGATCCGATGACTCATGCTCACGGGAAGGAACCGCAGTTACCTACGCATCGCCACCACCGTGTAGTCCCGGAACTCGAAGCTCCCGCACCGAAGAGGTACCCGCTTATCCGGAGGCATATACGAAAATGACGTTAGCTGGGATTGGTACCCTAACATGATCAGACGTATGGTCTATCGCGAGCAAGTTCCCCCGTTACCTCACCCGAACCACCCTGCTTATTCCAACACCCTGCCACCCATAACCGAACCTGTAGAGCGAGTTATCGCAGCTGTTGTTTCATGTTTGGAGCGTGATGTGGGTTACATGCGCTATACGAGAGCCAACGTTTCCGGACTGTTAAAAGATGGAACCGAGACTACGGAGGAAATTGCCCGCATGGCAGCGACAATGAAGGAAATGCAAGAGGCTAGTGATCAACTGATGAAGATTATGAGAAAGATGCAAGCCGAGATGATAGACTTGCAAGAGCAACTCCAAGTAGCAAGGACCCGAACCGAGATAGCTCTAGAGCGTTGCGATGTCTTACAAATGCAAATTGCTCAGAACGCAGCCGAACCCGAGGCAGAGCCTGAGGCAGAACCTGAGGCAGAGCCTGAAGAACCGGAGGAAGAACCGGCTAAGGAGGAGGCACACTCAGAGGTGTCCTCAGACGATGACATCTAGACACGGTCGCGGGTAATATCAACTTGACTGCAGCAGAACTCCAAACTCTGCTGAATGACCACGCGGCGGCCGCTCTAGCCGCACATGTCCAGAACCAAGCTGGAGGTCCAATTGGAACGTGTACCTTCAAGGATTACCTTGACTGCAAGCCCAGTTCGTTTAAGGGCACTGAGGGAGCAATAGACTTTCTGCGTTGGGCCGAGAAGGCCGAATCGGCGTTTGAGATGTGTAATTGTCTCCCAGCCAGTAGAGTCAAATTCCCTGCTGGAACACTTGAGGATTCTGCCCTCACTTGGTGGAATTCGAACGTGCAGATCCTTGGATTGGAACTGGCTAACGCTATGCACTGGGAGGAGTTCAAAAACATGATGCGAGAAGAGTACTGTCCGAGAGAGGAGATTTCGAAGTTAGAGTCAGAATTTTGGTCACTGAAGATGGTGGGCTCAGAAATCGAAGCCTACACTACCCGTTCTCACGAGTTAGCGGTGATGTGTCCGCGGATGGTAGATCCGCCGAGTAAGAGGATTGAAATGTATATCGATGGGTTAGCACCGCAAATTCAGGGCATGGTGACGTCTTCCAGACCAGCCACGATTCAACAAGCGATCCGTTTAGCTCACAAACTGACGGATCAAGCTGTGACCGAAGGTGCGTTACCACCTAGGGGTTCAACCACTAAAGCCCGTGACAACCTGAGTAATGACAACAACAGCAACCCGAGCAGCGGAAAGAGAAAGTTTGACAACACCAGATCCTCATCCTCGAACCTTCCACAGCAACAACACTACCGTAAGCCCGAATTCACTCGGAGCTTTAACAATCATAGTCACAACAACAACAACAACGGTAGCGGGCAGGGTTCGAGCGGATATGCTGGGAAATATCCGAAGTGCAATAGGTGCAACTATCATCATGTTGGCCCGTGTGACCGTGTCAAGTGTCAAAGATGCGGAAAGATGGGTCACCAGGCGAAGGAATGTAGAGGAGACCTTGCGGCTAAGGGTGCTCCTAAACCACCTATGACGACGAAGGGATGTTTCGAATGTGGGCAGGAAGGTCATTTTAGGAAAGATTGTCCCAAGCTGAAACAGAACGACAACAATGGAGGTAATGGAAGTGGCAGTGGTGGTGGAAGCAATGGCAAGGGAAGAGCTTTTGTAATTGGGTCGGGTCAAGCCCGCAATGATCCGTACGTGGTGATTGGTAAGTTCCCTGTGAACGATTGTTTTGCTTCTGTATTGTTTGACAATGGAGCTGATAGGAGTTTTGTGTCGAAAGCCTTTAGCCAACTCTTAGACTTAACTCCAACTCCGTTAGATGCTAAGTTTCCTGTTGAATTAGCTGACGGTAAGACTATAGTAACGACTCATGTACTTGCGGGATGTAAGTTAAAACTGTCAGGTCATGTCTTTGATATCGACCTTATTCCTTTTACGCTTGGTGGTTTCGATGTCGTGGTCGGTATGGACTGGTTATCCGCGAACCGAGCGGAGATTATATGTCACGAAAAGATAGTCCACATTACTACCCCTTCCGGCGATATCATTTCGATCCGAGGGGAGCCCCTAGGGAGCCCCTGTCTTATTTGTCCGAAAGAAAGACGGGACTTTCCGCATGTGCGTCGACTACCGGGAGTTGAACAAGGTGACGGTCAAGAACCATTATCCTTTACCCCGAATTGATGATTTGTTTGACCAGCTTCAAGGATCGAGTTACTACTCGAAGATCGATCTGCGATCTGGTTACCACCAACTAAGAATCCGCTAAGAAGATATTTCAAAGACGGCTTCCAGAACACGGTATGGTCACTACGAGTTTTCGGTTATGCCTTTTGGCCTAACCAACGCACCAGCCGTATTTATGGATCTCATGAATTGAGTATGCAAGGCGTACCTCGACAAGTTTGTGATTGTTTTCATTGATGATATTCTCGTCTACTCCAAGAATGAAACTGACCATGAAGAACACTTAAGGGTAATTCTGGAATTATTGAAGAAGGAACAACTGTATGCTAAACTCTCGAAATGTGAGTTTTGGCTTCGCGAGGTTCACTTTTTAGGACATGTGATCAACGAGAATGGTATCCATGTCGATCCCGGTAAGGTAGAGGCAATCAAAAACTGGGAAGCACCTAAGACTCCGACAATTCCTAGGACTGGCCGGCTACTACAGACGTTTCATCGAGGGATTTTCAAAGATTGCTCAACCCCTCACCGCTTTGACTCACAAGGGTACTATGTACAATTGGGGTGACGCGCAAGAATCCGCTTTTCAACTGTTGAAAACCAAACTCTGTAGCGCCCCTATTCTAGCCCTCCCCGAGGGAACGGAAAATTTCGAGGTACACTGTGACGCATCGATACAAGGTCTCGGTTGTGTGCTGATGCAACTCGAGAAGGTTATAGCTTATGCCTCTCGACAACTACGGGTTCACGAGAAGAACTATACGACCCATGATTTGGAACTCGGAGCTGTGGTGTTTGCCCTTAAGATATGGAGGCATTACTTGTACGGTACCAAGTTTACCACTTACACCGACCACAAGAGTCTCCAACATATCTACTATCAGAAGGAGCTGAACATGCGACAGCGTCGTTGGGTCGAGCTGCTCAAGGATTATGATTGTGCCATCAAGTATCACCCTGGCAAGGCCAATGTAGTGGCCGACGCTCTCAGCAGAAAAGAAACAGATAAACCCAGACGAGTGCGAGCATTGCAACTCACGATTCATGCAAACTTACCCGACCAGATTCGCGATGCCCAACTCGAAGCTTTGAAAGATGATAATCTTCCATCGGAACTCATGCGGGGAATGAACAAGCAACTTGAAACCAGATCGGACGGGGTCCGATATTTTGAGAACCGGATTTGGGTTCCCCGGTTCGGAGAGTTGAGAACTCTGGTGATGGACGAAGCACACAAGTCCCGATATTCTATCCACCCTGGCGCAGATAAAATGTACCATGACTTAAAGGCACTTTACTGGTGGCCGAACATGAAAGCCGACATTGCCACCTACGTGAGCAAATGCCTGACTTGTGCCAGAGTCAAAATAGAATACCAGAAACCATCTGGTCTACTGCAACAACCGGAACTTCCAATGTGGAAATGGGAACACATTTCAATGGATTTTATCACGGGATTACCTAAAACACCGACGGTATGCGATACCATCTGGGTGATCGTTGACCGGTTGACTATGTCTGCACACTTTTTAGCGATTAAGGAATCGGACAAAATGGAAAGACTGACTCGCGTCTACATGAAAGAAGTGGTGTCTAGACACGGAGTGCCTGTCTCGATCATTTCTGATCGAGATTCCCGTTTCACTTCGCACTTTTGGAAGTCACTACAGAGCGCATTAGGCACCCGTCTTGATATGAGCACAGCATACCATCTTCAGAAGGATGGGCAGAGTGAACGAACTATTCAAACCTTAAAGGACATGTTGCGTACATGTGTGTTGGATTTCGGAAAAAGTTGGGAACCTCACTTACCTTTGGTAGAGTTTTCGTATAATAACAGCTACCACGCAAGTATTAAAGCAGCGCCGTTTAAAGCGCTGTACGGACGGAAGTGTCGATCACCACTCTGCTGGGCAGAGGTGGGTGACAACCAAATCACTGGTCCAGAACTGGTACTCGAAACTTCTGAAAAGATTGTTCAAATCCGAAATCGCATCGCAGCAGCACGAGATCGCCAAAAGAGTTACGCCGACAAGCGCCGAAAACCTCTCGAATTTCAAGTGAACGATCGAGTGTTACTCAAAGTCTCACCTTGGAAAGGTGTGGTTCGCTTTGTCAAGCGAAACAAACTCAACCCACGATACGTTGGCCCTTATCGAATAACTGAGCGCATTGGTCCGGTGGCGTAACGACTGGACCTACCAACGGAACTCAGTGGTGTACACAATGTATTCCACGTATCCAATTTGAAGAAATGCCTAACCGATGAGACTCAAGTAGTCCCTTTGGATGAACTGCAAGTTGATGAACAGTTACGTTTCATTGAGGAACAAGTCGAGGTTTTGGATTGGGAAACCAAAACGCTCAAGCACAGCAAAATTCCAATCGTTAAGGTTCGTTGGAACTCGAGACGTGGACCGGAGTTCACGTGGGAACGCGAGGACCAAATGATGAAAAAGTACCCTCACCTTTTTGAAGGGCTGACCAAACACAGAAAACCGCGAAACCCGGCAAACCGTCAGAAATCACCGGAGGTATGAATTAAATTTCGGGACGAAATTTCTTTCTACTAGGGGATGATATGACAAACTAAAAATTTTTCTTACTTTTTCAGACACTCATCACGACTTGACTCAAATTTTCGGGACGAAAATTCTTTAACATGGGAATGATGTGACAATCGTCAATTTCAGGTTAACTCCGTTAACTCACCTCCGTCAATTCAAACTTAAGATCATTGAATCTATAACGCACACCTCATTACATTTAAACTAGGGTTTAAATGATGTTTAACACTTACTACATGTGTAGTCTTTCGGGAATTGCACCGAAACGCAAACGAGTTGACGCAAACGATTGGTGAATAAACGAAAAAACGTCAAAACAGTAATTATGTGATAATTATGTGTTAGACTTATGTGTTATGTGATAACATCGTTATAAACACTAACTCAAGATGTAAACAAGTTAGTTTAAGCTAGATAAGTAATACATAGAAGTGGAGGGGCCAAAGTGTAACATGTAGTATTATAAATAATAATAATAATAAACCCTAACTTATTATTATTCTCCTGACACAAATCCCGATCGGAAACCCCCCCCCCCCCTTGCTCCTTGGCTGCCGTCACTTGTACACAATCATACAACTAGGATTTCAAGCTTTTGATTGAAGATTAAGGTGCTAGGAAGGTATAATCGACTATCCTATGCATCCTTTATACTTGATTTTGATGTTTAATGGGTTAATTGAAAACCCTAGATGTCCGATTCTATGGGTGTATGAAATTAATATGATTGTTGTTGATTTGATGATGATTTGATAACTGGATTGGATATTGTTACATGTTAATTGTTGTGTCTTTGAATTGAGTTCAAACAAAAACCCTAATCATGTATGTAATGTGTAATTGATGTGCATGGATAGTGTTTATGGAGTCTAGAGTGTTATATGAATGCATGATGGTCCATAGATAGTTAATATGTTGAGTTTGGATGCAAACAGTTTCTGGACAGATTGTGTTATTGATGTTTAATTGACTGTAACGAAGTGTAAATTTGAAAATTTGTTGAGATTATTGATACTACAGTAAACAAGGTTGAGTCTAGTTTGTAAATAATATAAATTTGCAATTTTTGGACGTGTAGAGGTTAACTTTTATGATTTTACAAAAACGTTATGCAAAGCTGAGCTGTTAGACCTGCTATTAGGTTGTTTTGTAAATGTTATATCTCATGAACTACGAGACCAATTGGGTTGGTTCTACTTCTGGAAGTTGACTTATTGAGTTAAGAACCTAACCCAAGTGGTCTTGCATTTATTGGATTTTTCGTTTAACGGGAATTTCAAATAACATTCTGTTGCGCATGAATTTGACTGTTATGAGTTTGCTGTAATTATTTGATGATTGTGAGAAACCTATGTGGAATAAAAATATAATAAAATATGTTCTGGAAACCTAAGACATATATGCTTTTGTGATGATTTTTGGTAAATTAATTGTGATGCTATGATCGGTGAGATAGTACAATCTTTCAAGTAGAATTTCTCTCTCGGTGAAACTAGCTGCTGAATTTTGTGAAAATGCATGAAACATGATAATTGCTAATTGATCGTCATGATTTGACCAAATTGCCCTCGTGGGGAATAATGGCTAGTTAATTGTTATGTGTTGACCAAATTGCCCTTACGGGGAGTAATTGCTAGTGATGTACTTTATGAATACATGACACGTAAATAATTGCTTACACATGTAAAGTACCACAAATACATTTGTTAAAGTCACACACGATTCACAAACGAAACACGAAACATGTTATGTGCATAGGTATTATGTGCCGGGTCTAGAGACTCGATAATATTCCGACACTTAGAAAAATCTCTTTGTTGTTTTAGAACGCTAGAGAGAGTTTTTCTGTGACGCGCATCTTGGTGAATTATTTCGGGAATACTTCGCAAACAATGAGTTTCACTTTCCCCTTTTAAACTTTTTAAACGCTTTTCACTTGGGGGAGATAACATTCTCCGAAAACGCATTTAAGATTTTGTTAATATAGATTATATATCACTTGTAAAGACTAAGTGGCAAACGCGTTAACTAAAGTCCTTCATTCACATCGAACCGGTTAATATTTGGATAATAGCGAGTCACTGTTGAGTAGTACTACTGGGTTTGACAAACCCCACCCAACGTTAAACTCGACTAGAGGTCGAGTGGGTGTAATCTTGGCTAAACACATACCATGGTCTGGATGACCTGGTGGCAAGGCAAATGATAAACAGTCAGCTTCGGTGGCAAGGCAAATGATAAACAGTCAGCTTCGGTGCAAGGCAAATGATGAACACTTAGTGATACTTGTTTTATAGGTTAGCTACCTATAGATATATAATTGACATAACACTATCTGGTAACGCAAAACGCTTAACGCAAAACGCTGTAACGCAAAACGCTGTAACGCAAAACGCTGAACGCAAAACGCTGAACGCTTTATTTTATATAAACTTGTGAACTCACCAACCTTGTGTTGACACTTTTAGTATGTTATTCTCAGGTAGCCGAGGCGGGCGCGCGGTATAGGATCATGCATTGCTTGAAAACGTTTTTGTTATGCAAACTAATTTAAAACTGTTATCATTGGGTTTAAGTCGTCCTGCGTGACGCAACATTTATTTTATGATTTTTACGCTTCCGCATTTAATTACTCGTAAACGTTTTCATGGTTTTGAAACTTAGTTTTTATGGTTTGATTATAACTAATGATTCCGATCCTGTTAGTTCACACCCTCTGACGGTAAAACTCCGTTAGTGGATTTTAGGGTGTGACAACAATTTCCACGGGTCCAATCTTTTTAGCAGATAACTTGTTGTAGTCCCCAACAGAAAAACGATATTTAGTTAAAACAGCCCAGACAAAATCACCTTCTTCAAACTCAACATGTCTTAGCTTTTGATCAACAGCTTGCTTGTACTTTTTATTGGCTCGAACCAGGTTGTCATGCACATCTTTGTGAATATCATGTAACCCTTCAACAAAATCCTTCACCTTTTTGGGTACAGAACCAAGTATAGGGGGTGACATCAGGTCAAGGGGTCCCCGTTGCTGAGCAGAATAAACCACCTGAAAAGGATTAAACCCGGTACTTCGATTGACAGCATGATTATGTGCAAACTCAGCTTGATATAACTTTTGATGACAAGACTTCACATGATCACTCACAAGACATCGTAAAAGATTACCAAGGGACCGATTAACAACTTCCGTTTGCCCATCCGTTTGAGTTTGATAGGCACTACTGAAGTTAAGTTGAGTGTTCACCATTTTCCATAGGCTGCACCAAAAATGACTCAAGAAACGAGTATCCCGGTCCGAAACAATAGAAGATGGCAAACCATGCAAACGATAAACATCCCGGAATAATAATTGAGCCACATTAACTGCATCTGTCGTCTTCTTGCAAGGAATAAAGTGCACCATCATGGAGAACCAATCAACAACAACAAAGATCGAATCGTTACCACTCTGAGTCCGAGGTAACCCCAACACAAAATCCATACTAATGTCAGTCAAAGGCTTTGAAGGGACTGGTAAAGGCATATAGAGACCCGCATTAGTAGCAGCGCCCTTTGAGACAGGGGCCAAACCGCCATAGGCTGTTTTCCACAATGTGCTCCTCGTCTCAATCTTCGATTTTACTGGTAATGGGCCTGAAACGGAGCTTCGTGGGCCAAGTTATGCCCGTTTTCGTGGGCCACCCTTTGTTGTGCGATCTTGGGCCTCCAGAAACATATTAGCTCGGTCTTCAATAATTGGGCCCATATCATTCCCCCCTAGATAGAAAAAATTCGACCTCGAATCCGCCACATCCTCATCCTCAGAAATGTCCCCGTAATAAGGTAGTTAATGCTTCACATTAAACACATCTGAACAACGAACGTGACTCGGTAGTTTTAATCGATATGAATTTGAGTTTATTTTCTCCACAATATCCACGGGTCCAATCTTTTTAACAGATAACTTGTTGTAGTCCCAAACATAAAAACGATCTTTAGTTAAAACAGCCCAGACAAAATCACCTTCTTCAAACTCAACATGTCTTCGCTTTTGATCAGCAGCTTGCTTGTACATTTTATTGGCTCGAACCAGGTTGTCATGCACATATTTGTGAATATCATGAAACCCTTCAACAAAATCCATCACCTTTTTGGGTACAGAACCAGGAACGACGGGTGACATCAGGTCAAGGGGTCCCCGTGGCTGAGCAGAATAAATCAACTGCAAAGGACTAAACCCGGTACTTCGATTGGCAGCATGATTATGAGCAAACTTAGCTTGACATAACTTTTGAACCCAAGACTTCACATGATCACCAACAAGACATCGTAAATGATTACCAAGGGACCGATTAACAACTTCCGTTTGCCCATCCGTGTGAGGGTGATTGGCACTACTGAAGTTAAGTTGAGTGTTCACCATATTCCATAGGCTGTGCCAAAAATGACTCAAGAAACGAGTATCCCGGTCAGAAACAATAGAAGATGGCAAACCATGCAAACGATAAACATCCCGGAAGAATAATTGAGCCACATTAACTGCATCTGTCATCTTCTTGCAAGGAATAAAGTGCACCATCTTGGAGAACCAATCAACAACAACAAAGATCGAATCGTTACCCCTCTGAGTCCGAGGTAACCCCAACACAAAATCCATACTAATGTTAGAAAAAATTTGACCTCGAATCCGCCACATCTTCGTCCTCTGAAGTGTCCCCGTAATAAGCTAGTAAATGCTTCACATTAAACACATCAGAACAACGAACGTGACTCGGTAGTTTTAAACGATAAGCATTTGAGTTTATTTTCTCCACAATTTCCACGGGTCCAATCTTTTTAGCCGATAACTTGTTGTAGTCCTCAACAGAAAAAAGATCTTTTGTCAAAACAGCCCAGACAAAATCACCTTCTTTAAACTCAACATGTCTTCGCTTTTGATCAGCAGCTTGCTTGTACTTTGAATTCGTTCGAACCAGGTTGTCATGCACATCTTTGTGAATATCATGTAAACCTTCAACAAAATACTTCACCTTTTTGGGTACAGAATCAGGAAAAGGGGGTGACATCAGATCAAGGGGTCACCATGGCTGAGCAGAATATACCATCTGAAAAGGACTTAACCCGGTACTTCGATTGGCAGAATGATTATGAGCAAACTCAGCTTGACATAACTTTTGATCCCAAGACTTGACATGATCACCCACAAGACATCGTAAAAGATTACCAAGGGACCGATTAAAAACATCCGTTTTCCCATCCGTTTGAGGGTGATAGGCACTACTGAAGTTAAGTTGAGTGTTCACCATTTTCCATAGGCTGCGCCAAAAATGACTCAAGAAACGAGTATCCCGGTCAGAAACAATAGAAGATGGCAAACCATGCAAATGATAAACATCCAAGAAGAATAATTGAGCCACATTAACTGCATCTGTCGTCTTCTTGCAAGGAATAAAGTGCACCATCTTGGAGAACCGATCAACAACAACAAAGATCGAATCGTTACCCCTCTGAGTCCAAGGTAACCCCAACACAAAATCCGTACTAATGTCTGTCCAAGGCTTTTAAGGGACTGGTAAAGGCATAAAGAAACCCGCATTAGTAAAAGCGCCCTTTGAGATAGGGGCCAAACCGCGATAGGCAGTTTTCCACAATGTGCTCCTCATCTCAAGCTTCGATTTTATTGGTAATGGGCCTGAAACGGAGCTTCGTGGGCCAAGTTATGCCCGTTTTCTTGGGCCACCCTTTGTTGTGCGATCTTGGGCCTCCAGAAACATAATATCCCGGTCTTTAATACTTGGGACCAAATCATTCCCCCCTGGATAAGGTAGTAAATGCTTCACGTTTAACACATCAGAACAACGAACATGACTCGGTAGTCTTAAACGATAAGAATTTGAGTTTATTTTCTCTATAATTTCCACGGGTCCAATCTTTTTAGCCGATAACTTGTTGTAGTCCCAAACAGAAAAACGATCTTTTGTCAAAACAGCCCAGACAAAATCACCTTTATCAAACTCAACATGTCTTCGCTTTTGTTCAGCAGCTTGCTTGTACTTTGAATTGGCTCGAAGCAGGTTGTCATGCACATTTTTGTGAATTTCATGAAACCCTTCAACAAAGTCCTTCACCATTTTGGGTACAGAACCAGGAACAGGGTGTGTCATCAGGTCAAGGTTACCCGTGGCTGAGCAGAATAAACCACCGGAAAAGGACTAAACCCGGTACTTCGATTGGCAGCATGATTATGAGCAAACTCAGCTTAACATAACTTTTGATCCCATGACTTCACATGATCACCCACAAGATAACGTAAAAGATTACCAAGGGACCGATTAACAACTTCCGTTTGCCCATCCGTGTGAGGGTGATTGGCACTACTGAAGTTAAGTTGAGTGTTCACCATATTCCATAGGCTGTGCCAAAAATGACTCAAGAAACGAGTATCCCGGTCAGAAACAATACAAGATGGCAAACCATGCAAACGATAAACATCCCGGAAGAATAATTGAGCCACATTAACTGCATCTGTCGTCTTCTTGCAAGGAATAAAGTGCACCATCTTGGAGAACCAATCAACAACAACAAAGATCGAATCTTTACCCCTCTGAGTCTGAGGTAACCCCAACACAAAATCCATACTAATGTTAGTCCAAGGCTTTGAAGGGACTGGTAAAGGCATAAAGAGACCCGGATTAGTAGCAGCGCCCTTTGAGATAGGGGCCAAACCGCCATAGGCAGTTTGCCACAATGTGCTCCTCGTCTCAAGCTTCGATTTTATTGGTAATGGGCCTGAAACGGAGCTTCGTGGGCCAAGTTATTCCTGTTTTCGTGGGCCACCCTTTGTTGTGCGATCTTGGGCCTCCAGAAACATAATAGCCCGGTCTTCAATACTTGGCCCACGTCATTCACCCATGGATAGAAAAAATTCGACATCGAATCCGCCACATCTTCATCCTCAGAAGTGTTCCCATAATAAGGTAGTAAATGCTTCACCTTAAACACATCAGAACAACGAACGTGACTCGGTAGTTTTAAATGATAAGCATTTGAGTTTATTTTCTCCACAATTTCTACGGGTCCAATCTTTTTAGCTGATAACTTGTTGTAGTCCCCAACAGAAAAACGATCTTTTGTCAAAACTTCCCAGACAAAATCACCTTCTTCAAACTCAACATGTCTTCGCTTTTGATCAGCAACTTCCTTGTACTTTTTATTGGCTCGAACCAGGTTGTCATGCACATCTTTGTGAATATCATGTTACCCTTCAACAAAATCCTTCACCTTTTTGGGTACAGAACCAGGAACGGGGGGTTACATCAGGTCAAGGGGTCCCCGTGGCTGAGCAGAATTAACCACCTAACTAAACCCGGTACTTTGATTGGCAGCATGATTATGAGCAAACTAAGCTTGACACAACTTTTGATCCCAAGACTTCAAATGATCACCCACAAGACATCGTAAAAGATTACCAGGGGACCGATTAACAACTTCCGTTTGCCCATCCGTTTGAGGCTGGTGGGCACTACTGAAGATAAGTTGAGTGTTCACCATTTTTCATAGGCTGCGCCAAAAATGACTCAAGAAACGAGTATCCTGGTCATAAACAATAGAAGATGGCAAACCATGCAAACGATAAACATCCCGGAAGAATAATCGAGCCACATTAACTGCATCTGTCGTCTTCTTACAAGGAATAAAGTGCACCATCTTGGAGAACCGATCAACAACAACAAAGATCGAATCGTTACCCCTCTGAGCCCAAGGTAACCCCAACACAAAATCCATACTAATGTCAGTCCAAGGCTTTGAAGGGACTGGTAAAGGCATATTGAGACCCTCATTAGTAGCAGCGCCCTCTTAGATAGGGGCCAAACCGACGTAGGCAGTTTGACACATTGTGCCCCTCGTCTCAATCTTTTTAGCCGATAACTTGTTGTAGTCCTAAACAGAAAAATGATCTTTTTTCAAAACAGCCCAGACAAAATTACCTTCTTTAAACTCAACATATCTTCGCTTTTGATCAACAGCTTACTTGTACTTTGAATTGGCTCGAACCAGGTTGTCATGCACATCTTTGTGAATAGCATGTAACCCTTAAACAAAATCCCTCACCTTTTTGGGTACAGAATCATGAACAGGGGGTGACACCAGGTCAAGGGGTCACCATGGCTGAGCAGAATAAACCACCTGAAAAGGACTAAACCCGGTACTTCGAATGGCAGCATGATTATGAGCAAACTCAGCTTGACACAACTTTTGATCCCAAGACTTCACATGATCACCCACAAGACATCGTAAAAGATTACCAGGGGACCGATTAACAACTTCCGTTTGCCCATCGGTTTGAGGCAGATAGGCACTACTGAAGTTAAGTTGAGTGTTCACCATTTTCCATAGGCTGCGCCTAAAATGACTCAAGAAACGAGTATCCCGGTCATAAACAATAGAAGATGGCAAACCATGCAAACGATAAACATCCCGGACGAATAATTGAGCCACATTTACTGCATCTGTCGTCTTCTTGCAAGGAATAAAGTGCACCATCTTGGAGAACCGATCAACAACAACAAAGATCGAATCGTTACCCCTCTGAGTCCACGGTAACCCCAACACAAAATCCATACGAATGTCATTCCAAGAATTTGAAGGGACTGGTAAAGGCATATAGAGACCCTCATTAGTAGCAGTGCCCTTTGAGACAGGGGCCAAACCGACGTAGGCAGTTTGCCACATTGTGCTCCTCGTCTCAAGCTTCGATTTGACTGGTAATAGGCCTGAAACGAAGCTTTGTGGGCCAAGTTATGCCCGTTTTCGTGGGCCACCCTTTGTTGTGCGATCTTGGGCTTCCAGAAACATAATAGCCAGGTCTTCAATACTTGGGACCACATCATTCCCCCCATGGATAGAAAAAATTTGACCTCGAATCCGCCACATCTTCATCCTCAGAAGTGTCCCCGTAATAGGGTAGTAAATGCTTCATATTAAACACATCAGAACAACGAACGTGACTCGGTAGTTTTAAACGATAAGCATTAGTGTTTATTTTCTTCACAATTTCCACGGGTCCAATCTTTTTAGCCGATAACTTGTTGTAGTCCCCAACTGAAAAACGATCTTTTGTCAAAACTTCCCAGACAAAATCACCTTCATCAAACTCAACATGTCTTCGCTTTTGATCAGCAACTTGCTTGTACTTTTTATTGGCTCGAACCAGGTTGTCAAGCACATCTTTGTGAATATCATGTAACCCTTCAACAAAATCCTTCACCTTTTCGGGTACAGAATCAGGAAAAGGGGGTGACGTTAGGTCAAGACGTCACCATGGCTGAGCAGAATAAACCACCTGAAAAGGACTAAACACGGTACTTCGAATGGCAGCATGATTATGAGCAAACTCAGCTTGACACAACTTTTGATCCCAAGACTTCACATGATCACCCACAAGATATCATAAAAGATTACCAGGGGACCGATTAACAACTTCCGTTTGCCCATCCGTTTGAGGGTGATAGGCACTACTGAAGTTAAGTTGAGTGTTCACCATTTTCCATAGGCTGCGCCAAAAATGACTTAAGAAACCAGTATCCCGGTCATAAACAATTGAAGATGGCAAACCATGCAAAAGATAAACATCCCGGAAGAATAATTGAGCCACATTAACTGCATCTGTCGTCTTCTTGCAAGGAATAAAGTGTACCATCTTGGAGAACCGATCAACAACAACAAAGAATGAATCGTTACCCCTCTGAGTCCGAGGTAACCCCAACACAAAATCCATACAAATGTCAGTCCAAGGCTTTGAAGGGACTGGTAAAGGCATATAGAGACCCGAATTAGTAGCAGCGCCCTCAGAGATAGTGGCCAAACCGCCATAGGCAGTTTGCCACAATATGCTCCTCGTCTCAAGCTTCGATTTTACTGGTAATGGGTCTGAAACGGAGCTTCGTGGGCCAAGTTATTCCCGTTTTCATGGGCCACCCTTTGTTGTGCGATCTTGGGCCTCCAGAAACATAATAGCCCAGTCTTCAATACTTGGCCCACATCATTCCCCCCTGGATAGAAAAAATTCGACATCGAATCCGCCACATCTTCATTATCAGAAGTGTCCCAGTAATAAAGGTAGTAAATGCTTCACATTAAACACATTAGAACAACGAACGTGACTCGGTAGTTTTAAACGATAAGCATTTGAGTTTATTTTCTCCACAATTTTCACGGGTCCAATCTTTTTAGTCGATAACTTGTTGTAGTCCCCAACAGAAAAACGATCTTTTGTCAAAACATCCCAGACAAAATCACCTTCTTCAAACTCAACATGTCTTCGCTTTTGATCAGCAACTTGCTTGTACTTATTATTGGCTCGAACCAGGTTCTCTTGCACATCTTTGTGAATATCATGTAAACCTTCAACAAACTCCTTCACCTTTTTGGGTACAGAATCAGGAAAAGGGGGTGACATTAGGTCAAGGGGTCACCATGGCTGAGCAGAATAAACCAACTGAAAAGGACTAAACACGGTACTTCGATTGGCAGCATGATTATGAGCAAACTCAGCTTGACACAACTTTTGATCCCAAGACTTCACATGATCACCCACAAGACATCGTAAAAAATTACCAGGGGACCGATTAACAACTTCCGTTTGCCATCCGTTTGAGGGTGGTAGGCACTACTGAAGTTAAGTTGAGTGTTCACCATTTTCCATAGGCTGCGCCAAAAATGAGTTAAGAAACGAGTATCTCGGTCATAAACAATAGAAGATGGCAAACCATGCAAACGATAAACATCCCGGAAGAATAATTGAGCCACATTAACTGCATCTGTCGTCTTCTTGCAAGGAATAAAGTGCACCATCTTGGAGAACCGATCAACAACAACAAAGATCGAATCTTTACCCCTCTGAGTCCGAGGTAACCCCAACACAAAATCCTTACTAATGTCAGTCCAAGGCTTTGAAGGGACTGGTAAAGGCATATAGAGACCCGCATTAGTAGCAGCGCCCTCTGAGACAGGGGCCAAACCGCCATAGGCTGTTTGCCACAATGTGCTCCTCGTCTCAAGCTTCGATTTTAATGGTAATGGGCCTGAAACGAAGCTTCGTGGGCCACCCTTTGTTGTGCGATCTTGGGTCTCCAGAAACATAATAGCCCGTTCTTCAATACTTGGCCCACATCATTCCCCCCTGGATAGAAAAAATTCGACATCGAATCCGCCACATTTTCATCCTCAGATGTGTCCCCGTAATAAGGTAGTAAATGCTTCACATTAAACACATCAGAACAACGAAAGTGACTTGGTAGTTTTAAACGATAAGCATTTGAGTTTATTTTCTCCACAATTTACACGGGTCCAATCTTTTTAGCCGATAACATGTTGTAGTCCCCAATAGAAAAACGATCTTTTGTCAAAACATCCCAGACAAAATAACCTACTTCAAACTCAACATGTCTTCGCTTTTGATCAGCAATTTGCTTGTACTTTTTATTGGCTCGAACCAGGTTGTCAAGCACATCTTTGTGAATATCATGTAAACCTTCAACAAAATCCTTCACATTTTGGGTACAGAATCAGGAACAGGGGGTGACATCAGGTCAAGGGGTCACCGTGGCTGAGCAGAATAAACCACTTGAAAAGGACTAAACCCGGTACTTCGATTGGCAGCATGATTATGAGCAAACTCAGCATGACATAACTTGTGATCCCAAGACTTCACATGATCACCCACAAGACATCGTAAAAGATTACCAAGGGACCGATTAAAAACTTCCGTTTGCCCATCCGTTTGAGGGTGATAGGCACAACTGAAGTTAAGTTGAGTGTTCAACATTTTCCATAGGCTGCGCGAAAAATGACTCAAGAAACGAGTATCCCGGTCAGAAACAATAGAAGATGGCAAACCATGCAAACGATAAATATCCCGAAAGAATAATTGAGCCACATTAAGTGCATCTGTCGTCTTCTTGCAAGGAATAAAGTGCACCATCTTAGAGAACCGAACAACAACAACAAAGATCGAATCGTTGCCTCTCTGAGTCCGAGGTAATCCCAACACAAAATCCATACTAATGTCAGTCCAAGGCTTTGAATGGACTGCTAAAGGCATATAGAGACCCGCATTAGTAGCAGCGCCCTTTGAGACAGGGGCCAAACCACCGTATGCTGTTTGCCACAATGTTCTCCTCGTCTCAAGCTTCGATTTGACTGGTAATGGGCCTGAAACGGAGCTTCGTGGGCCAAGTTATGCCCGTTTTCGTGGGCCACCCTTTGTTGCGCGATCTTGGGCCTCCAGAAACATAATAGCACGGTCTTCAATACTTGGGCACACATCATTCCCCCATGGATAGAAAAAATTCGACCTCGAATCCGCTACTTCTTCATCCTCATAAGTGTCCCCGTAATAAGGTAGTAAATGCTTCACATTAAACACATCAGAACAACGAACGTGACTCGGTAGTTTTAAACGATAAGCATTTGAGATTATTTTGTCCACAATTTCCACGGGTCCAATCTTTTTAACCGATAACTTGTTGTAGTCCCCAACTGAAAAACAATCTTTTGTCTAAACAGCCCAGTCAAAATCACCTTCTTTAAACTCAACATGTCTTCGCTTTTGATCAGCAGCTTGCTTGTACTTTGAATTGGCTCGAACCAGGTTGTCATGCACATCTTTGTGAATATCATGTAACCCTGCAATAAAATCCTTCACCTTTTTGAGTACAGAACCAGGAACAGGGGGTGACATCAGGTCAAGGAGTCTCCGTGGCTGAGCAGAATAAACCTCCTGAAAAGGACTAAACCCGGTACGTCGATTGGCTGCATGATTATGAGGAAACTCAACTTGACATAACTTTTGATCCCAATACTTCACATGATCACCCAAAAGACATCGTAAAAGATTACCTAGGGACCGATTAACAACTTCCATATGCCCATCCGTTTGAGGGTGATAGGAACTACTGAAGTTGAGTTGATTGTTCACCATTTTCCATAGGCTGTGCCAAAAATGACTCATGAAACGAGTATCCCGGTCAGAAACAATAGAAGATGGTAAACCATGCAAACGATAAACATCCCGGAAGAATAATTGAGCCACATTAACTGCATCTGTCGTCTTCTTGCAAGGAATAAAGTGCACCATCTTGGAGAACCGATCAACAACAAAAAAGATCGAATCGTTACTTCTCGGAGTCCGAGGTAACCACAACACAAAATCAATACCAATGTCAGTCCAAGGCTTTGAAGGGACTGGTAAAGGCATATAGAGACCCGCATTAGTAGCAGTGCCCTTTGAGACAAGGGCCAAACCACCGTAGGTAGTTTGTCACAATGTGCTACTCGTCTCAAGCTTCGATTTGACAGGTAATGGGCCTGAAACGGAGCTTCGTGGGCCAAGTTATGCCCGTTTTCGTGGGCCACCCTTTGTTGCGCGATCTTGGGCCTCCAGAAATATAATAGCCCGGTCTTCAATATCTGGTCCCATATTATTCCCCCTGGATAGAAAAAATTCGACCTCGAATCCGCCACATCTTCATCCTCAGAAGTGTCCCCGTAATAAGGTAGTAAATGCTTCACTTTAAACACATCATAAAACCGAACGTGACTCGGTAGTTTTAGACGATAAGCATTTGAGTTTATTTTCTCCAAAATTTCCACGGGTCCAATCTTTTTAGCCGATAACTTGTTGTAGTCCCCAACTGAAAAACGATCTTTTGTCAAATCAGCCCAGAAAAAATCACCTTCTTTAAACTCAACATGTCTTCGCTTTTGATCTGCAACTTGCTTTTACTTTGAACTGGCTCGAACCAGGTTGTCATGCACATCTTTGTGAATATCATGTAACATGCAACAAAATCCTTCACCTTTTTGGGTACAGAACCAGGAACAGGGGGTGACATCAGGTCAAGGGGTCCCCGTGGCTGAGCAGAATTAACCACCTGAAAAGGACAAAACTCGGTACTTCGATTGGCAGCATGATTATGAGAAAACTCAGCATGACTTAACTTTTGTTCCCAAGACTTCATATGATCAACCAAAAGACATCGTAAAAGATTACCAAGGGACCGATTAACAACTTCCGTTTTCCCATCCGTTTGAGGGTGATAGGCACTACTGAAGTTAAGTTGAGTGTTCACCATTTTCCATAGGCTGCGCCAAAAATGACTCAAGAAACGAGTATCCCGGTCAGAAACAATAGAGGATGGCAAACCATGCAAATGATAGACATCCCGGAAGAATAATTGTGCCACATTAACTGCATATGTCATCTTCTTGCAAGGAATAAAGTGCACCATCTTAGAGAACCGAACAACAACAACAACAAAGATCGAATCGTTACACCTCTGAGTCCGAGGTAATCCCAACACAAAATCCATAATAATGTCAGTCCAAGGCTTCGAAGGGACTTGTAAAGGCATATAGAGACCCGCATTAGTAGCAGTGCCCTTTGAGACAAGGGCCAAACCTCCATTGGCAGTTTGCCACATTGTGCTCCTCGTCTCAAGCTTCGATTTGACTGGTAATGGGCCTGAAACGGAGCTTCGTGGGCTAAGTTATGCCCGTGTTCGTGGGCCACCCTTTGTTGTGCGATCTTGGGCCTCCAGAAACATAATAGCCAGGTCTTCAATACTTGGGACCACATCTTCCCCCCCTGGATAGAAAAAATTTGACCTCGAATCCGCCACATCTTCATCCTCAGAAGTGTCACCGTAATAAGGTAGTAAATGCTTATCATTAAACACATCAGAACAACGAACGTGACTTGGTAGTTTTAAACGATAAGCATTTGAGTTTATTTTCTCCACAATTTCCACGGGTCCAATCTTTTTAGCCGATAACTTGTTGTAGTCCTAAACAGAAAAACGATCTTTTGTCAGAACAGCCAAGACAAAATCACCTCCTTCAAACTCAACATGTCTTCGCTTTTGATCAGTAGCTTGCTTGTACTTTGAATTGGCCGAACCAGGTTATCATGCACATCTTTGTGAATATCATGTAGCCCTTCAACAAAATCCTTCACCTTTTTGGATACAGAACCAGGAACAGGGGGTGACATTAGGTCAAGGGGTCCCCATGGCTGAGCGAAATAAACCACCTAAAAAGGACTAAACCCGGTACTTCGATTGGCAACATGATTATGAGCAAACTCAGCTTGACATAATTTTTGATCCCAAGACTTCACATGATCACCCACAAGACATCGTAAAAGATTACCAAGGGACCGATTAACAACTTCCGTTTCCCATCCGTTTGAGGGAGATAGGCACTACTGAAGTTAAGTTGAGTGTTCACCATTTTCCATAGGCTGTTCCAAAAATGACTCAAGAAACGAGTATCCTGGTCATAAACAATAGAAGATGGTAAACCATGCAAATGATAAACTTCCCGGAAGAATAATTGTGCCACATTAACTGCATATGTCGTCTTCTTGCATGGAATAAAGTGCACCATCTTAGAGAACCGAACAACAACAACAACAAAGATCGAATCGTTACCCCTCTGAGTCCGAGGTAACCCCAACACAAAATCCATACTAATGTCAGTCCAAGGCTTTGAAGGGACTGGTAAAGGCATATAGAGACCCGCATTAGTAGCAGCGCCCTTTGAGACAGGTGCCAAATCGCCGTAGGCTGTTTGCCACAATGTGCTCCTCGTCTCAAGCTTCGATTTGACTGGTAATGGGCCTGAAACGGAGCTTCGTGGGCCAAGTTATGCCCGTTTTCGTGGGCCACCCTTTGTTGCGCGATCTTGGGCCTCCAGAAACATAATAGCCCGGTTTTCAATACTTGGGCACACATCATTCCCCCATGGATAGAAAAAATTCGACCTCGAATCCGCCACATCTTCATCCTCATAAGTGTCCCCGTAATAAGGTAGTAATTGTTTCACATTAAAGACATCAGAACAACGAACGTGGCTCGGTAGTTTTAAACGATAAGCATTTGAGTTAATTTTCTACACAATTTCCACGGTTCCAATTTTTTTAGACGATAACTTGTTGTAGTCCCCAACAGAAAAAGATCTTTTTTCAAAACAACCCAGACAAAATCACCATCTTCAAACTCAACATGTCTTCGCTTTTGATCAACAGCTTGCTTATACTTCGAATTGGCTCGACCCAGGTTGTCATGCACATCTTTGTGATTATCATGTAACCCTTCATCAAAATCCTTCACCTTTTTGGGTACAGAAATAGGAATAGGGGGTGACATCAGGTCAAGGGGTCACCGTGGCTGAGCAGAATAAACCACCTGAAAAGGACTAAACCCGGTACTTCGATTGGCAGCATGATTATGAGCAAATTCAGCTTGATATAACTTTTGATCCCAAGACTTCACATGATCATCCACAAGACATCGTAAAAGATTACCAAGGGACCGTTTAAAAACTTTCGTTTGCCCGTCCGTTTGAGGGTGATAGGCACTACTGAAGTTAAGTTGAGTGTTCACCATTTTCCATTGGCTGTGCCAAAAATGACTCAAGAAATGAGTATCCCGGTCAGAAACAATAGAAGATGGCAAACCATGCAAACGATAAACATCCCGGAAGAATAATTGAGCCAAATTAACTGCATCTGTCGACTTCTTGCAAGGATTCAAGTACACCATCTTGGAGAACCGATCAACAACAACAAAGATCGAATCGTTACCCCTCTAAGTCCGAGGTAACCCCAACACAAAATCCATACTAATGTCAGTCCAAGGCTTTGAAGGGACTGGTAAAGGCATATAGAGACCCGCATTAGTTGCAGCGCCCTTTGAGACAGGGGTCAAACCGCCGTATGCTATTTTCCACAATGTGCTCCTCATCTCAAGCTTCGATTTAACTGGTAATGGGCCTGAAACGGAGCTTCGTGGGCCAAGTTATGCCCGTTCTCGTTGGCCACCCTTTGTTGCGCGATCTTGGGCCTCCAGAAACATAATAGCCCGGTCTTCAATACTTGGGCACACATCATTCCCCCATGGATAGAAAAAATTCGACCTCGAATCCGCCACATCTTCATCCTCATAAGTGTCCCCGTAATAAGGTAGTAATTGTTTCACATTAAAGACATCAGAACAACGAACGTGGCTCGGTAGTTTTAAACGATAAGCATTTGAGTTAATTTTCTACACAATTTCCACGGTTCCAATTTTTTTAGACGATAACTTGTTGTAGTCCCCAACAGAAAAAGATCTTTTTTCAAAACAACCCAGACAAAATCACCATCTTCAAACTCAACATGTCTTCGCTTTTGATCAACAGCTTGCTTATACTTCGAATTGGCTCGACCCAGGTTGTCATGCACATCTTTGTGATTATCATGTAACCCTTCATCAAAATCCTTCACCTTTTTGGGTACAGAACTAGGAATAGGGGGTGACATCAGGTCAAGGGGTCACCGTGGCTGAGCAGAATAAACCACCTGAAAAGGACTAAACCCGGTACTTCGATTGGCAGCATGATTATGAGCAAATTCAGCTTGATATAACTTTTGATCCCAAGACTTCACATGATCATCCACAAGACATCGTAAAAGATTACCAAGGGACCGTTTAAAAACTTTCGTTTGCCCGTCCGTTTGAGGGTGATAGGCACTACTGAAGTTAAGTTGAGTGTTCACCATTTTCCATTGGCTGTGCCAAAAATGACTCAAGAAACGAGTATCCCGGTCATAAACAATAGAAGATGGTAAACCATGCAAATGATAAACTTCCCGGAAGAATAATTGTGCCACATTAACTGCATATGTCATCTTCTTGCATGGAATAAAGTGCACCATCTTAGAGAACCGAACAACAACAACAACAAAGATCAAATCGTTACCCCTCTGAGTCCGAGGTAATACCAACACAAAAATCCATACTAATGTCAGTCCAAGGCTTCGAAGGGACTTGTAAAGGCATATAGAGACCCGCATTTGTAGCCGTACCCTATGAGACAGAGCCCAAACTACCATTGGCAGTTTGCCACATTGTGCTCCTCGTCTCAAGCTTCGATTTGACTGGTAATGGGCTTGAAACGGAGCTTCGTGGGCCACCATTTGTTGTGCGATCTTGGGCCTCCAGAAACATAATAGCCATGTCTTCAATACTTGGGACCACATCATTCCCCCCTGGATAGAAAAAATTTGACCTCGAATCCACCACATCTTCATCCTCAGAAGTGTCCCCGTAATAAGGTAGTAAATTTTTCACATTAAACACATCAGAACAACGAATGTGACTCGGTAGTTTTAAACGATAAGCATTTGAGTTTATTTTCTCCACAATTTCCACGGGTCCAATTTTTTTAGCCGATAACTTGTTGTAGTCCATAACAGAAAAACGGTCTTTTGTCAGAACAGCCAAGACAAAATCACCTTCTTCAAACTTAACTGTCTTCGCTTTTGATCAGTAGCTTGCTTGTACATTGAATTGGCTCGAACCAGGTTGTCATGCACATCTTAGTGAATAACATGTAACCCTTCAACAAAATCCTTCACCTTTTTGGGTACAGAACCAGGAACAGGGGGTGACATTAGGTCAAGGGGTCCCCATGGCTGAGCAGAATAAACCACCTAAAAAGGACTAAACCCGGTACTTTGATTGGCAGCATGATTATGAGCAAACTCAGCTTGACATAATTTTTGATCCCAAGACTTCACATGATCACCCACATGACATTGTTAAAGATTACCAAGGGACCGATTAACAACTTCCGTTTTCCCATCCGTTTGAGGGTGATAGGCACTACTGAAGTTAAGATGAGTGTTCACCATTTTCCATAGGCTGCTCCAAAAATAACTCAAGAAACGAGTATCCCGGTCAGAAAAAATAGAAGATGGCAAACCATGCAAACGATAAACATCCCGGAAGAATAATTGAGCCACATTAACTGCATCTGTCGTCTTCTTGCAAGGAATAAAGTGCACCATCTTGGAGAACCGATCAACAACAACAAAGATCGAATCGTTACCCCTCTGAGTCCGAGGTAACCCCAACACAAAATCCATACTAATGTCTGTCCAAGGCTTTGAAGGGACTGGTAAAGGCATATAGAGACCCACATTAGTAGAAGCGCCCTATGAGACAGGTGCCAAACTGCCGTAGGCTGTTTGCCACAATGTGCTCCTCGTCTCAAGCTTCGATTTGACTGGTAATGGGCCTGAAACGGAGCTTCGTGGGCCAGGTTATGCCCGTTTTCGTGGGCCACCCTTTGTTGCGCGATCTTGGGCCTCCAGAAACATAATATCCCGGTCTTCATTACTTGGGCACACATCATTCCCCCATGGATAGAAAAAATTCGACCTCGAATCCGCCACATCTTCATCCTCATAAGTGTCCCCGTAATAAGGTAGTAAATGCTTCACATTAAACACATCAGAACAACGAACGTGGCTCGGTAGTTTTAAACGATAAGCATTTGAGTTAATTTTCTATACAATTTCCATGGGTCCAATCTTTTTAGCCGATAACTTGTTGTAGTCCCCAACAGAAAAATGATCTTTTTTCAAAACAACCCAGACAAAATCACCATCTTCAAACTCAACATGTCTTCGCTTTTGATTAACAGCTTGCTTGTACTTTGAATTGGCTCGAACCAGGTTGTCAAGTACATCTTTGTGATTATCATGTAACCCTTCATCAAAATCCTTCATCTTTTTGGGTACAGAACCAGGAACAGTGGGTGACATATTGTCAAGGGGTCCTCGTGGCTGAGCAGAATAATCCACCTGAAAAGGACTAAACCCGGTACTTCGATTGGCAACATGATTATGAGCAAACTAAGCTTGGCTTAAATTTTGATCCCAAGACTTCAGATGATCACCCACAAGACATCGTAAAAGATTACCAAGGGACCGATTAACAACATTCGTTTGCCCATCCGTTTGAGGGTGATAGGCACTACTGAAGTTAAGTTGAGTGTTCACCATTTTCGATAGGCTGCGCCAAAAATGACTCAAGAAACGAGTATCCCGGTCAGAAACAATAGAAGACGGCAAACCATGCAAACGATAAACATCCCGGAAGAATAATTGAGCCTCATTAAATGCATCTGTCGTCTTCTTGCAAGGAATAAAGTGCACCATCTTGGAGAACCGATCAACAACAACAAAAATCGAATCGTTACCCCTCTGAGTCCGAGGTAACCCCAACACAAAATCCATACTATTGTCAGTCCAAGGCTTAAAAGGGACTGGTAAAGGCATATACAAACCCGCATTAGTAGCAGCGCCCTTGGAGCCAGGGGCCAAACCGCCGTAGGCTAGGCGGTTTGCCACAATGTGCTCCACGTCTCAAGTTTCGATTTGACTGGTATTGGGCCTGAAACGGAGCTTCGTGGGCCAAGTTATGCCCGTTTTCGTGGGCCACCCTTTGTTGTGCGATCTTGGGCCTCTAGAAACATAATAGCCCGGTCTTCAATACTTGGGACCACATCATTCCCCCCCTGGATAGGAAAAATTTGACCACGAGTCTGCCACATCTTCATCCTCAGAAGTGTCCCCGTAATAAGGTAGTAAATGCTTCACATTAAACACATCAGAACAACGAACGTGACTCGGTAGTTTTAAATGATATGCAATTGAGTTTATTTTATCCACAATTTCCACGGGTCCAATCTTTTTAGCCGATAACTTGTTGTAGTCCTAAACAGAAAAATGATCTTTTGTCCAAACAGCCCAGACAAAATCACCTTCTTTAAACTCAACATGTCTTTGCTTTTGATCAGCAGCTTGCTTGTACTTTGAATTGGCTAGAACCAGGTTGTCATCCACATCTTTGTGAATATCATGTAACCCTTCAACAAAATCCTTCACCTTTTTGGGTACAAAATCAGGAACAGGGGGTGACATCAGGTCAAGAGGTCACCGTGGCTGAGCAGAATAAACCACCTGAAAAGGACTAAACCCGGTACTTCGATTGGCAGCATGATTATGAACAAATTCAGCTTGACATAACTTTTGATCCCAAGACTTCACATGATCACCCAAAAGACATCGTAAAAGATTACCAAGGGGCCGATTAAAAACTTCCGTTTGCCCATCCATTTGAGGGTGATAGGCACTACTGAAGTTAAGTTGAATGTTCACCATTTTCCATAGGATTCGCCAAAAATGACTCAAGAAACGAGTATCTCGGTCAGAAACAATAGAAGATGGCAAACCATGCAAACGATAAACATTCCGGAAGAATAATTGAGCCACATCAACTGCTTCAGTCGTCTTCTTGGAAGGAATAAAGTGCACCATCTTGGAGAACCGATCAACAACAACAAAGATCGAATCTTTACCCCTCTAAGTCTGAGGTAACCCCAACACAAAATCCATAATAATGTCAGTCCAAGGCTTTGAAGGGACTGGTAAAGGCATATAGAGACCCGCATTAGTTGCAGCGCCCTTTGAGACAGGGGTCAAACCGCCGTATGCTATTTTCCACAATGTGCTCCTCATCTCAAGCTTCGATTTAACTGGTAATGGGCCTGAAACGGAGCTTCGTGGGCCAAGTTATGCCCGTTCTCGTTGGCCACCCTTTGTTGCGCGATCTTGGGCCTCCAGAAACATAATAGCCCGGTTTTCAATACTTGGGCACACATCATTCCCCCATGGATGGAAAAAATTCGACCTCGAATCCGCCACATCTTCATCCTCATAAGTGTCCCCGTAATAAGGTAGTAATTGTTTCACATTAAAGACATCAGAACAACGAACGTGGCTCGGTAGTTTTAAACGATAAGCATTTGAGTTAATTTTCTACACAATTTCCACGGTTCCAATTTTTTTAGACGATAACTTGTTGTAGTCCCCAACAGAAAAAGATCTTTTTTCAAAACAACCCAGACAAAATCACCATCTTCAAACTCAACATGTCTTCGCTTTTGATCAACAGCTTGCTTATACTTCGAATTGGCTCGACCCAGGTTGTCATGCACATCTTTGTGATTATCATGTAACCCTTCATCAAAATCCTTCACCTTTTTGGGTACAGAACTAGGAATAGGGGGTGACATCAGGTCAAGGGGTCACCGTGGCTGAGCAGAATAAACCACCTGAAAAGGACTAAACCCGGTACTTCGATTGGCAGCATGATTATGAGCAAATTCAGCTTGATATAACTTTTGATCCCAAGACTTCACATGATCATCCACAAGACATCGTAAAAGATTACCAAGGGACCGTTTAAAAACTTTCGTTTGCCCGTCCGTTTGAGGGTGATAGGCACTACTGAAGTTAAGTTGAGTGTTCACCATTTTCCATTGGCTGTGCCAAAAATGACTCAAGAAATGAGTATCCCGGTCAGAAACAATAGAAGATGGCAAACCATGCAAACGATAAACATCCCGGAAGAATAATTGAGCCAAATTAACTGCATCTGTCGACTTCTTGCAAGGATTCAAGTACACCATCTTGGAGAACCGATCAACAACAACAAAGATCGAATCGTTACCCCTCTAAGTCCGAGGTAACCCCAACACAAAATCCATAATAATGTCAGTCCAAGGCTTTGAAGGGACTGGTAAAGGCATATAGAGACCCGCATTAGTAGCAGATCCCTTTGAGACAGGGGTCAAACCACCGTAGGCTAGTTGCTACAATGTGCTCCTCGTCTCAAGCTTCGATTTGACTGGTAATGGGCCTGAAACGGAGCTTCGTGGTCCAAGTAATGCCCGTTCTCGTGGGCCACCCTTTGTTGCGCGATCTTGGGCCTCCAGAAACATAATAGCCCGGTCTTCAATACTTGGGCACACATCATTCCCCTATGGATAGAAAAAATTTGACCTCGAATCTGCCACATCTTCATCCTCATAAGTGTCCCCGTAATAAGGTAGTAAATGCTTCACATTAAACACATCAGAACAACGAACGTGGCTCGGTTTGTTTTAAACGATAAGCATTTGAGTTTATTTACTACACAATTTCCACGAGTCCAATCTTTTTAGCCGATAACTTGTTGTAGTCCCCAACAGAAAAATGATCTTTTTTCAAAACAACCTAGACAAAATCACCATCTTCAAACTCAACATGTCTTCGCTTTTGATCAACAGCTTGCTTGTACTTTGAATTGGCTTGAACCCGGTTGTCATGCACATCTTTGTGATTATCATGTAACCCTTCTTCAAAATCCTTCACCTTTTTGGGTACATAACCAGGAACAGGGGGTGACATCAGGTCAAGGGGTCCCTGTGGCTGAGCAGAATAAACCACCTGAAAAAGACTAAACCCGGTACTTCGATTGGTAACATGATTATGAGCAAACTCAGCTTGGCTTAAATTTTGATCCCAAGACTTCACATGATCACCCACAAGACATCGTAAAAGATTACCAAGGAACCGATTAACAACTTTCGTTTGCCCATCTGTTTGAGGGTGATAGGCAATACTGAAGTTAAGTTGAGTGTTCACCAAAAATGACTCAAGAAACGTGTATCCCGGTCAGAAACAATAGAAGATGGCAAACCATGCAAACGATAAACATCCCGGAAGAATAATTGAGCCACATTAACTGCATCTGTCGTCTTCTTGCAAGGAATAAAGTGCACCATCTTGGAGAACCGATCAACAACAACAAAGATCGAATCTATACCCCTCTGAGTCCGAGGTAACCCCAACACAAAATCCATACTAATGTCAATCCAAGGCTTTGAAGGGACTGGTAAAGGCATATAGAGACCCGCATTAGTAGCAGCGCCCTTTGAGACAGGGGTCAAACCACCGTAGGCTAGTTGCCACAATGTGCTCCTCGTCTCAAGCTTCGATTTGACTGGTAATGGGTTTGAAACGGAGCTTCGTGGGCCAAGTTATGCCCGTTTTCGTGGGCCACCCTTTGTTGCGCGATCTTGGGCTTCCAGAAACATAATAGCCCGGTCTTCAATACTTGGGCTCACATCATTCCCCCCTGGATAGAAAAAATTCGACCTTTAATCCGCCACATCTTCATCCTCAGAAGTGTCCACGTAATAAGGTAGTAAATGCTTCACATTAAACACATCAGAACAACGAACGTGAATCGGTAGTTTTAAACGATAAGCATTTGAGTTTATTTTCTACAAAATTTCCACGGTTCCAATCTTTTTACCCGATTACTTGTTGTAGTCCCCAACAGAAAAACAATCTTTTGTCTAAACAGCCCAGTCAAAATCACCTTCTTTAAACTCAGCATGTCTTTGCTTTTGATCAGCAGCTTGCTTGTAGTTTGAATTGGCTCGAACTAGGTTGTCATGCACGTCTTTGTGAATATCATGTAACCTTTCAACAAAATCCTTCACCTTTTTGGGTACAAAACAAGGAACAGGGGGTGACATCAGGTCAAGGGGTCGCCGTGGCTGAGAAGAATAAAACACCTGAAAAGGACTAAACCCGGTACTTCGATTGCTAACATGATTATGAGCAAACTCAGCTTGACATAACTTTTAATCCCAAGACTTCACATGATCACCCACAAGACATCGTAAAAGATTACCAAGGGACCGATTAACAACTTCCGTTTTCCCATCCGTTTGAGGGTGATAGACACTACTGAAGTTAAGTTGAGTGTTCACCATTTTCCATAAGCTGCCACAAAAATAACTCAAGAAACGACTAACCCGGTCAGAAACAATAGAATATGGCAAACATGCAAATGATAAACATCCCGGAAGAATAATTGAGCCACATTAACTGCATATGTCGTCTTCTTGCAGGGAATAAAGTGTACCATCTTGGAGAACCTATAAACAACAACAAAGATCGAATCGTTACCCCTCTGAGTCCGAGGTAACCCCAACACAAAATCCATACTAATGTAAATCCAAGGCTTTGAAGGGACTGGTAAAGGCATATAGAGACCCGCATTAGTTGCAGTGCCCATTGAGTCAGGGGCCAAACCGCCGTGGGCAGTTTTTCACAATGTGAAGCTTCGATTTGACAGATAATGGGCCTGAAACGGAGCTTCGTGGGCACAGTTATGCCCGTTTTCGTGGGTCACCCTTTGTTGCGCGATCTTGGGCCTCCAGAAACATAATAGCCCGGTCTTCAATACTTGGGCCCACATCATTCCCCCCTGGATAGAAAAAATTCGACCTCGAATCCGCAACATCTTCATCCTCAGAAGTGTCCCCGTAATAAGGTAGTAAATGCTTCACATTAAACACATCAGAACAACGAATGTGACTCGATAGTTTTAAACGATAAGCATTTGAGTTTATTTTCTCTAAAATTTACACGGGTCCAATATTTTTAGTCGATAACTTGTTGTAGTCCCCAACAGAAATACGATCTTTTGTCAAAAGAGCCCAGACAAAATCACCTTCTTTAAACTCAACATGTCTTCGCTTTTGATTAGCAGCTTGCTTGTACTTTGAATTGGCTCGAACCAGGATGTCATGCACATCTTCTTGAATATCATGTAACCCTTCAACAAAATCCTTCAACTTTTTGGGTACAGAACCAGGAAAAGGGGGTGACATCAGGTCAAGATTACCAAGGGACCGATTAACAACTTCCGTTTACCCATCCGTTGGAGGGTGATAGGCACTACTGAAGTTAAGTTGAGTGTTCACCATTTTCCATAGGCAGCGCCAAAAATGACTCAAGAAACAAGTATCCCGGTTAGAAACAATAAAAGATGGCAAACCATGCAAACGATAAACATCCTGGAAGAATAATTAAGCCACATTAACTGCATCAGTCGTCTTCTTGCTAGGAATAAAGTGCACCATCTTGGAGAACCGATCAACATCAACAAAGATCGAATCGTTACCCCTCTGAGTCCAAGGTAACCCCAACACAGAATCCATACTAATGTCAGTTCAAGGCTTTAAAGGGACTGGTAAAGGCATAAAGAGACCCGCATTAGTAGCAGTTCCCTTTGAGACAGGGGCCAAACCGCCATAGGCAGTTTGCCACAATGTGCTCCGCGTCTAATGCTTCCATTTGACAGGTAATGGGCCTGAAACGGAGCTTCGTGGGCACAGTTATGCCCGTTTTCGTGGGTCACCCTTTGTTGCGCGATCTTGGGCCTCCAGAAACATAATAGCCCGGTCTTCAATACTTGGGCCCACATCATTCCCCCTGGATAGAAAAAATTCGACCTCGAATCCGCCACATCTTCATCCTCAGAAGTGTCCCCGTAATAAGGTAGTAAATGCTTCACATTAAACACATCAGAACAACGAACGTGACTCGGTTGTTTTAAACGATAAGCATTTGAGTTTATTTTCTCCAAAATTTCCACGGGTCCAATCTTTTTAGCCGATAACTTGTTGTAGTCCCCAACAGAAAAACGATCTTTTGTCCAAACAGCCCAAACAAAATCACCTTCTTTAAACTCTACATGTCTTCCCTTTTGATCAGCAGCTTGCTTGTACTTTGAATTCGCTCGAACCGGGATGCCATGCACATCTTTGTGAATATCATGTAACCCTTCAACAAAATCCCTCAACTTTTTGGGTACAGAACCAGGAAAAGGGGGTAACATCAGGTCAAGGGGTCCCCGCGACTGAGCAGAATAAACCACCTGAAAAGGACTAAACCTGGTACTTCGATTGGTAGCATGATTATGAGCAAACTCAGCTTGACATAACTTTTGATCCCAAGGCTTCACATGATCACCCACAAGACATCGTAAAAGATTACCAAGGGACCGATTAACAACATCCGTTTCCCCATCCGTTTGAGGTTGATAGGCACTACTGAAGTTAAGTTGAGTGTTCACCATTTTCCATAAGCTGCACCAACAATGACTCAAGAAACGAATAACCCGGTCAGAAACAATAGATATGGCAAACCATGCAAACGATAAACATCCCGGAAGAATAATTGAGCCACATTAACTGCATTTGTCGTCTTCTTGCTAGAAATAAAGTGCACCATCTTGGAGAACCGATCAAAAACAACAAAGATCGAATCGTTACCTCTCTGAGTCCGAAGTAACCCCATCACAAAATCCATACTAATGTCAGTCCAAGGCTTTGAAGGGACTGGTAAAGGCATATAGAGACCCGCCTTAGTAGCAGTACCCATTGAGACAGCTCCTCGTCTCAAGCTTCGATTTGACAGGTAATGGGCCTGAAACGGAGCTTCGTGGTCACAGTTATGCCCGTTTTCGTGGGTCACCCTTTGTTGCGCGATCTTGGGCCTTCATAAACATAATAGCCCGGTCTTCAATACTTGGGCCCACATCATTCCCCCCTGGATAGAAAAAATTCGACCTCGAATCCGCCACATCTTCATCCTCAGAAGTGTCCCCGTAATAAGGTAGTAAATGCTTCACATTAAACACATCAGAACAACGAACGTGAGTCGGTAGTTTTAAACGATAAGCATTTGAGTTTATTTTCTCCAAAATTTCCACGGGTCCATTCTTTTTAGCCGATAACTTGTTGTAGTCCCCAACAGAAAAACGATCTTTTGTCAAAACAGCCCAGACAAAATCACCTTCTTTAAACTCAACATGTCTTCCCTTTTGATCAGCAGCTTGCTTGTACTTTGAATTCGCTCGAACCGGGATGCCATGCACATCTTTGTGAATATCATGTAACCCTTCAACAAAATCCTTCAACTTTTTGGGTACAGAACCAGGAAAAGGGGGTGACATCAGGTCAAGGGGTCCCCGTGGCTGAGCAGAATAAACCACCTGAAAAGGACTAAACCCGGTACTTCGATTGGCAGCATGATTATGAGCAAACTCAGCTTGACATAACTTTTGATCCCAAGCCTTCACATGATCACCCACAAGACATCGTAAAAGATTACCAAGGGACCGATTAACAACTTCCGTTTCCCCATCCGTTTGAGGTTGATAGGCCCTACTGAAGTTAAGTTAAGTGTTCACCATTTTCCATAAGCTGCACCAACAATGACTCAAGAAACGAGTAACCCGGTCAGAAACAATAGAATATGGCAAACCATGCAAACGATAAACATCCCGGAAGAATAATTGAGCCACATTAACTGCATTTGTCGTCTTCTTGCTAGGAATAGAGTGCACCATCTTGGAGAACCGATCAAAAACAACAAAGATAGAATCGTTACCTCTCTGAGTCCGAGGTAACCCCAACACAAAATCCATACTAATGTCAGTCCAATGCTTTGAAAGGACTGGTAAAGGCATATAGAGACCCGCATTAGTAGCAGTACCCATTGAGACAGGGGCCAAACCGCCGTAGGCAGTGTGCCAGAATGTGCTCCTCGTCTCAAGCTTCGATTTGACAGGTAATGGGCCTGAAACAGAGCTTCGTGGTCACAGTTATGCCCGTTTTCGTGGACCACCCTATGTTGGCGATCTTGGGCCAGCAGAAACCTAATAGCCCGGTCTTCAATACTTGGGCCCACATCATTCCCCCCTGGATAGAAAAAATTCGACCTCGAATCCGCCACATCTTCATCCTCAGAAGTGTCCCCTTAATAAGGTAGTAAATGCTTCAAATTAAACACATCAGAACAACGAACGTGACTCGTTAGTTTTAAACGATAAGCATTTGAGTTTATTTTCTCCAAAATTTCCAAGGGTCCAATCTTTTTACCCGATAACATTTTGTAGTCCCCAACAGAAAAACGATCTTTTGTCTAAACTGCCCAGTCAAAATCACCTTCTTTAAACTCAACGTGTCATCGCTTTTGATCAGCAGCTTGCTTGTACTTTGAATTGGCTCAAACCAGGTTGTCAAGCACATCTTTGTGAATATCGTGTAACCCTTCAACAAAATCCCTCACCTTTTTGGGTACAGAACCTGGAACAGGGGGTGACATCAGGTCAAGGGGTCACCGTGGCTGAGTAGAATAAACCACCTGAAAAGGTGTAAACCTGGTACTTCGAGGCTGATTAACAAATTACGTTTGCCCATCCGTTTGAGGCTGATTAACAAATTACGTTTGCCCATCCGTTTGAGGCTGATAGGCACTACTGAACTTATGTTGAGTGATCACCATTTTCAATCGTAAAAGTTTACCAAGGGACTGATTAACAAATTACGTTTGCCCATCCGTTTGAGGCTGATAGGCACTACTGAAGTTATGTTGAGTGTTCACCATTTTCCATAGGCTGCGCCAAAAATGACCCATGAAACGAGTATCCCGGTTAGAAATGACCCACGTAACAAATTACGTTTGCCCATCGTAAAAGTTTACCAAGGGACTGATTAACAAATTACGTGGGTCATTTGAGTGGCGGATTAAGATGTGGCGGATTAACAACGAAAGTGACTAAATATTTTTAAACGATAGGCATTTGAGTTTATTTTCTCCAACATTTCCACTGGTCCAATATTTTTAGCCAATAACTTGTTGTAGTCCCCAACAGAATAACGATCTTTTGTCAAAAGAGCCCAGACAAAATCACCTTCTTTAAACTCAACATGTCTTCGCTTTTGATCAGCAGCTTGCTTGTACTTTGAATTGGCTCGAACCTGGATGTCATGCACATCTTTGTGAATATCATGTAAGACTTCAACAAAATCCTTCAACTTTTTGGGTACAGAACCAGGAAAAGGGGGTGACATCAGGTCAAGGGGTCCCCGTGGCTGAGCTGAATAAACCACCTGAAAAGGACTAAACCCAGTACTTCGATTGGCAGCATGAATATGAGCAAACTCAGCTTGACATAACTTTTGATCCCAAGACATTACATGATCACCCACAAGACATCGTAAAAGATTACAAAGGGAGCGATTAACAACTTCCGTTTGCCCATCCGTTTGAGGGTGATAGGCACAACTGAAGTTAAGTTGAGTGTTCACCATTTTCCATAGGCTGCGGAAAATGACTCAAGAAACGAGTATCCCGGTTAGAAACAATAGAAGATGGCAAACCATGCAAACGATAAACATCCCGGAAGAATAATTGAGCCAAATTAACTGCATCGGTCGTCTTCTTGCTTGGAATAAAGTGCACCATCTTGGAGAACCGATCAACAACAACAAAGATCGAATCGTTACCCCTCTGAGTCCGTGGTAACCCCAACACAAAATCCATACTAATGTCAGTCCAAGGCTTTGAAGGGACTGGTAAAGGCATATAGAGACCCGCATTAGTAGCAGTGTCCTTTGAGACGGGGGCCAAACCGTAGTAGCCAGTTTGCCACAATGTACTCCTCGTCTCAAGCTTCGATTTGACAGGTAATGGGCCTGAAACAGAGCATAGGGGGCCAAGTTATGCCCGTTTTTGTGGGCCACACTTTGTTGCGCGACCTTGGGCCTCCAGAAACCTAACAGCCCGGTCTTCAATACTTGGGCCCACATCATTCCCCGCTGGATAGAAAAATTCGACCTGGAATCCGCCACATCTTCATCCTCCGAAGTGTCCCCTTAATAAGGCAGTAAATGCTTCACATTAAACACATCAGAACGACGAACGTGACTCGGTAGTTTTAAACGATAAGCATTTGAATTTATTTTCTCCAAAATTTCCACGGGTCCAATCTTTTTACCCGATAACTTGTTGTAGTCCCCAACAGAAAAACGACCTTTTGTCTAGACAGCCCAGTCAAAATCACCTTCTTTAAACTCAACATGTCTTCGCTTTTGATCAGCAGCTTGCTTGTACTTTGAATTGGCTCGAACCAGGATGTCATGCACATCTTTGTGAATATCGTGTAACCCTTTAACAAAATCCTTCAACTTTTTGGGTACAGAACCAGGAAAAGGGGGTGACATCAGGTCAAGGGGTCCCCGTGGCTGAGCAGAATAATCCACCTGAAAAGGATTAAACCCGGTACTTCGATTGGCAGCATGATTATGAGCAAACTCGGCTTGACATAACTTTTGATCCCAAGACATCACATGATCACCCACAACACATCGTAAAAGATTACCAGGGGACCGATTAACAACTTCAGTTTGCCCATCCGTTTGAGGGTGATAGGCGCTATTGAAGTTATGTTGAGTGTTCACCATTTTCCATAGGGTGCGCCAAAAATGACCCAAGAAACGAGTATCCCGGACATAAATAAAAGAAGATGGCAAACCATGCAAACGATAAACATCCCGGAAGAATAATTGAGCCACATTAACTGCATCTGTCGTCTTCTTTCTTGGAATAAAGTGCACCATCTTGGAGAACCAAATAAACCACCTGAAAAGGACTAAACCCGTTACTTCGATTGGCAGCATGATTATGAGCAAACTCAGCTTGACATAACTTTTGATCCCAAGAAATTACATGATCACCCAAGGGACTACTGAAGTTATGTTGAGTGTTCACCATTTTCCATAGGCTGCGCCAAAAATGACCCATGAAACGAGTATCCCGGTTAGAAACAATTGAAGATGGCAAACCATGCAAACGATAAACATCCCGGAAGAATAATTAAGCCACATTAACTGCATCTATCGTCTTCTTGCTAGGAATAAATTGCACCATCTTGGTGAACCGATCAACAACAACAAAGATCGAATCGTTACCCCTCTGAGTCCGAGGTAACCCCTCTGAGTCAGTCTAAGGCTTTAAAGGGACTGGTAAAGGCATATAGAGACCCGCATTAGTAGCAGTTCCCTTTGTGACAGGGGCCAAATCGCCGTAGGCAGTTGGCAATAATGTGCTCCTTGTCTCAAGCTTCGATTTGACAGGTAATGGGCCTGAAACGGAGCTTCGGGGGACAAGTTATGCCCGTTTTCGTGGGCCACCCTATGTTGGCGATCTTGGGCCAGCAGAAACCTAATAGCCCGGTCTTCAATACTTGGGCCCACATCATTCCCCCCTGGATAGAAAAAATTCGACCTCGAATCCGCCACATCTTCATCCTCAGAAGTGTCCCCTTAATAAGGTAGTAAATGCTTCAAATTAAACACATCAGAACAACGAACGTGACTCGTTAGTTTTAAACGATAAGCATTTGAGTTTATTTTCTCTAAAATTTCCACGGGTCCAATCTTTTTAGCCGATAACTTGTTGTAGTCCCCAACAGAAAAACGATCTTTTGTCAAAACAGCCCAGACAAAATCACCTTCTTTAAACTCAACATGTTTTCCTTTTTGATCAGCAGCTTGCTTGTACTTTGAATTCGCTCGAAACGGGATGCGATGCACATCTTTGTGAATATCATGTAACTCTTCAACAAAATCCTTCAACTTTTTGGGTACAGAACCAGGAAAAGGGGGTGACATCAGGTCAAGGGGTCCCCGTGGCTGAGCAGAATAAACCACCTGTAAAGGACTAAACCCGGTACTTCGATTGGCAACATGATTATGAGCAAACTCAGCTTGACATAACTTTTGATCCCAAGACATCACATGATCACCCACAACACATCGTAAAAGATTACCAGGGGACCGATTAACAACTTCAGTTTGCCCATCCGTTTGAGGGTGATAGGTGCTATTGAAGTTATGTTGAGTGCTCACCATTTTCCATAGGGTGCGCCAACAATGACTCAAGAAACGAGTAACCCGGTCAGAAACCATAGAATATGGCAAACCATGCAAACGATAAACATCCCGGAAGAATAATTGAGCCACATTTACTGCATCTGCGTCTTCTTGCAAGAATGATAAGCATTTGAGTTTATTTTCTCCAAAATTTCCCCGTGTCCAATCTTTTAACCCGATAACTTGTTGTAGTCCCCAACAGAAAAACGATCTTTTGTCTAAACAGCCCGGACAAAATCACCTTCTTTAAACTGAACATGTCTTCGCTTTTGATCAGCAGCTTGCTTGTAATTTGAATTGGCTCGAACCAAGTTGTCATGCACATCTTTGTGAATATCATGTAACCCTTCAACAAAATCCTTCACCTTTTTGGGTACAGAACCAGGAAAAGGGGGTGAATTCAGGTCAAGGGGTCCCCGTGGCTGAGCAGAATAAACCACCTGAAAAGGACTAAACCCGGTACTTCGATTGGCAGCGTGATTATGAGCAAACTCAGCTTGACATAACTTTTGATCCCAAGACATCACATGATCACCAACAAGACATCGTAAAAGATTACCAAGGGACCGATTAACAACTTCTGTTTGCCCATCTGTTTGAGGGTGATAGGCCCTACTGAAGTTAAGTTGAGTGTTCCCATTTTCCATAGGCTGCGCCAAAAATGACTCAAGAAACGAGTATACCGTTCATAAACAATAGAATATGGCAAGCCATGCAAACGATAAACATCCCGGAAGAATAATTGAGCCACATTAACTGCATCTGTCGTCTTCTTGCAAGGAATAAAGTGCACCATCTTCGAGAACCGATCAACATCAACAAAGATCGAATCATTACCCCTCATATTCCGAGGTAACCCCAACGCAAAATCCATACTAATGTCAGTCCAAGGCTTTGAAGGGACTGGTAAAGGCATATAGAGACCCGAATTAGTAGCAGTACCCTTTGAGACAAGGGCCAAACCGCCGTAGGCAGTTTGGCACAATGTACTCCTCATCTCAAGCTTCGAATTGACAGGTAATGGGCCTGAAACGGAGCTTCGTGGGCCAAGTTATGCCCGTTTTCGTGGGCCACCCTTTGTTGTGCGAGTTTGGGCCTCCAGAAACATAATAGCCCGGTCTTCAATACTTGGGCCCACATCATTCCCCCCTGAATAAAAAAATTCGACCTGGAATCCGCCACATCTTCATCCTCAGAAGTGTCCCCGTAATAAGGTAGTAAATGCTTCACAATAAACACATCAGAACAACAAACGTGACTCGGTAGTTTTAAACGATAAGCATTTGAGTTTATTTTCTCCAAAATTTCCACGGGTCCAATCTTTTAGCCGATAACTTGTTGTAGTCCCCAACAGAAAAACGATCTTTTGTCAAAACAGCTCAGACAAAATCACCTTCTTTAAACTCAACATGTATTCGCTTTTGATCAGCAGCTTGCTTGTAATTTGAATTGGCTCGAACCAGGTTGTCTTGAACATCTTTGTGAATATCATGTAACCCTTCAAAAAAATCCTTCACCTTTTTGGTTACAGAACCAGGAAAAGGGGGTGACATCAGTCAAGGGGTCCCCGTGGCTGAGCAGAATAAACCACCTGAAAAGGGCTAAATCCTGTACTTCTATTGGCAGCATGATTATGAGCAAACTCAGCTTGACATAACTTTTGATCCCAAGACATCACATGATCACCAACAAGACATCGTAAAAGATTACCAAGGGACCGATTAACAACTTCCGTTTGCCCATCCGTTTGAGGGTGATATGCACTACTGAAGTTAAGTTGAGTGTTCACCATTTTCCATAGGATGCACCAAAAATGACACAAGAAACGAGTATACCGGTCAAAAACAATACAAGATGGCAAACCATGCCAACGATCAGCATCCTGGAAGAATAATTGAGCCACATTAACTGCATCTGTCGTCTTATTGCAAGGAATAAAGTGCACCATCTTGGAGAACCGATCAACAACAACAAAGAGCGAATCGTTACCCCTCTAAGTCCGAGGTAACCCTAACACAAAATCCATACTAATGTCAGTCCAAGGCTTTGAAATGACTGTTAATGGCATATAGAGACCCGCATTAGTAGCACAGCCCTTTGATACAAGGGCCAAACTGCCGTAGCCAGTTTATCACAATGTGCTCCTCGTCTCAAGCTTCGATTTGACTGGTAATGGGTCTGAAACGGAGCTTCGTGGGCCAAGTTATGCCCGTTTTCATGGGCCACCCTTTGTTGCGCGATCTTGGGCCTCCAGAAACATAATAGCCCGGTCTTCAATACTTGGGCCCACATCATTCCCCCCTGGTTAGAAAAAATTCGACCTCGAATCCGCCACATCTTCATCCTCAAAAGTGTCCCCGTAATAAGGTAGTAAAGCTTCACATTAAACACATCAGAACAACGAACGTAACTTGGTAGTTTTAAACGATAAGCATTTGAGTTTATTTTCTCCAAAATTTCCACGTGTCCAATCTTTTTAGCCGATAACTTGTTGTAGTCCCCAACAGAAAAACGATCTTTTGTCAAAACAGCCCAGGCAAAATCACCTTCTTTAAACTCAACATGTCTTCGCTTTTGATCAGCAGCTTGCTTGTACTTTGAATTGGCTCGAACCAGGTTGTCAGGCACATCTTTGTGAATATCATGTAACCCTTCAACAAAATCCTTCACCTTTTTGGGTACAGAACAAGGAACAGGGGGTGACATCAGGTCAAGGGGTCACCATGGCTAAGCAAAATAAACCACCTGAAAAGGACTAAACCCGGTACTTCGATTGGCAGCATGATTATGAGCAAACACAGCTTGAGATAACTTTTGATCCCAAGACATCACATGATCACCAACAAGACATCGTAAAAGATTACCAAGGGACCGATTAACAACTTCCGTTTGCCCATCCGTTTGAGGGTGATAGGCACTACTAAAGTTAAGTTGAGTGTTCACCATTTTCCATAGGCTACGCCAAAAATGACTCAAGAAACGAGTATCCCGGTCAGAAGAAATAGAAGATGGCAAACCATGCAAACGATAAACATCCCGGAAGACTAATTGAGCCACATTAGCTGAACCTGTCGTCTTCTTGCAAGGAATAAAGTGCACCATCTTAGAGAACCGATCAACATCAACAAAGATCGAATCGTTACCCCTCTGAGTCCGAGGTAACCCCAACGAAAAATGCATACTAATGTCAGTCCAAGGCTTTGAAGGGACTGGTAAAGGCATATAGAGACCCGCATTTGTAGCAGTACCCTTTGATACAGGGGCCAAACCGCCGTAGGCAGATCGCCACAATGTACTCCTCGTCTCAAGCTTCGATTTGACATGTAATGGGCCTGAAACGGAGCTTCGTGGGCCAAGTTATGCCCGTTTTCGTGGGCCACCTTTTGTTGCCAGATATTGGGCCTCCAGAAACATATTAGCCCGGTCTTCAATACTTGGGCCCACATCATTCCCCCCTAGATAAAAAAAATTCGACCTGGAATCCGCCACATCTTCATCCTCAGAAGTGTCCCCATAATAAGGTAGTAAATGCTTCGCATTAAACACATTAGAACAACGAACGTGACTCGGCAGTTTTAAACGATAAGCATTTGAGTTTATTTTCTCCAAAATTCCACGGGTCCAATCATTTTAGCCGATAACTTGTTGTAGTCCCCAACAGAAAAACGATCTTTTGTCAAAACAGCCCAGACAAAATCACCTTCTTTAAACTCAACATGTCTTTGCTTTTGATCAGCAGCTTGCTTGTAATTTGAATTGGCTCGAACCAGGTTGTCATGCACATCTTTGTGAATATCATGTAACCCTTCAACAAAATCCTTCACCTTTTTGGGTACAGAACCAGGAAAAGGGGGTGACATCAGTCAAGGGGTCCCCGTGGCTGCGCAGAATAAACCACTTAAAAAGGACTAAACCCGGTACTTCGATTGACAGCATGATTATGAGGAAACTCAGCTTGACATAACTTTTGATCCCAAGACATCACATGATCACCAACAAGACATCGTAAAGGATTACCAAGGGACCAACTAACAACTTCCGTTTGCCCATCCGTTTGAGGGTCATAGGCACTACTGAAGTTAAGTTGAGTGTTCACCATTTTCCATAGGCTGCACCAAAAATGACACAAGAAACGAGTATACCGGTCAGAAACAATAGATGATGGCAAACCATGCAAACGATAAGCATCCTGGAAGAATAATTGAGCCACATTAACTGCATCTGTCATCTTCTTGCAAGGAATAAAGTGCACCATCTTGGAGAACCGATCAACAACAACAAAGATCGAATCGTTACCCCTCTGAGTCCGAGGTAACCCCAACACAAGATCCATACGAATGTCAGTCCAAGGCTTTAAAGTGACTGGTAAAGGCATATAGAGACCCGCATTAGTAGCACTGCCCTTTGATACATGGGCCAAACCGCCGTATGCAGTTTGCCACAATTTGCTCCTCGTCTCAGGCTTCCATTTGACAGGTAATGGGCCTGATACGGAACTTCGTGGGCCAAGTTATGCCCGTTTTCGTGGGCCACCCTTTGTTGCGTGATATTGGGCCTCCAGAAACATAATAGCCCGGTCTTCAATACTTGGGCCCATATCATTCCCCCCTGGATAGAAAAAATTCGACGTGGAATCCGCCACATCTTCATCCTCAGTAGTGTCCCCGTAATAAGGTAGTAAATGCTTCACATTAAACACATCAGAACAACGAACGTGACTCGGTAGTTTTAAACGATATGCATTTGAGTTTATTTTCTCCAAAATTTCCGCGGGTCCAATCTTTTTAGCCGATAACTTGTTGTAGACCCCAACAGAAAAACGATCTTTTGTCAAAACAGCCAAGACAAAATCACCTTCTTTAAACTCAACATATCTTCGCTTTTGATCAGCAGCTTGCTTGTAATTTGAATTGGCTCGAACCAGGTTGTCATGCACATCTTTGTGAATATCATGTTACCCTTCAACAAAATCCTTCACCTTTTTGGGTACAGAACCAGGAAAAGGGGGTGACATCAGTCAAGGGGTCCCCGTGGCTGAGCAGAATAAACCACCTGAAAAGGACTAAACCCGGTACTTCGATTGGCAGCATGATTATGAGCAAACTCAGCTTGACATAACTTTTGATCCCAAGACATCACATGATCACCAACAAGACATCGTAAAGGATTACCAAGGGACCGATTAACAACTTCCGTTTGCCCATCCGTTTGAGGGTGATAGGCACTACTGAAGTTAAGTTTAGTGTTCACCATTTTCCTTAGGCTACACCAAAAATGACACAAGAAACGAGTATACCGTTCCGAAACAATAGATGATGGCAAACCATGCAAACGATAAACATCCCGGAAGAATAATTGAGCCACATTAACTGCATCTGTCGTCTTCTTGCAAGGAATAAAGTGCACCATCTTGGAGCCGATCAACAACAGCAAAGATCGAATCGTTACACCTCTGAGTCTGAGGTAACCCCAACACAAAATCCATACTAATGTCGGTCCAAGGCTTTGAAGGGACTGGTAAAGGCATTTAGAGACCCGCATTAGTAGCAGTACCCTTTGAGACAGGGGCCAAACCGCCGTAGGCAGTTTGCCACAATGTGCTCCTCATCTCACGCTTCGATTTGACTGGTAATGGGCCTGAAACGGAGCTTCGTGGGCCAAGTTATGCCCGTTTTCGTGGGCCACACTTTGTTGCGTGATCTTGGGCCTCCAGAAACATAATAGCCCAGTCTTCAATACTTGGGCCCACATCATTCCCCCCTGTATAGAAAAAATTCGACCTTGAATTCGCCACGTCTTTATCCTCAGAAGTGTCCTCGTAATAAGGTACTAAATGCTTCACAATAAACACATCAGAACAACGAACGTGACTCGGTAGTTTTAAACGGTATGCATTTGAGTTTATTTTCTCCACAATTTCCACGGGTCCAATCTTTTTAGCCGATAACTTGTTGTAGTCCCCAACAGAAAAACGATCTTTTGTCAAAACATCCCAGACAAAATCACCTTCTTCAAACTCAACAGGTCTTCGCTTTTGATCAGCAGCTTGCTTGTACTTTTAATTGGCTCGAACCAGGTTGTCATGCACATCTTTTTGAATATCATGTAACCCTTCAACAAAATCCTTCACCTTTTTGGGTACAGAACCAAGAACACGGGGTGACATCAGGTCAAGGGGTCCCCGTGGCTGAGCAGAATAAACCACCTGAAAAGGACTAAACCATTTTCCATAGGCTGCCCATCCGTTTGAGAGTGATAGGCACTACTGAAGTTAAGTTGAGTGTTCACCATTTTCCATAGGCTGCGCAAAAATGACTCAAGAAACGAGTATCCCGGCAGAAACAATAGAAGATGGCAGACCATGCAAACGATAAACATCCCGGAAGAATAATTGAGCCACATTAACTGCATCTGTCGTCTTCTTGCAAGGAATAAAGTGCACCATCTTGGAGCCGATCAACAACAGCAAAGATCGAATCGTTACACCTCTGAGTCTGAGGTAACCCCAACACAAAATCCGTACTAATGTCGGTCCAAGGCTTTGAAGGGACTGGTAAAGGCATTTAGAGACCCGCATTAGTAGCAGTACCCTTTGAGACAGGGGCCAAACCGTCGTAGGTAGTTTGCCACAATGTGCTCCTCATCTCAAGCTTCGATTTGACTGGTAATGGGCCTGAAACGGAGCTTCGTGGGCCATGTTATGCCCGTTTTCGTGGGCCACACTTTGTTGCGCGATCTTGGGCCTCCAGAAACATAATAGCCCAGTCTTCAATACTTGGGCCCACATCATTCCCCCCTGTAAAGAAAAAATTCGACCTCGAATTCGCCACGTCTTTATCCTCAGAAGTGTCCTCGTAATAAGGTACTAAATGCTTCACAATAAACACATCAGAACAACGAACGTGACTCGGTAGTTTTAAACGGTATGCATTTGAGTTTATTTTCTCCACAATTTCCATGGGTCCAATCTTTTTAGCCGATAACTTGTTGTAGTCCCCAACAGAAAAACGATCTTTTGTCAAAACAGCCCAGACAAAATCTCCTTCTTCAAACTCAACAGGTCTTCGCTTTTGATCAGCAGCTTGCTTGTACTTTGAATTGGCTCGAACCAGGTTGTCATGCACATCTTTTTGAATATCATGTAACCCTTCAACAAAATCCTTCACCTTTTTGGGTACAGAACCAAGAACACGGGGTGACATCAGGTCAAGGGGTCCCCGTGGCTGAGCAGAATAAACCACCTGAAAAGGACTAAACCATTTTCCATAGGCTGCCCATCCGTTTGAGAGTGATAGGCACTACTGAAGTTAAGTTGAGTGTTCACCATTTTCCATAGGCTGCGCAAAAATGACTCAAGAAACGAGTATCCCGGCAGAAACAATAGAAGATGGCAGACCATGCAAACGATAAACATCCCGGAAGAATAATTGAGCCACATTAACTGCATCTGTCGTCTTCTTGCAAGGAATAAAGTGCACCATCTTGGAGCCGATCAACAATAGCAAAGATCGAATCGTTACACCTCTGAGTCTGAGGTAACCCCAACACAAAATCCGTACTAATGTCGGTCCAAGGCTTTGAAGGGACTGGTAAAGGCATTTAGAGACCCGCATTAGTAGCAGTACCCTTTGAGACAGGGGCCAAACCGCCGTAGGCAGTTTGCCACAATGTGCTCCTCATCTCAAGCTTCGATTTGACTGGTAATGGGACTGAAACGGAGCTTCGTGGGCCAAGTTATGCCCGTTTTCGTGGGCCACACTTTGTTGCGCGATCTTGGGCCTCCAGAAACATAATAGCCCAGTCTTCAATACTTGGGCCCACATCATTCCCCCCTGTAAAGAAAAAATTCGACCTCGAATTCGCCACGTCTTTATCCTCAGAAGTGTCCTCGTAATAAGGTACTAAATGCTTCACAATAAACACATCAGAACAACGAACGTGACTCGGTAGTTTTAAACGGTATGCATTTGAGTTTATTTTCTCCACAATTTCCATGGGTCCAATCTTTTTAGCCGATAACTTGTTGTAGTCCCCAACAGAAAAAAGATCTTTTGTCAAAACAGCCCAGACAAAATCACCTTCTTCAAACTCAACAGGTCTTCGCTTTTGATCAGCAGCTTGCTTGTACTTTGAATTGGCTCGAACCAGGTTGTCATGCACATCTTTTTGAATATCATGTAACCCTTCAACAAAATCCTTCACCTTTTTGGGTACAGAACCAAGAACACGGGGTGACATCAGGTCAAGGGGTCCACGTGGCTGAGCAGAATAAACCACCTGAAAAGGACTAAACCATTTTCCATAGGCTGCCCATCCGTTTGAGAGTGATAGGCACTACTGAAGTTAAGTTGAGTGTTCACCATTTTCTATAGGCTGCGCAAAAATGACTCAAGAAACGAGTATCCCGGCAGAAACAATAGAAGATGGCAGACCATGCAAACGATAAACATCCCGGAAGAATAATTGAGCCACATTAACTGCATCTGTCGTCTTCTTGCAAGGAATAAAGTGCACCATCTTGGAGCCGATCAACAACAGCAAAGATCGAATCGTTACACCTCTGAGTCTGAGGTAACCCCAACATAAAATCCATACTAATGTCGGTCCAAGGCTTTGAAGGGACTGGTAAAGGCATTTAGAGACCCGCATTAGTAGCAGTACCCTTTGAGACAGGGGCCAAACCGCCGTAGGCAGTTTGCCACAATGTGCTCCTCATCTCAAGCTTCGATTTGACTGGTAATGGGCCTGAAACGGAGCTTCGTGGGCCAAGTTATGCCCGTTTTCGTGGGCCACACTTTGTTGCGCGATCTTGGGCCTCCAGAAACATAATAGCCCAGTCTTCAATACTTGGGCCCACATCATTCCCCCCTATATAGAAAAAATTCGACCTCGAATTCGCCACGTCTTTATCCTCAGAAGTGTCCTCGTAATAAGGTACTAAATGCTTCACAATAAACACATCAGAAGAACGAACGTGACTCGGTAGTTTTAAACGGTATGCATTTGAGTTCATTTTCTCCACAATTTCCACGGGTCCAATCTTTTTAGCCGATAACTTGTTGTATTCCCCAACAGAAAAACGACCTTTTGTCAAAACATCCCAGACAAAATCACCTTCTTCAAACTCAACAGGTCTTCGCTTTTGATCAGCAGCTTGCTTGTACTTTGAATTGGCTCGAACCAGGTTGTCATGCACATCTTTTTGAATATCATGTAACCCTTCAACAAAATCCTTCACCTTTTTGGGTACAGAACCAAGAACACGGGGTGACATCAGGTCAAGGGGTCCCCGTGGCTGAGCAGAATAAACCACCTGAAAAGGACTAAACCATTTTCCATAGGCTGCCCATCCGTTTGAGAGTGATAGGCACTACTGAAGTTAAGTTGAGTGTTCACCATTTTCCATAGGCTGCGCCAAAAATGACTCAAGAAACGAGTATCCCGGCAGAAACAATAGAAGATGGCAGACCATGCAAACGATAAACATCCCGGAAGAATAATTGAGCCACATTAACTGCATCTGTCGTCTTCTTGCAAGGAATAAAGTGCACCATCTTGGAGCCGATCAACAAAAACAAAGATCGAATCGTTACCCCTCTGAGTCCTAGGTAACCCAACACAAAATCCATACTAATGTCGGTCCAAGGCTTTGAAGGGACTGGTAAAGGCATTTAGAGACCCGCATTAGTAGCAGTACCCTTTGAGACAGGGGCCAAACCGCCGTAGGCAGTTTGCCACAATGTGCTCCTCATCTCAAGCTTCGATTTGACTGGTAATGGGCCTGAAACGGAGCTTCGTTGGCCAAGTTATGCCCGTTTTCGTGGGCCACACTTTGTTGCGCGATCTTGGGCCTCCAGAAACATAATAGCCCAGTCTTCAATACTTGGGCCCACATCATTCCCCCCTGTAAAGAAAAAATTCGACCTCGAATTCCCCACGTCTTTATCCTCAGAAGTGTCCTCGTAATAAGGTACTAAATGCTTCACAATAAACACATCAGAACAACGAACGTGACTCGGTAGTTTTAAACGGTATGCATTTGAGTTTATTTTCTCCACAATTTCCACGGGTCCAATCTTTTTAGCCGATAACTTGTTGTAGTCCCCAACAGAAAAACGATCTTTTGTCAAAACAGCCCGGACAAAATCACCTTCTTAAAACTCAATAGGTCTTCGCTTTTGATCAGCAGCTTGCTTGTACTTTGAATTGGCTCGAACCAGGTTGTCATGCACATCTTTTTGAATATCATGTAACCTTTCAAAAAAATCCTTCACCTTTTTGGGTACAGAACCAAGAACACGGGGTGACATCAGGTCAAGGGGTCCCCGTGGCTGAGCAGAATAAACCACCTGAAAAGGACTAAACCATTTTCCATAGGCTGCCCATCCGTTTGAGGGTGATAGGCACTACTGAAGTTAAGTTGAGTGTTCACCATTTTCCATAGGCTGCGCCAAAAATGACTCAAGAAACGAGTATCCCGGCAGAACAATAGAAGATGGCAGACCATGCAAACGATAAACATCCCGGAAGAATAATTGAGCCACATTAACTGCATCTGTCGTCTTCTTGCAACGAATAAAGTGCACCATCTTGAAGAACCGATCAACAAAAACAAAGATCGAATTGTTACCCCTCTGAGTCCTAGGTAACCCCAACACAAAATCCATACTAATGTTAGTCCATGGCTTTGAAGGGACTGGTAAAGGTATTTAGAGACCCGCATTAGTACAATGCCCATTGAGATAGGGGCCAAACCGCCATAGGCAGTTTGCCACAATGTGCTCCTCATCTCAAGCTTCAATTTGACTGGTAATGGGCCTGAAACGGAGCTTCGTGGGCCAAGTTATGCCCGTTTTCGTGGGCCACCCTTTGTTGCGCGATCTTGGGCCTCCAGAAACATAATAACTCGGTCTTCAATACTTGGGCCCACATTATTCTCCCCTGTATAGAAAAAATTCAACCTCGAATTCGCCACATCTTCATCCTTAGAAGTGTCCTCGTAATAATGTAGTAAATGCTTCACATTAAACACATCAGAACAACAAACGTGACTCGGTAGTTTTAAACGATAAGCATTTTAGTTTATTTTCTCCACAATTTCCACGGGTCCAATCTTTTTAGCCGATAACTTGTTGTAGTCCCCAACAGAAAAACAATCTTTGGTCAAAACAGCCCAGACAAAATCATATTCTTCAAACTCAACATGTCTTTTCTTTTGATCAACAGCTTGCTTGTACTTTGAATTGGCTCGAACCAGGTTGTCATGCACATCTTTGTGAATATCATGTAACCCTTCAACAAAATCCTTCACCTTTTTGGGTACAGAACCAAGAACAGGGGGTGACATCAGGTCAAGGGGTCCCCCTGGCTGAGCAGAATAAACCACCTGAAAAGGACTAAACCATTTTCCATAGGCTGCCCATCCGGTTGTGGGTGATAGGCACTACTGAAGTTAAGTTGAGTGTTCACCATTTTCCATATGCTGCGCCAAAAATGAATCAAGAAACGAGTATCCCGGTCAGAAACAATTGAAGATTGCAAACCATGCAAACGATAAACATCCCGGAAGAATAATTGAGCCACATTAACTGCATCTGTCGTCTTCTTGCAAGGAATAAAGTGCACCATCTTGGAGCCGATCAACAACAGCAAAGATCGAATCGTTACACCTCTGAGTCTGAGGTAACCCCAACACAAAATCCATACTAATGTCGGTCCAAGGCTTTGAAGGGACTGGTAAAGGCATTTAGAGACCCGCATTAGTAGCAGTACCCTTTGAGACAGGGGCCAAACCGCCTTAGGCAGTTTGCCACAATGTGCTCCTCATCTCAAGCTTCGATTTGACTGGTAATGGGCCTGTAACGGAGCTTCGTGGGCCAAGTTATGCCCGTTTTCGTGGGCCACACTTTGTTGCGCGATCTTGGGCCTCCAGAAACATAATAGCCCAGTCTTCAATACTTGGGCCCACATCATTCCCCCCTGTATAGAAAAAATTCTACCTCGAATTCGCCACGTCTTTATCCTCAGAAGTGTCCTCGTTATAAGGTACTAAATGCTTCACAATAAACACATCAGAACAACGAACGTGACTCGGTAGTTTTAAACGGTATGCATTTGAGTTTATTTTCTCCACAATTTCCACGGGTCCAATCTTTTTAGCCGATAACTTGTTGTAGTCCCCAACAGAAAAACGATCTTTTGTCAAAACAGCCCAGACAAAATCACCTTCTTCAAACTCAACAGGTCTTCGCTTTTGATCAGCATCTTGCTTGTACTTTGAATTGGCTCGAACCAGGTTGTCATGCACATCTTTTTGAATATCATGTAACCCTTCAACAAAATCCTTCACCTTTTTGGGTACAGAACCAAGAACACGGGGTGACATCAGGTCAAGGGGTCCCCGTGGCTGAGCAGAATAAACCACCTGAAAAGGACTAAACCATTTTCCATAGGCTGCCCATCCGTTTGAGAGTGATAGGCACTACTAAAGTTAAGTTGAGTGTTCACCATTTTCCATAGGCTGCGCAAAAATGACTCAAGAAACGAGTATCCCGGCAGAAACAATAGAAGATGGCAGACCATGCAAACGATAAACATCCCGGAAGAATAATTGAGCCACATTAACTGCATCTGTCGTCTTCTTGCAAGGAATAAAGTGCACCATCTTGGAGCCGATCAACAAAAACAAAGATCGAATCGTTACCCCTCTGAGTCCTAGGTAACCCAACACAAAATCCATACTAATGTCGGTCCAAGGCTTTGAAGGGACTGGTAAAGGCATTTAGAGACCCGCATTAGTAGCAGTACCCTTTGAGACAGAGGCCAAACCGCCGTAGGCAGTTTGCCACAATGTGCTCCTCATCTCAAGCTTCGATTTGACTGGTAATGGGCCTGAAACGGAGCTTCGTGGGCCAAGTTATGCCCGTTTTCGTGGGCCACACTTTGTTGCGCGATCTTGGGCCTCCAGAAACATAATAGCCCAGTCTTCCATACTTGGGCCCACATCATTCCCCCCTGTATAGAAAAAATTCGACCTCGAATTCGCCACATCTTCATCCTTAGAAGTGTCTTCGTAATAATGTAGTAAATGCTTCACATTAAACACATCAGAACAACGAACGTTACTCGGTAGTTTTAAACGATAAGCATTTGAGTTTATTTTCTCCACAATTTCCACGGGTCCAATCTTTTTAGCCGATAACTTGTTGTAGTCCCCAACAGAAAAACGATCTTTTGTCAAAACAACCCAAACAAAATCACCTTCTTCAAACCCAACATGTCTTCGCTTTTGATCAGCAGCTTGCCTGTACTTTGAATTGGCTCGAACCAGGTTGTCATGCACATCTTTGTGAATATCATGTAACACTTCAACAAAATCCTTCACCTTTTTGGGTACAGAACCAAGAACAGGGGGTGACATCAGGTCAAGGGGTCCCCGTGGCTGAGCAGAATAAACCACCTGAAATGGAGTAAACCATTTTCCATAGGCTGCCCATCCGTTTGAGGGTGATAGGCACTACTGAAGTTAAGTTGAGTGTCCACCATTTTCCATAGGCTGCGCCAAAAATGACTCAAGAAACGAGTATACCGGTCAGAAGCAATAGAAGATGGCAAACCATGCAAACGATAAACATCCCGGAAGAATAATTGAGCCACATTAACTGCATCTGTCGTCTTCTTGCAAGGAATAAAGTGCACCATCTTGGAGAACCGATCAACAACAACGAAGATCGAATCGTTACCCCTCTGAGTACGAGGTAACCCAACACAAAATCCATACTAATGTCAGTCCAAGGCTTTAAAGGGACTGGTAAAGGCATTTAGAGACCCGCATTAGTAGCAGTGCCCTTTGAGACAAGGGCCAAACCGTCGTAGGCAGTTTGCCACAATGTGCTCCTCATCTGAAGCTTCGATTTGACAGGTAATGGGCCTGAAACGGAGCTTCGTGGGCCAAGTTATGCCCGTTTTCGTGGGCCACACTTTGTTGCGCGATCTTGGGCCTCCAGAAACATAATAGCCCAGTCTTCCATACTTGGGCCCACATGATTCCCCCCTGTATAGAAAAAATTCGACCTCGAATTCGCCACATCTTCATCCTTAGAAGTGTCTTCGTAATAATGTAGTAAATGCTTCACATTAAACACATCAGAACAACGAACGTTACTCGGTAGTTTTAAACGATAAGCATTTGAGTTTATTTTCTCCACAATTTCCACGGGTCCAATCTTTTTAGCCGATAACTTGTTGTAGTCCCCAACAGAAAAACGATCTTTTGTCAAAACAACCCAAACAAAATCACCTTCTTCAAACCCAACATGTCTTCGCTTTTGATCAGCAGCTTGCCTGTACTTTGAATTGGCTCGAACCAGGTTGTCATGCACATCTTTGTGAATATCATGTAACACTTCAACAAAATCCTTCACCTTTTTGGGTACAGAACCAAGAACAGGGGGTGACATCAGGTCAAGGGGTCCCCGTGGCTGAGCAGAATAAACCACCTGAAATGGAGTAAACCATTTTCCATAGGCTGCCCATCCGTTTGAGGGTGATAGGCACTACTGAAGTTAAGTTGAGTGTCCACCATTTTCCATAGGCTGCGCCAAAAATGACTCAAGAAAGGAGTATACCGGTCAGAAGCAATAGAAGATGGCAAACCATGCAAACGATAAACATCCCAGAAGAATAATTGAGCCACATTAACTGCATCTGTCGTCTTCTTGCAAGGAATAAAGTGCACCATCTTGGAGAACCGATCAACAACAACGAAGATCGAATCGTTACCCATCTGAGTACGAGGTAACCCCAACACAAAATCCATACTAATGTCAGTCCAAGGCTTTAAAGGGACTGGTAAAGGCATTTAGAGACCCGCATTAGTAGCAGTGCCCTTTGAGACAAGGGCCAAACCGTCGTAGGCAGTTTGGCACAATGTGCTCCTCATCTGAAGCTTCGATTTGACTGGTAATGGGCCTGAAACGGAGCTTCGTGGGCCAAGTTATGCCCGTTTTCGTGGGCCACCCTCCGTTGCGCGATCTTGGGCCTCCAGAAACATAATAGCCCGGTCTTCAATTCATGGGCCCACATCATTCCCCCCTGTATAGAAAAAATTTGACCTCGAATTCCCCACATCTTCATCCTCAGAAGTGTCCTCATAATAAGGTAGTAAATTCTTCACATTAAACACATCAGAACAACGAACGTGACTCGGTAGTATTAAACGATAAGCATTTGAGTTTATTTTCTCCACAATTTCCATGGGTCCAATCTTTTTAGCCGATAACTTGTTGTAGTCCCCAACAGAAAAACGATCTTTGGTCAAAACAGCCCAGACAAAATCACCTTCTTCAAACTCAACATGTCTTCTCATTTAATCAACAGCTTGCTTGTACTTTGAATTGGCTCGAACCAGGTTGTCATGCACATCTTTGTGAATATCATGTAACCCTTCAACAAAATCCTTCATCTTTTTGGGTACAGAACCAAGAACAGGGGGTGACATCAAGTCAAGGGGTCCCCGTGGTTGAGCAGAATAAACCACCTAAAAAGGACTAAACCATTTTCCATAGGCTGCCTATCCGTTTGAGGGTGATAGGCACTACTGAAGTTAAGTTGAGTGTTAACCATTTTCCATATGCTGCGCCAAAAATGAATCAAGAAACGAGTATCCCGGTCAGAAACAATTGAAGATGGCAAACCATGCAAACGATAAACATCCCGGAAGAATAATTGAGCCACATTAACTGCATCTGTCGTCTTCTTGCAAGGAATAAAGTGCACCATCTTGGAGAACCGATCAACAACTGCAAAGATCGAATCGTTACACCTCTGAGTCTGAGGTAACCCCAACACAAAATCCATACTAATGTCAGTCCAAGGCTTTGAAGGGACTGGTAAAGGCATATAGAGACCTGTATTAGTAGCAGTGCCCTTTGAGACAGGGGCCAAACCGTCATAGGCAGTTTGCCACAATGTGCTCCTCGTCTGAAGCTTCGATTTGACAGGTAATGGGCCTGAAACGGAGCTTCGTGGGCCTAGTTATGCCCGTTTTCGTTGGCCACCCTTCGTTGCGCGATCTTGGGCCTCCAGAAACATAATAGCCCGGTCTTCAATACATGGGCCCACATCATTCCCCCTGTATAGAAAAAATTCGACCTCGAATTCGCCACTTCTTCATCCTCATAAGTGTCCTCGTAATAAGGTAGTAAATGCTTCACATTAAACACATCAGAACAAAAACGTGACTCGGTAGTTTTAAACAATAAGCATTTGAGTTTATTTTCTCCACAATTTCCACGGGTCCAAACTATTTAGCTGATAAATTGTTGTAGTCCCCAGCAGAAAAACGATCTTTTGTCAAAACAGCCCAGACAAAATCACCATCTTCAAACTCAACTTGTCTTCGCTTTTGATCAACATCTTGCTTGTACTTTGAATCGGCTCGAACCAAGTTGTCATGTACATCTTTGTGAATATCATGTAACCCTTCAACAAAATCCTCACCTTTTTGGGTACAGAACCAAGAACATGGGGTGACATCAGGTCAAGGGGTCCCCGTGGCTGAGCAGAATAAACCACCTGAAAAGGACTAAACCATTTTCCATAGGCTGCCCATCCGTTTGAGGGTGATAGGCACTACTGAAGTTAAGTTGAGTGTTCACCATTTTCCATAGGCTGCGCCCAAAATGACTGAAGAAACGAGTATCCCGGTCAGAAACAATAGAAGATGGCAAACCATGCAAACGATAAACATCCCGGAAGAATAATTGAGCCACATTAACTGCATCTGTTGTCTTCTTGCAAGGAATAAAGTGCACCATCTTGGAGAACCGATCAACAACAGCAAAGATCGAATCGTTACCCCTCTGAGTCCGAGGTAACCCCAACACAAAATCCATACTAATGTCAGTCCAAGGCCTTGAAGGGACTGGTAAAGGCATTTAGAGACCCGCATTAGTAGCAGTGCCCTTTGAGACAAGGGCCAAACCGCCGTAGGCAGTTTGCCACAATGTGCTCCTCGTCTGAAGCTCCGATTTGGCAACTTATGCCCGTTTTTGTGGGCCAACCTTTGTTGCACGATCTTGGGCCTCTAGAAACATAACAGCTCGGTCTTCAATACTTGGTCCCACATCATTCCCCCCTGGATAGAAAAAATTTGACCTTGAATCTGCCACATCTTCATCCTCAGAAGTGTCCCCGTAATAAGGTAGTAAATGCTTCAGATTAAACACCTCAGAACAACGAACGTGGCTCGGTAGTTTTAATCGATAAGCATTTGAGTTTATTTTGTCCATAATTTCCATCGGTCCTATCTTTTTAGCCGATAACTTGTTGTAGTCCCCAACAGAAAAACGATCTTTTGTCAAAACAGTCCAGACAAAATCACTTTCTTCAAACTCAACATGTCTTCGATTTTGATCAGCAGCTTGCTTGTACTTTGAATTGGCTCGAACCAGGTTGTCATGCACATCTTTGTGAATATCATGTAACCCTTCAACAAAATCCTTCACCTTTTTGGGTACATAACCAAGAACATGGGGTGACATCAGGTCAAGGGGTCCCCGTGGCTGAGCAGAATAAACCACCTGAGATGGACTAAACCATTTTCCATAGGCTGCCCATCCGCTTGAGGGTGATAGGCACTACTGAAGTTAAGTTGAGTGTTCACCATTTTCCTTAGGCAGCGCCAAAAATGACTCTAGAAACTAGTATCTCGGTCAAAAACAATAGAAGATGGCAAATCATGCAAACGATAAACATCCCGGAAGAATAATTGAGCCACATTAACTGCATCTGTCGTCTTCTTGCAAGGAATAAAGTGCACCATCTTGGAGAACCGATCAACAACAACGAAGATCGAATCGTTACACCTCTGAGTCTGAGGTAACCCCAACACAAAATCCATACTAATGTCGGTCCAAGGCTTTGAAGGGACTGGTAAAGGCATTTAGAGACCCGCATTAGTAGCAGTACCCTTTGAGACAGGGGCCAAACCGCCTTAGGCAGTTTGCCACAATGTGCTCCTCATCTCAAGCTTCGATTTAACTGGTAATGGGCCTGAAACGGAGCTTCGTGGGCCAAGTTATGCCCGTTTTCGTGGGCCACACTTTGTTGCGCGATCTTGGGCCTCCAGAAACATAATAGCCCAGTCTTCAATACTTGGGCCCACATCATTCCCCCCTATATAGAAAAAATTCGACCTCGAATTCGCCACGTCTTTATCCTCAGAAGTGTCCTCGTAATAAGGTACTAAATGCTTCACAATAAACACATCAGAAGAACGAACGTGACTCGGTAGTTTTAAACGGTATGCATTTGAGTTCATTTTCTCCACAATTTCCACGGGTCCAATCTTTTTAGCCGATAACTTGTTGTATTCCCCAACAGAAAAACGACCTTTTGTCAAAACATCCCAGACAAAATCACCTTCTTCAAACTCAACAGGTCTTCGCTTTTGATCAGCAGCTTGCTTGTACTTTGAATTGGCTCGAACCAGGTTGTCATGCACATCTTTTTGAATATCATGTAACCCTTCAACAAAATCCTTCACCTTTTTGGGTACAGAACCAAGAACACGGGGTGACATCAGGTCAAGGGGTCCCCGTGGCTGAGCAGAATAAACCACCTGAAAAGGACTAAACCATTTTCCATAGGCTGCCCATCCGTTTGAGAGTGATAGGCACTACTGAAGTTAAGTTGAGTGTTCACCATTTTCCATAGGCTGCGCCAAAAATGACTCAAGAAACGAGTATCCCGGCAGAAACAATAGAAGATGGCAGACCATGCAAACGATAAACATCCCGGAAGAATAATTGAGCCACATTAACTGCATCTGTCGTCTTCTTGCAAGGAATAAAGTGCACCATCTTGGAGCCGATCAACAAAAACAAAGATCGAATCGTTACCCCTCTGAGTCCTAGGTAACCCAACACAAAATCCATACTAATGTCGGTCCAAGGCTTTGAAGGGACTGGTAAAGGCATTTAGAGACCCGCATTAGTAGCAGTACCCTTTGAGACAGGGTCCAAACCGCCGTAGGCAGTTTGCCACAATGTGCTCCTCATCTCAAGCTTCGATTTGACTGGTAATGGGCCTGAAACGGAGCTTCGTTGGCCAAGTTATGCCCGTTTTCGTGGGCCACACTTTGTTGCGCGATCTTGGGCCTCCAGAAACATAATAGCCCAGTCTTCAATACTTGGGCCCACATCATTCCCCCCTGTAAAGAAAAAATTCGACCTCGAATTCGCCACGTCTTTATCCTCAGAAGTGTCCTCGTAATAAGGTACTAAATGCTTCACAATAAACACATCAGAACAACGAACGTGACTCGGTAGTTTTAAACGGTATGCATTTGAGTTTATTTTCTCCACAATTTCCACGGGTCCAATCTTTTTAGCCGATAACTTGTTGTAGTCCCCAACAGAAAAACGATCTTTTGTCAAAACAGCCCGGACAAAATCACCTTCTTCAAACTCAATAGGTCTTCGCTTTTGATCAGCAGCTTGCTTGTACTTTGAATTGGCTCGAACCAGGTTGTCATGCACATCTTTTTGAATATCATGTAACCCTTCAAAAAAATCCTTCACCTTTTTGGGTACAAAACCAAGAACACGGGGTGACATCAGGTCAAGGGGTCCCCGTGGCTGAGCAGAATAAACCACCTGAAAAGGACTAAACCATTTTCCATAGGCTGCCCATCCGTTTGAGGGTGATAGGCACTACTGAAGTTAAGTTGAGTGTTCACCATTTTCCATAGGCTGCGCCAAAAATGACTCAAGAAACGAGTATCCCGGCAGAACAATAGAAGATGGCAGACCATGCAAACGATAAACATCCCGGAAGAATAATTGAGCCACATTAACTGCATCTGTCGTCTTCTTGCAACGAATAAAGTGCACCATCTTGAAGAACCGATCAACAAAAACAAAGATCGAATTGTTACCCCTCTGAGTCCTAGGTAACCCCAACACAAAATCCATACTAATGTTAGTCCATGGCTTTGAAGGGACTGGTAAAGGTATTTAGAGACCCGCATTAGTACAATGCCCATTGAGACAGGGGCCAAACCGCCATAGGCAGTTTGCCACAATGTGCTCCTCATCTCAAGCTTCAATTTGACTGGTAATGGGCCTGAAACGGAGCTTCGTGGGCCAAGTTATGCCCGTTTTCGTGGGCCACCCTTTGTTGCGCGATCTTGGGCCTCCAGAAACATAATAACTCGGTCTTCAATACTTGGGCCCACATTATTCTCCCCTGTATAGAAAAAATTCAACCTCGAATTCGCCACATCTTCATCCTTAGAAGTGTCCTCGTAATAATGTAGTAAATGCTTCACATTAAACACATCAGAACAACAAACGTGACTCGGTAGTTTTAAACGATAAGCATTTTAGTTTATTTTCTCCACAATTTCCACGGGTCCAATCTTTTTAGCCGATAACTTGTTGTAGTCCCCAACAGAAAAACAATCTTTGGTCAAAACAGCCCAGACAAAATCATATTCTTCAAACTCAACATGTCTTTTCTTTTGATCAACAGCTTGCTTGTACTTTGAATTGGCTCGAACCAGGTTGTCATGCACATCTTTGTGAATATCATGTAACCCTTCAACAAAATCCTTCACCTTTTTGGGTACAGAACCAAGAACAGGGGGTGACATCAGGTCAAGGGGTCCCCCTGGCTGAGCAGAATAAACCACCTGAAAAGGACTAAACCATTTTCCATAGGCTGCCCATCCGGTTGTGGGTGATAGGCACTACTGAAGTTAAGTTGAGTGTTCACCATTTTCCATAGGCTGCGCCAAAAATGACTCAAGAAACGAGTATCTCGGTCAGAAATAATAGAAGATGGCAAACCATGCAAACGATAAACATCCCAGAAGAATAATTTAGCCACATTAACTGCATCTGTCGTCTTCTTGCAAGGAATAAAGTGCACCATCTTGGAGAACCGATCAACAACAACGAAGATCGAATCGTTACCCCTCTGAGTACGAGGTAACCCCAACACAAAATCCATACTAATGTCAGTCCAAGGCTTTAAAGGGACTGGTAAAGGCATTTAGAGACCCGCATTAGTAGCAGTGCCCTTTGAGACAAGGGCCAAACCGCCGTAGGCAATTTGCCACAATGTGCTCCTCATCTGAAGCTTCGATTTGACAGGTAATGGGCCTGAAACGGAGCTTCGTGGGCCAAGTTATGCCCGTTTTCGTGGGCCACCCTCCGTTGCGCGATCTTGTGCCTCCAGAAACATAATAGCCCGGTCTTCAATTCATGGGCCCACATCATTCCCCCCTGTATAGAAAAAATTTGACCTCGAATTCGCCACATCTTCATCCTCAGAAGTGTCCTCATAATAAGGTAGTAAATGCTTCACATTAAACACATCAGAACAACGAACTTGACTCGGTAGTTTTAAACGATAAGCATTTGAGTTTATTTTCTCCACAATTTCCATGGGTCCAATCTTTTTAGCCGATAACTTGTTGTAGTCCCCAACAGAAAAACGATCTTTGGTCAAAACAGCCCAGACAAAATCACCTTCTTCAAACTCAACATCTGTTCTCATTTAATCAACAGCTTGCTTGTACTTTGAATTGGCTCGAACCAGGTTGTCATGCACATCTTTGTGAATATCATGTAACCCTTCAACAAAATCCTTCATCTTTTTGGGTACAGAACCAAGAACAGGGGGTGACATCAAGTCAAGGGGTTCCCGTGGTTGAGCAGAATAAACCACCTGAAAAGGACTAAACCATTTTCCATAGGCTGCCCATCCGTTTGAGGGTGATAGGCACTACTGAAGTTAAGTTGAGTGTTCACCATTTTCCATATGCTGCGCCAAAAATGAATCAAGAAACGAGTATCCCGGTCAGAAACAATTGAAGATTGCAAACCATGCAAACGATAAACATCCCGGAAGAATAATTGAGCCACATTAACTGCATCTGTCGTCTTCTTGCAAGGAATAAAGTGCACCATCTTGGAGCCGATCAACAACAGCAAAGATCGAATCGTTACACCTCTGAGTCTGAGGTAACCCCAACACAAAATCCATACTAATGTCGGTCCAAGGCTTTGAAGGGACTGGTAAAGGCATTTAGAGACCCGCATTAGTAGCAGTACCCTTTGAGACAGGGGCCAAACCGCCTTTGGCAGTTTGCCACAATGTGCTCCTCATCTCAAGCTTCGATTTGACTGGTAATGGGCCTGTAACGGAGCTTCGTGGGCCAAGTTATGCCCGTTTTCGTGGGCCACACTTTGTTGCGCGATCTTGGGCCTCCAGAAACATAATAGCCCAGTCTTCAATACTTGGGCCCACATCATTCCCCCCTGTATAGAAAAAATTCTACCTCGAATTCGCCACGTCTTTATCCTCAGAAGTGTCCTCGTTATAAGGTACTAAATGCTTCACAATAAACACATCAGAACAACGAACGTGACTAGGTAGTTTTAAACGGTATGCATTTGAGTTTATTTTCTCCACAATTTCCACGGGTCCAATCTTTTTAGCCGATAACTTGTTGTAGTCCCCAACAGAAAAACGATCTTTTGTCAAAACAGCCCAGACAAAATCACCTTCTTCAAACTCAACAGGTCTTCGCTTTTGATCAGCATCTTGCTTGTACTTTGAATTGGCTCGAACCAGGTTGTCATGCACATCTTTTTGAATATCATGTAACCCTTCAACAAAATCCTTCACCTTTTTGGGTACAGAACCAAGAACACGGGGTGACATCAGGTCAAGGGGTCCCCGTGGCTGAGCAGAATAAACCACCTGAAAAGGACTAAACCATTTTCCATAGGCTGCCCATCCGTTTGAGAGTGATAGGCACTACTGAAGTTAAGTTGAGTGTTCACCATTTTCCATAGGCTGCGCAAAAATGACTCAAGAAACGAGTATCCCGGCAGAAACAATAGAAGATGGCAGACCATGCAAACGATAAACATCCCGGAAGAATAATTGAGCCACATTAACTGCATCTGTCGTCTTCTTGCAAGGAATAAAGTGCACCATCTTGGAGCCGATCAACAAAAACAAAGATCGAATCGTTACCCCTCTGAGTCCTAGGTAACCCAACACAAAATCCATACTAATGTCGGTCCAAGGCTTTGAAGGGACTGGTAAAGGCATTTAGAGACCCGCATTAGTAGCAGTACCCTTTGAGACAGAGGCCAAACCGCCGTAGGCAGTTTGCCACAATGTGCTCCTCATCTCAAGCTTCGATTTGACTGGTAATGGGCCTGAAACGGAGCTTCGTGGGCCAAGTTATGCCCGTTTTCGTGGGCCACACTTTGTTGCGCGATCTTGGGCCTCCAGAAACATAATAGCCCAGTCTTCCATACTTGGGCCCACATCATTCCCCCCTGTATAGAAAAAATTCGACCTCGAATTCGCCACATCTTCATCCTTAGAAGTGTCTTCGTAATAATGTAGTAAATGCTTCACATTAAACACATCAGAACAACGAACGTTACTCGGTAGTTTTAAACGATAAGCATTTGAGTTTATTTTCTCCACAATTTCCACGGGTCCAATCTTTTTAGCCGATAACTTGTTGTAGTCCCCAACAGAAAAACGATCTTTTATCAAAACAACCCAAACAAAATCACCTTCTTCAAACCCAACATGTCTTCGCTTTTGATCAGCAGCTTGCCTGTACTTTGAATTGGCTCGAACCAGGTTGTCATGCACATCTTTGTGAATATCATGTAACACTTCAACAAAATCCTTCACCTTTTTGGGTACAGAACCAAGAACAGGGGGTGACATCAGGTCAAGGGGTCCCCGTGGCTGAGCAGAATAAACCACCTGAAATGGAGTAAACCATTTTCCATAGGCTGCCCATCCGTTTGAGGGTGATAGGCACTACTGAAGTTAAGTTGAGTGTCCACCATTTTCCATAGGCTGCGCCAAAAATGACTCAAGAAACGAGTATACCGGTCAGAAGCAATAGAAGATGGCAAACCATGCAAACGATAAACATCCCGGAAGAATAATTGAGCCACATTAACTGCATCTGTCGTCTTCTTGCAAGGAATAAAGTGCACCATCTTGGAGAACCGATCAACAACAACGAAGATCGAATCGTTACCCCTCTGAGTACGAGGTAACCCAACACAAAATCCATACTAATGTCAGTCCAAGGCTTTAAAGGGACTGGTAAAGGCATTTAGAGACCCGCATTAGTAGCAGTGCCCTTTGAGACAAGGGCCAAACCGTCGTAGGCAGTTTGCCACAATGTGCTCCTCATCTGAAGCTTCGATTTGACAGGTAATGGGCCTGAAACGGAGCTTCGTGGGCCAAGTTATGCCCGTTTTCGTGGGCCACACTTTGTTGCGCGATCTTGGGCCTCCAGAAACATAATAGCCCAGTCTTCCATACTTGGGCCCACATCATTCCCCCCTGTATAGAAAAAATTCGACCTCGAATTCGCCACATCTTCATCCTTAGAAGTGTCTTCGTAATAATGTAGTAAATGCTTCACATTAAACACATCAGAACAACGAACGTTACTCGGTAGTTTTAAACGATAAGCATTTGAGTTTATTTTCTCCACAATTTCCACGGGTCCAATCTTTTTAGCCGATAACTTGTTGTAGTCCCCAACAGAAAAACGATCTTTTGTCAAAACAACCCAAACAAAATCACCTTCTTCAAACCCAACATGTCTTCGCTTTTGATCAGCAGCTTGCCTGTACTTTGAATTGGCTCGAACCAGGTTGTCATGCACATCTTTGTGAATATCATGTAACACTTCAACAAAATCCTTCACCTTTTTGGGTACAGAACCAAGAACAGGGGGTGACATCAGGTCAAGGGGTCCCCGTGGCTGAGCAGAATAAACCACCTGAAATGGAGTAAACCATTTTCCATAGGCTGCCCATCCGTTTGAGGGTGATAGGCACTACTGAAGTTAAGTTGAGTGTCCACCATTTTCCATAGGCTGCGCCAAAAATGACTCAAGAAAGGAGTATACCGGTCAGAAGCAATAGAAGATGGCAAACCATGCAAACGATAAACATCCCAGAAGAATAATTGAGCCACATTAACTGCATCTGTCGTCTTCTTGCAAGGAATAAAGAGCACCATCTTGGAGAACCGATCAACAACAACGAAGATCGAATCGTTACCCATCTGAGTACGAGGTAACCCCAACACAAAATCCATACTAATGTCAGTCCAAGGCTTTAAAGGGACTGGTAAAGGCATTTAGAGACCCGCATTAGTAGCAGTGCCCTTTGAGACAAGGGCCAAACCGTCGTAGGCAGTTTGCCACAATGTGCTCCTCATCTGAAGCTTCGATTTGACTGGTAATGGGCCTGAAACGGAGCTTCGTGGGCCAAGTTATGCCCGTTTTCGTGGGCCACCCTCCGTTGCGCGATCTTGGGCCTCCAGAAACATAATAGCCCGGTCTTCAATTCATGGGCCCACATCATTCCCCCCTGTATAGAAAAAATTTGACCTCGAATTCCCCACATCTTCATCCTCAGAAGTGTCCTCATAATAAGGTAGTAAATTCTTCACATTAAACACATCAGAACAACGAACGTGACTCGGTAGTATTAAACGATAAGCATTTGAGTTTATTTTCTCCACAATTTCCATGGGTCCAATCTTTTTAGCCGATAACTTGTTGTAGTCCCCAACAGAAAAACGATCTTTGGTCAAAACAGCCCAGACAAAATCACCTTCTTCAAACTCAACATGTCTTCTCATTTAATCAACAGCTTGCTTGTACTTTGAATTGGCTCGAACCAGGTTGTCATGCACATCTTTGTGAATATCATGTAACCCTTCAACAAAATCCTTCATCTTTTTGGGTACAGAACCAAGAACAGGGGGTGACATCAAGTCAAGGGGTCCCCGTGGTTGAGCAGAATAAACCACCTAAAAAGGACTAAACCATTTTCCATAGGCTGCCTATCCGTTTGAGGGTGATAGGCACTACTGAAGTTAAGTTGAGTGTTAACCATTTTCCATATGTTGCGCCAAAAATGAATCAAGAAACGAGTATCCCGGTCAGAAACAATTGAAGATGGCAAACCATGCAAACGATAAACATCCCGGAAGAATAATTGAGCCACATTAACTGCATCTGTCGTCTTCTTGCAAGGAATAAAGTGCACCATCTTGGAGAACCGATCAACAACTGCAAAGATCGAATCGTTACACCTCTGAGTCTGAGGTAACCCCAACACAAAATCCATACTAATGTCAGTCCAAGGCTTTGAAGGGACTGGTAAAGGCATATAGAGACCTGTATTAGTAGCAGTGCCCTTTGAGACAGGGGCCAAACCGTCATAGGCAGTTTGCCACAATGTGCTCCTCGTCTGAAACTTCGATTTGACAGGTAATGGGCCTGAAACGGAGCTTCGTGGGCCTAGTTATGCCCGTTTTCGTTGGCCACCCTTCGTTGCGCGATCTTGGGCCTCCAGAAACATAATAGCCCGGTCTTCAATACATGGGCCCACATCATTCCCCCTGTATAGAAAAAATTCGACCTCGAATTCGCCACTTCTTCAACCTCATAAGTGTCCTCGTAATAAGGTAGTAAATGCTTCACATTAAACACATCAGAACAAAAACGTGACTCGGTAGTTTTAAACAATAAGCATTTGAGTTTATTTTCTCCACAATTTCCACGGGTCCAAACTATTTAGCTGATAAATTGTTGTAGTCCCCAGCAGAAAAACGATCTTTTGTCAAAACAGCCCAGACAAAATCACCATCTTCAAACTCAACTTGTCTTCGCTTTTGATCAACATCTTGCTTGTACTTTGAATCGGCTCGAACCAAGTTGTCATGTACATCTTTGTGAATATCATGTAACCCTTCAACAAAATCCTCACCTTTTTGGGTACAGAACCAAGAACATGGGGTGACATCAGGTCAAGGGGTCCCCGTGGCTGAGCAGAATAAACCACCTGAAAAGGACTAAACCATTTTCCATAGGCTGCCCATCCGTTTGAGGGTGATAGGCACTACTGAAGTTAAGTTGAGTGTTCACCATTTTCCATAGGCTGCGCCCAAAATGACTGAAGAAACGAGTATCCCGGTCAGAAACAATAGAAGATGGCAAACCATGCAAACGATAAACATCCCGGAAGAATAATTGAGCCACATTAACTGCATCTGTTGTCTTCTTGCAAGGAATAAAGTGCACCATCTTGGAGAACCGATCAACAACAGCAAAGATCGAATCGTTACCCCTCTGAGTCCGAGGTAACCCCAACACAAAATCCATACTAATGTCAGTCCAAGGCCTTGAAGGGACTGGTAAAGGCATTTAGAGACCCGCATTAGTAGCAGTGCCCTTTGAGACAAGGGCCAAACCGCCGTAGGCAGTTTGCCACAATGTGCTCCTCGTCTGAAGCTCCGATTTGGCAACTTATGCCCGTTTTTGTGGGCCAACCTTTGTTGCACGATCTTGGGCCTCTAGAAACATAACAGCTCGGTCTTCAATACTTGGTCCCACATCATTCCCCCCTGGATAGAAAAAATTTGACCTTGAATCTGCCACATCTTCATCCTCAGAAGTGTCCCCGTAATAAGGTAGTAAATGCTTCAGATTAAACACCTCAGAACAACGAACGTGGCTCGGTAGTTTTAATCGATAAGCATTTGAGTTTATTTTGTCCATAATTTCCATCGGTCCTATCTTTTTAGCCGATAACTTGTTGTAGTCCCCAACAGAAAAACGATCTTTTGTCAAAACAGTCCAGACAAAATCACTTTCTTCAAACTCAACATGTCTTCGATTTTGATCAGCAGCTTGCTTGTACTTTGAATTGGCTCGAACCAGGTTGTCATGCACATCTTTGTGAATATCATGTAACCCTTCAACAAAATCCTTCACCTTTTTGGGTACATAACCAAGAACATGGGGTGACATCAGGTCAAGGGGTCCCCGTGGCTGAGCAGAATAAACCACCTGAGATGGACTAAACCATTTTCCATAGGCTGCCCATCCGCTTGAGGGTGATAGGCACTACTGAAGTTAAGTTGAGTGTTCACCATTTTCCTTAGGCAGCGCCAAAAATGACTCTAGAAACTAGTATCTCGGTCAAAAACAATAGAAGATGGCAAATCATGCAAACGATAAACATCCCGGAAGAATAATTGAGCCACATTAACTGCATCTGTCGTCTTCTTGCAAGGAATAAAGTGCACCATCTTGGAGAACCGATCAACAACAACAAATATCGAATCGTTACCACTCTGAGTCCGAGGTAACCCCAACACAAAATCCATACTAATGTCAGTCCAAGGCTTAGAAGGGACTGGTAAAGGAATTTAGAGACCAGAATTAGTAGCAGTGCCCTTTGAGAAAGGGGCCAAACCGCCGTAAGCAGTTTGCCACAATGTGCTCCTCGTCTCAAGCTTCAATTTGACGGGTAATGGGTCTGAAACGGAGCTTCGTGGGCCAAGTTATGCTCGTTTTCGTGGGCCACCATTTGTTGTTCAATCTTGGGCCTCCAGAAACATAATAGCCCGGTCTTCAATACTTGGGCCCACATCATTCCGCCCTGGATAGAAAAAATTCGACCTCGAATCCGCCACATCTTCATCCTCAGAAGTGTCCCCGTAATAAGGTAGTAAATGCTTCACATTAAACACATCAGAACAACGAACGTTACTCGGTAGTTTTAAACGATAAGCATTTGAGTTTATTTTCTCCACAATTTCCACGGGTCCAATCTTTTTAGCCGATAACTTGTTGTAGTCCCCAACAGAAAAACGATCTTTTGTCAAAACAACCCAAACAAAATCACCTTCTTCAAACCCAACATGTCTTCGCTTTTGATCAGCAGCTTGCCTGTACTTTGAATTGGCTCGAACCAGGTTGTCATGCACATCTTTGTGAATATCATGTAACACTTCAACAAAATCCTTCACCTTTTTGGGTACAGAACCAAGAACAGGGGGTGACATCAGGTCAAGGGGTCCCCGTGGCTGAGCAGAATAAACCACCTGAAATGGAGTAAACCATTTTCCATAGGCTGCCCATCCGTTTGAGGGTGATAGGCACTACTGAAGTTAAGTTGAGTGTCCACCATTTTCCATAGGCTGCGCCAAAAATGACTCAAGAAACGAGTATACCGGTCAGAAGCAATAGAAGATGGCAAACCATGCAAACGATAAACATCCCGGAAGAATAATTGAGCCACATTAACTGCATCTGTCGTCTTCTTGCAAGGAATAAAGTGCACCATCTTGGAGAACCGATCAACAACAACAAATATAGAATCGTTACCACTCTGAGTCTGAGGTAACCCCAACACAAAATCCATACTAATGTCAGTCCAAAGCTTAGAAGGGACCAGTAAAGGAATTTAGAGACCAAAATTAGTAGCAGTGCCCTTTGAGACAGGGGCCAAACCGCCGTAAGCAGTTTGCCACAATGTGATCCTCGTCTCAAGCTTCGATTTGACAGGTAATGGGTCTTAAACGGAGCTTCGTGGGCCAAGTTATGCCCGTTTTCGTGGGGCACCATTTGTTGCGCAATCTTGGGCCTCCAGAAACATAATAGCCCGGTTTTCAATACTTGGGCCCACATCATTCCGCCATGGATAGAAAAAATTCGACCTCGAATCCGCCACATCTTCATCCTCAGAAGTGTCCCCGTAATAAGGTAGTAAATGCTTCACATTTAACACATCAGAACAACGAACGTTACTCGGTAGTTTTAAACGATAAGAATTTGAGTTTATTTTCTCCACAATTTCCACGGGTCCAATCTTTTTAGCCGATAACTTGTTGTATTCCCCAACAGAAAAACGATCTTTTGTTAAAACAACCCAGACAAAATCACCTTCTTCAAACCCAACATGTCTTCGCTTTTGATCAGCAGCTTGCCTGTACTTTGAATTGGCTCGAACCAGGTTGTCATGCACATCTTTGTGAATATCATGTAACACTTCCACAAAATCCTTCACCTTTTTGGGTACAGAACCAAGAACAGGGGGTGACATCAGGTCAAGGGTCCCCGTGGCTGAGCAGAATAAACCACCTGAAATGGACTAAACCATTTTCCATAGGCTGCCCATCCGTTTGAGGGTGATAGGCACTACTGAAGTTAAGTTGAGTGTTCACTATTTTCCATAGGCTGCGCCAAAAATGACTCAAGAAACGAGTATCCCGGTCAGAAACAATAGAAGATGGCAAACCATGCAAACGATAAACATCCCGGAAGAATAATTGAGCCACATTAACTGCATCTGTCGTCTTCTTGCAAGGAATAAAGTGCACCATCTTGGGGAACCGATCAACAACAACAAAGATCGAATCGTTCCCCCTCTGAGTCCGAGGTAACCCCAACACAAAATTCATACTAATGTCAGTCCAAGACTTAGAAGGGACTGGTAAAGGAATTTAGATACCATAATTAGTAGCAGTGCCCTTTGAGACAGGGGCCAAACCGCCATAGGCAGATTGCCACAATGTGCTCCTCGTCTCAAGCTTCGATTTGACTGGTAATGGGTCTGAAACGGAGCTTCGTGGGCCAAGTTATGCCCGTTTTCGTGGGCCACCCTTTGTTGCGCGATCTTGGGCCTCCATAAACATAATAGCCCGGTCTTCAATACTTGGGCCCATATCATTCCCCCCTGGATAGAAAAATTTCGACCTCGAATCCGCCACATCTTCATCCTCAGATGTGTCCTCGTAATAAGGTAGTAAATGCTTCACATTAAACACATCAGAACAACGAACGTGACTCGGTAGTTTTAAACGATAAGCATTTGAGTTTATTTTCTCTACAATTTCCACGGGTCCAATCTTTTTAGCCAATAACTTGTTGTAGTCCCCAACAGAAAAACGATCTTTGGTCAAAACAGCCCAGACAAAATCACCTTCTTCAAACTCAACATGTCTTCTCTTTTGATCAACAGCTTGCTTTTACTTTGAATTGGCTCGAACCAGGTTGTCATGCACATCTTTGTGAATATCATGTAACCCTTCAACAAAATCGTTCACCTTTTTGGGTAAAGAACCCAGAACAGGGGGTGACATCAGGTCAAGGGGTCCCCGTGGCTGAGCATAATAAACCACCTGAAGTGGACTAAACCATTTTCCATAGGCTGCCCATCCGTTTGAGGGTGATAGGCACTACTGAAGTTAAATTGAGTGTTCACAATTTTCCATTGGCTGCGCCAAAAATGAGTCAAGAAACGAGTATCCCGGTCAGAAACAATTGATGATGGCAAACCATGCAAACGATAAACATCCCGGAAGAATAATTGAGCCACATTAACTGCATCTGTCATCTTCTTGCAAGGAATAAAGTGCACCATCTTGGGGAACCGATCAACAACAACAAAGATCGAATCGTTACCCCTCTGAGTCCGAGGTAACCCCAACACAAAATCCATACTAATGTCAGTCCTAGGCTTTGAAGGTACTGGTAAAGGAATTTAGAGACCAGCATTAGTAGCAGTGCCCTTTGAGACAGGGGCCAAACCGCCATAGGCAGTTTGCCACAATGTGTCCTCGTCTCAAGCTTCGTTTTGACTGGTAATGGGCTTGAAACGGAGCTTCGTGGGCCAAGTTATGCCCGTTTTCGTGGGCCATGTTGGTGCATAAATGTCAGTAGTTCATAGTCTAGTGTCTGTAATCGAGTCTGTAATGTTATTTATGTTTTTGTTTAAGCGAAGTTGTTAAAAAATTCGCCTAGGCGAACTTGTTGAACAAGCGAAGTTATGGACAACTTCGCCTGAACATATCAGGCGAAGTTGTCGTGTATTTATACTAGCTTACGGCTTAGTGTTGAGGTTGTTCATCGAGTTGATCTAAGCTGGTTTGAGTTCATTGTAACGTGAGGACGACAGTCTGTATCAGTGATTCATATCACGTGAGTTCAGTTATTAATATATAACGTGTTTCGGTTTATTCGTGTGTGTTTGTTTGATTTACTTTCTACGCTCGTAACGATCTACGCAGGGATTCCGCACCTGAGTAGACCGAGATATCTCGTGTGATCCGTCCAGGGAACCTACAATTGGTATCAGAGCCTTAGGCTCTTATGCTATGGTTCGAGATCTGCGTTTTGGTGATTCTGGCACGTTTCTGTGCGTTTCTGGCCGAACAGCGCCGCAGGCGAAGTTATTGTTCATCAGGCAAAGTTGCCGTCACTGTTCGTAGGGTTTCAGCGAAGATATAAGGTCTGGCGAAGTTATGGACAGGCGAAGTTATAGCCAGGCGAAGTTATGAACAGGCGAAGTTGACTTTAGGCGAAGTTGACTTCTCGGCGAAGTTAAAAAAAAAAAAAAAAAAAAAATGAGTATTTTGGTGTTTTCGTCTGTATGGCCAGGTGTACACGATTATTGTGAGACCGGAGATGTTGTTCCGTCAACGAGTGAAACTTGTTATCTCTGGGTCTTACGTGTGAACAAATGCGTGTCAACTCTGGATATGGAGTTGAGTTTGTGAATGGGATATTGATTGAAACTGGATATTGACACATATTTGGGTGTTTGTGGGCAATGAAATTGTTGTTGTTCGAGGTTGACCAACTGAAGAAAGTCAAATTGAACTGAAGGTTTTTGTCATTACTGGATTGCGGTCAGAGCATATTATTTATGTTATTTTCAAGGCGTTCGAGAATTGGATCCTGAAACGTGATGCTTATTTATTAGAGTGAAAATTCTGGAACAAGTTGGATTTAATCGGGAACTAAAGTGTTTATGTTCTTGATCGTTATCCCTGGTGATTGAAGATGCTTCGGATTAATTAATGGTCATGTGTTAGATTCTGTCAAGGTGGTTTTGTGATGAAATTGATCACTTGATGTTGAGTAGTTGAAGATTAAACCTTATCGTATGCCGACGAGTTGGTGAAGTTGTGGAGGAAGCCCAACTTCACGTGTTGGTGAAGTCAGATGGACTCACGTGATTGGTTGAGATGATCTATTGGCACGAGGATGCATGCATTTCAAAGACCTCAATCGTTATAGTCGGAGAAGCTTACACTGAAGGGGAGATCTGATATGGAAGACGCTGGGTGACTGGTAGATTTGTGAAGCTACATGACAGTTTCAGACACGGCTGGTTGAAGGGCAAACAGAAGATCATCAGTTAAGAGGGAGTCTGTTGGTGCATGTTTTTGTAACAGATGATCTTTCGTGTTTGTTAGAATTGAGAGCAACGGTCAAAGGGGAGTCTGTTGGTGCAGTTTGTGACCGTCGCTATCCAATTCTGACCTGCGGAACGCTACAGGCGAAGATAGAACAACTTCGCCATAGGCGAAGTTATAACAACTTCCCCATAGGCGAAGTTAGCACAACTTCTGCCATAGGCGAAGTTAGCACAACTTCTATATCAACTTCGCCATAGGCGAAGTTGTAACAACTTCGCCTACAGGCCCAAGCCCGTGAATTTATATATATATATATATGTGTGTCGTGTTTAGGGTTAAGAATCCAGAAATCAGAGTATTGTGTGATAAGTTTAATTAGCTAGAGAGAAACCGAGAGAGTGAGCCGTGTGGGACGGCCTGAGGTAGAGCTCACCTCGGGTCGGCCGTGTCATTTGTTTTCATGTTTGGTATGTAAGTGTTTTGATTATTATATAAGAATCTGCAGATTTGATTATCCCGTTCTTGTATTTCATGTTTGGTATGTAAGTGTTGAAACCTGGTTTTCAGATACCAGAGGAGTGGATTGTGATGAAGGCTCCACGTGAAAGAAATACATATATTATGGATATGAGATCAACTGAAATGGCCACGGCAGAATCATGCCTTATGACAAAAGCGAGTGAATCAGAGTCCGAATTGTGGCATAGGAGAATGGGGCACATTCATCTTCGGAAGATGAACCACATTGTCAGGAATGGACTTGTGCTGGGCGTTCCCTTGAAGAATTTCAATTTTGAAGATAAATGTATAGCGTGCAAGAAGGGAAAGCAGCACAAGAAAACCCATCTCACCAAGGAAGTCAATTCAATTGCCAGTACTCTAGAATTGCTTCACATGGATCTCTTCGGTCCCGTGAATGCAAAAAGTCTAGGAGGAACTTCTTATTGCTTGTTGATCACTGATGACTACTCACGATATTCGTGGGTGTATTTCCTGAAATCAAAAGACGAAACGGCTCAGATGGTGAAGAATTTGATTACCAAAGTTGAGAACGTTATGGATAAAAGGGTTAAGTTCATCAGAAGTGACAATGGAACGGAGTTCAAGAATTTTGAGATGGAGATCTTCTGCCTTCGGAGAGGGATTGAACACCAATACAGCGCTCCGTATACACCGCAACAGAATGGAGTGGCTGAAAGGAAGAATAGAACATTAATTGAAGGAGCCAGAACTATGCTGGCTGATTCGAAGCTTCCTGTGGTGTTTTGGGCTGAAGCTGTTGCTACAGCCTGTTATGTTCTGAATAGAGTCTTAACTGTTAAAAGACTTAGTAAAACGTGTTATGAGCTTATGCATGGGAGAAAGCCCAACTTGAGTGGTCTTGAACCATTCGGGTCCCCTTGTTCGATTTTGAAGACAAATTCTAAATTTGGTGAAGTAGCCGATGAAGGAATCTTAGTCGGTTATGTTGTTGGGACTCCCAACAGACGTGTCTTCAATACATCGACCAGCAAGGTTGAGGTGGTGTGTAACACCGATATCACAAGTTACCAACCGCCAAAACCAAGCAACGGACCTGCTGAGTTTTTCGACTATGTTAAACTTTTTATGTCTTTTAACATACCGTATTTGGATATTGCTGAAGAAGAAGAGAGAGTTGCTACGAAGATGATCCTTGATGAGGAAGAAAACCTATTGCAAAGACAGCTGATCGATAAATGTCAACCATCCTCATCAAATGTTGTCGATACCCCAGCTACCTCGACTGAAGAAGAATTTTTCAATCCATTTCACTCTCAACATGAAACAACCATTGACGAGCTCTCTTCTAACTTGGAAGACAATTTGCATGTCGGTTCTGTTCCGACCACGAGAATTCATAAAGATCACCCTTTGGAGAATGTGATTGGTGATGTGTCCTCCGGTGTACAAACAAGACGTAGCTTGAATGAGCACACCTGTGTTTACACAAGCATCAAGGAGACAGGGATAATCAACGAATGCTTGTACACCTGCTTTATCAGCCAGATTGAACCGAAGAATTATCAAATGGCTCTCAAGGACAGCTCGTGGGTCGAAGCTATGCAAGAAGAGTTGGCTCAATTCAAGAAAATGGTAGTTTGGACTTTGGTTGAAAAACCGAAGCATGTGCATGCGATAGGCACAAAATGGGTGTTTAAGTGCAAGAGAGATGAGAAAGGGATTATCATAAGAAACAAGGCGAGGCTAGTCGTTAAAGGTTTTAATCAACAAGAGGGGATTGATTATAATGAAGTGTTCACTCGTGTCGCAAGGTTGGAAGCCATTAGATTGTTTTTGGCGTTCGCTGCTTATAAGAAGATGAAGGTATTTCAGTTGGATGTGAAGAGTGCGTTTCTGAATGGGAAAGTTGATGAGGTAGTGTATGTTGAGCAACCTCCGGGTTTTCCTGACCCAGACTTTCCTGATCACGTGTACAAGTTAAGCAAGGCATTGTATGGACTACATCAGGCACCTCGTGCCTGGTATTCAACTTTATCAGATTACTTGCTTGACAATGGGTTTGAAAGAAGGAAGATAGATAGCACGTTGTTCTTCAAGAGAGATGGAAGCAACTTCCTGCTAGTGCAAGTCTACGTGGATGACATCATCTTTGCTGCATCAAGAGTCTCCATGTGTCAAGATTTTGAGGCCGTCATGAAAAAGAGGTTTGAAATGAGTGCTATGGGTGAACTAACTTTCTTTTTTGGATTGCAAGTTGATCAGAAGAAGGATGGGATGTTCATTCATCAGACCAAGTATGTCCATGATGTGCTCAAACGCTTCAAGATGGAGGACAGCACTCCATTCGACACTCCAATCTGCGTCAATCACAAATTGGGTGCTGAGTCAGACGGTGATGCAGATGGGGACCCAACTCAATATCGGGCTATTATTGGTTCTTTAATGTACTTAACTGCTTCTAGGCCTGATATAATGTTTGCTGTTTGTCTTTGTGCACGCTTTCAGGCAAACCCAAAAGAATCTCATCTGAAGGGTGTGAAGAGGATACTGAGGTATCTCAAGGGCAAACCGATGCTGGGGTTGTGGTACCCGAGAGGAGGAGACTTGGAGCTAGTCGCTTACACAGATTCTGATTATGGAGGGTGCAATCAGAGTCGGAAGTCAACAATTGGAGGATGTCAGTTTCTTGGTGGCAGATTGGTGTCGTGGCAATGCAAGAAGCAGACTTCAGTCGCAATTTCAACCTGTGAAGCAGAATACATGGCAGCATCCAACTGCTGCTCCCAGGTTCTTTGGATTCAACAACAGTTGCGCGACTATGGTCTGAATTTCTTACTTACTCCTATTTGCATTGATAACACAGCTGCTATCTCAGTAACTAACAATCCCGTGAAGCATAGTAAAACTAAACATATTGACATACGTCATCATTTTATAAGGGATTGTGCTGAGAAGAAACTGATTGTGCTTGAAAAGGTGGATACGCTTGATAATTTCGCTGATCTTTATACTAAAGCGTTTGACAAAACAAGATTTCAAAACCTTATCGAGCTGAATGGGATGATCAATCACGAGTAACCATGCTTTTCATATTTTATTTAAAAAAAAAAAAAAAAAAAAAAAACGTCACTATCGCTTAAAATATGTCGATTACCTCAGTTTGAAGGACTTGTCTTCGGATATGTTTTGGTCCTCATTTTCTACTTGTAGATTTTGAGGCTAGCCATTAACAAGATGACTGAAAGTGACCGGGGCGGTTTATGATGAGTTTTCATTATTTCGCTTAAAATTAGTGATCACACTTAGTTAGAAGGACACATACTTGTATGTGGTCGGTCCAGCTGATCCATTGGATCTTCGGGATAGCCGTTTACCTGAAGACTTTGTTTTGGTCGGAGCGATAAATGTTAAAATTTTTTTTTAAGGGAAATGAAATTATCTTTCAAGTCTACTACTTTGTAAGAAGTTCGTTAGCTATGTTTAACAGAAAATTGATCCAACCTTGGAAAATGATAGATATACTGATTCTGTGTGCTTAACTAGTGAAGTTATTAGGCTTAAAATGCTTTAGGACAGTCATTGTATGTCATGATAACTTTTTATGGTGCGTAAAAGTAGATGTGATACAAACTAAATCTACTCGATTTTACGTGGAAACTCCTTAAGAGTTTTGCATGTCTCCATATATATCTTTCCGAATGATAGGCAGAAAAGCGATTACCCAGTCATACACTAGCCCGTAAGTGTTCTGATTCCCGTGAAGATAGCGTTTCAAGAAACTGCAGTGATCCAGATTCGGGACTTGCAGTTGTTTACTACTCTGAAGTCTATATGAATGTTTGAAAAAAAAAACAAAAAAAAACAAAAAAAAAAAAACAAAACTTATGAGTTATTGAAACATTCTAGAGTTCAAAATATCAAGACTTCTTAATCATGGAGTAAGAAAGAGAACGGGAAGCCGATGAAGAGTAATTACAAACTTAATCAGACACTAAGGGTCGAAGTCGATTCGGGGTGACTTGGGGAAAGCCAAATATGCTTTGAGAATAGATAGGAGGCATCATAATCTCTGAGTTGTTGCCCACTTAATTTTTGAGCTTAATTGAACTTAACTCGTATCACAGAAACGATGAAAACCATCTTAAGTTATTTACCTGCTTACAACCTGTTTCTTTATGTCATAATACAGCTAAACACGGATCTATGTGACAATCACGTAATTAGTATGATTCCTGTTCGGATCTTTTCTAAAATGTAGTGGTCCCTATCGAGACTGAAATTTGATCCCTTATACTTTAATTTTTAAAAGTTTCTTGTACTTAGGTAGTTTTATAGTTTTGTATCTGGTTACTTGGACTTGATCGTGTTATTTGATTCTTAAAGGGAAGTTTTAAAAGTTAATTGCAAAATGTTCAAATTATAAGGGTTGATTTTGTAAATATAGGCGATGTTGTTAAACAGGCGAACTTGTGAATAACTTCGCCTAGGCGAAGTTAACCATAACTTCGCCTGTTTAACTCCGCCCCTATATAAAGAATTCTTAAGGTCAACAGTGTTCATAATTTCTAATCTCAGCGAACTTATTGAATATTTCTCGGCGAACTTATCGTTTGATTATCCGGCGAACTTGTCGTTATTCCGATTACTTGTTCTTTTTCCCAGTTTCCGTTACGTTTCAAGGTTCGTCCACAACTGCACAGTCGTTGCAACTGCAGGGTTGTCGGTCACGATACCACCTGCGGTACGTCCACAACTGCTTCTGATGTCCCGGTTACATTCGAGATCCCTGCTGAGTGTACTCAAGATACATCTAACATGAGGTTTGATTTCGATGCAACCCTCTCAGACTCGGAGAGAATAGCTGCAATTGAACGGGTCGTGGCAGAGCAATCGAGGATAAACTTTATCCAGACCCAGGCTATTCAGCGCCTTGTAGCAGAGAATCAACTACAGTCGTCCCTCCTGGTTGAACATGGGCGAATTATAGATGCTATGAAGGAGTTCTTGGCATCTCAGGGGGAGACAGGCTGTAGAGGCGACGAGTTAAGGACAAAGAAGAGAAATGATAGAGACGATGATCCCAATGCATCGAAAGATGCAGGTGGTGAGTTGCCAAGAACTACTCAAGCTCTTGGGACTTCCACAGCTCAGGGGGAGTCTGCAGGTGCAGTTGGTGGTGATGAGGTGGTGATGGTTGATGATGAAGATGGTGTGATTGATGCTTTGAAAGAGCTAGATGATGATATGCTAGATGATGATGTGATGTTTGATGATGATGTGCTGCCTATTGAGGAGATTGAGAAGATTGGAGCTTAGATTGTGATTGAAGAAGATGTTGAGGAAGGTGAAATAGTAGAAGAGAATGTGGAGCATGACATTCCAGGTGTGGAGAAAGCTGATATGGGTAATGAGACAGTAATAGATGATACGGAATGGGAAGAGCAGCCTAGGTGGAAGGAAGGCTATGCTCAGTGGTTCGTCAAAACGAAGAAACCAGCGGTCCCTACAATGTTTAAGAAGAGTTACAATATTAAAGGCTATGCCGAAGCGAAGAAAGGGATTATTTGCTGGATCTATGATGAGCAGTTGAAGCTCTTTGTAATTAAACAGTATGACGGCGTTCAGTACTTTAAAAGAATGTTAAGGTCATTGAATACACTGCCGGAATGTGAAGTGAAAGACTTAGCCAGATTGGGGTTAATCAATCGAAATGACGATAATATGGCTAGAGTCATTGAGAAAATTGTATGGAGAGAGAGTATAAAAGAAAAGAAGTTTGAGCTGTTGAAACCGCAGAAGGGAAAACTTGTTGAAGACAAGGATAGAGGTTTGAGAGCTGATGGAAAACCTTGGATGGTCATGAAGTATAAACCGATCCGGTGCCTTAAAGAAGTACCGATGAAGCTAATGCCCAAGGATGTGCTTAAAGACATAAAGTGGTGGTATGTGGATTGTGAGACAGCAGAGGCGGTGATGGAAGACGAGGATGAACAAGAGCTCCTAAGAGTTTACGATCCGATGCATTTGGTAAACTTATCGCAAGCTGATCTGAAGGTGCTTAATGAGAAGAAAATCTTTTATATTCCTGCTTGGAAGGACGAAGCGAGGAAGTATCAAAGAGTTGTGTCAGTTTTTGTTAGAGAAGGAGTGCATGCGTGAAGAGACAAGATTGAAGATTACGAGACAAGTGCTTAAAGATCAAGATATGAAGCTACTGCCAAGGGGGAGTCTGTTGGTGCATAAATGTCCGTAGTTCATAGTCTAGTCTCTGTAATCGAGTCTGTAATGTTATTTATGTTTTTGTTTAAGCGAAGTTGTTAACAAGTTCGCCTAGGCGAACTTGTTGAACAAGCGAAGTTATGGACAACTTCGCCTGAACATATCAGGCAAAGTTGTCGTGTATTTATACTAGGTTACGGCTTAGTGTTGAGGTTGTTCATCGAGTTGATCTAAGCTGGTTTGAGTTCATTTTAACGTGAGGACGAGAGTCTGTATCAGTGATTCATATCACGTGAGTTCAGTTATTAATATATAACGTGTTTCGGTTTATTCGTGTGTGTTTGTTTGATATACTTTCTACGCTCGTAACGATCTACGCAGGGATTCCGCACCTGAGTAGACCGAGATATCTCGTGTGATCCGTCCAGGGAACCTACAGGCCACCCTTTGTTGCGCGATCTTGGGCCTCCATAAACATAATAGCCCGGTCTTCAATACTTGGGCCCACATCATTCCCCCCTGGATAGAAAAAATTCGACCTCGAATCCGCCACATCTTCATCCACAGAAGTGTCATCGTAATAAGGTAGTAAATGCTTCCCATTAAACACATCAGAACAACGAACGTGACTCAGTAGTTTTAAACGATAAGCATTTGAGTTTATTTTCTCTACAATTTCCACGGGTCCAATCTTTTTAGCCGATAACTTGTTGTAGTCCCCAACAGAAAAACGATCTTTGGTCAAAACAGCCCAGACAAAATCAACTTCTTCAAACTCAACATGTCTTCTCTTTTGATCAACAGCTTGCTTTTACTTTGAATTGGCTCGAACCAGTTTGTCATGCACATCTTTGTGAATATCATGTAACCCTTCAACAAAATCCTTCACCTTTTTGGGTACAGAACCAAGAACAGGGGGTGACATCAGGTCAAGGGGTCCCCGTGGCTGAGCAGAATAAACCACCTGAAATGGACTAAACCATTTTCCATAGGCTGCCCATCCGTTTGAGGGTGATAGGCACTACTGAAGTTAAGTTGAGTGTTCACAATTTTCCATTGGCTGCGCCAAAAATGACTCAAGAAACGAGTATCCCGGTCAGAAACAATTGATGATGGCAAACCATGCAAACGATAAACATCCCGGAAGAATAATTGAGCCACATTAACTGCATCTGTCGTCTTCTTGCAAGGAATAAAGTGCACCATCTTGGAGAACCGATCAACAACAACAAAGATTGAATTGTTACCCCTCTGAGTCCGAGGTAACCCCAACACAAAATCCATACTAATGTCAGTCCAAGGCTTTGAAGGGATTGGTAAAAGGAATTGTTACCCCTCTGAGTCATTGTGGCAAACTGCCTATGGTGGTTTGGCCCCTATCTCAAAGGGCACTGCTACTCCATTGGCTGCGCCAAAAATGACTCAAGAAACGAGTATCCCGGTCAGAAACAATTGATGATGGCAAACCATGCAAACGATAAACATCCCGGAAGAATAATTGAGCCACATTAACTGCATCTGTCGTCTTCTTGCATGGAATAAAGTGCACCATCTTGGAGAACCGATCAACAACAACAAAGATTGAATTGTTACCCCTCTGAGTCCGAGGTAACCCCAACACAAAATCCATACTAATGTCAGTCCAAGGCTTTGAAGGGATTGGTAAAAGGAATTTAGAGACCAGCATTAGTAGCAGTGCCCTTTGAGATAGGGGCCAAACCACCATAGTCAGTTTGCCACAATGTGCTCCTCGTCTCAAGCTTCGATTTGACTGGTAATGGGCCTGAAACGGAGCTTCGTGGGCCAACTTATGCCCGTTTTCGTGGGCCACCCTTTGTTGCGCGATCTTGGGCCTCCATAAACATAATAGCCCGGTCTTCAATACTTGGGCCCACGTCATTCCCCCCAGGATAGAAAATATTTGTCCTCGAATCCGCCACATCTTCATCCTCCGAAGTGTCCCCGTAATAAGGTAGTAAATGCTTCACATTAAACACATCAAAACAACGAACGTTACTCGGTAGTTTTAAACGATAAGTATTTGAGTTTATTTTCTCCCCAATTTCCACGGGTCCAATCTTTTTAGCCGATAACTTGTTGTAGTCCCCAACAGAAAAACGATCTTTGGTCAAAACAGCCCAGACAAAATCACCTTCTTCAAACTCAACATGTCTTCGCTTTTGATCAGCAGCTTGCTTGTACTTTGAATTGGCTCGAACCAGGTTGTCATGCACCTCTTTGTGAATATCATGTAACTCTTCAACAAAATCCTTCACCTTTTTGGGTACAGAACCAAGAACAGGGGGTGACATCATGTCAAGGGTTCCCCGTGGTTGAGCAGAATAAACCACCTGAAAAGGAATAAACCATTTTCCATAGGCTGCCCATCCGTTTGAGGGTGATAGGCACTACTGAAGTTAAGTTGAGTGTTCACCATTTTCCATAGGCTGTGCCAAAAATGACTCAAGAAACGAGTATGCCGGTCAGAAACAACTGAAGATGGCAAACCATGCAAACGATAAACATCCCGGAAGAATAATTGAGCCACATTAACTGCATCTGTCGTCTTCTTGCAAGGAATAAAGTGCACCATCTTGGAGAACCGATCAACAACAACAAAGATCGAATCGTTACCCCTCTGAGTCCGAGGTAACCCCAACACAAAATCCATACTAATGTCAGTCCAAGGCTTTGAAGGGACTGGTAAAGGCAATTAGAGACCCGCATTAGTAGCAGTGCCCTTTGAGACAGGGGCCAAACCGCCGTAGGAAGTTTGCCACAATGTGCTCCTCGTCTCAAGCTTCGATTTGACTGTAAGGGGCCTGAAACGGAGCTTCGTGGGCCAAGTTATGCCCGTTTTCATGCGCCACCCTTTGTTGCGCGATCTTGGGCCTCCAGAAACATAATAGCCCGGTCTTCAATACTTGGGCCCACATCATTCCCCCATAGATAGAAAATATTCGACCTCGAATCCGCCACATCTTCATCCTTTGAAGTGTCCCCGTAATAAGGTAGTAAATGCTTCACATTAAACACATCAGAACAACGAACCTGGCTCGGTAGTTTTAAGCGACAAGCATTTGAGTTTATTTTCTCCACAATTTCCACGGGTCCAATCTTTTTAGCCGATAACTTTTTGTAGTCCCCAATAGAAAAACGATCTTTTTTCAAAACAGCCCAGACAAAATCACCTTCTTTAAACTCAACATGTCTTCTCTTTTGATCAGCAGCTTGCTTGTACTTTGAATTGGCTCGAACCCGGTTGTCATGCATATCTTTGTGAATATCATGCAACCCTTCAACAAAATCCTTCACCTTTTTGGGGACAGAACCAGGAACAGGGGGTGACATCAGGTCAAGGGGTCCCCGTGGCAGATTAGAATAAACCACCTGAAAAGGACTAAACTCGGTACTCCGATTAGCAGCATGATTATGAGTAAACTCACCTTGACATAACTCTTGATCCCAAGACTTCACATGATCACCCACAAGACTTCGTAAAAGATTACCTAGTTACTGATTAACAACTTCCGTTTGCCCATCCGTTTGAGGGTGATAGGAACTACTGAAGTTAAGTTGAGTGGTCACCATTTTCCATAGGTTGCGCCAAAAATGACACAAGAAACGACTATATCCCGGTCAGATACAATAAAAGATGGCAAACCATGCAAACGATAAACATCCCGGAAGAATAATTGAGCCACATTAACTGCTTCTGTCGTCCTCTTGCAAGGAATAAAGTGCACCATCTTGGAGAACCGATCAACAACAACAAAGACCGAATCGTTACCCCTCTGAGTCCAAGGTAACCCCAACACAAAATCCATACTAATGTCAGTCCAAGGCTTTGAAGGGACTGGTAAAGGCATATAGAGACCCGCAATAGAAGCAGTGACCTTTGAGACATAAGCCAAACTGTCGTAGGCAGTTTGCCACAATGTGCTCCTCTTCTCATGCTTCGATTTGACTGGTAATGGGCCCGAAACGGAGCTTCGTGGGTCAAGTTATGCCCGTTTTCGTGGGCCATCCTTTGTTGCGCGATCTTGGGCCTCCAGAAACATAATAGTCCGGTGTTCAATACTTGGGCCCACTTCATTCCCCCCTGGATAGAAAAATTCGACCTCGAATCCGCCACATCTTCATCCTCAGAAGTGTCCCCGTAATAAGGTAGTAAATGCTTCACATTAAATACATCAAAACAACCAACGTGACTCGGTAGTTTTAAACGATAAGCATTTGAGTTTATTTTCTCCACAATTTCCACGGGTCCAATCTCTTTAGCCGATAACTTGTTGTAGTCCCCAACAGAAAAACAATCTTTTTTCAAAACAGCCTAGACAAAATCACCTTCTTAAAACTCAACATGTCTTCGCTTTTGATCAGCAGCTTGCTTGTACTTTGAATTGGCTCGAACCAGGTTGTCATGCACATCTGTGTGAATATCATGTAACCCTTCAAAAAAATCCGTCAGCCTTTTGGGTACAGAACCAAGAACAGGGGGTGATATCAGGTCAAGGGGTCCCCGTGGCTGAGCAGAATAAACCACCTGAAAAGGACTAAACCCGGTACTTCGATTGGCAGCATGATTATGAGCAAACTCAGCTTAACATAACTTTTGATCCCAAGACTTCACATGATCACCCACATGACATCGTAAAAGATTACCATGGGACCGATTAACAACTTCCGTTTGCCCATCCGTTTGAGGATGATAGGCACTACTGAAGTTAAGTTGAGGGTTCATTATTTTCCATAGGTTGCACCTAAAATGACTCAAGAAACGAGTATCCCGGTCAGAAACAATAGAAGATGGCAAACCATGCAAACGATAAACATCCCGGAAGAATAATTTAGCCACATTAACTATATCTGTCGTCTTCTTGGAAGGAATAAAGTGCACCGTCTTGGAGAACTGATCAACAACAACAAAGATCGAATCGTTACCCCTCTGAGTCCGAGGTGACCCCAACACAAAATCCATACTTATGTCATTCCAAGGATTTGAAGGTACTGGTAAAGGCATATAGAAACCCGCATTAGTAGCAGTGCCCTTTGAGACAGGGGCCAAACCGCCGTAGGAAGTTTGCCAAAATGTGCTCCTCGTCTCAAGCTTCGATTTGACTGTAATGGGACTGAAACGAAGCTTCGTGGGCCAAGTTATGCCCGTTTTCGTGCGCCACCCTTTGTTGCGCGATCATGGGTCTCCAGAAACATAATAGCCCGGTCTTCAATACTTGGGCCCACATCATTCCCCCTTAGATAGAAAATATTCGACCTCGAATCCGCCACATCTTCATCCTTAGAAGTGTTCCCGTAATAAGGTAGTAAATGCTTCACATTAAACACATCAGAACAACGAACGTGGCTCGGTAGTTTTAAGCGATAAGCATTTGAGTTTATTTTCTCCACAATTTCCACGGGTCCAATCTTTTTAGCCGATAACTTGTTGTAGTCCCCAACAAAAAAATGATCTTTTTTCAAAACAGCCCATACAAAATCACCATCTTTAAACTCAACATGTCTTCTCTTTTGATCAGCAGCTTGCTTGTACTTTGAATTGGGGCGAACCCGGTTGTCATGCATATCTTTTTGAATATCATGCAACCCTTCAACAAAATCCTTCACCTTTTTGGGGACAGAACCAGGACAGGGGGTGAAATCAGGTCAAGGGGTCCCCGTGGCAGATCAGAATAAACCACCTGAAAAGGACTAAACCCGGTACTTCGATTAGCAGCATGATTATGAGCAAACTCACCTTGACATAACTCTTGATCCCAAGACTTCACATGATCACCCACAAAACTTCGTAAAAGATTACCTAGTTACCGATTAACAACTTCCGTTTTGCCCATCCGTTTGAGGGTGATAGGCACTCCTGAAGTTAAGTTGAGTGGTCACCATTTTCCATAGGTTGCGCCAAAAATTACTCAAGAAACGAGTATCCCGGTCAGAAACAATATAAGATGGCAAACCAGGCAAACGATAAACATCCCGGAAGAATAATTGAGCCACATTAATGGCATCTGTCGTCTTCTTGCAAGGAATAAAGTGCACCATCTTGGAGAACCGATCAACAACAACAAAGATCGAATCGTTACCCCTCTGAGTCCGAGGTAACCCCAACACAAAATCCATACTAATGTCAGTCCAAGGCTTTGAAGGGACTGGTAAAGGCATACAGAGACCCGCATTAGAAGTAGTGACCTTTGAGATATAGGCCAAACCGTCGTAGGCAGTTTGCCACAATGTGCTCCTCTTCTCATGCTTCGATTTGACTGGTAATGGGCCTGAAACGAAGCTTCGTGGGTCAAGTTATGCCCGTTTTCGTGGGCCATCCTTTGTTGCGCGATCTCGGGCCTCCAGAAACATAATAGGCCGGGGTTCAATACTTGGGCACACTTCATTCCCCCCTGGATAGAAAAAATTCGACCTCGAATCCGCCACATCTTCATCCACAGAAGTGTCCCCGTAATAAGGTAGTAAATGCTTCACATTAAATACATCAAAACAACGAACGTGACTCGGTAGTTTTAAACGATAAGCATTTGAGTTTACTTTCTCCACAATTTCCACGGGTCCAATCTCTTTAGGGGATAACTTGTGGAAGTCCCCAACAGAAAAACAATCTTTTGTCAGAATAGCCCAGACAAAATCACCTTCTTCAAACTCAACATATATTCGCTTTTGATCAGCAGCTTGCTTGTACTTTGAATTGGCTCGAACCAGGTTGTCATGCACATCTTTGTGAATATCATGTAACCCTTCAACAAAATCCGTCAGTCTTTTGGGTACAGAACCAAGAACAGGGGGTGACATCAGGTCAAGGGGTCCCCGTGGCTGAGCAGAATAAACCACCTGAAAAGGACTAAACCCGGTACTTCTATTGGCAGCATGATTATGAGAAAACTCAGCTTGACATAACTTTTGATCCCCAGACTTCACATGATCACCCACAAGACATCGTAAAAGATTACCAAGGGACCGATTAACAACTTCTGTTTGCCCATCCGTTTGAGGGTGATAGGCACTACTGAATTTGTTAAGTGTTCACCATTTTCGATAGGCTGGCCAAAAATGACTCAAGAAACGAGTATCCCGGTCAGAAATTATAGAAGATGGGAAACCATGCAGACGATAAACATCCCGGAAGAATAATTGAGCCACATTAACTACATCTGTCGTCTTCTCGGAAGGAATAAAGTGCACTATCTTAGAGAACCGATCAACAACTACAAAGATCGAATCGTTACCCCTCTGAGTCCAAGGTAACCCCAACACAAAACCCATACTAATGTTAGTCCAAGGATTTGAAGGGACTGGTAAAAGCATATAGAGACCCGCATTAATAGCAGTGCCCTTTGAGACAGGGGACAAACCGCCGTCGGCTGTTTTCCAGAACGTGCTCCTCGTCTAAAGCTTCGATTTCACAGGTAATTGGCCTGAAACGGAGCTTCGTGGGCCAAGTTATTTTAAACGATAAGCATTTGAGTTTATTTTCTCCACAATTTCTACGGGTCCAATCTTTTTAGCCGATAATTTGTTGTAGTCCCCAACAAAAAAAAAATCTTTTGTTAAAATAGCCCAGACAAAATCACCTTCTTAAAACTCAACATGTCTTCGCTTTTGATCAGCAGCTTGCTTGTACTTTGAATTGGCACGAACCAGGTTGTCATGCACATCTTTGTGAATATCATGTAACCCTTCTACAAAATCCGTCATCTTTTTGGGTACAAAACCAAGAACAGGGGGTGACATCAGTTCAAGTGGTCCCCGTGGCTGAGCAGAATAAAGCACCTGAAAAGGACTAAACCCGGTACTTCGATTGGCAGCATGATTATGAGCAAACTCAGCTTGACATAACTTTTGATCCCAAAACTTCACATGATCACCCACAAAACATCGTAAGAGATTACCAAGGGACCGATTAACAACTTCTATTTGCCCATCCTTTTGAGGGTGATAGGCACTACTGAAGTTAAGTTGAGTGTTCACAATTTTCCATACGCTGTGCCAAAAATGACTCAAGAAATGAGTATCCTGGTCAGAAACAATAGAAGATGGCAAACCACGCAAACGATAAACATCCCTGGATAGAAAAAATTCGACCTCGAATCCGCCACATCTTCATCCTCAGAAGTGTCCCCGTAATAAGGTAGTAAATTCTTCACATTAAACACATAAGAACAACGAACGTGACTCGGTAGTTTTAAACGATAAGCATTTGAGTTTATTATCTCCACAATTTCTACGGGTCCAATCTCTTTAGCCGATAACTTGTTGTAGTCCCCAACAGAAAAACAATCTTTTGTCACAACAGCCCAGAAAAAATCACCGTCTTCAAACTCAACATGTCTTTGCATTTGATCAGCAGCTTGCTTGTACTTGGAATCGGCTCGAACCAGGTTGTCATGCACATCTTTGTGAATATCATGTAACCCTTCAACAAAATCCGTCAGTCTTTTGGGTACATAACCATGAACAGGGGGTGACATCAGGTCAAGGGGTCCCCGTGGCTGAGCAGAATAAACCACCTGAAAAGGACTAAACCCGGTACTTCGATTGGCAGCATGATTTTGAGCAAACTCAGCCTGACAGAACTTTTGATCCCCAGACTTCACATGATCACCCACAAGACATCGTAAAAGATTACCAAGGGACCGATTAACAACTTCTGTTTGCCCATCTGTTTGAGGGTGATAGGCACTACTAAATTTGTTGAGTGTTTACCATTTTCCATAGGCTGGCCAAAAATGACTCAAGAAACGATTATCCCGGTCAGAAACTATAGAAGATGGGAAACCATGCAGACGATTAACATCCCGGAAGAATAATTGAGCCACATTAACTACATCTGTCGTCTACTCGGAAGGAATAAAGTGCACTATCTTGGAGAACCGATCAACAAAAACAAAGATCGAATCGTTACCCCTCTGAGTCCAAGGTAACCCCAACACAAAACCCATACTAATGTCAGTCCAAGGATTTGAAGGGACTGGTAAAAGCATATAGAGACCCGCATTAGTAGCAGTGCCCTTTGAGACAGGGGCCAAACCGCCGTCGGCTGTTTTCCAGAATGTGCTCCTCGTCTAAAGCTTCGATTTCACTGGTAATTGGCCTGAAAAGGGGCTTCGTGGACCAAGTTATGCCCGTATTCGTGGGCCACCCTTTGTTGCGCGATCTTGGGCCTCCAGAAACATAATAGCCCGGTCTTCAATACTTGGGCCCACATCATTCCCCCATGGATAGAAAAAATTCGACCTCGAATCCGCCACATCTTCATCCTCAGAAGTGTCCCCGTAATAAGGTAGTAAATTCTTCACATTAAACACATCAGAACAACGAACGTGACTCGGTAGTTTTAAACGATAAGCATTTGAATTTATTTTCTCCACAATTTCTACGGGTCCAATCTTTTTAGCCGATAACTTGTTGTAGTCCCCAACAAAAAAAAAAATCTTTTGTCAAAACAGCCCAGACAAAATCACCTTCTTAAAACTCAACATGTCTTCGCTTTTGATCAGCAGCTTGCTTGTACTTTGAATTGGCACGAACCAGGTTGTCATGCACAACTTTGTGAATATCATGTAACCCTTCTACAAAATCCGTCATCTTTTTGGGTACAAAACCAAGAACAGGGGGTGACATCAGGTCAAGCGGTCCCCGTGGCTGAGCAGAATAAAGCACCTGAAAAGGACTAAACCCGTTACTTCGATTGGCAGCATGATTATGAGCAAACTCAGCTTGACATAACTTTTGATCCCAAAACTTCACATGATCACCCACAAGACATCGCAAGAGATTACCAAGGGACCGATTAACAACTTCTGTTTGCCCATCCTTTTGAGGGTGATAGGCACTACTAAAGTTAAGTTGAGTGTTCACAATTTTCCATACGCTGCGCCAAAAATGACTCAAGAAATGAGTATCCTGGTCAGAAACAATAGAAGATGGCAAACCACGCAAACGATAAACATCCCTGGATAGAAAAAATTCGACCTCGAATCCGCCACATCTTCATCCTCAGAAGTGTCCCCGTAATAAGGTAGTAAATTCTTCACATTAAACACATAAGAACAACGAACGTGACTCGGTAGTTTTAAACGATAAGCATTTGAGTTTATTTTCTCCACAATTTCTACGGGTCCAGTCTCTTTAGCCGATAACTTGTTGTAGTCCCCAACAGAAAAAACAATCTTTTGTCACAACACCCCAGAAAAAATCACCTTCTTCAAACTCAACATGTCTTTGCATTTGATCAGCAGCTTGCTTGTACTTTGAATTGGCTCGAACCAGGTTGTCATGCACATCTTTGTGAATTTCATGTAACCCTTCAACAAAATCCGTCAGTCTTTTGGGTACAGAACCAAGAACAAGGGGTGACATCAGGTCAAGGGGTCCCCGTGGCTGAGCAGAATAAACCACCTGAAAAGGACTAAACCCGGTACTTCGATTGGCAGCATGATTTTGAGCAAACTCAGCCTGACAGAACTTTTGATCCCCAGACTTCACATGATCACCCACAAGACATCGTAAAAGATTACCAAGGGACCGATTAACAACTTCTGTTTGCCCATCCGTTTGAGGGTGATAGGCACTACTAAATTTGTTGAGTGTTTACCATTTTCCATAGGCTGGCCAAAAATGACTCAAGAAACGATTATCCCGGTCAGAAACTATAGAAAATGGGAAACCATGCAGACGATTAACATCCCGGAAGAATAATTGAGCCACATTAACTACATCTGTCGTCTACTCGGAAGGAATAAAGTGCACTATCTTGGAGAACCGATCAACAACAACAAAGATCGAATCGTTACCCCTCTGAGTCCAAGGTAACCCCAACACAAAACCCATACTAATGTCAGTCCAAGGATTTGAAGGGACTGGTAAAAGCATATAGAGACCCGCATTAGTAGCAGTGCCCTTTGAGACAGGGGCCAAACCGCCGTCGGCTGTTTTCCAGAATGTGCTCCTCGTCTAAAGCTTCGATTTCACTGGTAATTGGCCTGAAACGGGGCTTCGTGGGCCAAGTTATGCCCGTATTCGTGGGCCACCCTTTGTTGCGCGATCTTGGGCCTCCAGAAACATAATAGCCCGGTCTTCAATACTTGGGCCCACATCATTCCCCCATGGATAGAAAAAATTCGACCTCGAATCCGCCACATCTTCATCCTCAGAAGTGTCCCCGTAATATGGTAGTAAATTCTTCACATTAAACACATCAGAACAACGAACGTGACTCGGTAGTTTTAAACGATAAGCATTTGAATTTATTTTCTCCACAATTTCTACGGGTCCAATCTTTTTAGCCGATAACTTGTTGTAGTCCCCAACAAAAAAAAAATCTTTTGTCAAAACAGCCCAGACAAAATCACCTTCTTAAAACTCAACATGTCTTCGCTTTTGATCAGCAGCTTGCTTGTACTTTGAATTGGCACGAACCAGGTTGTCATGCACATCTTTGTGAATATCATGTAACCCTTCTACAAAATCCGTCATCTTTTTGGGTACAAAACCAAGAACAGGGGGTTACATCAGGTCAAGCGGTCCCCGTGGCTGAGCAGAATAAAGCACCTGAAAAGGACTAAACCCGGTACTTCGATTGGCAGCATGATTATGAGCAAACTCAGCTTGACATAACTTTTGATCCCAAAACTTCACATGATCACCCACAAGACATCGTAAGAGATTACCAAGGGACCGATTAACAAATTCCGTTTGCCCATCCATTTGAGGGTGATAGGCACTACTGAAGTTAAGTTGAGTGTTCACAATTTTCCATACGCTGCGCCAAAAATGACTCAAGAAACGAGTATCCTGGTCTGAAACAATAGAAGATGGCAAACCACGCAAACGATAAACATCCCTGGATAGAAAAAATTCGACCTCGATTCTGCCACATCTTCATCCTCAGAAGTGTCCCCGTAATAAGGTAGTAAATTCTTCACATTAAACACATAAGAACAACGAACGTGACTCGGTAGTTTTAAACGATAACCATTTGAGTTTATTTTCTCCACAATTTCTACGGGTCCAATCTCTTTAGCCGATAACTTGTTGTAGTCCCCAACAGAAAAACAATCTTTTGTCAAAACAGCCCAGACAAAATCACCTTCTTCAAACTCAACATGTCTTCGCATTTGATCAGCAGCTTGCTTGTTCTTTGAATTAGCTCGAACCAGGTTGTCATGCACATCTTTGTGAATATCATGTAACCCTTCAACAAAATCCGTCAGCCTTTTCGGTACAGAACCAAGAACAGAGGGTGACATCAGGTCAAGGGGTCCCCGTGGTAGAGCAAAAAAAACCACCTGAAAAGGACTAAACCCGGTACTTCGATTGGCAGCATGATTATGAGCAAACTCAGCTTGACATAACTTTTGATCCCAAGACTTCACATGATCGCCCACATGACATCGTAAAAGATTACCAAGGGACCGATTAACAACTTCCGTTTGCCCATCCGTTTGAGGGTGATAGGCAATACTGAATTTGTTGAGTGTTCACCATTTTCCATAGGCTGGCCAAAAATGACTCAAGAAATGAGTATCCCGGTCAGAAACAAAAGAAGATGGGAAACCGTGCAGACGATAAACATCCCGGAAGAATAATTGAGCCACATTAACTACATCTGTCGTCTTCTTGGAAGGAATAAAATGCACCATCTTGGAGAACCGATAAACAACAACAAAGATCGAATCGTTACCCCTCTGAGTCCGAGGTAACCCCAACACAAAATCCATACTAATGTCAGTCCAAGGATTTGAAGGGACTGGTAAAGGCATATAGAGACCCGCATTAGTACCAGTGCCCTTTGAGACAGGGGCCAAACCGCCGTAGGAAGTTTGCCACAATGTGCTCTTCGTCTCAAGCTTCGATTTGACTGTAATGGGCCTGAAACGGAGCTTCGAGGGCCATGTTATGCCCGTTTTCGTGCGCCACCCTTTGTTGCGCGATCTTGGGCCTCCAGAAACATAATAGCTAGGTCTTCAATACTTGGGCCCACATCATTCCCCCATAGATAGAAAATATTCGACCTCGAATCCGCCAAATCTTCATCCTTAGAAGTGTCCCCGTAATAAGGTAGTAAATGCTTCACATTAAACACATCAGAACAACTAATGTGGCTCGGTAGTTTTAAGCGATAAGCATTTGAGTTTATTTTCTCCACAATTTCCACGGGTCCAATCTTTTTAGCCAATAACTTGTTGTAGTCCCCAACAGAAAAAAGATCTTTTTTCAAAACAGCCCAGATAAAATCACCTTCTTCAAACTCAACATGTCTTCGCTTTTGATCAGCAGCTTGCTTGTACTTTGAATTGGCTCGAACCCGGTTGTCATGCATATCTTTTTGAATATCATGCAATCCTTCAACAAACACCTTTTTGGGGACAAAACCAGGAACAGTGGGTGACATCAGGTCAAGGGGTCCCCGTGGCAGAGCAGAATAAACCACCTGAAAAGGACTAAACCCGGTACTTCGATTAGCAGCATGATTATGAGCAAACTCACCTTGACATAACTCTTGATCCCAATACTTCACATGATCACGCACAAGACTTCGTAAAAGATTACCTAGTTACCGATTAAAAACTTCCGTTTGCCCATCCGTTTGAGGGTGATAGGCACTACTGAAGTTAAGTTGAGTGGTCACCATTTTCCATAGGTTGCGCCAAAAATGACTCAAGAAACGAGTATCCCGGTCAGAAACAATAGAAGATGGCAAACCATGCAAACGATAAACATCCCGGAAGAATAATTGAGCCACATTAACTGCATCTGTCGTCTTCTTGCAAGGAATAAAGTGCACCATCTTGGAGAACCGATCAACAACAACAAAGACCGAATCGTTACCCCTCTGAGTCCAAGGTAACCCCAACACAAAATCCATACTAATGTCAGTCCAAGGCTTTGAAGGGACCGGTAAAGGCATATAGAGACCCGCATTAGAGGCAGTGACCTTTAAGACATAGGCCAAACTGTCGTAGGCAGTTTGCCACAATGTGCTCCTCTTCTCATGCTTCGATTTGACTGGTAATGGGCCTGAAACGGAGCTTTATGGGTCAAGTTATGCCCGTTTTCGTGGGCCATCCTTTGTTGCGCGATCTTGGGCCTCCAGAAACATAATAGTCCGGTGTTCAATACTTGGGCCCACTTCATTCCCCCCTGGATAGAAAAAATTCGACCTCGAATCCGCCACATCTTCATCCTCAGAAGTGTCCCCGTAAAAAGGTAGTAAAAGCTTCACATTAAATACATCAAAACAACGAACGTGACTCGGTAGTTTTAAACGATAAGCAATTGAGTTTACTTTCTCCACAATTTCCACGGGTCCAATCTCTTTAGCCGATAACTTGTTGAAGTCCACAACAGAAAAACAATATTTTGTCAAAATAGCCCAGACAAAATCACCTTCTTCAAACTCAACATATCTTTGCTTTTGATCAGCAGCTTGCTTGTACTTTGAATTGGCTCGAACCAGGTTGTCATGCACATCTTTGTGAATATCATGTAACCCTTCAACAAAATCCGTCAGCCTTTTGGGTACAGAACCAAGAACAGGGGGTGACATCAGGTCAAGGGGTCCCCGTGGCTGAGCAGAATAAACCACCTGAAAAGGACTAAACCCGGTACTTCGATTGGCAGCATGATTATGAGCAAACTCAGCTTGACATAACTTTTGATCCCAAGACTTCACATGATCGCCCACATGACATCGTAAAAGATTACCAAGGGACCGATTAACAACTTCCGTTTGCCCATCCGTTTGAGGGTGATAGGCAATACTGAATTTGTTGAGTGTTCACCATTTTCCATAGGCTGGCCAAAAATGACTCAAGAAATGAGTATCCCGGTCAGAAACAAAAGAAGATGGGAAACCGTGCAGACGATAAACATCCCGGAAGAATAATTGAGCCACATTAACTACATCTGTCGTCTTCTTGGAAGGAATAAAATGCACCATCTTGGAGAACCGATAAACAACAACAAAGATCGAATCGTTACCCCTCTGAGTCCGAGGAAACCCCAACACAAAATCCATACTAATGTCAGTCCAAGGATTTGAAGGGACTGGTAAAGGCATATAGAGACCCGCATTAGTACCAGTGCCCTTTGAGACAGGGGCCAAACCGCCGTAGGAAGTTTGCCACAATGTGCTCTTCGTCTCAAGCTTCGATTTGACTGTAATGGGCCTGAAACGGAGCTTCGAGGGCCATGTTATGCCCGTTTTCGTGCGCCACCCTTTGTTGCGCGATCTTGGGCCTCCAGAAACATAATAGCTAGGTCTTCAATACTTGGGCCCACATCATTCCCCCATAGATAGAAAATATTCGACCTCGAATCCGCCAAATCTTCATCCTTAGAAGTGTCCCCGTAATAAGGTAGTAAATGCTTCACATTAAACACATCAGAACAACTAATGTGGCTCGGTAGTTTTAAGCGATAAGCATTTGAGTTTATTTTCTCCACAATTTCCACGGGTCCAATCTTTTTAGCCAATAACTTGTTGTAGTCCCCAACAGAAAAAAGATCTTTTTTCAAAACAGCCCAGATAAAATCACCTTCTTCAAACTCAACATGTCTTCGCTTTTGATCAGCAGCTTGCTTGTACTTTGAATTGGCTCGAACCCGGTTGTCATGCATATCTTTTTGAATATCATGCAATCCTTCAACAAACACCTTTTTGGGGACAAAACCAGGAACAGTGGGTGACATCAGGTCAAGGGGTCCCCGTGGCAGAGCAGAATAAACCACCTGAAAAGGACTAAACCCGGTACTTCGATTAGCAGCATGATTATGAGCAAACTCACCTTGACATAACTCTTGATCCCAATACTTCACATGATCACGCACAAGACTTCGTAAAAGATTACCTAGTTACCGATTAAAAACTTCCGTTTGCCCATCCGTTTGAGGGTGATAGGCACTACTGAAGTTAAGTTGAGTGGTCACCATTTTCCATAGGTTGCGCCAAAAATGACTCAAGAAACGAGTATCCCGGTCAGAAACAATAGAATATGGCAAACCATGCAAACGATAAACATCCCAGAAGAATAATTGAGCCACATTAACTGCATCTGTCGTCTTCTTGCAAGGAATAAAGTGCACCATCTTGGAGAACCGATCAACAACAACAAAGACCGAATCGTTACCCCTCTGAGTCCAAGGTAACCCCAACACAAAATCCATACTAATGTCAGTCCAAGGCTTTGAAGGGACCGGTAAAGGCATATAGAGACCCGCATTAGAGGCAGTGACCTTTAAGACATAGGCCAAACTGTCGTAGGCAGTTTGCCACAATGTGCTCCTCTTCTCATGCTTCGATTTGACTGGTAATGGGCCTGAAACGGAGCTTTATGGGTCAAGTTATGCCCGTTTTCGTGGGCCATCCTTTGTTGCGCGATCTTGGGCCTCCAGAAACATAATAGTCCGGTGTTCAATACTTGGGCCCACTTCATTCCCCCCTGGATAGAAAAAATTCGACCTCGAATCCGCCACATCTTCATCCTCAGAAGTGTCCCCGTAAAAAGGTAGTAAAAGCTTCACATTAAATACATCAAAACAACGAACGTGACTCGGTAGTTTTAAACGATAAGCAATTGAGTTTACTTTCTCCACAATTTCCACGGGTCCAATCTCTTTAGCCGATAACTTGTTGAAGTCCACAACAGAAAAACAATATTTTGTCAAAATAGCCCAGACAAAATCACCTTCTTCAAACTCAACATATCTTTGCTTTTGATCAGCAGCTTGCTTGTACTTTGAATTGGCTCGAACCAGGTTGTCATGCACATCTTTGTGAATATCATGTAACTCTTCAACAAAATCCGTCAGCCTTTTGGGTACAGAACCAAGAACAGGGGGTGACATCAGGTCAAGGGGTCCCCGTGGCTGAGCAGAATAAACCACCTGAAAAGGACTAAACCCGGTACTTCGATTGGCAGCATGATTATGAGCAAACTCAGCTTGACATAACTTTTGATCCCAAGACTTCACATGATCGCCCACATGACATCGTAAAAGATTACCAAGGGACCGATTAACAACTTCCGTTTGCCCATCCGTTTGAGGGTGATAGGCAATACTGAATTTGTTGAGTGTTCACCATTTTCCATAGGCTGGCCAAAAATGACTCAAGAAATGAGTATCCCGGTCAGAAACAAAAGAAGATGGGAAACCGTGCAGACGATAAACATCCCGGAAGAATAATTGAGCCACATTAACTACATCTGTCGTCTTCTTGGAAGGAATAAAATGCACCATCTTGGAGAACCGATAAACAACAACAAAGATCGAATCGTTACCCCTCTGAGTCCGAGGTAACCCCAACACAAAATCCATACTAATGTCAGTCCAAGGATTTGAAGGGACTGGTAAAGGCATATAGAGACCCGCAGTAGTACCAGTGCCCTTTGAGACAGGGGCCAAACCGCCGTAGGAAGTTTGCCACAATGTGCTCTTCGTCTCAAGCTTCGATTTGACTGTAATGGGCCTGAAACGGAGCTTCGAGGGCCATGTTATGCCCGTTTTCGTGCGCCACCCTTTGTTGCGCGATCTTGGGCCTCCAGAAACATAATAGCTAGGTCTTCAATACTTGGGCCCACATCATTCCCCCATAGATAGAAAATATTCGACCTCGAATCCGCCAAATCTTCATCCTTAGAAGTGTCCCCGTAATAAGGTAGTAAATGCTTCACATTAAACACATCAGAACAACTAATGTGGCTCGGTAGTTTTAAGCGATAAGCATTTGAGTTTATTTTCTCCACAATTTCCACGGGTCCAATCTTTTTAGCCAATAACTTGTTGTAGTCCCCAACAGAAAAAAGATCTTTTTTCAAAACAGCCCAGATAAAATCACCTTCTTCAAACTCAACATGTCTTCGCTTTTGATCAGCAGCTTGCTTGTACTTTGAATTGGCTCGAACCCGGTTGTCATGCATATCTTTTTGAATATCATGCAATCCTTCAACAAACACCTTTTTGGGGACAAAACCAGGAACAGTGGGTGACATCAGGTCAAGGGGTCCCCGTGGCAGAGCAGAATAAACCACCTGAAAAGGACTAAACCCGGTACTTCGATTAGCAGCATGATTATGAGCAAACTCACCTTGACATAACTCTTGATCCCAATACTTCACATGATCACGCACAAGACTTCGTAAAAGATTACCTAGTTACCGATTAAAAACTTCCGTTTGCCCATCCGTTTGAGGGTGATAGGCACTACTGAAGTTAAGTTGAGTGGTCACCATTTTCCATAGGTTGCGCCAAAAATGACTCAAGAAACGAGTATCCCGGTCAGAAACAATAGAAGATGGCAAACCATGCAAACGATAAACATCCCGGAAGAATAATTGAGCCACATTAACTGCATCTGTCGTCTTCTTGCAAGGAATAAAGTGCACCATCTTGGAGAACCGATCAACAACAACAAAGACCGAATCGTTACCCCTCTGAGTCCAAGGTAACCCCAACACAAAATCCATACTAATGTCAGTCCAAGGCTTTGAAGGGACCGGTAAAGGCATATAGAGACCCGCATTAGAGGCAGTGACCTTTAAGACATAGGCCAAACTGTCGTAGGCAGTTTGCCACAATGTGCTCCTCTTCTCATGCTTCGATTTGACTGGTAATGGGCCTGAAACGGAGCTTTATGGGTCAAGTTATGCCCGTTTTCGTGGGCCATCCTTTGTTGCGCGATCTTGGGCCTCCAGAAACATAATAGTCCGGTGTTCAATACTTGTGCCCACTTCATTCCCCCCTGGATAGAAAAAATTCGACCTCGAATCCGCCACATCTTCATCCTCAGAAGTGTCCCCGTAAAAAGGTAGTAAAAGCTTCACATTAAATACATCAAAACAACGAACGTGACTCGGTAGTTTTAAACGATAAGCAATTGAGTTTACTTTCTCCACAATTTCCACGGGTCCAATCTCTTTAGCCGATAACTTGTTGAAGTCCACAACAGAAAAACAATATTTTGTCAAAATAGCCCAGACAAAATCACCTTCTTCAAACTCAACATATCTTTGCTTTTGATCAGCAGCTTGCTTGTACTTTGAATTGGCTCGAACCAGGTTGTCATGCACATCTTTGTGAATATCATGTAACCCTTCAACAAAATCCGTCAGCCTTTTGGGTACAGAACCAAGAACAGGGGGTGACATCAGGTCAAGGGGTCCCCGTGGCTGAGCAGAATAAACCACCTGAAAAGGACTAAACCCGGTACTTCGATTGGCAGCATGATTATGAGCAAACTCAGCTTGACATAACTTTTGATCCCAAGACTTCACCTGATCACCCACAAGACATCGTAAAAGATTACCAAGGGACCGATTAACAACTTCCGTTTGCCCATCCGTCTGAGGGTGATAGGCACTACTGAATTTGTTGAGTGTTCACCATTTTCCATAGGCTGGCCAAAAATGACTCAAGAAACGAGTATCCCGGTCAGAAACTATAGAAGATGGGAAACCATGCATACGATAAACATCCCGGAAGAATAATTGAGCCACATTAACTACATCTGTCGTCTTCTCGGAAGGAATAAGGTGCACCATCTTGGAGAACCGATCAACAACTACACAGATCGAATCGTTACCCCTCTGAGTCCAAGGTAACCCCAACACAAAACCCATACTAATGTCAGTCCAAGGATTTAAAGGGACTGGTAAAGGCATATAGAGACCCGCATTAGTAGCAGTGCCCTTTGAGACAGGGCCAAACCGCCGTCGGCTGTTTGCCAGAATGTGCTCCTCGTCTCAAGCTTCGATTTCACTGGTAATTGGCCTGAAACGGAGCTTTGTGGGCCATGTTATTCCCGTATTCGTGGGCCATCCTTTGTTGCGCGATCTTGGGCCTCCAGAAACATAATAGCCCGGTCTTCAATACCTGGGCCCACATCATTCCCCCATGGATAGAAAAAATTCGACCTCGAATCCGCCACATCTTCATCCTCAGAAGTGTCCCCGTAATAAGGTAGTAAATGCTTCACATTTAACACATCAGAACAACGAACGTGACTCGGTAGTTTTAAACGATAAGCATTTGAGTTTATTTTCTCCACAATTTCTACGGGTCCAATCTCTTTAGCCGATAACTTGTAGTAGTCCCCAACAGAAAAACAATCTTTTTTCAAAACCGCCCAGACAAAATCACCTTCTTCAAACTCAACATGTCTTCGCTTTTGATCAGCAGCTTGCATGTACTTTGAATTGGCTCGAACCAGGTTGTCATGCACATCTTTGTGAATATCATGTAACCCTTCAACAAAATCCGTCAGCCTTTTGGGTACAGAACCAAGAACAGGGGGTGACATCAGGTCTAGGGGTCCCCGTGGCTGAGCAGAATAAAACACCTGAAAAGGACTAAACCCGGTACTTCAATTGGCAGCATGATTATGAGCAAACTCAGCTTGACATAACTTTTGATCCCAAGACTTCACATGATCACCCACATGACATCGTAAAAGATTACCAAGGGACCGATTAACAACTTCCATTTGCCCATCCGTTTGAGGGTGATAGGCACTACTGATTTTTGTTGAGTGTTCACCATTTTCCATAGGCTGGCCAAAAATGACTCAAGAAATGAGTATCCCGGTCAGAAACAAAAGAAGATGGGAAACCGTGCAGACGATAAACATCCCGGAAGAATAATTGAGCCATATTAACTACATCTGTCGTCTTCTTGGAAGGAATAAAGTGCACCATCTTGGAGAACCGATAAACAACAACAAAGATCGAATCGTTACCCCTCTGAGTCCGAGGTAACCCCAACACAAAATCCATACTAATGTCAGTCCAAGGATTTGAAGGGACTGGTAAAGGCATATAGAGACAGGGGCCAAACCGCCGTAGGAAGTTTGCCACAATGTGCTCCTCGTCTCAAGCTTCGATTTGACTGTAATGGGCCTGAAACGGAGCTTCGTGTGCCATGTTAAGCCCGTTTTCGTGCGCCACCCTTTGTTGCGCGATCTTGGGCCTCCAGAAACATAATAGCCCGGTCTTCAATACTTGGGCCCACATCATTCCCCATAGATAGAAAATATTCGACCTCGTATCCGCCACATCTACATCCTCAGAAGTGTCACCGTAATAAACTAGTAAATGCTTCACATTAAACACATTACGAACGTAGCTCGGTAGTTTTAAGCGATAAGCATTTTAGTTTATTTTCTCCATAATTTCCAGGGGTCCAACCTTTTTAACCGATAACTTGGTGTAGTCCGCAACAGAAAACGATCTTTTTTCAAAATAGACCAGACAAAATCACCTTCTTCAAACTTAACATGTCTTCGCTTTTGATCAGTAGTTTGCTTGTACTTTGTATTGGCTCGAACCAGGTTGTCATGCACATCTTTGTGAATATCATTTAACCCTTCAACAAAATCCTTCACCTTTTTGGGTTCAGAACCAGGAACAGGGGGTGACATCAGGTCAAGGGGTCCCCGGGCCTGAGCAGAATAAACTACCTGAAAAGGACTAAACCCGGTACTTCGATTGGCAGCATGATTATGAGCAAACTCAGCTTGACATAATATTAGATCCCAAGACTTCACATGATCACCCACAAGACATCGTAAAAGATTACCAAGGGACCGATTAACAACTTCCGTTTTCCCATCCGTTTGAGGGTGATAGGCACTACTGAAGTTAAGTTGAGTGTTCACCATTTTCCATAGGTTGCACAAAAAATGACTAAAGAAACGAGTATCCCGGTCAGAAACAATAGAAGATGGCAAACCATGCAAACGATAAACATCCCAGAAGAATAAATAAGCCACATTAACTGCATCTGTCGTCTACTTGAAAGGAATAAAGTGCACCATCTTGGAGAACCGATGAACAACAACAAAGATCGAACCGTTAACCCTCTGTGTCCAAGGTAACCCCAACACAAAATCCATAAAAATGTCAGTCCAAGGCTTTGAAGGGACTGGTAAAGGCATATGGAGACTCACATTAGTAGCAGTTCCCTTTGAGACAAGAGCCAATGTGCTCCTCGGCTCAATCTTCGATTTGACTGGGAATGGGCCTGAAACGGAGCTTCATGGGCCAAGTTATGCCCGTTTTCGTGGGCCACCTTTTGTTGCGCGAACTTGGGCCTTCAGAAACATAATAGCCCGGTCTTCAATACTTGGGCCCACATCATTCCCCCATAGATAGAAAATATTCGACCTCGAATCCGCCACATCTTCATCCTCAGAAGTGTCCCCGTAATAAGGTAGTAAATGCTTCACATTAAACACATCAGAACAACGAACGTGGCTCGGTAGTTTTAAGCGATAAGCATTTGAATTTATTTTCTCCACAATTTCCACGGGTCCAATCTTTTTAGCCGATAACTTGTTGTAGTCCCCAACAGAAAAACGAAATTTTGTCAAAACAGCCCAGACAAAATCACCTTCTACAAACTCAACATGTCTTCGCTTTTGATCAGCAGCTTGCTTGTACTTTGAATTGGCTCGAACCCGTTTGACATGCACATCTTTGTGAATATCATGTAACCCTTCAACAAAATCCTTCACCTTTTTGGGTACAAAACTTGGAACAGGGGGTGACATCAGGTCAAGGGGTCCCCGTGGCTGAGAAGAATAAACCACCTGAAAAGGACTAAACCCGGTACTTCGATTGGCAGCATGATTATGAGCAAACTCAGCTTGACATAACTTTTGATCCCAAGACTTCAAATGATCACCCACTAGACATCGTAAAAGATTACCAAGGTACCGATTAACAACTTCCGTTTGCCCATCCGTGTGAGGGTGATAGGCACTACTGAATTTAAGTTGAGTGTTCACCATTTTCCATAGGCTGCGCCAAAAATGACTCAAGAAACGAGTATCCCGGTCCGAAACAATAGAAGATGGCAAACCATGCAAACGATAAACAACCCGGAAGAATAATTGAGACACATTAACTGCATCTGTCGTCTTCTTTTAAGGAATAAATTGCACCATCTTAGAGAACCGATCAACAACAACAAAGATCGAATCGTTACCCCTCTGAGTCCGAGGTAACCCCAAACCAAAATCCATACTAATGTTAGTCCAAGGCTTTGAAGGGACTGGTAAAGGCATATAGAGACCCACATTAGTAGCAGTGCCCTTTGAGACAGGGGGCAAACAACCATAGGCAGTTTGCCACAATGTGCTACTCGTCCAAATCTTTGATTTGACAGGTAATAGGCCTGAAACGGAGCTACGGGGGCCAAGTTATGCCCGTCTTCATGCGCCACCCTTTGTTGCACGATCTTGGGCGTCCAGAAACATAATATCACGGTCTTCAATACTTGGGCCCACATCATTCCCCCTGGATAGAAAAAATTCGACCTCCAATCCGCCACATCTTCATCCTCAGAAATGTCCCCGTAATAAAGTAGTAAATGCTTCACATTAAACACATCAGAACAACAAACGTGACTCGGTAGTTTTAAACGATAAGCATTTGAGTTTATTTTCTCCACAATTTCCAAGGGTCCAATATTTTTAGCTGATAGCTTGTTGTAGTCCCCAACAGAAAAACGATCATTTGTCAAAACAGCCCTGACAAAATCACCTTCTTCAAACTCAACATGTCTTCGCTTTTGATCAGCAACTTGCTTGTACATTGAATTGGCTCGAACCCAGTTGTCATGCACATCTTTGTGAATATCATGTAACCCTTCAACAAAATCCTTCACCTTTTTGGGTACAGAACTAGGAACAGGGGGTGACATCAGGTAAAGGGGTCCCCGTGGCTGAGCAGAATAAACCACCTGAAAAGGACTAAACCTGCTAATTCGATTGGCAGCATGATTATGAGCAAACTCAACTTGACATAACTTTTGATCCCAAGACTTCAAATGATCACCCACAAGACATCGTAAAATATTACCAAGGGACCGATTAACAACTTCCGTTTGCCCATCCGTTTGAGAGTGATAGGCACTACTGAAGTTAAGTTGAGTGTTCACCATTTTCCATAAGCTACGCCAAAAATGACTCAAGAAACGCGTATCCCGGTCAGAAACAATAGAAGATGGCAAGCCATGCAAACGATAAACATCCCGGAAGAATAATTGAGCCACATTAACTACATCTGTCGTCTTCTTGCAAGGAATAAAGTGCACCATCATGGAGAACCGATCAACAACTACAAAGTCCGAATCGTTACCCCTCTGAGTCCGAGGTAACCCCAACACAAAATCCATACAAATGTCAGTCCAAGGCATTGAAGGGACTGGTAAAGGCATATAGAGACCCGCATTAGTAGCAGTGCCCTTTGAGACAGGGGCCAAACTGCCGTAGGCTGTTTGGCACAATGTGTTCCTCATTTCAAGCTTCGATTTGACTGCTAATGGTCCTGAAACGGAGCTTCGTGGGCCAAGTTATGCCCGTTTTCGTGGGCCACCCTTTGTTGCGCGATCTTGGGCATTCAGAAACATAATAGCCCGGTCTTCAATATTTGGGCCCACATCATTTCCCCATGGATAGAAAAAATTCGACCTCGAATGCGCCACATCTTCATCTTCAGAAGTGTCCCCGTAATAAGGTAGCAAATGCTTCACATTAAACACATCAGAACAACGAACGTGACTCTGTAGTTTTAAACGATACGCATTTGAGTTTATTTTCTCCACAATTTCCACGGGTCCAATCTATTTAGCCGATAACTTGTTGTTGTCCCCAATAGAAAAACGATATTTTGTCAAAACAGCCAAGAAAAAATCACCTTCTTCTAACTCAACATGTCTTTGCCTTTGATCAGCAACTTGCTTATAATTTGAATTGGCTCGAACCCGGTTGTCATGCACATCTTTGTGAATATCATGTAACCCTTCAACAAAATCCTTCACCTTTTTGGGTATAGAACTAGGAACAGGGGGTGACATCAGGTCAAGGGGTCCCCGTGGCTGAGCAGAATAAACCTCCTGAAAAAGACTAAACCCGGTACTTCGATTGGCAGCATGATTATGAGCAAACTCATCTTGACATAACTCTTGATCCCAAGACTTCACATGATCACCCACAAGACATCGTAAAAGATTACCAAAGGACCTATTAACAACTTCCGTTTGCCCATCCGTTTGAGGGTGATAGGCACTACTGAAGTTAAGTTGAGTGTTCACCATTTTCCATGGGCTGCGCCAAAAATGACTCAAGAAACGAGTATCCCGGTAAGAAACAATAGAAGATGGCAAACCATGCAAACGATAAACATCCCGGAAGAATAATTGAGCCACATTAACTGCATCTGTCATCTTCTTGCAAGGAATAAAGTGCACCATCTTGGAGAACCGATCAACAACAACAAAGATCGAATCGTTACCCCTCTGAGTCCGAGGTAACCCCAACACAAAATTCATACTAATCTCACTCCAAGGCTTTGAAGGGACTGGTAAAGGCATATAGAGACCCGCATTAGTAGCAGTTCCCTTTGAGACAAGAGCCAATGTGCTCCTTGTCCGAAGCTTTGATTTGACAGGTAATGGGCCTGAAACGGAGCTTCGTGGGCCAAGTTATGCCCGTTTTCACACATCAGAACAACGAACGTGACTCGGTAGTTTTAAACGATAAGCATTTGATTTTATTTTCTCCACAATTTCCACGGGTCCAATCTTTTTAGCCGATAACTTGTTGTAGTCCCCAAAAGAAAAACGATCTTTTGTCAGAACAGCACAGATAAAATCACCTTCTTCAAACTCAACATGTCTTCGCTTTTAATCAACAGCTTCCTTGTACTTTGAATTGGCTCGAACCAGGTTGTCATGCACATCTTTGTGAATATCATGTAACCATTCAACAAAATCCTTCACCTTTTTGGGTACAGAACCAGGTACAGGGGGTGACATCAGTTCAAGGGGTCCCCGTGGCTGAGCAGAATAAACCACCTTAAAAGGACTAAACCCGGTACTTCGATTGGCAGCATGATTATGAGCAAACTCAGCTTGACAAAACTTTTGATCCCAACACTTCACATGATCACCCACAAGACATCGTAAAAGATTACCAAGGGACCGATTAACAACTTCCGTTTGCCCATCCGTTTGAGGGTGATAGGCACTACCGAAGTTAAGTTGAGTTTTCACCATTTTCCATAGGCTGCGCCAAAAATGACTCAAAAACGAGTATCCCAGTCATAAACAATAGAAGATGGCAAACCATGCAAACGATAAACATCTGGAAGAATAATTGAGCCATATTAACTGCATCTGTCGTCTTCTTGCAAGGAATAAAGTGCACCATCTTGGAGAACCGATCAACAAGAACAAGGATCGAATCGATACCCCTCTGAGTCCGAGGTAACCCCAACACAAAATCCATACTAATGTCAGTCCAAGGCTTTGAAGGGACTTGTAAAGGCATATAGAGACCCGCATTAGTAGCAGTGACCTTTGAGACAGGGGCCAAACTGCCGTAGGCAGTTTGCCACAATGTGTTCCTCGTCTCAAGCTTCGATTTGCCTGGTAATGGGACTGAAACGGTGCTTCGTGGGCCAAGTTATGCTCGTTTTCGTGGGCCTCCAGAAACATAATAGCCCGGTCTTCAATACTTGGGCCCACATAATTCCCCCCTGGAAAGAAAAAATTCAACCTCGAATCCGCCACATCTTCATCCTCAGATGTGTCCCCGTAATAAGGTAGTAAATGGTTCACATTAAACACATCATAACAAGGAACGTGACTCGGTAGTTTTAAACGATAAGCATTTGAGTATATTTTCTCCACAATTTCCACGGGTCCAATCATTTTAGCCGATAACTTGTTGTAGTCCCCAAAAGAAAAATGATCTTTTGTCAAAACAGCACAGAACCTTCTTCAAACTCAACATGTCTTCGCTTTTGATCAGCAGCTTGCTTGTACTTTGAATTGGCTCGAAGCAGGTTGTCATGCATATCTTTGTGAATATCATGTAACCCTTCAACAAAATCCTTCACCTTTTTGGGTACAGAACCAGGTACAGGGGGTGCCATCAGGTCAAGGGGTCTCCGTGGCTGAGCAGAATAAACCACCTTAAAAGGACTAAACCCGGTACTTCGATTGGCAGCATGATTATGAGCAAACTCAGCTTGACAAAACTTTTGATCCCAACACTTCACATGATCACCCACAAGACATCGTAAATGATTACCAAGGGACCTATTAACTACTTCCGTTTGCCCATCCGTTTGAGGGTGATAGGCACTTCCGAAGTTAAGTTGAGTGTTCACCATTTTCCATAGGCTGCGCCAAAAATGACTCAAAAACGAGTATCCCGGTCAGAAACAATAGAATATGGCAAACCATGCAAACGATAAACATCCAGGAAAAATAATTGAGCCACATTAACTGCATCTGTCGTCTTCTTGGAAGGAATAAAGTGCACCATCTTGGAGAACCGATCAACAATAACAAAGATCGAATACATACCCCTCTGAGTCCGAGGTAACCCCAACACAAAAGCCATACTAATGTCAGTCCAAGTATTTGAAGGGACTGGTAAAGGCAAATAGAGACCCGCATTAGTAGCAGTGACCTTTGAGACAGGGGCCAAACCGCCGTAGGAAGTTTGGCACAATGTGCTCCTCGTCTCAAGCTTCGATTTGACTAGTAATGGGCCTGAAACGGAGCTTCGTGGGCCAAGTTATGCCCGTTTTCTTGGGCCACCCTTTGTTGCGCGATCTTGGGCCTCCAGAAGCATAATAGCCCGGTCTTCAATACTTTGGCCCACACCATTCCCCCTGGAGAGAAAAAATTCGACCTCGAATCCGCCACATCTTCATCCTCAGAAGTGTCCCCGTAATAAGGTTGTAAATGCTTCACATTAAACACATCAGAACAACGAACGTGACTCGGTAGTTTTAAACGATAAGCATTTGAGTTTATTTTCTCCACAATTTCCACGGGTCCAATCTTTTTTGCCGATAACTTGTTGTAGTCCCCAACAGAAAAACGATCTTTTGTCAAAACAGCCCAGACAAAATCACCTTCTTCAAACTCAACATGTCTTCGCTTTTGATCAGCAGCTTGCTTGTACTTTGAATTGGCTCGAACCAGGTCGGCATGCACATCTTTGTTAATATCATCTAACCCTTCAACAAAATCCTTCACCTTTTCGGGTACAGAACCAGGAACAGGGGGTGACATCAGTTCAAGGGGTCCCCGTGGCTAAGCAGAATAAACCACCTAAAAAGGACTAAACCCGGTACTTCGATTGGCAGCATGATTATGAGCAAACTCAGCTTGACATAACTTTTGATCCCAAGACTTCACATGATCACCCACAAGACATCGTAAAAGATTACCAAGGGACCGATTAACAACTTCTGTTTGCCCATCTGTTTGAGGGTGATAGGCACTACTGAAGTTAAGTTGAGTGTTCACCATTTTCCATAGGCTGAGCCAAAAATGACTCAAAAAATGAGTATCCCGGTCAGAAACAATAGAAGATGGCAAACCATGCAAACGATAAACATCCCAGAAGAATAATTGAGCCACATTAACGGCATCTGTCGTCTTCTTGCAAGGAATATAGTGCACCATCTTGTAGAACCGATCAACAACAACAAAGATTGAATCGTGTGAGTTTCAAACCCCGGTGCGGAAGCGTGAAAATGGTCGTTACCAATCAACGGTGTCGAGCTCGGGTCTAGGGTTAGGATCGAATCTAACTCAGATTCACTCTTGAATGATGAAATCAGTTGGACGGATGAGGTGTATTGGGAGAATGTCTGATTTGATTAACAATCAACAATAAAGTAGGATGAACAACTGTAATCAAAACACAAACAAGATAGAAACGGTAGTATGAAATATTAGCCTAATGATTCTCATTAAAATGAAACACTCATACATACATTCATACATACAATCAAATAAGAAATATCTCAGCCGCCACCAGGAGAGCTCATCCTGGAGGCAGAGACTCTCTCAAAGGGATAAAACCCTAAATCTCACACATACACAATACAGTCACTCATACTAGACAAATAAATAAAAATATCTATTTATACTAGTCTAGCATGACTTGGTCTTCAAGCCATCTGTCGTCTTCTTGCAAGGAATAAAGTGAACCATCTTGGAGAACCGATCAACCACAACAAAGATCGAATCGTTACCCCTTTGGGTCCGAGGTAACCACAACACAAAATCCATACCAATGTCAGTCTAAGGCTTTGAAGGGACAGGTAAAGGCATATAGAGACCCGCATTAGTAGCAGTGCCCTTTGAGACATGGGCCAAACCGCCGTAGGCAGATTGCCACAATGTACTCCTCATCTGAAGCTTCGATTTGACAGGTAAAGGGCCTGAAACAGAGCTTCGTGGGCCCAGTTATGCCCGTTTTCGTGGGCCACCCTTTTTTGCGCGATCTTGGGCCTCCAGAAATATAATAGCCCAGTCTTCAATAATTGGGCCCACATCATTCCCCCCTAGATAGAAAAAATCGACCTCAAATCCGCCACATCTTCATCCTCAGAAGGGTCCCCGTAATAAGGTAGTAAATGCTTCACATTAAACACATTAGAACAATGAACGTGACTCGGTAGTTTTAAATGATAAGCATTTGAGTTTATTTTCTCCACAATTTCCACGGGTCCAATCTTTTTAGCCGATAACTTGTTGTAGTCCCCAACAGAAAAACGATCTTTTGTCAAAACAGCCCAGACAAAATCACCTTCTTCAAACTCAACATGTCTTCACTTTTGATCAGCAGCTTGCTTGTACTTTGAATTGGCTCGAACCAGGTTGTCATTCACATCTTTGTGAATATCATGTAACCCAATACATGACTCAAGAACAGGGGGTGACATCAGGTCAAGGGGTCCCCGTGGCTGAGCAGAATAAACCACCTGAAAAGGACTAAACCATTTTCCATAGGCTGCCCATCCGTTTGAGGGTGATAGGCACTACTGAAGTTAAGTTGAGTGTTCGACCTTTTTCCATAGGCTGCGCCAAAAATGACTCAAGAAACGAGTATCCCGGTCAGAAACAATAGAAGATGGAAAACCATGCAAACGATAAACATCCCGGAAGAATAATTGAGCCACATTAACTGCATATGTTGTTTTCTTGCAACGAATAAAGTGCACAATCTTGGAGAACCGATCGACAACAACAAAGATCTAATCGTTACCCCTCTGAGTCCGAGGTAACCCCAACACAAAATCCATACTAATGTCATTCCAAGGCTTTGAAGGGATTGGTAAAGGCATACAGAGACCCGCATTAGTAGCAGTGCCCTTTGAGACAGGGGCCAAACCGCCATAGGCAGTTTGCCACAATGTGCTCCTCATTTCAAGCTTTGATTTGACTGGTAATGGGCCTGAAACGGAGCTTCGTGGGCCAAGTTATGCCCGTTTTCGTGGGCCACCCTTTATTGCGCGATCTTGGGCCTTCAGAAACATAATAGCCCGGTCTTCAATACTTGGGCCCAAATCATTCCCCCCTGTATAGAACAAATTCGACCTTGATCTTCATCCTCAGAAGTATCCTCGTAATAATGTACTAAATGCTTCACATTAAACACATCAGAACAACGAACGTGACTCGGTAGTTTTAACCGATAAGCATTTGAGTTTATTTTCTCCACAATTTCCACGGGGTCCAATCTTTTTAGCTAATAACTTGTTGTAGTTCCCAACCGAAAAACGACCTTTTATCAAAACAGCCCAGACAAAATCACCTTTTTCAAACTCAACATGTCTTCGCTTTTGATCAGCAGCTTGCTTGTACTTTGAATTGGCTCGAACCAGGTTGTCATGCACATCTTTGTGAATATCATGTAACCCTTCAACTAAATCCTCCGCCTTTTTGGGTACAGAACCTAGAACAGGGGGTGACATCAGGTCAAGGGGTCCCCGTGGCTGAGCAGAATAAACCACCTGAAAAGGACTAAACTATTTTCCATAGGCTGCCCATCCGTTTGAGGGTGATAGGCACTACTGAAGTTCAGTTGAGTGTTCATCATTTTCCATAGGCTGCGCCAAAAATGACTCAAGAAACGAGTATCCCGGTCAGAAACAATAGAAGATGGCAAACCATGCAAACGATAAACATCCCGGAAGAATAATTGAGCCACGCTAACTGCATCTGTCGTCTTCTTGCAAGGAATAAAGTGCATCATCTTGGAGAACCGGTCAACAACAACAAAGATCAAATCGTTACCCCTCTGAGTCCGAGGTAACCCCAACACAAAATCCATACTAATGTCATTCCAAGGCTTTGAAGGGATGGTAAAGGCATACAGAGACCCGCATTAGTAGCAGTGCCCTTTGAGATAGGGGCCAAACCGCCATAGGCAGTTTGCCACAATGTGCTCCTCATTTCAAGCTTTGATTTGACTGGTAATGGGCCTGAAACGGAGCTTCGTGGGCCAAGTTATGCCCGTTTTCGTGGGCCACCCTTTATTGCGCGATCTTGGGCCTTCAGAAACATAATAGCCCGGTCTTCAATACTTGTGTGACAATCGTCAATTTCAGGTTAACTCCGTTAACTCAACTCCGTCAATTTAAACTTAAGGATCATTGAATCTATAACGCACACCTCATTACATTTAAACTAGGGTTTAAATGACGCTTGACACTTATTACATGTTTAGTCTTTCGGGAATTGCACCGAAACGTAAACGAGTTGACGCAAACAATTGGTGAATAAACGAATAACGTCAAAACAATAATTATGTGATAATTATGTGTTAGACTTATGTGTTATGTGATAACATTGTTATAAACGTTAACTCAATGTGCTAGAACTAGTTATTTAAGCTAGAAAAGTACAAACTAGAAGTTGAGGGACTAAAGTGTAACATGTTATTATTAATAAATATAAACCCTAACCTCTCCTCCCTCTCCCTCTTCCCAAAACCGACGGCTAGCCCCCCTTCCTCCTCCTAACGATCGGCTCACACACACACACACATATCTTTTGGTTTTTGATCTTGTTTTTCACAATTGAAGCATCCTACACCCGATTCTAGTCATCTTCTACCTTCCTCTTTCTTATTTTTTGCTTTTGAAGGTATAATTATAAACCCTAAAATCTGGAAATTTCATATATTGTGTTCATATGATCTTTGTTTGATTTGATGATGTATTGATGATGATTTGATAACTAGAATTGATATTATTACATGTTAATTGTTGTGTCCTTGATTTTGAGACCAAATAAAACCCTAACCATGTATGTATGGTGTAATTGATATGCATGGATGATGGTTATGGTGTCTAGAATGTTATATGAACGGATTATGGTCCATAGATAGTTAATATATTGAGTTTGGATGCAAACAGTTTCTGGAGAGATTGTGTTGCTGATGTTCAATTGACTGTAACGGGGTGTAAATGTGAAAATTGGTTGAGATTATTGATACTACAGTAAACTAGGATGAGTCTAGTTTCTAAAGAATGTAAATTTGCAATTTTTGGACGTGTAAAAGTTAACCTTTATGATTTTACAAAAACGTTGTGCAAAGCTGAGTTGTTAGACCTGCTGTTAGGTTGTTTTGTAAATAATATATCTCATGAACTACGAGGCCAATTGGGTTGGTTCCACTTCTAGAAGTTGACTTGTTGAGTTAGGAACCTAACCCAAGTGGTCTTGCATTTGTTGGATTTTTCATTTAACAGGAATTGCAAATAAATTTCTGTTGCGCATAAATTTGACTGTTATGAGTTTGCTTTGGTAAATTGATCATTATGAGAAATATAAATGGAATAAAAATACAAAAAAATATGTTCTGGAAACCTAACACATATATGCTTTTGTGATGAATTTTGGTAAATTAATTGAGATGCTATGATCGGTGGAATAGTACAATCTTTCAAGTAGAATTTCTGTCTCGGTGAAACTAGCTGCTGAATTTTGTGAAAATGCATGAAACATGATAATTGCTAGTTAATTGTTATGTTTTGACCAAATTGCCCCTGTGGGGAATACTTGCTATATAATTGTTATGTTTTGACCAAATTGCCCCTGTGGGGAATACTTGCTATATAATTGTTATGTTTTGATTAAATTGCCCCTGTGGGGAATACTTGCTAAATAGTTGTCGTGTTTTGACCAAATTGTACTTGGGGGGAATAATTGCTAGTTAATTGTTATGTGTGACCAAATTGCCCTAACGGGGAGTAATTGCTAGTGATGTACATTATTAATACATGACACGTAAATAATTGCTCACACATGTAATGTATCACGAATGTACTTGATAAAGTCACACGCTATTCAAAAACGAAACACGAAACACATTGTGTGCATAGGTATTATGTGCTGAGTCTAGAGACTCGATAATAGTTCGGACACTTAGAAAAATCTCTTTGTTGTTTTAGAATGCTAGAGAGAGTTTTTCTGTGATGCGCATCCTTTGGTGATTTATTTTGGGAATTCTTCGCAAACAGTGAGTTCACTTACCCCTCTAAACTATTTTCAAACGCTTTTCACTTGGGGAGATAACATACTCCGAAAACGCATTTAAGATTTTGTTAATATAAATTATATATCACTTGTAAAGACTAAGTGGCAAACGCAATAACTAAATTCCTTCATTCACATCGAACAGTTTAATATTGGATAATAGCGAGTCATTGTTGAGTAATACTACTTGGTTTGACAAACCCCACCCAACGCTAAACTCGACTGGAGGTCGAATGGGTGTAATCTTGGCTAAACACATACCATGGTCGAGATAGACCTGGTGGCAAGGCAAATGATAAACAGTCAGCTTCGGTGTCGAACACTTAGTAATACTTGTTTTATAGGCTAGCTACCTATAGATATATAATTGACATAACACTATCTGGTAACGCAAAACGCTGAACGCTAAACGCAAAACGCTGAACGCTAAACGCAAAACGCTGAACGCAAACGTAACGCTTTATTGATATAAGCTTGTGAACTCACCAACCCCGTGTTGACACTTTTAGTATGTTATTCTCAGGTAGCCGAGGCGGGCGCGCGGTATAGGATCATGCATTGCTTGAAAACGCTTTTGTTATGCAAACTATTTTAAAACTGTTATCATTGGGTTTAAGTCGTCCTGCGTGACGCAACATTTTTTTTATGGTTTTTACGCTTCCGCATTTAAATACTCGTAAACGTTTTCATGGTTTTGAAACTTTGTTTTATGGTTTGATTATAACTAATGAATCCGATCCTGTTAGTTCACACCCTCTGATGGTAAAACTCCGTTAGTGGATTTTGAGGGTGTGACAGATTGGTATCAGAGCATTGGTTATAGCGAACTAGAAATTGCATGCATAGTAGACTATAACCGCGACGACCCATTAGTTATAATGATACGCACTGCATATATTTGTGTAATCTTTGTTATCTCATCTCTTTACCTCATTTACTCATACGCGCGCATACACGGCTTACCTATAGGGATGTCGACGCCACCCTCATCATCATCTGATCCGATGACTCATGCTTATGGGAAGGAACCGCAGTTACCTACCGCGTCGCCACCCCGAGTAGTCCCGGAACTCGAAGCTCCTGCACCGAAGAGGTACCGCTTATCCGGAGGCATGTACGAAAACGAAGTTAGCTGGGATTGGTACCCTAATATGATCAGACGTATGGTCTATCGTGAACAAGTTCCCCCATTACCTCACCCGAACCATCTTGCTTACCCCAACACCCTACCACCCATAACCGAACCTGTAGAGCGTGTACTTGCAGCTGTTGTTTCTTGCTTAGAGCGTGATGTTGGTTACATGCGCTATACGAGAGCGAACGTATCCGGACTGTTAAAAGATGGAACCGAGACTAAAGAGGAAATTTCCCGCATGACAGCGGCAATGAAGGAAATGCAAGAGGCTAGTGATCAACAGATGAAGATTATGAGAAAGATGCAAGCCGAGATGATAGACTTGCAAGAGCAACTCCAAGTAGCAAGGACCCGAACCGAGATAGCTTTAGAACATTGCGATGTCTTACAAATGCAGATTGCTCAGAACACAGCCGAACCTGAGGCAGAACCTGAGGCAGAGCCTGAAGAGGAACCCGAAGAAGATCCCGAAGAAGAGCCTGAGGAGGATCTCGAGGAAGATCCCGAGGAGGAACCTGAAGAGGAACCGGAGGAAGAACCGGCTGAGCCAGAGGCACACTCAGAGGTGTCCTCAGACGATGACATCTAAGGATGATAACACCTAGATGTCTGGAAGAAACGCTGGTCATGGGCGCGGTAACATCAACTTAACCGCAGCAGAACTTCAGACCTTATTGAATGACCATGCGGCAGCAGCTCTAGCTGCACATGTTTAGAATCAAGCTAGAGGTCCGACTGGAACGTGTAATTTCATGAACTACCTGGATTGCAAGCCCAATTCGTTTAAGGGCACTGAGGGAGCTATAGGCTTCCTGCGTTGGGCTGAGAAGGCCGAATCGGCGTTTGAGATGTGTAACTCCCCCCCTGCCAGTAGGGTAAAATTTGCCACTGGAACACTTGAAGATTCTGCCATCACTTGGTGGAATTCAAACGTGCAGATCCTTGGGTTGGAACTGGCTAATTCTATGAACTGGGAGGAGTTCAAGAACATGATGCGAGAAGAGTACTGTCCGAGAGAGGAGATTGCAAAGTTGGAATCAGAGTTTTTGTCATTGAAGATGGTGGGTTCAGAAATCGAAGCCTACACTACCCGTTCTCACGAGTTGGCCGTGATGTGTCCACGGATGGTAGACCCGCCGAGTAAGAGGATTGAAATGTATATTGATGGGTTAGCACCGCAAATTCAGGGCATGGTGACGTCTTCCAGACCAGCCACGATTCAACAAGCGATCCGGTTAGCTCACAAACTGACGGATCAAGCAGTGACCCAAGGTGCGCTACCACCTAGGGGTTCAACCATCAAAGCCCGTGACAAACCAAGCACTGACAACAACAGCCACAGCAACCCGAGCAGTGGAAAAGGAAAGTTTGACAACACCAGATCCTCATCCTCGAATCCCCCACAGCAACAACAACACTACCGCAAGCCCGAATTCACTCGGAGCTTCAACAATCAGGGTCACAACAACAATAACAACGGTAGAGGGCAGGGTTCGAGCGGATATGCTGGGAAATATCCGAAGTGCAACAGGTGCAACTATCATCATGCTGGCCCGTGTGACCGTGTCAAGTGTCAGAGATGCGGGAAGATGGGTCACCAGGCAAAGGAATGTAGAGGAGACCTCGCGGCAAAGGGTGCTCCTAAACCACCCATGACAACCAAGGGATGTTTTGAGTGTGGACAAGAGGGACATTTTAAGAAAGACTGCCCCAAGCTGAAACAGAACGACAACAATAGAGGTAATGGAAGTGGCAGTGGTGGTGGAAACAATGGTAAAGGAAGAGCTTTTGTTATTGGGTCGGGTCAAGCCCGCAATGATCCGTACGTGGTGATTGGTAAGTTCCCTGTGAACGATTGTTTTGCTTCTATTTTGTTTGACACTGGAGCTGATAGGAGTTTTGTGTCGAAAGCCTTTAGTCAACTCTTAGACTTAACTCCAACCCCGTTAGTTGCTAAATTTCCTGTTGAATTAGCTGACGGTAAGACTATAGTAACGACTCATGTACTTGCGGGATGTATGTTAAAACTGTCAGCTCATATTTTTGATATCGACCTCATACCTTTTACGCTTGGTAGTTTCGATGTCGTTGTCGGTGTGGACTGGTTATCCGAGAACCGAGCGGAGATTATATGTCACGACAAGATAGTCCACATTACTACCCCTTCCGGCGAGATCTTTTCAATCCGGGGCGAGAGAAGCGCCATGACAACTAGCGTCATCACCCTCATGAAGGCGCAGAAGTATCTACGAAAGGGTCATCCGGCAATTTTAGTGCATATTGTCGAGAAACCAGCGGAGGAGAAACGAATCGAAGATATACCGATCGTGCGAGATATTCCGGAAGTATTCCCGGAGGATTTGCCTGGACTCCCTCCTATTCGACAAGTCGAATTCCAAATCGAGTTGACACCCGGTGCAGCACCCATAGCACGAGCCCCGTATCAGCTCGCACCGGCGGAGCTTCAGGAACTGTCCACTCAGTTGCAAGATTTGTTGGATAAGTGTTTTATCCGACCTAGCTCATCGCCATGGGGAGCCCCTGTCTTATTTGTCAGAAAGAAGGACGGGACTTTCCGAATGTGTATCGACTACCGGGAGTTGAACAAGGTGACGGTCAAGAACCGTTATCCTTTACCCCGAATTGATGATCTGTTTGACCAGCTTCAAGGATCGAGTTATTACTCGAAGATCTATCTGCGATCTGGTTACCATCAATTAAGAGTGCGCGAAGAAGATATCTCAAAGACGGCTTTCAGAACACGGTATGGTCACTACGAGTTTTCGGTTATGCCTTTTGGCCTAACCAACGCACCAGCCGTATTTATGGATCTCATGAATCGAGTATGCATGGCGTACCTCGACAAGTTTGTGATTGTGTTTATTGATGATATTCTCGTCTACTCCAAGGACAAGGCTGACCATGAGGAACACTTAAGGGTAATTCTGTAACTGTTGAAGAAGGAACAATTGTACGCAAAACTCTCGAAATGCGAATTTTGGCTTCGCGAGGTTCACTTTTTAGGACATGTGATCAACGAGAATGGTATCCATGTTGATCCCGGTAAGATAGAGGCCATCAAAAACTGGGAAGCACCTAAGACTCCGACTGAGGTGCGGCAATTCCTAGGACTGGCCGGCTACTACCGGCGTTTCATCGAAGGATTTTCAAAGATTGCTCAACTTCTCACCGCTTTGACTCACAATGGTACTAAGTACAATTGGGGTGACGCGCAAGAATCCGCCTTTCAACTGTTGAAAACCAAACTCTGCAGCGCCCCTATTCTAGCCCTACCCGAGGGAACGGAGAATTTTGAGGTATACTGTGACGCATCGATACAAAGTCTCGGTTGTGTGCTGATGCAACTCGAGAAGGTTATAGCGTATGCCTCTCGGCAAGTACGGGTTCACGAGACGAACTACACGACCCATGATTTGGAACTCGGAACTGTGGTGTTTGCCCTTAAGATATGGAGGCATTACTTTTACGGTACCAAGTTTACCATTTACACCGACCACAAGAGTCTCCAACATATCTACAATCAGAAGGAGCTGAACATGCGACAGCGTCGTTGGGTCGAGCTGCTTAAAGATTATGATTGTGCCATCAAGTACCACCCTGGAAAGGCCAATGTAGTGGCCGACGCTCTCAGCAGAAAAGAAACCGATAAACCCAGGCGAGTGCGAGCATTGCAACTCACGATTCATACCAACTTACCCGATCAGATTCGCGATCCACAACTTGAAGCTCTGAAAGATGATAATCTTCCATCGGAACTCATGCGGGGCATGAACAGGCAACTTGAAACCAAATCGGACGGGGTCCGATATTTTGAGAACCGGATTTGGGTTCCACGGTACGGAGAGTTGAGAACTCTAGTGATGGACGAAGCACACAAGTCCCGATATTCTATCCATCCTGGCTCAGATAAAATGTATCATGACTTAAAGGCGCTTTACTGGTGGCCAAACATGAAAGCCGACATTGCCATCTACGTGAGCAAATGCTTGACTTGTTCCAGAGTCAAAATAGAATACCAGAAACCATCTGGTTTGCTGCAACAACCGGAACTTCCAATGTGAAAATGGGAACACATCTCAATGGATTTTATCACGGGTTTACCAAAGACACCGATGGGATGCGATACCATCTGGGTGATCGTTGACCGGTTGACTAAGTCGGCACACTTTTTAGCGATTAAGGAATCGGACAAAACGGAAAGACTGACTCGCGTCTACATGAAGGAATTAGTGTCTAGACACGGAGTGCCTGTCTCAATTACTTCTGATCGAGATTCCCGTTTCACTTCGCACTTTTGGAAGTCGCTATAGAGTGCCCTAGGCATACGCCTTGATATGAGCACAGCATACCATCCTCAGACGGATGGGCAAAGTGAACGAACTATTCAGACCTTAGAGGACATGTTGCGTGCATGTGTATTGGATTCCGGAAAAAGTTGGGAACCTCACTTACCTTTGGTAGAGTTTTCGTATAATAACAGCTACCACGCAAGTATTAAAGCTGCGCCGTTTGAAGCACTGTACGGACGGAAGTGTCGATCACCTCTATGCTGGGCAGAGGTGGGTGACAGCCAAATCACTGGTCCAGAACTAGTACTCGAAACTTCGGAAAAGATTGTTCAAATCCGAAACCGCATGGCAGCAGCACGAGATCGCCAAAAGAGTTACGCTGACAAGTGCCGAAAACCTCTCGAATTTCAAGTGAACGATCAAGTGTTACTCAAAGTCTCACCTTGGAAAGGTGTGGTTCGCTTTGGAAAGCGAAACAAACTCAACCCCCGATATGTTGGTCCTTACCGGATAACGAAACGCGTTGGTCCGGTGGCGTACCGGCTGGACTTACTAGCGGAACTCAGCAGTGTACACAATGTTTTTCACGTATATAATTTGAAGAAATGCTTATCTGATGAAACCCAAGTAGTCCCTTTGGACGAACTGCAAGTTGATGAACAGCTACGCTTCATTGAAGAACCAGTTGAAGTTTTGGATTGGGAAACCAAAACACTCAAGCACAGCAAGATTCCAATCGTTAAGGTTCGTTGGAACTCGAGACGTGGACCGGAGTTAACGTGGGAACGCGAGAATCAAATGATGAAAAAGTATACTCACCTTTTTGAAGGGCTGACCAAACACCGAAAACCGCGAAACCCGGCAAATCGTCAGAAATCACCGGAGGTATGAATTAAATTTCGGGAAGAAATTTCTTTCTACTAGGGGATGATATGACAAACTAAAAATTTTTCTTACTTTTTCAGACACTCATCACGACTTGACTCAAATTTTCGGGACGAAAATTCTTTAACATGGGAATGATGTGACAATCGTCAATTTCAGGTTAACTCCGTTAACTCAACTCCGTCAATTTAAACTTAAAGATAACTGCACACCTCATTACATTTAAACTAAGGTTTAAATGACGTTTGACACTTACTACATGTGTAGTCTATCGGGAATTGCACCGAAACGCAAACGAGTGACGCAAACAATTGGTGAATAAACGAAAAACGTCAAAACAATAATTATGTGATAATTATGTGTTATGTGATAACATTGTTATAAACGTTAACTCAATGTGCTAGAACTAGTTATTTAAGCTAGAAAAGTAAAAACTAGAAGTTGAGGGATTAAAGTGTAACATGTTATTATTATTAATAAATATAAACCCTAACCTCTCCTCCCTCTCCCTCTTCCCAAAACCGACGGCCAGCCCCCCTTCCCCCTCCTCACAATCGGCTCACACACACACACATATCTTTTGGTTTTTGATATTGTTTTTCAAAATTGAAGCCTCCTACACCCGATTCTAGTCATCTTCTACCTTCCTCTTGCTTATTTTTGTGCTTTTGAAGGTATAATTATAAACCCTAAAATCTGGAAATTTCATATATTGTGTTCATATGATCTTTGTTTGATTTGATGATGTATTGATGATGATTTGATAACTAGAATTGATATTATTACATGTTAATTGTTGTGTCTTTGATTTTGAGACCAAATAAAACCCTAACAATGTATGTATGGTGTAATTGATATGCATGGATGATGGTTATGGTGTCTAGAATGTTATATGAACGGATTATGGTCCATAGATCGTTAATATATTGAGTTTGGATGCAAACAGTTTCTGGACAGATTGTGTTGCTGATGTTCAATTGACTGTAACGGGGTGTAAATGTGAAAATTGGTTGAGATTATTGATACTACAGTAAACTAGGATGAGTCAAGTTTCTAAAGAATGTAAATTTGCAATTTTTGGACGTGTAAAAGTTAACCTTTATGATTTTACAAAAACGATGTGCAAAGCTGAGTTGTTAGACCTGTTGTTAGGTTATTTTGTAAATGTTATATCTCATGAACTACTAGACCAATTGGGTTGGTTCTACTTCTGGAAGTTGACTTGTTGAGTTAGGAACCTAACCCAAGTGGTCTTGCATTTGTTGGATTTTTCATTTAACAGGAATTGCAAATAACTTTCTGTTGCGCATAAATTTGACTGTTATGAGTTTGCTGTGGTAAATTGATCATTATGAGAAATATATATGGAATAAAAATACAACAAAATATGTTCTGGAAACCTAACACGTATATGCTTTTGTGATGATTTTTGGTAAATTAATTGAGATGCTATGATCGGTGGAATGGTACAATCTTTCAAGTAGAATTTCTGTCTCGGTGAAACTAGCTGCTGAATTTTGTGAAAATGCATGAAACATGATAATTGCTAGTTAATTGTTATGTTTTGACCAAATTGCCCCTGTGAGGAATACTTGCTATATAATTGTTATGTTTTGATTAAATTGCCCCTGTGGGGAATACTTGCTAAATAGTTGTCGTGTTTTGACCAAATTGCCCTTGCGGGGAATAATTGCTAGTTAATTGTTATGTGTGACCAAATTGCCCTTACGGGGAGTAATTGCAAGTGATGTACATTATTAATACATGACACGTAAATAATTGCTCACACATGTAATGTATCACGAATGTACTTGTTAAAGTCACACGCTATTCACAAACGAAACACGAAACACATTGTGTGCATAGGTATTATGTGCCGAGTCTAGAGACTCGATTATAGTTCCGACACTTAGAAAAATCTCTTTGTTGTTTTAGAACGCTAGAGAGAGTTTTTCTGTGACGCGCATCCTTTGGTGATTTTTTTTGGGAATTCTTCGCAAACAGTGAGTTCACTTACCCCTCTAAACTATTTTCAAACGCTTTTCACTTGGGGAGATAACATACTCCGAAAACGCATTTAAGTTTTTGTTAATATAAATTATATATCACTTGTAAATACTAAGTGGCAAACGCAATAACTAAAGTCCTTGGGCCCACACCATTCCCCCCTGGATAGAAAAAATTCGACCTCGAATCCGCCACGTCTTCATCCTCAGAAGTGTCCCCGTAATAAGGTAGTAAATGCTTCACATTAAACACATCAGAACAACGAACGTGACTCGGTATTTTTAAACGATAAGTATTTGAGTTTATTTTCTCCACAATTTCCACGGGTCCAATCTTTTTAGCCGATAACTTGTTGTAGTCCCCAACAGAAAAACGATCTTTTGTCAAAACAGCCCAGACAAAATCACCTTCTTCAAACTAAACATGTCTTCGCTTTTGATCAGCAGCTTTCTTGTACTTTGAATTGGCTCGAACCAGGTCGTCATGCACATCTTTGTGAATATCATTTAACCCTTCAACAAAATCCATCACCTTTTTGGGAACAGAACCAGGAACAGGGGGTGACATCAGGTCAAGGGGTCCCCGTGGCTGAGGAGAATAAACCACCTCAAAAGGACTAAACCCAGTACTTCGATTGGCTGCATGATTATAAGCAAACTCTGCTTGACATAACTTTTGATCCCAAGACTTCACATGATCTCCCACAAGACATCGTAATAGATTACCAAGGGACCGATTAACAACTTCCGTTTGCCCATCCATATGAGGGTGATAGGCATTACTGAAGTTAAGTTGAGTGTTCACCATTTTCCATAGGTTGCGCCAAAAATGACTCAAGAAACGAGTATCCCGGTAAGAAACAATAAAAGATGGCAAACCATGCAAACGATAAACATCCCGGATGAATAATTGAGCCACATTAACTGCATCTGTTGTCTTCTTGCAAGGAATAAAGTGCACCATCTTGGAGAACCGATCAACAACAACAAATATCGAATCGTTACCCCTCTGAGTCCGAGGTAACCCCAACACAAAATCCATACTAATGTCAGTCCAAGGCTTTGAAGGGACTGGTAAAGGCATATAGAGACCCGCATTAGTAGAAGTGCCCTTTGAGACAGGGGCCAAACTGTCGTAGGCAGATTGACACAATGTGCTCCTCGTATCAAGCTTCGATTTGACTGGTAATGGGCCTGAAACGGAGCTTCATGGGCCAAGTTATCCCGTTTTCGTGGGCCACCCTTTGTTGCGCGATCTTGGGCCTCCAGAAACATAATAGCCCGGTCTTCAATACTTGGGCCCACACCATTCCCCCTTGGATAGAAAACATTCGATCTCGAATCCGCCACATTTTCATCCTCAGAAGTGTCCCCGTAATAAGGTAGTAAATGCTTCAAATTAAACACATTAGAACAACGAACGTGACTCGGTAGTTTTAAACGATAAGCATTTGAGTTTTTTTCTAAACAATTTCCACGGGTCCAATCTTTTTAGCCGAAAACTTGTTGTAGTCCCCAACAGAAAAACGATCATTTGTCAAAACAGCCCAGACAAAATCACCTTCTTCAAACTCAAGATGTCTTCTCTTTTGATCAGCAGCTTGCTTGTACTTTGAATTGGCTCGAACCAGGTCGTCATGCAAATCTTTGTGAATATCATTTAACCCTTCAACGAAACCCTTCACCTTTTTGGGCACAGAACCAGGAACAGGGGGTGACATCTGGTCAAGGGGTCCCCGTGGCTGAGCAGAATAAACCACCTGAAAAGGAATAAACCATTTTCCATAGGCTACCCATCCGTTTGAGGGTGATAGGCACTACTGAAGTTAAGTTGAGTGTTCACCATTTTCCATAGGCTGCGCCAAAAATGACTCAAGAAACGAGTATCCCGGTCAGAAACAATAGAAGATGGCAAACCATGCAAACGATAAACATCCCGGAAGAATAATTGAGCCACATTAACTGCATATGTCGTCTTCTTGCAAGGAATAAAGTGCAACATCTTGGAGAACCGATAAACAACAACAAAGATCGACTCTTTACCCCTCTGAGTCCGAGGTAACCCCAACACAAAATCCAAACTAATGTCAGTACAAGGCTTTGAAGGGACTGGTAAAGGCATTTAGAGACCCGCATTAGTAGCAGTGCCATTTAAGACAGGGGCCAATCCGCCATAGGCGTTTGCCACAATGTGCTCCTCGTATCAAGCTTCGATTTGACTGGTAATAGGCCTGAAACGGAGCTTCGTGAGCCAAGTTATGCCCGTTTTCGTGGGCCACCCATTGTTGCGCGATCTTGGGCCTCCAGAAACATAATAGCCAGGTCTTCAATACTTGGGCCCACACCATTCCCCCCTGGATAGAAAACATTCAACCTCGAATCCGCCACATCTTCATCCTCAGAAATGTCCCCGTAATAAAGTAGTAAATGCTTCACATTAAACACATTAGAACAACGAACGTGACTAGGTAGTTTTAAACGATAAGCATTTGAGTTTATTTTCTCCACAATTTCCACGGGTCCAATCTTTTTAGCCGATAACTTGTTGTAGTCCCCATCAGAAAAACGATCTTTTTGTCAAAACAGCCCAGACAAAATCACCTTCTTCAAACTCAAGATGTCTTCTCTTTTGATCAGCAGCTTGCTTGTACTTTGAATTGGCTCGAACCAGGTCGTCATGCAAATCTTTGTGAATATCATTTAACCCTTCAACGAAACCCTTCACCTTTTTGGGCACAGAACCAGGAACAGGAGGTCACATCTGGTCAAGGGGTCCCCGTGGCTGAGCAGAATAAACCACCTGAAAAGGAATAAACCATTTTCCATAGGCTGCCCATCCGTTTGAGGGTGATAGGCACTATTGAAGTTAAGTTGAGTGTTCACCATTTTCCATTGGCTGCGCCAAAAATGACTCAAGAAACGAGTATCCCGGTCAGAAACAATAGAAGATGGCAAACCATGCAAACGATAAACATCCCGGAAGAATAATTGAGCCACATTAACTGCATCTGTCGTCTTCTTGCAAGGAATAAAGTGCACCATCTTGGAGAACAGATAAACAACAAAAAAGATCGACTCTTTACCCCTCTGAGTCCGAGGTAACCCCAACACAAAATCCATACTAATGTCTGTACAAGGCTTTGAAGGGACTGGTAAAGGCATTTAGAGACCCGCATTAGTAGCAGTGCCCTTTGAGACAGGGGCCAATCCACCATAGGCGCTTGCTACAACGTGCTCCTCGTATCAAGCTTCGATTTGACTGGTAATGGGCCTGAAACGGAGCATCGTGGGCCAAGTTATGCCCGTTTTCGTGGGCCACCCATTGTTGCGCGATCTTGGGCCTCCAGAAACATAATGGCCCGGTCTTCAATACTTGGGCCCAAATCATTCCCCCCTGTATAGAAAAAATTCGACCTCGATCTTCATCCTCAGAAATGTCCTCGTAATAAGGTACTAAATGCTTCACATTAAACACATCAGAACAACGAACCTGACTCGTTAGTTTTAAACGATAAGCATTTGAGTTTATTTTCTCCACAATTTCCACGGGTCCAATCCATTTAGCCGATAACTTGTTGTAGTCCCCAACAGAAAAAAGGATCTTTTGTCAAAACAGCCCAGACAAAATCACCTTCTTCAAACTCAACATGTCTTCGCTTTTGATCAGCAGCTTGCTTGTACTTTGAATTGGCTCGAACCAGGTTGTCATGCACATCTTTGTGAATATCATGTAACCCTTCAACAAAATCCTTCACCTTTTTGGGTACAGAACAAAGAACAGGGGGTGACGTCAGGTCAAGGGGTCCCCGTGGCTAAGCAGAATAAACCATCTGAAAAGGAATAAACCATTTTCCATAGGCTGCCCATCCGTTTGAGGGTGATAGGCACTACTGAAGTTAAGTTGAGTGTTCACAATTTTCCATAGGTGGCGCCAAAAATGACTCAAGAAACAAGTATCCTGGTCAGAAACAATAGAAGATGGTAAACCATGCAAACAATAAACAAACCGGATGAATAATTGAGCCACATTAACTGCATCTGTCGTCTTCTTGCAAGGAATAAAGTGCACCATCTTGGAGAACCGATCAACAACAACAAAGATCGAATCGTTACCCCTCTGAGTCCGAGGAAACCCCAAAACAAAATCCAAACTAATGTCAGTACAAGGCTTTGAAAGGACTGGTAAAGGCATATAGAGACCCGCATTAGTAGCAGTGCCCTTTGAGACAGGGTCCAAACCGCCGTAGGCAATTTGCCACAATGTGCTCCTCGTCTCAAGCTTCGATTTGACTGGTAATGGGCCTGAAACGGAGCTTCGTGGGCCAAGTTATGCCCGTTTTTGTGGGCCACCCATTGTTGCGCGATCTTGGGCCTCCAGAAACATAATAGCCCGGTCTTCAATACGTGGGCCCACACCATTCCCCCCTAGATAGAAAACATTCAACCTCGAATCCGCCACATCTTCATCCTCAGAAATGTCCCCGTAATAAGGTAGTAAATGCTTCACATTAAACACATTAGAACAACGAACGTGACTCGGTAGTTTTAAACGATAAGCATTTGAGTTTATTTTCTCCACAATTTCCACGGGTCCAATCATTTTAACCGATAACTTGTTGTAGTCCCCAACAGAAAAACGATCTTTTATCAAAACAGCCCAGACAAAATCACTTTCTTCAAACTCAACATGTCTTCGCTTTTGATCAGCAGCTTGCTTGTACTTTGAATTGGCTCGAACCAGGTCGTCATGCAAATCTTTGTGAATATCATTTAACCCTTCAACGAAACCCTTCACCTTTTTGGGCACAGAACCCGGAATAGGGGGTGACATCTGGTCAAGGGGTCCCCGTGGCTGAGCCGAATAAACCACCTGAAAATGACTAAACCCGGTACTTCGATTGGCACCATGATTATGAGCAAACTCAGCTTGACATAACTTCTGATCCCTAAACTTCACATGATAACCCACAAGACATCGTAAAAGATTACCAAGGGATCTATTAACAACTTCCGTTTGCCCATCCGTTTAAGGGTGATAGGCACTACTTAAGTTAAGTTGAGTGTTCACCATTTTCCATAGGCTGAGCCAAAAATGACTCAAGAAACGAGTATCCCGGTCAGAGAGAATAGAAGATGGCAAACCATGCAAACGATAAACATACCGGAAGAGTAATTGAGCCACATTAATTGCATCTGTCGTCTTCTAGCAAGGAATAAAGTGCACCATCTTGGAGAACCGATCAACAAAAAAAAAGATCGAATCTTTACCCTTCTGAGTCCGAGGTAACCACAACACAAAATCCCTACTTATGTCAGTCCAAGGATTTGAAGGGACTGTTAAAGGCATATAGAGACCCGCATTAGTAGCAGTGCCCTTTGAGACAGGCGCCAAACCGTCATAGTCAGTTAGACACAATGTGCTACTCGTCTCAAATTTCGATTTTACTGGTAATGGGCCTGAAACGGAGCTTCGTGGGCCAAGTTATGCCCGTGTTAGTAGCCCACCCTTTGTTGCGCGATCTTGGGCCTCCAGAAACATAATAGCCCTGTCTTCAATACTTGGGCCCACATCATTCCCCCGTGGATAGAAAAAATTCGAACTCGATTCCGCCACATCTTCATCCTCAGAAGTGTCCCGTAATAAGGTAGTAAATGCTTCACATTAAACACATCAGAACAACGAACGTGACTCGGTAGTTATAAACGATAAGCATTTGAGTTTATTTTCTCCACAATTTCCACGGGTCCAATCTTTTTAGCCGATAACTTGTTGTAGTCCCTAACAATAAAACGATCTTTTGTCAAAACAGCCAAGACAAAATCACCTTCTTCAAACTCAACATGTCTTCGCTTTTGATCAGCAGCTTGCTTGTACTTTTAATTGGCTCGAACCAGGTTGTCATGCACATCTTGGTGAATATCATGTAACCCTTCAACAAAATCCTTCACCTTTTTGGGTACAGAACCAGGAACAGGGGGTGACATTAGGTCAAGGGGTCCCCATGGCTGAGCAGAACAAACCACCTGAAAAGGACTAAACCCGGTACTTCGATTGGCAGCGTGACTATGAGCAAACTCAGCTTGACATAATTTTTGATCCCAAGACTTCACATGATCATCCACAAGACATCGTAAAAGATTACAAAGGGACCGATTAACAACTTCCGTTTGCCCATCCGTTTGAGGGTGATAGGCACTACTGAAGTTATGTTGAGTGTTCACCATTTTCCATAGGTTGCGCCAAAAATGACTCAAGAAACGAATATCCCGGTCAGAAACAATAGAAGATGGCAAACCATGCAAACGATAAACATCCCAGAAGAATAATTGAGCCACATTAACTGCATCTGTCGTCTTCTTGAAAGGAATAAAGTGCACCATCTGGGAGAACCGATCAACAACAAAAAAGATCGAATCGTTACCCCTCTGAGTCCGAGGTAACCAAAACACAAAATCCAAACTTATGTCAGTCCAAGGCTTTGAAGGGACTGTTAAAGGCATATAGAGACCCGCATTAGTAGCAGTGCCCTTTGAGACAGGCGCCAAACCACCGTAGTCAGTTAGACACAATGTGCTCCTCGTCTTAAGCTTCGATTTGACTGGTAATGGGTCTGAAACGGAGCTTCGTGGGCCAAGTTATGCCCGTGTTAGTAGGCCACCCTTTGTTGATCTTGGGCCTCCAGAAACATAATAGCCCGGTCTTCAATACTTGGGCCCACATCATTCCCCCCTGGATAGAAAAAATTCGAGCTCGATTCCGCCACATCTTCATCCTTAGAAGTGTCCCCGTATTAAGGTAGTAAATGCTTCACATTAAACACATCAGAACAACGAACGTGACTCGGTAGTTATAAACGATAAGCATTTGAGTTTATTTTCTCCACAATTTCCATGGGTCCAATCTTTTTAGCCGATAACTTGTTGTAGTCCCTAACAGAAAAATGATCTTTTGTTAAAACAGCCAAGACAAAATCACCTTCTTCAAACTCAACATGTCTTCGCTTTTGATCAGCAGCTTGCTTGTACTTTGAATTGGCTCGAACAAAGGTTGTCATGCACATCTATGTGAATATCATGTAACCATTCAACAAAATCCTTCACCTTTTTGGGTACAGAACCAGGAACAGGGGGTGACATTAGGTCAAGGGGTCCCCATGGCTGAGCAGAACAAACCACCTGAAAAGAACTAAACCTGGTACTTCGATTGGCAGCATGATTATGAGCAAACTCAGCTTGACATAATTTTTGATCCCAAGACTTCACATGATCACCCACAAGACATCGTAAAATATTACCAAGGGACCGATTAACAACTTCCGTATGCCCATCCGTTTGAGGTGATAGGCACTACTTAAGTTAAGTTGAGTTTTCACCATTTTCCATAGGTTGCGCCAAAAATGACTCAAGAAACGAGTATCCCGGTCAGAAACAATAGAAGATGGCAAACCATGCAAACGATAAACATCCCGGAATAATAATTGAGCCACATTAACTGCATCTGTCGTCTTCTTGAAAGGAATAAAGTGCACCATCTTGGAGAACCGATCAACAACAAAAAAGATCGAATCGTTACCCCTCTGAGTCCGAGGTAACCCCAACACAAAATCCATACTTATGTCAGTCCAAGGCTTTGAAGGGACTGTTAAAGGCATATAGAGACCCGCATTAGTAGCAGTGCCCTTTGAGACAGGTGCCAAACCGCCGTAGTCAGTTAGACACAATGTGCTCCTCGTCTCAAGATTCGATTTGACTGGTAATGGGCTTGAAACGGAGCTTCATGGGCCAAGTTTTTCCCGTTTTCGTGTGCCACCCTTTGTTGCGCAATTTTGGACCTCCAGAAACATAATAGCCCGGTCTTCAATACTTGGGCCCACATTATTCCCCCCTGGATAGAAAAAATTCGAGCTCGATTCTGCCACATCTTCATCCTTAGAAGTGTCCCCGTATTAAGGTAGTAAATGCTTCACATTAAACACATCAGAACAACGAACGTGACTCGGTAGTTATAAACGATAAGCATTTGAGTTTATTTTCTCCACAATTTCCATGGGTCCAATCTTTTTAGCCGATAACTTGTTGTAGTACCCAACAGAAAAACGATCTTTTGTAAAAACAGCCCAGACAAAATCACCTTCTTCAAACTCAACATGTCTTAGCTTTTGATCAGCAGCTTGCTTGTACTTTGTATTGGCTCGAACCAGGTTGTCATGCCCATCTTTGTGAATATCATGTAACCCTTCAACAAAATCCTTCACCTTTTTGGGTACAGAACCAGGAACAGGGTGTTTCATCAGGTCAAGGGGTCTCCGTGGCTGAGCTGATTAAACCACCAGAAAAGGACAAAACCCAGTACTTCCATTGGCAGCATGATTTTGAGCAAACTCAGCTTGACATAACTTTTGATCCCAAGACTTTACATGATCACCCACAAGACATCGTAAAAGATTGCCAAGGGACCGATTATCAATGTCACACCCCGGCCAGAGGCGGAATGCCAAGGGCGTGGACGAAGTCTCAGATTGAATAAGCCATAACACAGGTTAAGAGTCTAAATGAAATGCATACATAGATAATCAAGTTACATTGTTCAAAAGATACAAATAAAACCACAATAGTCCAACAGATACTAAGTCTAGTACTACGCCTTCAGTCATCTCCTAAGGCCATCTAGAAATCCCTGTTCTTCATCTATTAGCATTACCTGAAAAATATGCAAGAAAGCGTCAACTACAAAAATAGTTGAGTGAGAACATAAGTTTGTTGTAAAAGGAAAAGGCTTCATACACAAGCATGTTAGACCAAGTTGTAGGGGTTTATATATAGGGTGTACCAGCGGCTAACCCACCACTCCTACAACTTGTTCTACCATGTTTGGGTATGATCCCGGCTATTAGAAAAATAGTTTGAAAGAGAACAAGCGCACCAAAATAGGTTGTTGGGGTTTATATATAGGGTGTACCAGCGGCTAACCCACCACTCCTACAACATATTTTGCTGTGCTTATTGTTTTATGAGTTTCAAAGTGAGAAGACAGTTCATAAGTAAAAGCGTAGTGTATAATACATGGTTCGGTACAGTTCATAATAGTGTGTGAAAAGCGTGTACGTGGATCATTGAGTTACAACGTGTATAAGGCAATACAATAGTTCACAATTCTTGAGATAAATGCACATAACAGATAGACCAAAGAGCAAGTAATAACACATAGTACACATAGAGGTCACGCGAGTGTGAGGCGAGACTTACATGGATTCACACAGAATCCAAGGCCGTCGAGTATGCGAGACTTACATGGATGCCGCAGTATCCAAAGCAGTCGAGTGTGCGAGACTTACATGGGTGCCGCAGTACCCAAAGCAGTCGAGATAGTGACCGTGGTTCATAGAGCAACAGTTCATAGAGCATATAGTTCATAGTGCAACGGTTCATAGTACAATGGTTCATAGTACAATGGTTCATAGTGTAACAGTTCATAAAGTGATACAAATTTATAGAGTAAGTAAAGTAATTGTGATGGTGTTTACATTACGTTAAGTTATAAGTGAAAGCGAGTAAAAGCAGAGTAAAACAGTGTATAAAGGTTTGAAGTAAAGTGTTTTGCATATTTCCACCCCGTGGTTTGATAAAGTAAAAACAGTTGAAAAGGGGTTTATGAACTCACCTTGATCTCGGGTTAGGATGGTGCTACAGAAGATCTCCTTAGCCTAGAGTTGGACATATGTATAAGGTTAACAACGTGCTATAAGTCTAAGAAAACGAGTTTACGCGACCTCGAGCAAAAACTGGGTTTTTAAAGATGAAAACAGCTTGGTTCTGGCTTGATTCGATCGAATAAGAATACATTCGATCGAATAAGAATACATTCGATCGAATAGGAACACGTTCGGTCGAATAGGCACACATTCGATCGAATAGACACACATTCGATCGAATCTGAGGCACACTCGATCGAACCAGAAACACATTCGGTCGAACCAGTTTGGGAAAACTCGTTCGGTCGGACATGGAACTTGTTCGATCGAATAGACACTCGTTCGATCGAATACGAAGCTCATTCGATCGAATGAGTTGGAGACCATTCGGTTGCTTTCCTATTCGGTTGACTGGACTGGTTCGATCGACTCCTTCGATCGAATGAACTGGTTCGATCGACTGGTTCGATCGAATGAGTCTGATTCGACTCCTTCAAGCTGGGCGACGGAGAAACCTACGGGTTTTCCAGATTTTCCAGATTTTTGACCCAAAATCGAAGTTTTTGACATGGAAATGCTCGGGATTGAAAGGGGTATCGATTCCTAGTACTTTTAAACACAAAAGCTTGCATTTTGACACCAAAACAAGTCGGTTTTTGACCCGAAAACTCAAGTTACGAAAATGGGAGTTTTTGCTCGATTTGAGGCCGAAAATGGTTATGAAAACGGATGATTTTCGAAAGGGACTTACCAAAAACGATTAGGAACAAGATTCCGGGCTCGGATTTGTGATTTGAGGACTTTCTCTCTCTAGCTTCTCTCTCTAGAAATGAGAGAGTTTGGGTGGGTGCAAGTGAAAGAGTTGGGTGAAAATGGTGGAAGTGTCAAGAACTTTCGTTTATATACTACGGGTTTGGTTAGGCGCGGGTTGGCTACCTACGGGTCGAGATTAGCCGAGTCCATAAATTTTGTAAAACGAAACATTTTTCTATAAACTTTTATGAAATAACTTTGAATAAAATATCTGAAATCTTTTAAAATAATGAAAATATCATTTATTTACAAAAGATAGATTTTTGGTCACCGGGTTAAATTTCGGGATGTTACAGTCTCCCCTACTTTAGGGAATTTCGTCCCGAAATTCAAGCACACGGTCCAACTTATGAAATAGATTCTACCAAATCAATACAGGTTATTCGTTTGATGTGCACTTCCAGGGATTCGCAAATTAACGAGGAGGGGGCTTATATATAGGGTGTACCATCGGCTAACCCACCACTCCTACAACTTTCCTTGAATACTCTCTCAACTGCCATTGGGTTCAAGACTTGCGACACACTTTACTACCACAAGTCCCTACCTCCAATACCCGCTTCAGAACTACACACGCCCTGCCGAAGAGGTTTATATATAGGGTGTACCAGCGGCTAACCCACCACCCCTCCGACATTCTTTGAGTAGCCCTTACTCCACGAATATTGGGCTCAGGACTCATAGTACCATGATGGAACATTTGCATACGTACGCACCTGTGACTTAACAATTATATTCCGGACTATAATTGTTATTTCACCTTGCGTCGTCCTTGCAATTGTCACCCCATCGCGTAAGTGCTTAAGGGAAAACTCTACACATAATCACATAATCAGGCAATCACATAAGTAGCAAATGTATAAATGCGTAAATAGTTCAATCGGTCGTGAAACACATTTGTTCGTTGGTCGTTGCGTAAGGGATACAAGAGCATTGCGTTTGTGCGTGGTTCGTGTAATAGTGCTTAGTGTACAAAGTGTAATAGTGATAATAATAGTGGAAAGTGTGTTGATCATAAGTGGTGTTGTCAAGAATTCGAGTTGAACTAGTCGTGCGGGCGTGTAGAGGTTAAAGGCGAGCAGTTCCGGCGAGGGTTAAAGTCGTAAGAAGAGAGTAAGGAGAAAAGGGTTAGAATCGTGACGAAAGGAAAGGAAAAGAACATACCTGGAGCGGCGTCTTGATCTAGCTGGGCTGCGGCGGCTCCGATCCTGTAAACGCGTCCTGTTGCAGGAGGAATCTCGACGGTGATGCGGGGGCAGCGATTTCTGAGGTGATCGGTGGCTCCACACTCGTAACATGCTCTCGCGTTGGGGGCGGCGTTGTTGGCGACGGCAGGTGCAGATCTGCAGGTATTAGCTAGGTGGCCGAGTCGTCCACAATTGGTGCATCTGTAGCATTGGACTCCCTGGGGGTGATGTCGTTGGCACGCGTGGCATTTGGGATGGGCACCGGCGTATCCCGCTCGGGGTCTGTTGGAGGCATCAGGAGCAACTGCGTTCAAGGGAACAGCTTGAGTGGCAGTAGTGGTGGCGGCAAGGACCTTCTGCTTCTTGCGATTCGGCTCGTCAGATAGTTGACCGGCTTTGATTAGGCTTTGGGCCACAAGAGCGGTGAGGTGAACAGCGGCTTGGACCGTCTGGGGATCAGCTGCGATGAGGATAGCGCGCATGCAATCGGGAAGGCCACGGAGGTAAGCTTCAACAGCACGTTCTGCGGGAGTAACCATATGTGGTACCAAAAGGGCGAGCTCGTGGTAACGCTCAGTGTATTCTTGGTAATCAGCTCCTTCCATCTTATGTTCCCAAAACTCGGCTTCAAGCTTCTGCTGCTCGCTACGGGGTACGAACTCTCGAGTGACGACTTCCCTGAATTCGGTCCAGGACAAAGCGTTGGCAGCTTCACGGCCACGAGTTCTGACTTCGTTGTTCCACCAGTTCAGGGCGCGCTTGAGAAACATACTTGCAGCAAAACGGACTTGCAGATTTTCCGGGCAAGCAACGATATCGAACGTAACTTCCATCTTTTCGAACCATTGAAGAAGACCAGCAGCGCCTTCGAATCCTTCGAAGTTCGTCGGTCGGGCACTTTGGAAGGCCTTGTAGTGTCGATCGGTTGCATTAACGTTCGGGTTCAGGTCTTGGTTTGCAGCGGGTTGAACTCCCTCTCGCATGGTCTGAGCGATTTGAGTCACCATTCCAGGAAGAACAGCAGCTATCTGTTGTGCGATAATGTTGGCTAGCTCGGCAGAGTCAGAGTTATCAGCGCGTCGGGGAGGCATTCTGGGAATAGACAAAATGAGAGACAAGTGCAAAGGAGATACATCGAGGATATAGCAATAGAGTAAGGCGATCACAAGATAAGCGAACAATGTGTAGGTGTGATACAAGAGGCGATATAGTGATATGTGGCATCATGCTCGAACATAGATCAGGGTGGAGAGACAAGCGTTAATTAAACAGATAAACAGGTAAGCAAGTAACACGTAAATATTTGGTAAGTAAGCAAGTAGTACGTAAACAGTTAACAAGTATGCGAGTGTGATATGTGCAAGTGATGCATGATACTATCCAGAGTATGGTCCCTAAGTTATAGTCTAGGTCATACCTAATTCTCTATAACCTTGGGCTCTGATACCAATCTGTCACACCCCGGCCAGAGGCGGAATGCCAAGGGCGTGGACGAAGTCTCAGATTGAATAAGCCATAACACAGGTTAAGAGTCTAAATGAAATGCATACATAGATAATCAAGTTACATTGTTCAAAAGATACAAATAAAACCACAATAGTCCAACAGATACTAAGTCTAGTACTACGCCTTCAGTCATCTCCTAAGGCCATCTAGAAATCCCTGTTCTTCATCTATTAGCATTACCTGAAAAATATGCAAGAAAGCGTCAACTACAAAAATAGTTGAGTGAGAACATAAGTTTGTTGTAAAAGGAAAAGGCTTCATACACAAGCATGTTAGACCAAGTTGTAGGGGTTTATATATAGGGTGTACCAGCGGCTAACCCACCACTCCTACAACTTGTTCTACCATGTTTGGGTATGATCCCGGCTATTAGAAAAATAGTTTGAAAGAGAACAAGCGCACCAAAATAGGTTGTTGGGGTTTATATATAGGGTGTACCAGCGGCTAACCCACCACTCCTACAACATATTTTGCTGTGCTTATTGTTTTATGAGTTTCAAAGTGAGAAGACAGTTCATAAGTAAAAGCGTAGTGTATAATACATGGTTCGGTACAGTTCATAATAGTGTGTGAAAAGCGTGTACGTGGATCATTGAGTTACAACGTGTATAAGGCAATACAATAGTTCACAATTCTTGAGATAAATGCACATAACAGATAGACCAAAGAGCAAGTAATAACACATAGTACACATAGAGGTCACGCGAGTGTGAGGCGAGACTTACATGGATTCACACAGAATCCAAGGCCGTCGAGTATGCGAGACTTACATGGATGCCGCAGTATCCAAAGCAGTCGAGTGTGCGAGACTTACATGGGTGCCGCAGTACCCAAAGCAGTCGAGATAGTGACCGTGGTTCATAGAGCAACAGTTCATAGAGCATATAGTTCATAGTGCAACGGTTCATAGTACAATGGTTCATAGTACAATGGTTCATAGTGTAACAGTTCATAAAGTGATACAAATTTATAGAGTAAGTAAAGTAATTGTGATGGTGTTTACATTACGTTAAGTTATAAGTGAAAGCGAGTAAAAGCAGAGTAAAACAGTGTATAAAGGTTTGAAGTAAAGTGTTTTGCATATTTCCACCCCGTGGTTTGATAAAGTAAAAACAGTTGAAAAGGGGTTTATGAACTCACCTTGATCTCGGGTTAGGATGGTGCTACAGAAGATCTCCTTAGCCTAGAGTTGGACATATGTATAAGGTTAACAACGTGCTATAAGTCTAAGAAAACGAGTTTACGCGACCTCGAGCAAAAACTGGGTTTTTAAAGATGAAAACAGCTTGGTTCTGGCTTGATTCGATCGAATAAGAATACATTCGATCGAATAAGAATACATTCGATCGAATAGGAACACGTTCGGTCGAATAGGCACACATTCGATCGAATAGACACACATTCGATCGAATCTGAGGCACACTCGATCGAACCAGAAACACATTCGGTCGAACCAGTTTGGGAAAACTCGTTCGGTCGGACATGGAACTTGTTCGATCGAATAGACACTCGTTCGATCGAATACGAAGCTCATTCGATCGAATGAGTTGGAGACCATTCGGTTGCTTTCCTATTCGGTTGACTGGACTGGTTCGATCGACTCCTTCGATCGAATGAACTGGTTCGATCGACTGGTTCGATCGAATGAGTCTGATTCGACTCCTTCAAGCTGGGCGACGGAGAAACCTACGGGTTTTCCAGATTTTCCAGATTTTTGACCCAAAATCGAAGTTTTTGACATGGAAATGCTCGGGATTGAAAGGGGTATCGATTCCTAGTACTTTTAAACACAAAAGCTTGCATTTTGACACCAAAACAAGTCGGTTTTTGACCCGAAAACTCAAGTTACGAAAATGGGAGTTTTTGCTCGATTTGAGGCCGAAAATGGTTATGAAAACGGATGATTTTCGAAAGGGACTTACCAAAAACGATTAGGAACAAGATTCCGGGCTCGGATTTGTGATTTGAGGACTTTCTCTCTCTAGCTTCTCTCTCTAGAAATGAGAGAGTTTGGGTGGGTGCAAGTGAAAGAGTTGGGTGAAAATGGTGGAAGTGTCAAGAACTTTCGTTTATATACTACGGGTTTGGTTAGGCGCGGGTTGGCTACCTACGGGTCGAGATTAGCCGAGTCCATAAATTTTGTAAAACGAAACATTTTTCTATAAACTTTTATGAAATAACTTTGAATAAAATATCTGAAATCTTTTAAAATAATGAAAATATCATTTATTTACAAAAGATAGATTTTTGGTCACCGGGTTAAATTTCGGGATGTTACAGTCTCCCCTACTTTAGGGAATTTCGTCCCGAAATTCAAGCACACGGTCCAACTTATGAAATAGATTCTACCAAATCAATACAGGTTATTCGTTTGATGTGCACTTCCAGGGATTCGCAAATTAACGAGGAGGGGGCTTATATATAGGGTGTACCATCGGCTAACCCACCACTCCTACAACTTTCCTTGAATACTCTCTCAACTGCCATTGGGTTCAAGACTTGCGACACACTTTACTACCACAAGTCCCTACCTCCAATACCCGCTTCAGAACTACACACGCCCTGCCGAAGAGGTTTATATATAGGGTGTACCAGCGGCTAACCCACCACCCCTCCGACATTCTTTGAGTAGCCCTTACTCCACGAATATTGGGCTCAGGACTCATAGTACCATGATGGAACATTTGCATACGTACGCACCTGTGACTTAACAATTATATTCCGGACTATAATTGTTATTTCACCTTGCGTCGTCCTTGCAATTGTCACCCCATCGCGTAAGTGCTTAAGGGAAAACTCTACACATAATCACATAATCAGGCAATCACATAAGTAGCAAATGTATAAATGCGTAAATAGTTCAATCGGTCGTGAAACACATTTGTTCGTTGGTCGTTGCGTAAGGGATACAAGAGCATTGCGTTTGTGCGTGGTTCGTGTAATAGTGCTTAGTGTACAAAGTGTAATAGTGATAATAATAGTGGAAAGTGTGTTGATCATAAGTGGTGTTGTCAAGAATTCGAGTTGAACTAGTCGTGCGGGCGTGTAGAGGTTAAAGGCGAGCAGTTCCGGCGAGGGTTAAAGTCGTAAGAAGAGAGTAAGGAGAAAAGGGTTAGAATCGTGACGAAAGGAAAGGAAAAGAACATACCTGGAGCGGCGTCTTGATCTAGCTGGGCTGCGGCGGCTCCGATCCTGTAAACGCGTCCTGTTGCAGGAGGAATCTCGACGGTGATGCGGGGGGCAGCGATTTCTGAGGTGATCGGTGGCTCCACACTCGTAACATGCTCTCGCGTTGGGGGCGGCGTTGTTGGCGACGGCAGGTGCAGATCTGCAGGTATTAGCTAGGTGGCCGAGTCGTCCACAATTGGTGCATCTGTAGCATTGGACTCCCTGGGGGTGATGTCGTTGGCACGCGTGGCATTTGGGATGGGCACCGGCGTATCCCGCTCGGGGTCTGTTGGAGGCATCAGGAGCAACTGCGTTCAAGGGAACAGCTTGAGTGGCAGTAGTGGTGGCGGCAAGGACCTTCTGCTTCTTGCGATTCGGCTCGTCAGATAGTTGACCGGCTTTGATTAGGCTTTGGGCCACAAGAGCGGTGAGGTGAACAGCGGCTTGGACCGTCTGGGGATCAGCTGCGATGAGGATAGCGCGCATGCAATCGGGAAGGCCACGGAGGTAAGCTTCAACAGCACGTTCTGCGGGAGTAACCATATGTGGTACCAAAAGGGCGAGCTCGTGGTAACGCTCAGTGTATTCTTGGTAATCAGCTCCTTCCATCTTATGTTCCCAAAACTCGGCTTCAAGCTTCTGCTGCTCGCTACGGGGTACGAACTCTCGAGTGACGACTTCCCTGAATTCGGTCCAGGACAAAGCGTTGGCAGCTTCACGGCCACGAGTTCTGACTTCGTTGTTCCACCAGTTCAGGGCGCGCTTGAGAAACATACTTGCAGCAAAACGGACTTGCAGATTTTCCGGGCAAGCAACGATATCGAACGTAACTTCCATCTTTTCGAACCATTGAAGAAGACCAGCAGCGCCTTCGAATCCTTCGAAGTTCGTCGGTCGGGCACTTTGGAAGGCCTTGTAGTGTCGATCGGTTGCATTAACGTTCGGGTTCAGGTCTTGGTTTGCAGCGGGTTGAACTCCCTCTCGCATGGTCTGAGCGATTTGAGTCACCATTCCAGGAAGAACAGCAGCTATCTGTTGTGCGATAATGTTGGCTAGCTCGGCAGAGTCAGAGTTATCAGCGCGTCGGGGAGGCATTCTGGGAATAGACAAAATGAGAGACAAGTGCAAAGGAGATACATCGAGGATATAGCAATAGAGTAAGGCGATCACAAGATAAGCGAACAATGTGTAGGTGTGATACAAGAGGCGATATAGTGATATGTGGCATCATGCTCGAACATAGATCAGGGTGGAGAGACAAGCGTTAATTAAACAGATAAACAGGTAAGCAAGTAACACGTAAATATTTGGTAAGTAAGCAAGTAGTACGTAAACAGTTAACAAGTATGCGAGTGTGATATGTGCAAGTGATGCATGATACTATCCAGAGTATGGTCCCTAAGTTATAGTCTAGGTCATACCTAATTCTCTATAACCTTGGGCTCTGATACCAATCTGTCACACCCCGGCCAGAGGCGGAATGCCAAGGGCGTGGACGAAGTCTCAGATTGAATAAGCCATAACACAGGTTAAGAGTCTAAATGAAATGCATACATAGATAATCAAGTTACATTGTTCAAAAGATACAAATAAAACCACAATAGTCCAACAGATACTAAGTCTAGTACTACGCCTTCAGTCATCTCCTAAGGCCATCTAGAAATCCCTGTTCTTCATCTATTAGCATTACCTGAAAAATATGCAAGAAAGCGTCAACTACAAAAATAGTTGAGTGAGAACATAAGTTTGTTGTAAAAGGAAAAGGCTTCATACACAAGCATGTTAGACCAAGTTGTAGGGGTTTATATATAGGGTGTACCAGCGGCTAACCCACCACTCCTACAACTTGTTCTACCATGTTTGGGTATGATCCCGGCTATTAGAAAAATAGTTTGAAAGAGAACAAGCGCACCAAAATAGGTTGTTGGGGTTTATATATAGGGTGTACCAGCGGCTAACCCACCACTCCTACAACATATTTTGCTGTGCTTATTGTTTTATGAGTTTCAAAGTGAGAAGACAGTTCATAAGTAAAAGCGTAGTGTATAATACATGGTTCGGTACAGTTCATAATAGTGTGTGAAAAGCGTGTACGTGGATCATTGAGTTACAACGTGTATAAGGCAATACAATAGTTCACAATTCTTGAGATAAATGCACATAACAGATAGACCAAAGAGCAAGTAATAACACATAGTACACATAGAGGTCACGCGAGTGTGAGGCGAGACTTACATGGATTCACACAGAATCCAAGGCCGTCGAGTATGCGAGACTTACATGGATGCCGCAGTATCCAAAGCAGTCGAGTGTGCGAGACTTACATGGGTGCCGCAGTACCCAAAGCAGTCGAGATAGTGACCGTGGTTCATAGAGCAACAGTTCATAGAGCATATAGTTCATAGTGCAACGGTTCATAGTACAATGGTTCATAGTACAATGGTTCATAGTGTAACAGTTCATAAAGTGATACAAATTTATAGAGTAAGTAAAGTAATTGTGATGGTGTTTACATTACGTTAAGTTATAAGTGAAAGCGAGTAAAAGCAGAGTAAAACAGTGTATAAAGGTTTGAAGTAAAGTGTTTTGCATATTTCCACCCCGTGGTTTGATAAAGTAAAAACAGTTGAAAAGGGGTTTATGAACTCACCTTGATCTCGGGTTAGGATGGTGCTACAGAAGATCTCCTTAGCCTAGAGTTGGACATATGTATAAGGTTAACAACGTGCTATAAGTCTAAGAAAACGAGTTTACGCGACCTCGAGCAAAAACTGGGTGTTTAAAGATGAAAACAGCTTGGTTCTGGCTTGATTCGATCGAATAAGAATACATTCGATCGAATAAGAATACATTCGATCGAATAGGAACACGTTCGGTCGAATAGGCACACATTCGATCGAATAGACACACATTCGATCGAATCTGAGGCACACTCGATCGAACCAGAAACACATTCGGTCGAACCAGTTTGGGAAAACTCGTTCGGTCGGACATGGAACTTGTTCGATCGAATAGACACTCGTTCGATCGAATACGAAGCTCATTCGATCGAATGAGTTGGAGACCATTCGGTTGCTTTCCTATTCGGTTGACTGGACTGGTTCGATCGACTCCTTCGATCGAATGAACTGGTTCGATCGACTGGTTCGATCGAATGAGTCTGATTCGACTCCTTCAAGCTGGGCGACGGAGAAACCTACGGGTTTTCCAGATTTTCCAGATTTTTGACCCAAAATCGAAGTTTTTGACATGGAAATGCTCGGGATTGAAAGGGGTATCGATTCCTAGTACTTTTAAACACAAAAGCTTGCATTTTGACACCAAAACAAGTCGGTTTTTGACCCGAAAACTCAAGTTACGAAAATGGGAGTTTTTGCTCGATTTGAGGCCGAAAATGGTTATGAAAACGGATGATTTTCGAAAGGGACTTACCAAAAACGATTAGGAACAAGATTCCGGGCTCGGATTTGTGATTTGAGGACTTTCTCTCTCTAGCTTCTCTCTCTAGAAATGAGAGAGTTTGGGTGGGTGCAAGTGAAAGAGTTGGGTGAAAATGGTGGAAGTGTCAAGAACTTTCGTTTATATACTACGGGTTTGGTTAGGCGCGGGTTGGCTACCTACGGGTCGAGATTAGCCGAGTCCATAAATTTTGTAAAACGAAACATTTTTCTATAAACTTTTATGAAATAACTTTGAATAAAATATCTGAAATCTTTTAAAATAATGAAAATATCATTTATTTACAAAAGATAGATTTTTGGTCACCGGGTTAAATTTCGGGATGTTACAATCAACTTCCGTTTACCCATCCGTTTGAGGGTGATAGGCACTACTGAAGTTAAGTTGAGTGTTCACCATTTTCCATAGGCTGCGCCAAAAATGACTCAAGAAACGAGTATCCCGGTTAGAAACAATAGAAGATGGCAAACCATGCAAACGATAAACATCCCGGAAAAATAATTGAGCCACATTAACTGCATCTATCATCTTCTTGCAAGGAATAAAGTGCACCATCTTGGAGAACCGCTCAACAACAAAAAAGATCGAATCGTTACCCCTCTGAGTCCGAGGTAACCCCAACACAAAATCCATACTTATGTCAGTCCAAGGCTTTGAATGGACTGTTAAAGGCATATAGAGACCCGCATTAGTAGCAGTGCCCTTTGAGACAGGCGCAAAACCACCGTAGTCAGTTAGACATAATGTGCTCCTCGTCTCAAGCTTCGATTTGACTGGTAATGGGCCTGAAACGGAGCTTCGTGGCCCAAGTTATGCCCGTGTTAGTAGGCCACCCTTTGTTGCGCGATCTTGGGCCTCCAGAAACATAATAGCCCGGTCTTCAATACTTGGGCCCACAACATTCCCCCCTGGATAGAAAAAATTCGAGCTCGATTCCGCCACATCTTCATCCTCAGAAGTGTCCCCGTAATAAGGTAGTAAATGCTTCACATTAAACTCATCAGAACAACGAACGTGACTCGGTAGTTATAAACGATAAGCATTTGAGCTAATTTTCTCCACAATTTCCACGGGTCCAATCTTTTTAGCCGATAACTTGTTGTAGTCCCCAACAGAAAAACGATCTTTTGTCAAAACAGCCCAGACAAAATTACCTTCTTCAAACTCCAAATGTCTTCGCTTTTGATCAGCAACTTGCTTGTGCTTTGAATTGGCTCGAACTAGGTTGTCATGCACATCTTTGTGAATATCATGTAACCCTTCAACTAAACCCGGTACTTCGATTGGCAGCATGATTATGAGAAAATCAGCTTGACATAACTTTTGATCCCAAGACTTCACATGATCACCCACAAGACATCATAAAAGATTACCAAGGGTTGGATTAACAATTTCCGTTTGCCATCCGTTTGAGGGTGATAGGCACTACTGAAGTTAAGTTGAGTGTTCACCATTTTCCATAGGCTGCGCTAAAAATGACTCAAGAAACGAGTATCCCAGTCAGAAACAATAGAATATGGCAAACCATGCAAACGATAAACATCCCTGAAGAATAAGTGAGCCACATTAACTACATCTGTCGTCTTCTTGCAAGGAATAAAGTGCACCATTTTGGAGAACCGATCAACAACAAAGATCGAATTGTTACCCCTCTGAGTCCGAGGTAACCCCAACACAAAATCCATACTAATGTCAGTCCAAGGCTATGAAGGGACTGGTAAAGGCATATAGAAACCCGCATTAGTAGAAGTGCCCTTTGAGATAGGGGCCAAACCGCCGTAGGCAGTTTGCCACAATGTGCTCCTCGTCTCAAACTTCGATTTGACTGGTAATGGGCCTAAAACGGAGCTTCGTGGGCCAAGTTATGCCTGTTTTCGTGAACCACCCTTTGTTGCGTGATCTTGGGCCTCCAGAAACATAATAGCCCAGTCTTCAATACTTGGGCCCACATCATTCCCCCCTGGATAGAAAAAATTCGACCTCGAATCCGCCACATCTTCATCCTCAGAAGTGTCCGCGTAATAAGGTAGTAAATGCTTCACATTAAACACATCAGGACAACGAACGTCACTCGGTAGTTTTAAACGATAAGCATTTGAGTTTATTTTCTCCACAATTTCCACGTGTCCAATCTTTTTAGCCGATAACTTGTTGTAGTCCCCAACAGAAAACGATCTTTTGTCAAAACAGCCGAGACAAAATCATCTTCTTCAAACTCAACATGTCTTCGCTTTTGATCAGCAGCTTGCTTGTACTTTGAATTGGCTCGAACCAGGTTGTCATGCCCATCTTTGTGAATATCATGCAACCCTTCAACAAAATCCTTCACCTCTTTGGGTACAGAACTAGGAACAGGGGGTGACATCAGGTCAAGGGGTCCCCGTGGCTGAGCAGAATAAACAACCTGAAAAGGACTAAACCCGATACTTCCATTCGCAGCATGATTATGAGCAAACTCCGCTTGACGTAACTTTTGATCCCTAGATTTCACATGATCACCCACAAGATATCGTAAAAGATTACAAAGGGACCGATTAACAACTTCCGTTTGCCCATCCGTATGAGGGTGATAGGCACTACTGAAGTTATGTTGAGTGATCACCATTTTCCATAGGCTGCGCCAAAAATGACTCAAGAAACGAGTATCCCGGACAGAACAATAGAAGATGGCAAACCATGCAAATGATAAACATCCCGGAAGAATAATTGAGCCACATTAACTGCATCTGTCGTCTTCTTGAAAGGAATAAAGTGCACTATCTTGGAGAACCGATCAACAACAACAAAGACTGAATCGTTACCCCTCTAAGTACGAGGTAACACCAACAGAAAATCTATATTAATGTTAATCCAAGGCTTTGAAGGGACTGGTAATGGCATATAGAGACCCGCATTAGTAGCAATACCCTTTGAGACGGGGCCCAAACCGCCATAGGCGTTTTGCCACAATGTGCTCCTCGTCTTAAGCTTCGATTTGACTGGTAATGGTCCTGAAACGAAGCTTCGTTGGCCATGTTATGCCCGTGTTCGTAGGCCACCCTTTGTTGCGCGATCTTGGGCCTCTAGAAACATAATAGCCCGGTCTTCAATACTTGGACCCACATCATTCCCCGCTGGATAGAAAACATTCGACCTCGAATCCGCCACATCTTCATCCTCAGAAGTGTCCCTGTAATAAGGTAGTAAATGCTTCACATTAAACACATCAGAACAACGAACGTGACTCGGTAGTTTTAAACGGTAAGCATTTGAGTTTATTTTCTCCACAATTTCCACGGGTCCAATCTTTTTAGCCGATAACTTGTTGTAGTCCCCAACAGAAAACGATCTTTTGTCAAAACAGCCCAGACAAAATCATCTTCTTCAAACTCAACATGTCTTCGCTTTTGATCAGCAGCTTGCTTGTACTTTGAATTGGCTCGAACAAGGTTGTCATGCCCATCTTTGTGAATATCATGTAACCCTTCAACAAAATCCTTCACCTTTTTGGGTACAGAAGCAGGAACAGGGGGGTGACATCAGGTCAAGGGGTCCACGTGGCTGAGCATAATAAACAACCTGAAAAGGACTAAACCCGGTACTTCGATTGGCAGCATGATTATGAGCAAACTCAGCTTGACATAACTTTTGATCCCAAGACTTCACATGATCACCCACAAGACATGATAAAAGATTAACAAGGGACCGATTAACAACCTCCGTTTGCCCATCAGTTTGAGGGTGATAGGCACTACTGAAGTTAAGTTGAGTGTTAACCATTTTCCGTAGGCTGCACCAAAAATGACTCAAGAAACGAGTATCCTGGTCAGAACAATTGAAGATGGCAAACCATGCAAACGATAAACATCCCGGAAGAATAATTGAGCTACGTTGACTGCATCTGTCGTCTTCTTTAAAGGAATAAAGTGCATGTCGCACCCTCATATTGTAACACCCCGTAACCGCAGCGGAAACGTAAACGGGATGCAACAGACGCATCTGATATCAACAGCATTGCTTATAATGAAAACACCACTACATTAATTTACATCTCAATACATTGTTCCGAGTTTCGTTATCATCTAGGCGTTAACACATAAGTTTTACCGATAATACGTTAACATATTCAACACAAAATAAAGATCACTAAGCCTCCACAAAAGCACGCATCATCAAGCACGTATCAATTACTCCAGTTTGGGAGTACCCAGAAAGCATGTAAAGAAAACGGGTCAACTACGAATAGTAGGTGAGTTTCACTAATTTAAATAAACCATGACAAATCATTATAGTAATCATATATTAGCGATGAAATTATGCTGAGCCTACAAGTGAAACCTCTGTTAACCCAGAGACACATCCAACAACCTCTGGGGACACTGTTAACCCAGAAACACATTTAATAACCTCTGGGGACACTGTTAACCGAGAAACCCATTTAATAACCTCTGGGGACACTGTTAACCCAGAACACTGTTTCGGGCCTTACACTGTTAGCAACTCAGACAATTACCATCTTATTACATTACCGTACGATTCCCGTACAATAAACATTATATAAATACATTCATTTCCATGCGATCAGCATGTACTTAAACATTTTGATAGAAACATGCTTTCCGCCCCGGGAAAATATTTAAAACAGTTCAGTAAAAAGGGGCTCGTGAAACTCACCTTCTCGTGAGTCAGTATGTAGTACAATGAACAGCTATGAGCCCGAATCTGTAATATGATACCTAAGTCGTTACTATACAATTTCCATAAATTAAATCCGTGTCAACCGGTACATCTGGGGACACTGTTAACCCAGTACTGTACTCGATCCGGGGACAATGTTAACCCAGAGACACTTCACAGGACTCAGATTGTGATATTTCTTAGAGTTTAACAGTCAAAATTATTATTATTATGTTTTCCCCGTTTTGCGTGCCTAGCACGGTTATCCGTTTTTATGTTTCAAAAATGAGTTTGGCCACACACGACCCGAAAATAGTGTTTGACTGATATTTTAGTTAAAACCGTGAATTTAGAGCTCGGTTTAGACGCCCCGTTTGGCCGCGGGGCCCGTTTCCGTCTTTAAGGTGCCGGAAACTGTTATTTCAGATAAAAATACCCAAATCATCCGAATTATTTTCGGATGATTTATTTTTACTTGATTAACTTAGTTTCATGAAAATAGTTCATTTTTAAGGTTTTTATACACCAGTCAGCTCGCTTAGGCGAACTTTGCCGGTTTACGCGTTTTAAGCTTTAAAAGTTTGGTTTTATGTTCTTTTTAGCACAAATAATTATCCGTTTAGTCTCGGATCTTGAAATTTTGCATAAATCACTTTTTGACAGTAAGGAATTTTATAAAAATATTTCCAGAATTAATTTTTATATTTAACATTTATTTATCTATTTTTAAACGTCATTTAAACACCAAATATATCGAAAATACCAAACGACCTTAGAAAAATCCCAAATTTTTCTGGGATGACCCCTGTCATCCACATAGTTCCCTGCAATTTTTCCAGAACCAAAATCTCATTTTTCATGCCATTTTCACCAAAACCGAGCTAGAAAACCCTAGAACTCGTTTTACCGAAAAGCCTACCTAGACTTCTCCAACGGATCTGAAATTTTGTGTGTGACTTTTATATGTTATAAAAGGCTTATCTGGATTTTTCCAGAATTTTTCATGATGTTTAACTATTTTTCATCATTTTTAGCCAAAACCGAGCATTAAATTCACCAAATATTCATCCTTTATCCAAAAATTACCAAATTTTCACAGATCTCATATTTTCATGTGTAGATCATCTCTGTGAAATTTCATGACCTAACTCTAAGTCTATCACAATCTGTCCAAATCATATAAATCATACGAAAAACCGAACTAACTTGTGTTTCTAGCTTTAGATCGCAAAGATCTTGCTTTCTAGCCTTTGCTAGCAACTAGATATAACACCTACAAGTACAATAACACCACACCAAACAAGTTACACCCACAATCAAGCCATTTCTTTCATGGTTTCGGTTAAGACATCAAAACCAAGATTTTTAACCGTAAAAATTCGTTTTTGACCCTTTTAACTCATTTCTTGGACCAAGATCCCTTGTATAACTTGTATACATCACTTGATCACGCAAGAATCGGTTTCATCTCGGGTTTTCACCCATTTTTCACTTGAAACCTCATTTTCTTGCATATCACTCAAGATTATGGAATTAAAAACCAAGATTTATGTAACTACCTTGTGATTTTCCTTGATAAAAATCAAGAGGTTGGATGAAGATTGAAGAATGTTGAGAGAATTTTGAGAGTTTGATGATAGAAAAAAGAAAATGGAAGCCAAGGGGGAAACCCCTTGGTCCGATTGGCCTAATAAGGAGGGTGGGGTGGGGCCCACACCTCCAATCTTGGCCACAAGTTCAGATTACGCAATCTGGATAATGTTTTGGATAATCTGGTTTAGTTCGTTTTTCGGTTAAAGGTTTAATTCGGCTTAAAACGAGGCTAAAACGGTCGTTTTTCGGCTTAAAAATGAAATTTATATAAAACTGATTTAAAAACTTTAGAAAACTTAAACCACGACATTAATTAACTTAAAACATCATATTATTAGTAATTGCGCGTCTTTTTCGGCTTGATCGATCGTCTCTTGCTTGGTTTGGTAATAAAGGTTTCGTTTAACGTACCGACGTACCATTGAATCGAAATTCCTTTCTGTGCTTTATTTCACTTCTCCCGAAGCTCTAATACTTTATAAACATCAGTAATTATCATATATTTCGTCTAAATGTAATCCCCGATTCGTCCGGGTTTCAATAATCGTCCATCGGTTAATCGTAATTCCAATACGATTCACTGTATAATCGAGTATAATTCGTACTGTGAATCATATATACTCGTAAAAATGCATTATAATTCATATATTCAATATTTAATAACACGTAAATAGTATATACCGGCTAGGGTATACCTGAATTTGCCGGAATCGTTACATTCTCCCCCCGTTACAAAAATTTCGTCATCGAAATTTTACGCGTCAACTACTTCTTTTCGAGGAAATAGGTGGGGGTATTTCTTCCGAAATTCGTCCTTTCGTTCCCATGTATATTCTGGGCCACGTTGCGAGTTCCATCTAACTTTGACCAACGAGATCTTATTGTGTCTAAGTTGCTTGATTTTCCCGTCCATTATTTCTATGGGTTCCTCTACGAAATTAAGCTTATCGTTTAATTGGACACCCTCTAGTGGTAACACCGATGTCTCATCCGACAGACACCTTTTCAAGTTCGACACGTGAAACACGTTGTGAACTGCACTTAATTCATCGGGTAGTTCTAATCGGTATGCTACGGGACCGATTTTTGCAGTAATAACGAATGGTCCAATATATCTAGGGGCTAGCTTCCCCGCCTTACCAAATCTGACTACACCCTTCCAAGGTGATACTTTCAAATACACCCTATCACCTTTCTCGAATGACAACGGTTTTCTACGGGTATCAGCATAACTCTTCTGCCGATCCCGCGCGGCCTTCAGATTGTTCTTAATTTCAAGGATTTTGCTGGTCGTTTCCTGGACCAGATCTGATCTAATAACCTGTGTGTCGCCAACTTCAGTCCAGCAGAGTGGTGATTGGCACTTCCGTCCATACAATGCTTCGTAAGGTGCTGCCTTTATACTGCTATGGTAACTGTTATTATAGGAAAATTCAACGAGTGGGAGATGTTGATCCCAATTTGCACGCACGAAGCAAATCCTCCAGGGTTTGAATGGTCCTCTCAGACTGACCATCAGTCTGAGGGTGGTAAGCTGTGCTTAGATCAATACGCGTTCCCAACGCTTCTTGGACAGCTTGCCAAAGATTGGAGGTGAAATGGCTATCCCGATCGGAGATGATCGAGATGGGTATACCATGACGAGACACAATTTCATTTATATAAATCTGCGCAAGTCTCTCAGTGTTATAATTAATTCTAATCGAAATAAAATGTGCCGATTTGGTTAATCGATCCACGATTACCCAAATTGCATCATGTCCTCGGGACGTCTTGGGGAGATGTGTCACAAAATCCATCGTGATCTGCTCCCACTTCCATTCCGGAATTTCCGGTTGTTGTAATATTCCCGAGGGTTTCTGATGCTCCGCCTTAACTCTCGCACACGTCGTACACTTACCGACGTATGTGGCTATATCCTTTTTCATACCCGGCCACCAGTAGAATTCCTTCACATCCTTGTACATCTTATCCGATCCCGGATGTATGGAATATTTCGATCTATGCGCTTCGTCCATGATTAATTCACGAAGGTCATGGAGGGTCGGGATCCAAATCCGATTTTTGAAATAGAGAATTTCGTCCTCGCGCTGTTCGAAATTCTTCTCATTGCCGTAAAGTCCCTCGTTTTCCATTTGTTCCTCTTTCAACGCCTCACGTTGAGCGACTCGAATCAAATCCGAAAGGTTCGACTGGACAATCATCCCCAGCGCTCGCACACGCAATGGTTTAACTCGATCTTTCCTACTCAAGGCATCGGCTACGACGTTAGTCTTGCCGGGGTGATAACGGATGTCACAGTCATAGTCGCTTAACAACTTGACCCATCTTCGTTGCCTCATATTCAGTTCTTTCTAATCGAATATGTGTTGCAAACTTTCATGATCGGTGAAGATGGTGCACTTTGTACCGTAGAGATAATGTCTCCAGATTTTAAGTGCGAAGATAACCGCTCCCAGTTCTAAGTCATGAGTAGTGTAATTTTTCTCGTGTACTTTTAACTGTCGGGAAACATAGGCTATGACCTTATTATTCTGCATCAACACGCATCCTAACCCTCTACGGGATGCGTCACAATACACGACAAAACCATCGTCTCCATCGGGGAGACTTAAGATCGGCGCTTGGCACAATCTTTGTTTTAGCGTTTGAAATGCCTTTTCCTGCTCTTCACCCCATTCATACTTTCGATCCTTTTGGGTCAGGAGGGTTAAAGGTTGGGCGATGCTGGAAAAGTTCTCTATAAATCGACGATAGTATCCAGCTAAGCCTAAGAATTGGCGGATTTCCTTTGGAGATTTAGGTGCTTGCCAATTCTTAATTGCTTCCACCTTACTCGGATCAACGTGTATTCCTTGATGGTTTATAACGTGACCAAGGAATTGCACTTCTTGTAACCAGAAGTTACACTTGGTGAATTTTGCATACAACTTCTCCTGATTAAGAAGCTCTAAAATTAATCTTAAGTGTTGCTCGTGCTCTTTTTTACTCTTCGAGAATATCAAAATATCGTTAATAAACACGATGACGAATTTGTCGAGGTAGGGTTTACAGACTCGATTCATGAGATCCATGAACACTGCTGGCGCATTTGTTAGCCCGAAAGGCATAACTAAGAACTCGTATTGGCCGTAGCGAGTCCGGAATGCGGTTTTTGGGATATCCTCCTCCTGAATTCTAACCTGATGGTATCCCGATCTAAGATCAATTTTTGAGAAGTAGCTCGCACCTTGCAGTTGGTCGAACAGGCCATCAATTCGGGGAAGAGGATACCTATTTTTGATTGTTAACTTGTTCAACTCCCTGTAATCAATGCACATTCTAAGGCTCCCGTCCTTCTTTTTCACGAATAGTACAGGTGCACCCCATGGGGAATAACTAGGACGTATAAATCCTTTATCCAACAATTCTTGCAACTGGTTGGATAATTCTTGCATCTCTGATGGTGCAAGTCGGTAGGGTGCCTTAGCAACAGGGCCAGCTTGAGGTAATAGATCGATTCTGAATTCGACCTGTCGGGTTGACGGTAATCCAGGAAGTTCCTCTGGGAAAACTTGTGGGAATTCGCGTACCACTGGGATATCATCCACCCGTTTCTCCTCAGAATCAGTGGCCGTCAAGCTTGCTAGATACGCCACGCATCCCTGGCGTATATATTTTAACACCTTGAGGTGGGATATAAATGGTATCATGGTGCCTGACTTTTCTCCTTGCACTAATACCTCTTCGTCATCCGACACCCGGATCTTGACGATTTTCTTTTCACAGTTTATTTCTACTTTGTTACGTGCTAACCAATCCATTCCCACTATCACGTCAAAACTACCCAATTCTACCGGTAACAAGTCAATCGGAAGGGATTGATTGTTCAGAATAAAAGGGCAATTCCGAACTATTCGATTAACTATCATGGTTTTACCGTTAGCGACTTCTACGGTATAAGGTTCTATGGTTTCACCAATTGGAAGGTTTGCTATCGATAGGAACTTAACGGAGACAAAACTTCTATCGGCGCCCGTATCAAATAATACAGAAGCGTAATGATCAGAGACGAGGAAGGTACCTGTCACTACGCTGGGGTCTTGGCGTGCCTCGCTCGCCCCCATCACGAATGCTCGGCCTCTTGCCGGATTGGACGACGACGCTTGACCCGCGGTTTGCCTCCCGTTTCCTCCCTGGTTCAGCTTCGGACAGTGCCTCTTGAAGTGATCCGTGCTGCCGCATTCATAGCAAGCACGGCTGGTGGTCGCCGTTTGGTTTACTTGTTGCTTTTGTTGTCGGGCTGGTTGGGTCCTAAATGGCTGCGCACGGATAGGTTGCGGTTGTCGGTTCAGAGTGTTCAGGTTTGTCCTACATCTCGGTGCGTAGTTCCCTGCCACACCGATGGCACACTACCACCCTGCACTCGCCACCATGTTGGTAACCGCATTTCCCACACCTGGGAAACGTCCTTGTCTACGGTTCCTTCCTTCCGCGTGAACTAGTCATGGCGTAGTTCTGGGCAGTGGGCCTAGCACGTTTATTTTGCTGCTTTTCCTGGATCCTATGGTCATGTGTACCCCGCTTTCCCCCAGCGGATTCTCCTGCCACCTTCAGTGACCCGCTCCTTACGAAATCATACGTGACGATACCAGCTTGCGTCATCGCCCCCTCATACGTCTGGTGTCCCCCAGAATTGACTATACTCCTTACAATTGGAGTTAGTCCCCAAACATAACGCTCAACCCTCTTCGACTCTGGGGTGACCAGCCATGGCACCAATCGCGATAACTCATTAAACCGGTTCGTGTAACCCATGTGGTCTGCCCCCTGCATCTCCAGGTTCCACAATTCATTTTCTAATTTCTGCAATTCGTTTTTCGGGCAGAAATGTTCCAGTACAAGAGCCTTGAGCTCTGTCCAGGTCATGCGGTTTGTCGCCGCCTGACCGCGAGTCTGCACTATGGTGTTCCACCATGTCAAGGCATGGTCCGTGAATGTGCAGGTGGCGTACTTAACAACACAATCCTCGGGGCAGTTGCTGATGTTCACAACTGATTCTATTTTCTCGATCCACTTAACCAACCCATTTGGTCCTTCAGACCCGCTAAACTCTAGGGGCTTGCACAACATAAAGTCTTTGATTGAACAACCCCTGGATGCAGGAATCGGTCCAGTGCGGTTCGTTTCTACAGTTGGTATAGGGCCATTACTGTCCGTAACGACCACCCTAGGCGGTGCGTCATTACTCGGAATCGTGTTATCGTTCTGTGGAGGATTAACATTTTGTTCCCCGTCATTATTGGTGGTCGTTTGATTGCTCGGAGGGGTTGGATTGGTCGAATTGTGAGTACTGGCGGCGATGCGCGATACTATATCCGGTATCGCCGCCTCTAACTGTTGAGCAATCAAACGGCTCACATCTACTTCCGACATTTGAGCTGATCGTTTTGGTGCCATTCTACACAACATCAATAAAATACATATAATTAATACAAGTTCCAATCATAACACACAACCCACATTCCATTCATTAATAAACATCAGTACATATTACATCAACGTCAGTTCACATACTTTCCTGTCATCATTACATAGGTTAAGTTTTCATACATAGGGCCTATGTCGGCATCATCTCGACATAACCCGCAATGGGTCAGTGCTTGAATGATACCCAAAAGTATCTATAATGATATACCCCAAAAGAGACCCCCTAAGGGCCAGTGGTTGTATTATAACTACCCAAGATTCACTCTATGTTAGCATCACCACTAACTGCATACACAGAGTATCAAAAAGCGGTCCATGACTTCTACCATCCTAACATCACTAAACACGGTGGTATACCCACCACACCATCACTGCCACCAACACCACCATCACTGCCAACCGATCAATCATCAATTGGGAGTATGAGCACTCCCTCCTTAGTTGCGCAATCACATACTGGTGGTCCAGTATGCAGTCCCCCAGATACATCCGCCTCTGCACTCCCAGTGTCAAGGCGGCGGAGTGCTCATTCACCTGCTCGGTGAGCACTCGTAGCCATGTCGCCGCTTCCCTTTCCTGCCTAGGGAGACCCCACACAGGTAGAGTCACAGGTTCGGGCTGGGAGCGGGAGGGCTCGCCGTGAGGCGGGGTCCAAATCCGGTGGAGAGGTAGGTGGGACATGCGGGACACTGATCCGCGCCGTGAGGCGGGGTCCAAATCCGGGAGGGATAGGGGTGGCCTGTGGTACGGGTGGGGTGAGGGATCTGACAATTCTGACTGGGGAGGACTGGCTAGAGCTCCTACGACTAGCCTCGCTAGGCTCAGAGCTGGATGATATGCGTAGACTCCCAGAGTTCCCGGAGCTGACTTCCTCCGGGTCCTCCTCCACCGATAAACTATGAGTTCTCGACATTCTTACCTGCACACAAGTTAATAAAACATATAGTTCTTTCCATAGTGTAAACCATAATCAAATTAATATACACTTACTTATACAACTTTACCACATAACAATATTATCATATATTTACACATATGTTGCCAATTTTACCTATTAAAGTCCCCCGTGACATCCCCTGAATTCCCTCGTGCAGACAAGTCTGTTATTATGTTCCGGACCATAATAACTCACTTGTCCATCCAAGTTCATCCAGATCTCGTCACTATAAATTATTAGTTGATATTCAGATCCTATAATACTTGAGCTACTGGTTATATTTTAGGTATCTTTTTAAAGACATCCTAATTCTTTATTACCAATGGCTCTGATACCAAGTTCTGTAACACCCCGTAACCGCAGCGGAAACGTAAACGGGATGCAACAGACGCATCTGATATCAACAGCATTGCTTATAAAGAAAACACCACTACATTAATTTACATCTCAATACATTGTTCCGAGTTTCGTTTTCATCTAGGCGTTAACACATAAGTTTTACCGATAATACGTTAACATATTCAACACAAAATAAAGATCACTAAGCCTCCACAAAAGCACGCATCATCAAGCACGTATCAATTATTCCAGTTTGGGAGTACCTAGAAAGCATGTAAAGAAAACGGGTCAACTACGAATAGTTGGTGAGTTTCACTAATTTAAATAAACCATGACAAATCATTATAATAATCATATATTAGCGATAAAATTATGCTGAGCCTACAAGTGAAACCTCTGTTAACCCAGAGACACATCCAATAACCTCTGGGGACACTGTTAACCCAGAAACACATTTAATAACCTCTGGGGACACTGTTAACCCAGAAACACATTTAATACCCACTGGGGACACTGTTAACCGAGAAACCCATTTAATAACCTCTGGGGACACTGTTAACCCAGAACACTGTTTCGGGCCTTACACTGTTAGCAACTCAGACAATTACCATCTTATTACATTACCGTACGATTCCCGTACAATAAACATTATATAAATACATTCATTTCCATGCGATCAGCATGTACTTAAACATTTTGATAGAAACATGCTTTCCGCCCCGGGAAAATATTTAAAACAGTTCAGTAAAAAGGGGCTCGTGAAACTCGCCTTCTCGTGAGTCAGTATGTAGTACAATGAACAGCTATGAGCCCGAATCTGTAATATGATACCTAAGTCGTTACTATACAATTTCCATAAATTAAATCCGTGTCAACCGGTACATCTGGGGACACTGTTAACCCAGTACTGTACTCGATCCGGGGACAATGTTAACCCAGAGACACTTCACAGGACTCAGATTGTGATATTTCTTAGAGTTTAACCGTCAAAATTATTATTATTATGTTTTCCCCGTTTTGCGTGCCTAGCACGGTTATCCGTTTTTATGTTTCAAAAATGAGTTTGGCCACACACGACCCGAAAATAGTGTTTGACTGATATTTTAGTTAAAACCGTGAATTTAGAGCTCGGTTTAGACGCCCCGTTTGGCCGCGGGGCCCGTTTCCGTCTTTAGGGTTCCGGAAACTGTTATTTCGGATAAAAATACCCAAATCATCCGAATTATTTTCGGATGATTTATTTTTACTTGATTAACTTAGTTTCATGAAAATAGTTCATTTTTAAGGTTTTTATACACCAGTCAGCTCGCTTAGGCGAACTTTGCCGGTTTACGCGTTTTAAGCTTTAAAAGTTTGTTTTTATGTTCTTTTTAGCACAAATAATTATCCGTTTAGTCTCGGATCTTGAAATTTTGCATAAATCACTTTTTGACAGTAAGGAATTTTATAAAAATATTTCCAGAAATAATTTTTATATTTAACATTTATTTATCTATTTTTAAACGTCATTTAAACACCAAATATATCGAAAATACCAAACGACCTTAGAAAAATCCCAAAGTTTTCTGGGATGACCCCTGTCATCCACATAGTTCCCTGTAATTTTTCCAGAACCAAAATCTCATTTTTCATGCCATTTTCACCAAAACCGAGCTAGAAAACCCTAGAACTCGTTTTACCGAAAAGCCTACTTAGACTTCTCCAACGGATCTGAAATTTTGTGTGTGACTTTTATATGTTATAAAAAGCTTATCTGGAATTTTTCAGATTTTTCATGATGTTTAACTATTTTTCATCATTTTTGGCCAAAACCGAGCATTAAATTCACCAAAATTCATCCTTTGTCCAAAAATTACCAAATTTTCACAGATCTCATATTTTCATGTGTAGATCATCTCTGTGAAATTTCATGACCCAACTCTAAGTCTATCACAATCTGTCCAAATCATATAAATCATACGAAAAACCGAACTACCTTGTGTTTCTAGCTTTAGATCGCAAAGATCTTGCTTTCTAGCCTTTGCTAGCAACTAGATATAACACCTACAAGCAAAATAACACCACACCAAGCAAGTTACACCCACAATCAAGCCATTTATTTCATGGTTTCGGTTAAGACATCAAAACCAAGATTTTTAACCGTAAAAATTCGTTTTTGACCCTTTTAACTCATTTCTTGGACCAAGATCCCTTGTATAACTTGTATACATCACTTGATCACGCAAGAATCGGTTTCATCTCGGGTTTTCACCCATTTTTCACTTGAAACCTCATTTTCTTGCATATCACTCAAGATTATGGAATTAAAAACCAAGATTTATGTAACTACCTTGTGATTTTCCTTGATAAAAATCAAGATGTTGGATGAAGATTGAAGAATGTTGAGAGAATTTTGAGAGTTTGATGATAGAAAAAAGAAAATGGAAGCCAAGGGGGAAACCCTTTGGTCCGATCTTATCAATATAAAACACTCATATCGATAAAATGATTTGAACTACTTATTGGGGTTTTTTAGCCAATGTTGAATCGATGACCTATTTATTGTGTATAAAGTAAGAAAAACTTCTTGGATTAAAAAAAGTAAACAACTTTGCTGACAATTACATATTTTTTGTTTGGTCTGAAGAGTCCTCCGAATATTTTGATCTTGGATTAGTGATTTCTTTTGATATTTTGATTTCATTTTGGAATATGACAAAAGAATAGAGGATAGGCTCAGTACATGAACAATCAAAAAATGAGAATTTATATTGAGCGTGAGAGCCAATTGAATCGAAAGATTCATGTTTGGTTTGGGAAGGGATCATGGAATTTTTGAAATGAATGGAAAGATAATATACTTTCATTAAGTGATTTATTAGATAATCAAAAAAAGAGAATCTTGAATACTATTAGAAATTCAGAAGAACTGCGCGAAGGGGCCATAGAATAGCTGGAAAAAGCCCGGGCTCGCTTACGGAAAGTAGAAATAGAAGCAGATGAGTTTCGCGTGAATGGATACTCTGAAATAGAATGAGAAAAATGAATTTGATAGATTCAACTTATAAGACTTTGGAACAACTAGAAAATTACAAAAAATGAAACTATCAATTTTGAACAACAAAAGGCTAGTAATCAAGTCCGACAACGGGTTTTCCAACAAGCCTTACAAGGAGCTCTTGGAACTCTGAATAGTTGTTTAAACAACGAGTTACATTTACGTACTATCAGTGCCAATATTGGCATATTGGCGGCAATGAAACAAATAACGGATTAGTCCTTCTACTTTAGTTTAGGCATTATTTTTGATTTTTTTGATTGATTTTTTTTTCAAAAAAGAATTAAGAAATACTCATGGTAACATTTCAAGCAGACGAAATTAGTAATATTATTCGTGAACGTATTGAGCAATATAATAGAAAAGTAAAGATTGTAAATACCGGTACCGTACTTCAAGTGGGTGATGGTATTGCTCGTATTCATGGTCTTGATGAAGTAATGGCTGAATTAGTAGAATTTCAAGAAGGTACAATAGGTATTGCTCTTAATTTGGAATCAACTAATGTTGGTGTTGTTTTAATGGGTGATGGTTTGCTGATACAAGAAGGGAGTTCTGTAAAACCAATAGGAAAAATTGCTCAGATACCAGTGAGTGAGGCCTATTTGGGTCGTGTTATCAACGCACTGGCTAAACCTATTGATGGTAGGGGTGAAATTTCATCTTCTGAATATAGGTTAATTGAATCACCCGCTCCGGGGATTATTTCTCGACGTTCTATATATGAGCCTCTTCAAACAGGGCTTATTGCTATTGATTCAATGATTCCCATAGGACGTGGTCAGCGAGAATTAATTATTGGGGATAGACAGACCGGTAAAAAGGCAGTAGCAAAAGATACAATTCTAAATCAACAAGGCCAAAATGTAATATTCATTTATGTAGCTATTGGTCAAAAAGCATCTTCAGTGGCTCAGGTAGTTACTACTTTCCAGGAAAGGGGCGCGATGGAATATACTATTGTGGTAGCCGAAACGGCGAATTCCCTTGCAACATTACAATACCTCGCTCCTTATACAGGAGCAGCTCTGGCTGAATATTTTATGTACCGTGAACGACACACATTAATCATTTATGATGATCTCTCTAAACAAGCGCAAGCTTATCGTCAAATGTCTCTTCTATTACGAAGACGGCCTGGGCGCGAGTCTTATCCAGGAGATGTTTTTTATTTACATTCACGCCTTTTGGAAAGAGCTTCTAAATTAAGTTCTCTTTTAGGTGAAGGAGGTATGACCGCTTTACCAATAGTTGAAACCCAATCGGGAGACGTTTCGGCTTATATTCCTACTAATGTCATTTCAATTACTAATGGACAAATATTCTTATATGCCGACCTATTCAATGCTGGTATCCGACCCGCTATTAATGTGGGTATCTCTGTTTCCAGAGTGGGGGTCTGCAGCTCAAATTAAAGCTATGAAAAAGTAGCCGGTAAATTAAAACTGGAACTGGCACAATTCGCAGAATTAGAAGCTTTTGCACAATTTGCTTCTGATCTAGATAAAGCTACTCAGAATCAATTGGCAAGAGGTCAATGATTACGTGAATTGCTTAAACAATCCCAATCCGCCCCTCTCGCGGTAGAAGAACAGATACTTACTATTTATACCGGAACAAACGGTTATCTCGATTCATTAGAAATTGGACAGGTAAGGAAATTTATGGTTGAGTTACGTACTTACTTAAAAACCAATAAACCACAGTTTCAAGAAATAATATCTTCTACCAAGACATTTACCGAGGAAGCGGAAGCCATTTTGAAAGAAGCAATTCAGGAACAGAGGGAACGTTTTATACTTCAGGAACAAGCAGCCTAAATAAATTGATCAACCCTTTAAACCATTTTTTCAATAAAATAAAAAGCGTACTCAAACATTTCGGATTCAAATCATGCAAAATTGATTTTTTGATCTCGAAATCTAAAAAAAGATCTGGAAAAAAATCGCGTCCAATAGGATTTGAACCTATACTAAAGGTTTAGAAGACCTCTGTCCTATCCATTAGACAATGGACGCTTTCATTGTTATTTTTGGGTATTTTTTCTGATCTTTTAATCTTTGATTTGAAAAAAAAGAAGAATATAGTAAGAATATAGTAGGATTTTTGTAAGAAATTTTTTTGAATTGTATATTCAATCATGAATGACGTATTAATTAGAGTTAGAGTATTTAAGATAAATATAAATATAAATATAGTAAGATAATAGACTAAATATAAAAATATAAAAGGAGATAGAGCGGGTAGCGGGAATCGAACCCGCATCGTTAGCTTGGAAGGCTAGGGGTTATAGTCGACGTCGATTCATCATTTGAACGTCTCTCAAAACCGAACATGAAACTTTGGTTTCATTCAGCTCCTTTATGGAAAATGGATAAATTGCTTGATTTAAGATGTGAACCAACTTAAAAAAAACGATACCCATCTTACAAACAAAAAAAAGGATACCCATAACATCTATGTTAGCTTTTTTTTTTAATATATTCATCAAATCAAAACGACTCGCTTTCTAGATGATCCCTCTAGAAAAAGGCGATTATAACAACCTTTCTAGTTACTTCGTTCTCTATTTCTATTTGAGAGGGTCCTAAGGAAAAGTGTTTTTTTCCACCGAGCTAAAAAAAGATGTCGATGTCTATAGTAAACTAAAGATATTATTTAATAGCTATTTTGCTTCAATTTATTCGCTACAAATCAAAACAAAAATTGAAGATTTAGTTATGATTAGAAATTAGAAATCTACATGTCTATCTTCATCCATGGATTCTTTATTCATACTCATTCAATTGGACATATTGATCCAATTTTCTCATTTTGTTTCGCAATTTCATAATCCAAGTTTTCAGTTTTTAATTGACCTTGGATAAAAATCTCGAAAATTTCTATTTTCCTTGAATGTTTCATTGAAAGGTAAAGGATTTAATCCTTTAAAAGAAATAAAGTTTTTTATCGGAATATGAATCAAACCGAAAGACCCCTTAACTATTATGGGGTTAATAGAACGAATCACACTTTTACCACTAAACTATACCCGCTAAAATACAATTATTATATATAAATGGACCTTTTGTCGAGGCACTTTTGTATATGTGTAACTGGGCTTCTTATATAAGAAGATATATTTTACATACATAGTACAGACCCGCTCAGGAATTTAATGAACCAAGCCCTTTTTTTAACTCAGTGGTAGAGTAATCCCATGGTAACGCGAAAGCCCTTGGTTCAAACCCGACAAGGGGCTTTGTTTTTGTTTTTTCAGTCGTAGTATTCATATGAAGAATAGCGATATTCTTAATATGAATAAAAAAGTAACCAACTTTATAATGTATAATATTATCATCTAATGAGTTATAGTATATTAGTTATCACGAATCATGATAAGTCATCTGTTTAATCATCAAAAATTCCTATTTTCAATTATGCCATTGAAATCCATTGTAAAGATTAGAAATTAATAAAGGAAAAATAAGTGGACCTGACCCATTGAATTATGACCATATCCGCTATTCTGATATTCAAATTCAATAGAGATTTTGTCGATATTTCCAATTCAATCATCTTGTTCTATAGGAATTAATTGTCATTTCGTTCCTTCACAGAGAACCATTTCTTCTAAGTCACAAGATAAGAAAAATTTTCACTATCTTTCTTTGATTACAGGATCGAGATTCATTTATATCTATATAATATTTCTATTTAGATTTATAGCTATCAGATCACGGCTTGTTGTACCAAAAATTTCCATTTTGTTGCATCCAATTTTTTTCTGAAGATATGAAGAATGGATGCGGGATAAATACTCTCGTTTCCAGTCTCCTATTATTGTTATTGTATTGAGTATTGAAGTGAAGTAAAAAATTGAGAACTATCTCTATTCTAACCAAGAAATAGAAAAAACTTAGTCATTTTAGTATACATAAAAATTAGAAATTAGAATAGAAAGAGAGTTCTTTTTCTTAATCTCGTGAACAAGATCTGAGAATCCATTTATTTTATGGAATAAGATGGGGGCAGGTCTGAGGAGCAACCGGTAGTGCGCGAGGGGATTGTTTTTTCCTTGAACAGTTCTTTCAAAAAACGAATATACCTGATTCATGAGTCATAAAAAGACAAGTCATGATTCAGATGCTTAATAATAATAATAATAAGGAATTATCAAATTGAATTCATTGGGCGGTCAATTTATGGGCCACTAAAGGATTTTTATCTTCGAAACCCATTGTAAGGGGTAGTGCACGAGAAAAAAATCATGCAGAAATGATCGACTCTTTGGACGCCCCGAAAATACTATGAGGTGTTCGGAAAGGGTCGAAGTAGTTGAATAGGAGGATTACGATGACCATAGCCCTTGGTAAATTGACCAAAAACGAAAAGGATTTGTTTGATATTATGGATGACCGGTTACGTAGGGACCGTTTCGTTTTTGTAGGCTGGTCCGGCCTATTGCTCTTTCCTTGTGCCTATTTCGCCGTAGGGGGTTGGATCACGGTACCACCTTTGTAACTTCATGGTATACCCATGGATTAGCCAGTTCCTATTTGGAAGGCTGCAATTTATTAACTGCCGCAGTTTCTACTCCTGCTAATAGTTTAGCACATTCTTTGTTATTACTATGGGGTCCTGAAGAACAAGGAGATTTTACTCGTTGGTGTCAATTAGGCGGTCTATGGACTTTTGTTGCTCTCCACGGAGCTTTCGGACTAATAGGTTTCATGTTACGTCAATTCAAACTTGCTCGATCTGTTCAATTGCGACCTTATAATGCAATCGCATTCTCTGGTCCAATTGCCGTTTTTGTTTCTGTATTCTTGATTTATCCACTAGGTCAGTCTGCTTGGTTCTTTGCGCCTAGTTTTGGTGTAGCAGCTATATTTCGATTTATCCTCTTTTTTCAAGGATTTCATAACTGGGCATTAAACCCATTTCATATGATTGGAGTTGCCGGTGTATTGGGCGATGCTTTGCTATGCGCTATTCATGGTGCTACCGTAGAATATACTTTATTTGAAGATGGTGATGGAGCAAATACATTCGGTGCTTTTAACCCAACTCAAGCTGAAGAAACTTATTCAATGGTCACTGCTAATCTCTTTTGGTCCCAAATCTTTGGGGTTGATTTTTCCAATAAACGTTGGTTACATTTCTTTATGTTATTTGTACCAGTAACTGGTTTATGGATGAGTGCTCTTGGAGAAGTCGGTCTGGCCTTGAACCTACGTGCCTATGACTTTGTTTCTCAAGAAATTCGCGCGGTGGAAGATCCTGAATTTGAGACTTTCTACACCAAAAATATTCTCTTAAACAAAGGTATTCGTGCTTAGATGGCGGCTCAAGATCAGCCTCATGAAAACCTTATATTCCCTGAGGAGGTTCTACCCCGTGGAAACGCTCTTTATAGATACTTTTCCGTACTTTGTATCTGGAGTACTTCATTTAATTTCCCCTGCAGTATTGGGCTTTGGCGGTATTTATCATGCACTTTTAGGACCTGAGACGCTTGAAGAATCTTTTCCATTCTTCGGTTATGTATGAAAAGATAGAAATAAAATGACCACAATTTTAGGTATTCACTTAATCTTGTTAGGTCTAGGTTCTTTTCTTCTGGTATTCAAGGCTCTTTCGTTTGGGGGCGTATATGATACTTGGGCTCCGGGAGGAGGAGATGTAAGAAAAATCACCAACTTGACGCTTAGCCCAAGTATCATAGTTGGTTATTTACTAAAATCGCTCTTTGGGGGGGGGAAGGATGGATTGTTAGTGTAGACGATTTGGAAGATAAAATCGGAGGCCATGTATGGTTAGGTTCCATTTGTATACTTGGTGGAATTTAGCATATCTTAACCAAACCCTTCGCATGGGCTCGACGTGCACTTGTATGGTCTGGAGAGGCTTACTTATCTTATAGTTTAGCGGCTATATCTGTCTTTGGTTTCATTGCTTGTTGTTTTGTCTGGTTCAATAATACGGCTTATCCTAGTGAGTTTTATGGACCCACTGGACCAGAAGCTTCCCAAGCTCAAGCATTTACTTTTCTAGTTAGAGACCAACGTCTTGGAGCTAACGTGGGATCCGCTCAAGGGCCTACCGGTTTAGGTAATATTTAATGCGTTCCTCGACCGGAGAAGTCATTTTTGGAGGAGAAACTATGCGTTTTTGGGATTTGCGTGCTCCTTGGTTAGAACCTCTAAGGGGTCCAAATGGGTTGGACTTGAGTCGGCTGAAAAAAGACATACAACCTTGGCAAGAACGTCGTTCCACAGAATATATGACTCATGCTCCTCTAGGTTCTTTAAATTCCGTGGGTGGAGTAGCTACCAAGATCAACGCAGTCAATTATGTGTCTCCTAGAAGTTGGTTAGCTACTTCTCATTTTGTTCTAGGATTCTTCTTCTTCGTAGGGCATTTGTGGCACGCAGGAAGGGCTCGTGCAGCTGCAGCAGGACTTGAAAAAGGAATTGATCATGATTTTGAACCTGTTCTTTCCATGACCCCTCTTAATTGAGACAGGAGATCAAAAACTTGAAATAGGAGTCACTTCGGTTCCCTCATATATATATAGGGATCGTGTCATAAACAAAAGATTTTATTTATATTTAATCCATTTTTCTGGCTTGACTAGGCGGGATAGCCTAGCCACTTCCCCTTATTTATGAGAATGAAACCATCCGGTCAAAATCAATCAAATAAATAAAAATATAAAATAAAAAAATATATTCAACAAGTAAAAAAGGAGAGAGAGGGATTCGAACCCTCGATAGTAAACTATACCAGTTTTCAAGACCGGGGCTTTCAACCACTCAGCCATCTCTCCGAAATACAATTTTATTTTATTCCTCCGAATAGAACATGGCTATATGAGTGGATACCACCACTATCAAAGATCTCGGGTGTGATGGTCAATCTATCTATCCCGATATAAGGATAGATATATGATTTAGCATGCCCTTTTGTAAAAAAAAAAAAAAAATTCCACTCTCCCCCAACTCCAGAATAAAGTGGTAAAGGGGTAGTAATATAATAAATCATATAGAATCAATTAGAATCAATGGATTCGTGGTAAAATCCCTTTATGATGTATTTTAGTACAATTTTTGGCTGATATAGGGATCAAATGGTATAGTTCGTTTGTTGGTAGCTTGGAGGATTAAAAGCATGACTCTTGCATTCCAATTGGTTGTTTTTGAATTAATTGCTACTTCATCAATCTTATTGATTAGCGTACCCGTTGTATTTGGTTCTCCTGATGGTTGGTCAAGTAACAAAAATATTGTATTTTCAGGTACATCATTATGGATTGAATTAGTCTTTTTGGTGGGTATCCTTAATTCTCTCATCTCTTGAACCTATTGTCCTAGATGCAAAACCGAAATGCCTCTGAATTATTCTTGGTTGTGAGACACATTCACATTCAATACAAGTCCCCAATATAAGTCCCCAAAATCAAAATAAATATAGGAAAAAAAATAAAAAATTAGATTATTAGATTAGAAGGGGGGCCCCACTTCTTGTTCTTGAAAAAAAATGAATATTTCATTCAAATTAATAAAAAATTTGGGCTGAATCTGAAGAGAGTCTCCGGCCCAGCACTGCACAAATATGCTCCAGACATATATATCATATATGTGTGGACATATTGTGTATTATAGACATATTGTGTATCAAGAACGAAACAAAAGCGGATATAGTCGAATGGTAAAATTTCTCTTTGCCAAGGAGAAGACGCCCAAAATGAAGTCATTTATTTCATATACATATCTAAAATTAGAAATGAAAATGATAAAAGAGTTGGTATAGTTAGTCGTCATAGTGTATTGATTCTATCCTTCCCCTATTTGCTTCTACCCCAAAAGAAAAAGTGTTAAAGTTACCAGAGTAAAAAGTATTGCAGAGACATGATTTGAACCCGTGACCTCAAGGTTATCGGCCTTGCGAGCTACCAAACTACTCTACCCCGCGCCGAAGAGAAAAACTGAAAACAAATATACAAGCAAGGATTGAATGCGCCCCTCTACCATATCTGTACAAATAGAATAGCCTATTTATACAAAATGGTAAAGAGGCCGTCTATGATCATCGATCATAGAAATGAAATAAAGATAGATTTTAATCCTTACCAACTCGATCTTGTCGCCCCTGACAACAAACATGCATGAACCATCTCACGAAGTATGTGTCCGGATAGTCCAAAGTCTCGGTAGTTAGCTCTTGGCCTTCCAGTTGAAAAACAACGTCGATGAAGCCGTGTAGGTGCACTATTCCGTGGTGGGGATTGTAACTTTCCATAAATTTCCCATTTTCACTCAACGATCGAACTTTTCTTATTTCTTTTTTTGAGGATCGACGAATCAAATGATATTTCTGTTCCAATTTTTGCCTCTTCTTTTCCCTCTGAATCAAACTTTTTTTTCCATACTCGTTAAGTTCCTATTAGTATCCATGATACAAGTCGGATCCTAGATGTAGAAATATAAGATAAAAAGGTGGATCTCTTCTTCATCGAAAGAAATGAGATTGTCGCGGATACAAAACATTCAATTAAAAAAATTAACCAAATTTCCCTGATGTAGAGGCAATCAAGAAAGCTGCATAAGTAAATATATAACCTACAGAAAAGTGGGCTAATCCCACCAATCTTGCTTGTACAATGGAAAGTGCCACCGGTTTATCTCTCCAACGAATCAAATTGGCCAAAGGTGTGCGTTCATGAGCCCATGCTAAAGTTTCAATCAATTCCTGCCAATATCCACGCCAGGAAATTAAAAACATAAATCCAATAGACCAAAAAAGATATCCAAATAAAAACATCCATGCCCAGACTGATAAACTATTCATACCAAAAGGATTATATCCATTAATAAGTTGTGAAGAGTTTAACCATAAATAATCTCTTAACCAGCCCATCAAATAAGTGGAAGAGTCATTAAACTGTGAAACATTACCCTGCCATAATGTAATGTGCTTCCAATGTCAATAAAAAGTAACCCATCCAATGGTATATAACATCCAAAAAAACTGCCAAATAAAATGCGTCCCAAGCCGAAATATCACAAGTACCGCCTCGTCCTGCGCCATCGCACAGAAAACTATAACCAAAATCCTTTTTATCTGGCATTAACTGGGAACCACGTGCATCTAACGCACCTTTTACTAAGATCAACGTAGTTGTATGTAAACCCAGAGCAATAGCATGATTAACCAAAAAGTCTCCAGGACCTATTGTTAAGAATAGTGAATTACTATTCTCATTAACAGCATTTAACCAACTTCGCAACCATATGCTTCGACCCGAATTGAATGTCGGGCCGTTCGTTGAAGATAAAAGTATATCGAACCCATATGAAGTTTTACCATGAGCAGATTGTATCCATTGAGTAAATATAGGTTCGATTAAAATTTTCTTTTCCGGAGTACCAAAGGCAAGCATGACATCATTATGAACATAAAGTCCCAAGGTATGGAAACCCAAAAAGAGGTTGGCCCAACTTAAATGAGATATGATAGCTTCTTTATGTTCTAACATTCTTGCCAATACATTATCCTCATTCTGTTCTGGATTGTAATCCCTAATAAAAATTATAGCTCCATGAGCAAAATCTCCTGTCATGATGAATCCTGCGATGTATTGGTGATGAGTATATAACGCAGCTTGGGTAGTAAAGTCTTGTGCTGTAAATGCATAAGCGGGTAAAGAGTACATATGTTGAGCTACCAAAGAAGTAATAACCCCTAAAGAAGCTAGAGCAAGGCCTAATTGAAAATGAATCGAATTATTAATTGTGTCATAAAGGCCCTTATGCCCATGTCCCAATCGCCCTCCCGGAGGGATATGTGCATCTAAAATATCATTCATACTGTGCCCAATCCCAAAATTCGTTCTATACATATGCCCAACAATGAGAAAAATAATTGCAATAGCTAAATGATGATGAGCCATATCAATCAGCCGTAAACTTTGGGTTTGTGGATGGAATCCCCTGAGAAGGGTAAAAATGGCAGTTCCTGCTCCTTGGGAGGTACCAAATAAATGACTACTTGAATCGGGATTTTGAGCATAAAGATTCCACTGACCTGTAGAAAGTGGGCCTAACCCTTGGGGATGTGGTAATACATTTAAGAAATTATTCCATCGAACGTTTTCCCTTCTGGATGCAGGAATAGTGACATGGACTAAAAGACCTGTCCAAGCCAAGGAACTTACGCCGAAGAGTCCTGATAAATGATGATTGAGACGAGATTCTGCATTTTTGAACCACGAAACGCTCAGTTTCCATTTCGGTTGTAGGTGTAACCAACCCGCCATTAAAGATATGGTAGAAATAAATAATAGAAAAAGAGCTCCAATATAAAGATCTTCATTAGTTCGTAAACCGATTGTATACCACCACTGATAAACATCAGAATAGGAGATATTCACTGGCCCAGGAGCACCTACTCGAGTAAAAGCTTCTACAGCTGGTTGACAAAAATGAGGATCCCAAATTGCATGAGCGATAGGTCTTACTTGTAAAGGGTCCTGTACCCATGACTCAAAATTTCCTTGCCAAGCAACATGAAAGAGATTTCCGGAAGTCCACAGAAAAATGATTGCTAATTGCCCGAAGTGAGAAGCAAAAATATTCTGATAAAGACGTTCCTCAGTAATATCATCATGACTCGCGAAGTCATGCGCGGTAGCAATACCAAACCAAATACGACGAGTAATGGGGTCCTGAGCTAAGCGTTGGCTAAACCTTGGAAATCTTAATGCCATAATGCCTTTCAAATCCTTCTAGCCATTATCCTACTGCAATAATTCTTGTTAAGAAGAACGCCCATGTCGTGGCAATTCCACTCAGAAGGTAATGGGTTACTCCTACAGCACGTCCTTGTACAATGCTTAAGGCTCTCGGCTGGGTAGCAAGAGCAACTTTTAATCTATTATGAGCCCAAATGATGGATTCAATAAGTTCTTACCAATAACCACGTCCACTGAATAAAAACATTAAACTAAAAGCCCATACAAAATGAGCACCTAAGAAAAAAAGGCCATATGCGGATAATGAAGAACCATAAGACTGAATTACCTGGGATGCATTTTCCCAGAAGAAATCGCGGAGCCACCCATTAATAGTAAAAGAACTCTGCGCAAAGTTTCCTCCCGTGATATGAGTTACTACTCCTTGATCGCTTATACTGCCCCAAACATCTGACTGCACTTTCCAACTGAAATGAAATATGACCAATGAAATTGAATTATACATCCAGAATAGTCCTAAGAAGACATGGTCCTAAGCTGATACTTGACATGTCCCCCCCCCCTTCCAGGCCCATCACAAGGAAAACGAAACCCAATATTTGCTTTATCCGGTATCAAATGGGAGCTACGAGCAAATAGAACACCTTTCAGAAGTATCAATACCGTCACATGAATCGTAAATGCATGAATGTGATGTACCAAAAAATCCGCGGTTCCTAATGGAATAGGTAACAAAGCTACCTTGCCGCCCACTGCTACTAAATCACCGCCCCCTAGTTAAACTGGTGCTTGCTATTGCACCAGGAGTCATTGCACCAGGTGCTAAAGCGTGGGTGTTTTGTATCCATTGAGCAAAAACAGGTTGTAATTGGATAGCGGTATCTGAAAACATATCTTGAGGGCGCCCTAAAGCGCTCATGGTATCATTATGAATATACAAATCAAAACTGTGAAAGCCTAAAAATATACACGCCCAGTTGAGATGTGATATGATTGCATCGCGATGCCTAAGAACACGATCTAATAGATCGTTGTATCGAGTAGTTGGATCATAGTCTCTTACCATAAACATGGCTGCATGCGCAGCAGCACCAACTATGAGAAATCCACCAATCCACATATGATGTGTGAACAATGACAGTTGTGTACCATAGTCAGTAGCTAGATATGGATAAGGGGGCATGGCCTACATATGGTGAGCTACAACAATGGTAAAAGAGCCTAACATAGCTAGGTTAAGAGAATAATTATTTGAAAAACGAAGACATAACTACAACTGAATTTTTGCAAAAGATTGAAGCAAGAGAATACGATCTCAAATGTCAAAAGTCTTCCTAAGAGAGTCAAGGTCCTGCTTTTTACGGTTGTAGCATGCCTCTAAGTTCAACCATTTCACCAATCACTGCATTTCTTACACAAAATGCAAGTGAGAACGCAACAACCATATATAATGATCCAAGAGCATGTTTTTACACTGCTGGTAATTCTGGATCACCTGGTGTTTCTGTTGGATCTAGAAATTCATCTACTACAAATCAATTTTCTCCACCATCGAATGTAAACATGAAGGAAGCTGTACAAAACTTTGCTTTTCTGACAGCCTTCATGTCTTCATATGAGAATTTGGTAACTAGTAAGATAGCCACAAGTGATCTGACTAATGAAGATTATGATAAGATTAAGAGATCATGGACTTGAAGTGGAACATGGCTATGATTGTCCATAAGGTTAAGAGATTTATGCAAAGGACTGGAAAAGATATTCCTGCTTTGAACAAGAAATTGGGGTTTGATAAGTTAAAGGTGAAATGTTACAATTGCCAAGAGTTCGGTCATTTTGCAAAAGAATGCGACAAGCCGAAAAAGGAGTATATTGGTCCTCGTGGTCAAAACCAAAGTACTTCTACACCACGAGGTAATGATGCTGAAAGGAAACCATCTACTTCTGGGTCACAAGCAATGTTAGCCGATGGAACTGATTGGTCACAAAGACTGCTGTGTAATGAGAATCAAGCTAATTTGGTGATGTTCAAGACAAACGATGTGTTTCAAGATACAAGCAGAAGTGATAATATTCCAACCACGTTTGCTTGCATTGCTAAGATCAATGAGGTTAGTCATTCTATCTCTGCTACTTCATCTGTTAAAGTAACTTATGTTGAGTGTGAAACTAGCAAATCTAAGTTAGGGTCTTTGAAAAATCACAATGATTAGTTAGTAAGAGAAATTTCTTCATTAAAGGATACTTATCGACAATCTCTTGAATCTCAAATGAGATCTCGAGAGAAGATTGAAGCTATGTCAACAAGTAACCACGATCTCGAGGTTGAGTTATCTGTTAAGATGACAATCAATGATCAAACGTTTCAAGAAATCTTGAAACATCGTTCAAAGATAACCGAGCATGAGAATGAGGTTCTTGAGCTAAAGAACAAGTTGGGTAAATTTCGAAACTCTTCCTTTTTGCTTAACGAAATAATCGAAGTGTCTAGTAAGCAAAAAGATTCAAAGAAATGTATAGGTTTTGTTGAAATTACACCACCTTTTCACAATGATTATAAAGTAAATCATTTATCTAAAAGAGAAGAAGATGTGATTGTGAAAGAACCTGTGATTTCAGAAAATGCTAAACCAGTTAAAACTGAAACTGTTAAAACCCAACATGCACCTTAAAAACCTCATGTTGAAAGCAACAAAGTATTTGTTGAGAATGTTGACAACGTGATTATTGAGGAGGTATTTGAACCCAAGGTGATACATAAAAACAAGAACATTCCAAGTTCTAATCACATTATTTGTGAACCTCATGAATTTGAGGAAGCTGTGTATGGTTCAAACAAGCCTCATGTGAAGAAGGAAGAACAAGGGAAAAGCCAAACCTGTGAAGGCAAGGAAATCAGAAAAACCACAAATTTCTGATGAGGATTTGATGCGTTTCATCAATCCTACTTGTTCTAAGCCATCATCTGCTTGTGTTTTAAAGCTAAAGGGAATGAACACGATGCTCGCTGAAAAAGACATTCCGATTTGTATCATTAAACCTGAACTGATCGAAAGCGTCTTTTACAATGAAACTGACAAGTTGAAAGATTTGGAACGTCAATATGTTTGTGCCAAAACATCAAACTCATCAGACCCATTGATTAAAACAAAACAATTGTTAAAACATTCTAAAAAGGTTAGTTTGTAAAATCAACTGGAGCAGATACTTTGAAAAAATTTTCTAATTGTTCTAACCTTGACTTTTATATGAAAAAGAAGTCTGTGTCTTCTGATGATTTGGCCAAACGTTTCACTGAACATGTAAGTTATCATCCTTCTGTTGCATCTGCTTTTGCCAAACCTTATCATGACCGTATAGACATGCGAAGATGCTTTTTTTGTGGACAACAAGGTCATGTGGTGAGAAACTGTGGTAAACATAAATATCATGTTTACAAACATGAATCCATGTAAGGTGATTCATGTGAATGTAACACATGGTAATGTGAAACCAAAATTTATTCCAACTGAGCCCATATGTAAGAACATAAATTCAAATGTCGTTCATGCTGCTTATCTGAGACGAAAGTCTAAGAAGCTAGTAACTTATTCTCAAGTTGCTGAACAATAGTTGAAATCTGTTCAAGTTACTGATCCAAGAGAAACTCAAAAGCTACCCAAGACTGAGGCCTGGACTGCCTTTTTGAACTAATCACTTTTACTTTGTGTATAGGGTACATCCAAGACTGTGTCTGGTGAAAACTGATAATGGATAGTGGATGTTCTCGTCATATCACTGGAAACCTCGACCTCTTATCCAATGTGAGAAATATTCAAGGGGGTTATGTAGCATTTGCTGGGAATTCCGGGGGAATGATAACACAAGAGGGTGAAGTTTCTAATGGTCACATTACTTTTGAAAAGGTCAATTACTGTGACAAGGTGGACCATAATTTATCGATTGTGTCGCAAATCTGCGATAAGAAGTACACCACGGATTTACTAATAAAGAGTTTCTTATCTTGAAACCAGGATACGTGATTCCCGAGGACATGGTTGTCATGCGATCACCTCGATCAAATGATATTTATGTCTTAAATATGTGTTCTAAAGTATCAACGTCTATCAAAACATGTTTTGTCTCAAAAGCTACCGAGAAGGACTCTATTCTATGGCATCGTAGAATGGGTCATATTCATGTTCGAAAGATGAATTATTTAATGGCGATTGACTTAGTTGAAGGTGTTTCGTTGAAGAACTTTAAGTTACCTGATCACTGCATCGCATGCAAGAAGGTCAAGCAGAAGAAAAAGTCTCACCCTTCTAAGTTATTGAATTCCATTGATACTCCTCTTGAACGAGTTCATATAGATCTATTTGGTCCTGTGAATCGTGCTAGTATCTCTGGAGACTGGTATTATCTTGTTGTCACCGATGATTATTCAAGATACTCATGGGTGTTATTTATGAGTTCAAAAGATTAAACACCTGTTTTGGTACAAAACCTTATCACTAAGATTGGATCACTATACAAACAAAAGGTGAGGAGAATTCGAAGTGACAATGGTACTGAATTCAAGAACACTGTATTGGATTTCTTTTTCATTCAAAAAGGAATTCACCGAGAATACAGTGCACCCTATGTACCACAACAAAATGGTGTTGCGAATTAGCGAATGTCGTCCCGACCAAGCTGTAGGTTATGCCACCCAAGCTTTTGGTGATGAAGGCATGTGCTGGTGGGAATCTGTTGAACAGAGGAAGACTCGAGAGGAGATCAAAGCTTTGAGGTGGGATGATCTGAAGGAATTAGTGATAAAGAATTTTTGTGCGGTTGCAGAGGTTGAAAGGGTTGATATGAAATTCTTGAGTCTGAAGGCGGGTAAGATGACACTCCGCGAATACACCACTGAATTCAAATGTATGTCAAGGTTGGTGCTGGACTTGGTGAACACTGAGGAAAGCGGATCAAGTGATTCCTAAGGGGACTGCCGTAGAATGTTCGCGTCTTGGTTAAGGCTGGTAGACCGGGTACTTTTGATTCTGCTGTAGGGCTGGCATAAATGGTTTACGATGATTTGTCGGCAGATGATGTGACGGAAGAGAAGAAGGATAAGAAGTGGGTCACTCCTGCTAAACGACCTGGTACTCAGTCATCGAACCCCAAGAACAAAGTGATTCCTTAGGGGACTGCCGTAGAATATTCGCGTCTTGGTTAAGGCTGGTAGACCGGGTACTTTTGATTATGTTGTAGGGCTGGCAGAAATGGTTTACGATGATTTGTCGGCAGATGATGTGGTGACGGAAGAGAAGAAGGATAAGAAGTGGGTCTCTCCTGCTAAACGACCTGGTACTCAGTTGTCGAACCCCAAGAACAAACAGCCAAGAGTTTGGGAGAAGAGGTCGTGTAAGACATGCGGAAAGATTCATGGTGGTGAATGCAAGTGGAATAGGAGTTCTTATGTTTGTCACAAGTGTGGAAAGGCTCATGGTAGAGAATGCAGGCTTGGGTCTAATGCGTGTTATAGGTGTGGGAAGGTAGGGCATTATGCCAATGAGTGTAGTACAAAGCCAGTGTGTTACAAATGTGGCAAGACAGGCCATATGGCAAAAGAGTGCACTGATGGTGAGGCTGGAGAAAGTGGAAAGAACGACGCAGAGCAAGCAAGGCCAAGAACAAGAGCCTACATGCTGACCCAGGAACAAGCTAGACAGATTCCTGACGTTCTGACTAGTACGTTTTTCGTAAACGGTATTTCTGCTTCTGTATTATTTGATACGGGTGCGAATAGAAGTTTTGTAGCTATGACATTTAGTAAACTAGCTAAAATGAGATGTTTCCAAGTGTCTGAAACCCCTATAGTAGAAACCTCTAGTAACACTTCGGTTAAATACTGAAGATGGTTAAGGACTGAAGATAGAGTTAGAGGGACACGAGTTCCCTGTTACTTTGTATGCTATGACCTTAGGAGGGTTCGATTTAGTTTTGGGGATGGATTTGTTGTCTGAGTATGAAGCTCAGATAGTGTTTAAGAGTAGGATAATAAAGCTAAAGACCTTGGATGGTAGTGCGGTGACGGTTTACGGTGATAACGAAAGTTCAGGGCTTAACGTCATTTCGATGATAAAAGTCGAAGGGTTATTAAGAAGAGGGTGTGGGGCCTACCTGGCGTGTGTTGTTAACGCTACGGCCTAGACGGAAGAAATGAAAGATGTTCCTATCGGGTGCGACTACCCAGAAGTATTCCCTGAGGATCTTCCGGGATTGCCACCGGAGCGGGAGATAGAATTCCAGAAATATTTAATACCAGGAACCCAGCCCATCGCGAAAGCGCATTACCGTTTAGCACCGTCCGAGATGAAAAAATTAATTTCCCAACTACAAGAACTCCTCGACAAGGGTTTTATAAGGCCGGACGACTTAGAGATCATGGACTTGAAGTGGAACATGGCTATGATTGTCCGTAAGGTTAAGAAATTTTTTCAAAGGACTGGAAAAGATCATCCAGCTTTGAACAAGAAATTAGGGTTTGATAAGTTAAAGGTGAAATGTTACAACTGCCAAGAGTTCGGTTATTTTTCAAAATAATGCGACAAGCCGAAAAAGGAGTATACTGGTCCTCGTGGTCAAAACCAAAGTACTTCTACACCACGAGGTAATGATGCTGAAAGGAAACCATCTACTTCTGGGTCACAAGCAATGTTAGCCGATGGAACTGATTGGTCACAAAGACTGTTGTGTAATGAGAATCAAGCTAATTTGGTGATGTTCAAGACAAATGATGTGTTTCAAGATGCAAGCGGAAGTGAGCTATCGTCTGATAATGACACTAAATCCGATTCTGATGATTCATGTGTTAATATTCCAACCACGTTTGCTTGCATGGCTAAGATCAATGAGGTTAGTCATTCTATCTCTGCTACTTCATCTGTTAAAGTAACTTATATTGAGTGTGAAACTAGCAAATCTAAGTTAGAGTCTTTGAAAAATCACAATGATAATTTAGTAAGAGAAATTGCTTCATTAAAGGATACTTATCGACAATCTCTAGAATCTCAAATGAGATCTCGAGAGAAGTTGAAGCTATGTCAACAAGTGACCAAGATCTCAAGGCTGAGTTATCTGTTAAGATGATAATCAATGATCAAACGTTTCAAGAAATCTTGAAACATCGTTCAAAGATAACCGAGCTTGAGAATGAGGTTCTTGAGCTAAAGAACAAGTTGGGTAAATTTTGAAACTCTTCCTTTTTGCTAAACGAAATAATCGAAGTGTCTAGTAAGCAAAAAGATTCAAAGAAAGGTATAGGTTTTGATGAAATTCCACCACCTTTTCACAATGATTATAAAGTAAATCCTTTTGCTAAAAGAGAAGAAGATGTGATTGTGAAAGAACCTGTGATTTTAGAAAATGATAAACCAGTTAAAACTGAAACTGTTAAAACCCAACCTTCACCTCAAAAACCTCATGTTGAAAGCAACAAAGTTTTTGTTGAGAATGTTGACAACGTGATTATTGAGGTGATATTTGAACCCAAGGTGATACACAAAAACAAGAACATTCCAAGTTCTGATCACATTCTTTGTGAACCTCATGAATTTGAGGAAGCTGTGTATGGTTCAAACACGCCTCATATGAAGAAGGAAAAACAAGGGAAAAGCCAAACCTGTGAAGGCAAGGAAATCAGAAAAATCAAAAATTTCTTATGAGGATTTGATGCGTTTCATTAATCCTACTAGTTCTAAGCCATCATCTGCTTGTGTTTTTAATCTAAAGGGAATGAACACGATGTTCACTGAAAAAGACATTTCGTTTAGTATCATTAGACCGGAACCGATCGAAAGCGTCTTTTACAATGAAACTAACAAGTTGAAAGATTTGGAAGGTCAATATGTATGTGCCAAAACATTAATCTCATCAGACCCATTGATTAAAACAAAACAATTGTTAAAACTTGCTAAAAAGGTTCAGTTTGTAAAATCAACTGGATCAGATACTTTGAAAAGTTTTTCCAATTGTTCTAACCTTGACTTTTATATGAAAAACAAGTCTGTGTCTTCTGATGATTTGGCCAAACGTTTCACTGAACATTTAAGTTATCAACCTTCTGTTGCATCTGTTTTTGACAAACCTTATCTTGACCTTATAAACATGCGAAGATGCTTTTTGTGTGGACAACAAGGTCATGTGGTGAGAAACTGTGGTAAACAGAAATATCAGAATCTTCATCCTTTTATCAAGGACCATTCAAAACCGGTTCCTCTGATAAAGGAGATTCTGAAATGACCCATGATGTGTGAGGATGAAACACAAATCATGTTTACAAACGTGAATCCATGTAAGGTGATTCATGTGAATGTAACACGTGGTGATGTGAAACCAAAATTTATTCCAACTGAGCCATATGTAAGAACACAAATTCAAATGTCGTTCATGCTGCTTATCTGAGACGAAAGTCTAAGAAGCTAGTAACTTATTCTCAAGTTGCTGAACAATAGTTGAAATCTGTTCAAGTTACTGATCCAAGAGAAACTCAAAAGCTACCCAAGACTTAGGCCTGGACTGCCTTTTTGAACTAATCACTTTTACTTTGTGTATAGGGTACATCCAAGACTGTGTCTGGTGAAAACTGATAATGGATAGTGGATGTTCTCGTCATATCACTGGAAACCTCGACCTCTTATCCAATGTGAGAAATATTCATGGGGGTTATGTAGCATTTGCTGGGAATTCCGGGGGAATGATAACACAAGAGGGTGAAGTTTCTAATGGTCACATTACTTTTGAAAAGGTCAATTACTGTGACAAGGTGGACCATAATTTATCGAGTGTGTCGCAAATCTGCGATAAAAAGTACACCACGGATTTACTAATAAAGAGTTTCTTATCTTGAAACCAGGATACGTGATTCCCGAGGACATGGTTGTCATGCGATCACCTCGATCAAATGATATTTATGTCTTAAACATGTGTTCAAAAGTATCAACGTCTATCGAAACATGTTTTGTCTCAAAAGCTACCAAGAAGGACTCTATTCTATGGCATCGTAGAATGGGTCATATTCATGTTCGAAAGATGAATTATTTAATGGCGAATGACTTAGTTGAAGGTGTTTCGTTGAAGAACTTTAAGTTACCTGATCACTGCATCGCATGCAAGAAGGTCAGGCAGAAGAAAAAGTCTCACCCTTCTAAGTTATTGAATTCCATTGATACTCCTCTTGAACGAGTTCATATGGATCTATTTGGTCCTGTGAATCGTGCTAGTATCTCTGGAGACTGGTATTGTCTTGTTTCAATGATGATTATTCAAGATACTCATGGGTGTTATTTATGAGTTCAAAAGATCGAATCACTATACAAACCAAAGGTGAGGATAATTCTAAGTGATAATGGTACTGAATTCAAGAACACTGTATTGGATTTATTTTGCATTCAAAAAGGAATTCACCGAGAATACAGTGCACCATATGTACCACAACAAAATGGTGTTGCGAATTAGCGAATGTCGTCCCGACCAAGCTGTGGGTTACGCCACCCAATCTTTTGGTGATGAAGGCATGTGCTGGTGGGAATCTGTTGAACAGAGGAAGACTCGAGAGGATATTAAAGCTTTGAGGTGGGATGATCTAAAGGAATTAGTGATGAAGAAGTTTTGTGCGGTTGCAGAGGTTGAAAGGGTTGAAATGAAATTCTTGAGTCTGAAGGCGGGTAAGATGACACACCGTGAATACACCACTGAATTCAATCGTATGTCAAGGTTGGTGTCGGACTTGGTGAATATTGAGGCCAAGCGGCTCAAGTGATACCTTAGGGGACTGCCGTAGAATGTTCGTGTCATTGTTAAGGCTGGTAGACCGGGTACTTTTGATTCTGCTGTAGGGCTGGTAGAAATTGTTTACGATGATTTGTCGGCAGATGATGTTGTGACGGAAGAGAAGAAGGATAAGAAGTGGGTCTCTCCTGCTAAACGACCTGGTACTCATTTTTCGAACCCCAAGAACAAATAGCCAAGAGTTTGGGATAAGAGGTCGTGTAAGACATGCGGAAAGATTAATGGTGGTGAATGCAAGTGGAATAGGAGTTCTGATGTTTGTCACAAGTGTGGAAAGGCTCATGGTGGAGAATGCAGGCTTGGGTCTAATGCGGGTTATAAGTGTGGGAAGGTAGGGCATTATGCCAATGATTGCAGTACAAAGCCAGCGTGTTACAAATGTGGCAAGACAGGCCATATGGCAAAAGAGTGCACTGATGGTGAGGCTGGAGTAAGTGGAAAGAAGGACGCGGAGCAAGCAAGGCCAAGGACAAGAGCCTACATGTTGACCCAGGAACAAGCTAGACAGATTCCAGATGTTGTGACCAGTACGTTTTTCGTAAACGGTATATCTGCTTCTGTATTATTTGATACGGGTGCGAATAGAAGTTTTGTAGCTATGACATTTATTAAACTAGCTAAAATGAGAAGTTGCCAAGTTTCTGAAACCCCTATAGTAGAAACCTCTAGTAACACTTCGGTTAAAATACTGAAGATGGTTAAGGACTGAAAGATAGAGTTAGAGGGACACGAGTTCCCTGTTACTTTGTATGCTATGACCTTAGGAGGGTTCGATGTAGTTTTGGGGATGGATTTGTTGTCTGAGTATGAAGCTCAGATAGTGTTTAAGAGTAGGATAATAAAGCTAAAGACCTTGGATGGTAGTGCGGTGACTGTTTACGATGATAACGAAAGTTCAGGGCTTAACGTCATTTCGATGATAAAAGTCGAAGGGTTATTAAGACGAGGGTGTGGGGCCTATCTGGCGTGTGTTGTCAACGCTACGGCCTAGACGAATGAAATGAAAGATGTTCCTATCGTGTGCGACTACCCAGAAGTATTCCCTGAGTATCTTCCGAGGTTGCCACCGGAGCGGGAGATAGAATTCCAGAAATATTTAATACCAAGAACCCAGCCCATCGCGAAAGCGCCTTACCGTCTAGCACCGTCCGAGATGAAAGAATTAATGTTCCAACTACAGGAACTCCTCGATAAGGGTTTTATAAGACCGAGTGTTTTCCATGGGGCGCACCGGTGTTGTTTGTGAAGAAGAAGGATGGGAGTATGAGAATGTGCATAGACTATCGCGAGTTGAATAATCTTACGGTAAAGAATATATATCATTTGCCAAGGATTGATTATCTGTTTTACCAACTGCAAGGTTCAAGTTAGTTCACACAGATAGATCTCAGATCAGGCTATCATCAGCTGAAGATGAAAGAGGCAGACATCCCTAAAACAACTTTTCAGACACGATTAGGTTACTACGAGTTCCTCGTGATTTCATTCAGTCTAACGATGCTCCTGCAACATTTATGGATATGATGAATAGGGTGTGTCGGCCGATGTTGGATAAGTTAGTTATCGTCATCATCGATGATATATTGATTTATTCAAAAAGCGAGTCTGATCATGTCGAGCATCTGAGAGAAATATTGAAGACTCTGAAGAAAGAAAAGTTGTACGCTAAGTGTTCGAAATGCGCGTTATGGTTGCGAGAAGTGCAATTTCTAGGTCACGTGATTAATCCGAAGGGGATTACCGTGGACCCATCTAAGATTGAGACGATAACAAATAGGAAGACTCCACAGAATTCGACTGATAAACGAAGCTTCTTAGGGTTAGCTGGCTACTATTGGAGATTCATCGAAGGTTTCTCCAAGATAGCCGCACCGTTGACCGGTATGACCCGAAAGACGGTAGTATTCAGTTAGGGTAAGTTTCAAGAAGAAGCTTTTTAGGAATTAAATAGAAGGCTCATGCAAGCTCCAATCCTTGCTTTACCCGATGGTAACGAGGACTTGGTTGTTTATACTGATGCTTCACATCGTGGGTTAGATTGCGTGTTGATGCAACGAGGAAAAGTGATATCTTACGCGTCTAGACAGTTGAAAGTCCACGAGAGTACTTATCCGACGCATGATTTAGAGCCAGCAGTAGTAGTACATGCTCATAAGATATGGAGACATTATCTGTACGGTACTAAGTGTATTATCTATGCAGATCATAAAAGTTTAAAGTACTTCTTGGAATTGAAAGAGTTGAACATGAGGCAGAGAAGATGGTTAGAACTGATAAAGGATTACAACTGCGACATTAAACATTATCCTGGTAAAGCTAACGTTGTCGCCAACATGCTAAGTCGCAAGAAAGAGGAAGTCATTGCAACAGTGAAGTCATACCAACTGATTATGAATTCAAGTCTTTTTAAGATATCATCAAAGTGCAGTCAGAGGTGTTAGTGGATGAAGGGCTAGTGAAGAAAGAAAGGATTTTCGGTTAGCAAGACGAGTTGATGGAGAACACACACGGTGTTAAGACTAGGTTTGGCCGTATGTGGATTCTACGCCATGGAGATCTCAGAGGTCTAATATTAGACGAAGCTCATAAGTCAAGGTATTTAATTCATCCATGAACTACTAAGATGATTCAGGATTTGAAAAGAGACTACTGGTGGCCAAGAATGTAGAATGATGTGGTAGATTATGTCAGCAAGTGCTTAACTTGACTACAAGTCAAGGCAGAGCATCAGAAGCCTTATGGGAAGATGCAACATTTGGAGGTACCAGAATGGAAATGGGAACACATCACCATGGATTTCATAACTAAGCTACAGCATACAGCTAAGCATCATGATACCATTTGGGTGGTTATGGACCGTTTGACCAATAGTGCTCACTTTCTGCCTACACGAGAGGCTATCTCGTCAGAAACATTAGCAAGCTTGTTCATTAAAGAGGTTGTATCTAAACATGGAGTACCGTTATCGATCGTGTCTGATAGAAATACTCGGTTTACTTTGAGGTTCTGGAAGAAGTTCCATGAAGCTATGGGAACAAGATTGAACATCAGTACGGCGTATCATCCTCAAACAGATGGAGAGTCTGAAAGGACAATCAAACCCTTGAGGATATGCTACGTGCTTGCGTTCTAGACTTTGGAGGAAGTTAGGATGATCATCTGCATCTGGAAGAGTTCTCCTATAACAACAGCTACCATTAAAGTATTTGTATACCACCGTTCGAGATGTTGTATGGAAGGCGTTGTAGAACTCCTGTATGTTGGGGAGAGATTGGTCAGAGGGAGCTAGGAAGTCTAGAGGTTGTGCAAGAAACCTCTTCAAGGTTTAAACTGATCAAGGAAATGATGAAAGCTGCCCAAGATCGCCATAAGTCCAATGCTGATAAGCGGCGACGACCAATCAAGTTTAACATTGGTGACAATGTGATGCTCAAGGTCTCGCCCTAGAAAGGAATCATTTGTTTCAGGAAGAGAGGCAAGTTGAGTCCGAGGTACATTGGACCGTTTAAGATTATAGATCGTGTAGGTGAGATGGCTTATAAGCTGGAGTTGCCCGAGGAGTTAGAAGGAATTCACTCAACTTCCGTTTTTCTCATCTGAGGAAATGTCTAGCTGATGACACGTCTCATGTACCACTAATGGACATTGGGGTTGATGAACAGTTGAGCTACATTGAGAAACCAATCGAGATAGTTGATCGCATGGAATAGCAACTCCGACACAAGGTTATACCCTTAGTGAAAGTGATATGGAGCCATCGCAAAGGATCAAATGCTACATGGGAAGCCGAGGAAGAAATGCGCAAGTTTTATCCAAATTTGTTTTAGTAATAGTTAGGTTTCGGGGACGAAACCTCTTTAAGGAGGGAAGACTTGTAACATCCCGTTTTCTCGTTTCGGTTAATAAAATGAAAGTATAAGTTATTATGAGCTGGGCTAGTATTGGGTTAAATGGATATGGGATTACGGACTTGGGTTATGTACGAAAGAAGAAAAAGACCATTGGCTTAAGCCCTTGATCTATAATTATATAAACCTTAATTACCAAATAATCCACTCATTTACACATATTCCATACACCACCCAAAACACACACTTAAGCTCTCTCTCTAGTTGCTCTCTTTCCTTTAGCCGAACCAAGAGGGAAAACCGATCCAGATCCAAGGTAATGATAGTATGATATTGTATGAACTCAACCCGTTAGATTTAGTCGCGAAACGACAAGCCGACACCTTTAAACCGTTAAAGTCACGAGATTCGGGTGGAATCAGGTAAAAACCAAACCTAAGATGAGTTTAGGTTTCACCCTAGCTTAGATCTGGATCGAACGGAACGAAAAAATGGTGAAAACGGTGGTGAAATAAGCGAGATCTCGCTTTTACGGCGAGATCCCGATTTTCCGGCGATGATGGCGCTAGAAAAACAAATACGAGGATGTCAGGGAGTGTTCGGACATTCTCTGACCTAAACCTAATTAGTTAACGGAGAGTTAACGAACTAGAGGTAATTCGTCAGGGTGATTCGTTAACGGAAGCATAACGAACTAACCTTAGTTCGTATCCAAATTCGTTAAGGAAAAGATAACGAATTAACCCCAACTCGTTATAATAATTCGTTAAATGGAGATAACGAATTGGAAGGTTCAATTGTTTATAGAGGGGTCATTCGCTATGAACTTCAATTCGTCAAAGGACCAGTTCGTTATAAGGTCCAATTCGTCAAAGGACCAGTTCGTTATAATAGTCAATTTGTTATAAAGTAACGAATGGGTCATCCGTTATGAACCCAATTCGTTAAGAACCATGTAACGAACTAGAAGTTTAACAAAATGACTAAATAGTCCCTGGACTTTGAAAGTAACAAATGTATGATTTAAATACAAAATAGCCCTTGAACTTTATTAATTTATAAAAGATACCTTAAAGGATTGAGGGGTTAACAATAAATATTATCATGAAATCCTAATGGAAAATGTGCTAAGACTTTTAATGAAGTTATAAAAGATACCTTAAAGGATTGAGGGGTTATCCAACTTAACCCCAGCCAGGGGCTCTACCCCTTGGACCCCGCTAGGGGCTACCACCCCTAGAACCCCGCTGCTAGGGGCGCTGCCCCCGGGCCCCCGTTCGTTGAGGGTTGTAATTAGACTATAAAAGCGATATGGGTAGTGATAGTTAAGTGATATGGATAATTGTTATACAGTTAGTTATGCACAGCTCAAGAAAGGAATAACCATAAACGGTGAACGTAATTTGCATTCAGGTGAGTTTCTAGCCCCACTTCCTTGTTATGTTTTCGGGGTTGTGTGCATACTCGATGTGATAACTAATACACTTACCTTAAATGGTAAGTGTATGCCTTGTATTATTTAGGTATGAATGAATGCTTGACGGTGTATGAACGATCTTCAGATATTGCATGCACTGCCAGGTGGTAGTTTAAAGATATGATTGTTACATATGATGTATGAATGATGTATGTATGTTATATTATGTATGAATGATTGATAGTATGTGAATGATCTTCGGATATTGCACGTATTGTTAAGGAAAGTATGTAAATGAAGGTATGGTATGGTTGCACGTAATATAGGGACTAGACCCTAATAATATCTGTGAGTATAGGGACCAGACCCTAATAATATCTGTGATGTTGGGGCCAGACCCTTATAATATCTACGAGGTTATAGAGTGGAAGGCTCTTTATTTAGTATGGATAGTTATGTATGTACTATAAAGGTAAACAAAGTTTGAAGAATGAATGTATGAACTCATGAAAGAAAGTAATATGAACAGGTTAATTATGAATGGTGTACATACCTTCGGGCAGGTGTGCAAGTATGTGAACAGATTGTATGTTGTATCATTAACTAGAACTCACTCAGCGTAGCTGACATTTAGTATGCACGTAGGTGAGTGGAATGAGGCATCTCGCTTGAGGGGATGCACATGGCATGGAATTGAAGATACTTGCATTTCAAGGAAATGTTATGTTATTTAAAAGACAATGTTTTATGTTTAAACGATTTGAATGCTCGTTAAGACAAGAATTGATAGTTATGTAATATATTGATTTGAAAGTTTTATATTCCGCGTAAAGTTTTAATTAACTCTGATTTTAGGACTGCGTTTATGAGCAAATCCAACGTAAAAGTGAGGCACTGGTAATGGGGCCTTACACGATGATTCCCGGAGATCTAATCGTCAGATCGGTCTCAAAATTTTAAAGAGTGTTCCTAGCTTATAAATGGAGATTTCCACCAGTCGGATCTTCGATCAGAGGTCGGGAAGTCTGGTTTTTGTCAAAAAAAAACCGTAACAGCAAAAATGGAGTTTTCTAGCGACATTAGAGGCAGTTTTCGGCAACGGTGAGATGATGGTTTGTAGAATGGGGTTAGACGGTTTTGTGGCAGCCTGAATCGCTCAATTCCGAGTTCGTTTTATATGGTTTTGGTCTACTTGAGTGATTTCGAGCATAAACCTCAAAGGTATGTTTTTGTTAAAAAGGTATACTTTTTGTGTACGGATTTTCATGAAAATTGTTAGGATAATAGAACGGGTAACGATTATTGATAAAATAATGAACTTGTGAGTAAATGGGTTAGTTGGTTCCTTTCGGGTAAAACGAGTAGTGTTCGATTCGTGAAAAGGATGGATAAACGAAGTCGGTTTTGCATGAAACTTGGTAGGATAGTAAATCGGACCTTATTATGTAAGAAAAATGTAAACTTGAACATAAACAAGTTGTTTGGAATGAAACGGGACAAACGGGTAACATTTGAACCAAGTTAGTGCGAGGAAACAATATGGTTAAAGTCCAAGGCTCATTTTTTATGCAAGACAGGCAAAACGAGTCGAAAAGAAGGATGGAAAATGATGGAAATAAAATTAAATTCAAACGAAAAGAAATTGAATCGAATTAACAAAGTAATCGAATCGAGTGGGTAAAGTAATCGAATCGAATAGGCAAAGTAATCGACTCAAATGGGGAAAGTAATCGAATCGAATTCTATTCAACTAGAATCTGTCATTCGATTAGAATATGTCATTTGATTAGAAACTATCATGCGATTAGAACTGCGATTCGATTAGAACTGCGATTCGATTAGAATTGTGATTCGATTAGAATGGTGATTCAATTAAATTGATGATTCGATTAGATGGTATAGTTAGAGGTAGTTAATTGGTACATACAATTAGTACACAGTTAGCCGTGCACAGCTAAGGAAGAGTAATATTGTTAACTCGGAGAAGAATAGGACTCGGTTGAGTTTCTAGCCCCATTTTCCTTGTTATGTTTTTCAGGTTGTGTGCATAATCGATGCGAGTGGTTAATACACTTACCTTACATGGTAAGTTTATGTTATATGAATGTTTTATGAACGGTATATGAATGATATAGAAATGTTGAACGAATGTAGAAAGAATTAGAAGTATGTGTGTGTATGTGTTTGTGTGTGTGTGTGTGTGTATAAGAAATGTATGCATGGTTGTGTGGTTTTATGGTTGTATGGCTTTATGGTGGTACGGAATAAGGACCAGACTCTTATAATATATGTGATGTTAAGGACCAGATCCTTATAATATCTGTGACGATCGGACCAAACTCTTATAATATATGTGATGTTAGGGACCAGACCCTTATGATATCTATGATTATAGGGACTAGACCCTTATATTATATGTGATGTTAAGAACCGGACCCTTATAATATCTATGATGATAGGCACCAGACCTTTAAAATATTTGTGATGTAGGGACCAGACCATAATAATATTTGTGAGGTTTGGGGTGGAATGCTCTTTAAAACGTAGAGATAGTTATGTATGTATTAAACGAGTTAAAACCATAAAGTATGAAAGTAAGTAAGTAAGAAAGTATGAAAGAATGAATGTATGTGTGTATACATGAGGGAAAAAACGGGTTTTGTGTGTAATATATATCTTCGGATATGTATGTGTACGTTTGTGAATGTAATGTATGTTGCCTGATTAACTAGAACTCACTCAACGTAGCTGACTTTTTAGTATGCACGCAGAAATATGATGAAGGAGCTGGCTTGAGGGAGACACGTGGCATGAACTGAGCTGATTGGCATCTCACGAAGAAAAGTTATCATGTTTTTTGTTAAGAAAATTTCAGAGGAATGTTTTGTAATAAATAGTTGACGTTTTATATTCCGTGAAAAGTTTTAATTCACTCTGATTTTTAGAACTGTGTTTATGAGTAAATCCAACGCCAATGTAGGGCACCAGGAACGGGGCCTTACAATTTGGTATCAGAGCATAAGTTCAAGAGATATAAGCATCCTACATGCTTAGACTCAAAAAGAGAATGGAGCTTAAAAAGAAAAGAAAAAGATGCCAGTTAGGAAAGCCATGTGTCGCTTAAGCAAGCTCGGTAACGGTAAATTGCATGATTTATAAAGAATTAGAAATATATGTATATGCATGTTAATTGAAGGTGGTAGAAATGATGTTAGCATAATTTCAAAAAAAAAAAGAATGTTCGTATGCCGGCTCAATTTCTAGATTAAAAATGTGTGTATGCTAGCTTAACTGCTATGGATAAGAATGTAGGTTATATGTATGTTTACATGATTGTGTGACAAGTAGAAACTAGCGCAAGTGAAATCAAAATGGAAAGTATGTAAAACCCGAGGAGTAATGTAAAGAGTTAATTACACTTGGCCACTATCATTAACTACTTACCTTATGATTCATGTGCTAAATAATTCCTAGAGTGATAACGTTTTTTTTTCTTTAGACATCAGATATATGACTGCTACAAAGGGGCGAGCGTAAATAGGTCGTAATAGACGTTGTGGTAAGACACGTGCCAACCTGACGCCCTTTTAAAGAAGGTGTGGCTAAGCGATATACAAAAGTAGTAGGACTCTAAATTTAGAAAGTAATGAAGAAGGATCACACTTGGAGCTTGTAGTTGAATACACTAAGGGAGTTGCTCACCTTTCTCATACTTCAATGCCAACAATGTTCGTTGAAGCATCAAAAGCAACCAAACTAGGAAATCTAAGTGGAAGAAACATGAAAGACATGGAGATAAGCCAACTATAATGAGTCAAGACGTGTAGTATGCCTGCAATAGTTAACTCCATAAGGGAAATTGCTGGGATCTTGAGTAATGAATCGAATAATGAGAAAGTAGAGATGATCGAGAAGGATGGGTGATTGTCAAGGTATCCTAATTAAAATGCATGAAAGGATGTGGCTACATAGTGTTGCGAATATGAAATGAAGACACTAAGAAGAATGTAATTGAATACCTGAGACTTTATGGAAGAGACCACCGGCGATACTTTCGTTAAAATATGAGAATGATTAAGAATTGTAAGGTAACATTAGAGGGACGTGAGTTTCGTGTTACTCTTGTTGATTTACCTTAAGGCAGTTCGATGTCTTTTGGGAATGGATTTGTTGTTTGAGTTGAGGCTCATATAGCATGTAAGATTAAGTTGATAAGGTTGAAGTCTTTGGATGGCGGTACAGTGACGGTTTATGGTTTTAAGGAAAGTTCAGGGCTTAACGTCATTTCATTGATAAAAGCCTAAGGTTGTTAAGGAGAGGGTGCGGTGCCTATCTGGCGTATGCTGTTAAAGCTGCGGCCGAGACGACAAAAGTGAAAGATGTTCCTATAGTGTGTAACTATCCATAAGTGTTTCTAGAGGACCTTCCAGGGTTACCACCGAAATGAGGAGTAGAATTCCAGATAGATTTAATATCAGGAAAACAACCTGTCGCTAAAGAACATTACCATCTGGCGTCGTCCAAGATGAAAGATTTAATGTCCAAAATGCAAGTACTCCTCGAAAAAGGTGTATTAATGTCGAGTGTTTCCCTGCGGGATGTACTAGTGATGTTCATGAAGAAGAACGACGGAAGTATGAGAATGTGTATAGATTACCGCAAGTTGAACAAGCTTACGGTGAAGAATAGATATATGTTTCCACGGATTGATGATTTTTTCGATTAAATGCAAGGTGCTAGTTGGGTCTCGTGAATAGACATCAGATCAGGCTATCATCAATTGAAAGTGGAGGAGGCAGACATCCCTAAGACAATGTTTTCGACATGATATGGACACTAAGAGTTTCTTGTGATATCATTTGGATTGAAGAGTGCTCCAGCAGCATATATGGTTATGATGAATAGGGTTTGTCATCCGATGTTTGACAAATCTGACATTGCTATTGTTGATGATAATGATGAAATATGTTGGGACTTATATTTTAGACCAACGCATCGAATTAATCTTTGGGTGAAAAATATATTATTTTGGTCTCAACCAAGGGTGGATGGCTTGAAGACCAAGTCATGCTAGGCTAGTATAAATAAATGTTTTTATTCATTTGTCTAGTATGAGTGACTGTATTGTGTATATGTGAGATTTAGGGTTTTATCCCTTTGAGAGAGTCTCTGCCTCCAGGATGAGCTCTCCTGGTGGCTGCTGAGATATTTCTTAATTGATTGTATGTATGAATGTATATATGAGTGTTTCATCTTAATGAGAATCATTCGGATAATATTTCATACTACCGTTTCTATCTTGTTTGTGTTTTGATTACAATTGTTCATCCTACTTTATTGTTGATTGTTAATCAAATCAGGCTCTCTCCCAATACACCTCATCCGTCCAACTAACATCATTCAAGAGTGAATCTGAGTTAGATTCGATCCTAACCCTAGATCCGAGCTCCACACCGTTGATTAGTATTGACTATTATTCACGCTTCCGCACCGGGGCTCGGACCTGTCAAAATATTCAAGGAATAAGTACGACCATGCTGAACACTTGAGAGAAGTGTTGGAGACGCTGAAGAAAGGTTAACTGTATGCTAGGTTTTCAAGGTGTACCATTGATACAGGTCATAAGAGTTTGGATATATCTTCAAGCCAGAAGAATGGAATATGAGACAAAGATGATTGTTAAGGCTGATAAATGATTATGATTGTAAAATAAGGTATTTCTCTGGTGAGGCTAATGTGGTCGCTGATGCACTAAGTCGTATAGAGGTTATCACAACGATTAAGTCGTATAAATTAGTTAGCACTTCGGATTTCATGAGAGAGATCTGCGAAGAGAAATAGAAGTTATAAAGGATGAGAGCAAGATGAAAAAGAAATGAATTTTCTTGTTACACTGAGATGTGGAAGATAATACTTATGATGCGAAAATCAGATTTGGTCACCTGAGGATTCCACGTCATGAAGACCTTTTAGGCCAAATCCTACATGAAGCTGATATGTCTAGATACTCGGTTTACATCGATGTTTCGAAAGGAAAGAATTCGATTATTCGAGTAAAAATGAGTTTATGGTATGTGACACTATGAGAGGATAAGAAACTTTGCCTACATGGACATCAACAACCGCAAGTGTTACGAAGGCGAAACAAATAGTAATGCAACAAGATGATGCAAGAAACGGAGGACAAAAGCTGGAAAGACATGCAAGGAAGGCATGGAGATGACTTAGACTTTTGTTATTAGAATTAAGTCTTAACTTGAATGATTAGTGTCTAACTGATAATCATGTGATCATGGATGGGAAGTCCTCTAGAACGGTAAAGATATAATGGTATTGTAAATGTTCATATGAAGTTCAAGACATGCCCAGAAAGGAAGTCGGTTATGATAAATTCGGAAGCCTGATATGCAGCAGCAGACAACAATGGATTCATATGACAATGTTAGACTTGATTAGTCAAGAAAAGGAAGATGTGTCAACATGTACATCATGATCAAGCTACCTTAGACAGCTATAACTCATGGATCCTACTTGTTGATGTAGAGTTGGGAATGAAAGAATGTTTAAATGGTGACTTAAGGAGTTCTCCGACAAGTTATGCAATGGATGCGCTCAATAATTGCAAGAAGTGTTCTATCTTTAGTAATAGACAAAGGGATTTCAAGAAGTAATCCAAGGAGAAAACTGGAAAGGTTGCCTTTTATGGAATTAATATGTTTTGAACGTATTGCAAAGTTGCATGCTTGCTAAAGGTTGTAAATGAGATAGAATGGCCATTCAGTGCTAAGTGTTATGATAGTAAGTGCAATGTTTCTATTTTAAGAACAATAAAGAAAAGCATGCTTAAGGAAATGATGGGACTTGCTAAGTCCAGATAAGGAAGTGTATCATAAAGGACTTCATGGACAAGCTACTGTGGACGGCTAAAATTAATTAACATCACTCGATGATTGTAAGACAAAGGATAAATCGGTAAGTTAGGAAGCTAAAGAAAGGATGTAAATACAAGAAGTATTTCTTTTACAAGGACTAAGCAGGTTTCGAGGACGAAACCTCTTATAACGTGGGTAGACTTGTAACATCCCAAGTTTCGTCGGAATTTAAAGGAATTGGGGTTAAGTAAATTATAGACGATAAATGTAAGTATCTAAAGTAGGAGGGAATAAGTATCATTAAATGAAAAGTTAAACATGAAACCCTACCATCTTTCTATAAATGTAGCCACCATCTCTTAATAACCATCCTAGCATTCAAACTCCTTTACCAAAATTCCCGTTTTTGAGAGAATAACCCACAAAGATCCGATGATTTCCAGAGATCTAATCGTCGGATACATCTCAAATATTTAAAGAGTGTTTCTAGTATATAAATGAAGATTTTCACCGATCGGATCTTTGATCAGAGGTCGGGAAGTCTGGTTTTTGTCAAGGAAATCGTAACAGAAAAATGGAGTTTTCCGGCAACTGTTATGGTTTTCCCGTGACTCTAGCGGTGGTTTCTGGAAACGATGAGATGATGAGTTTGTAGATAGGGGCAAAAAGGTTCTGTGGCCGCTTAAATCAATCAATTTCAAGTTCGTTTGATATGGTTTTGGTCTATTCGAGTTATTTGGAGCATAAACCTCAAAGGTACGTTTTAGTTAAAAAAAGTTTACTTTTTGTGTACGGATTTGCATGAAAATTGGTACGATGATAGAACGGGTCACGATTATTGAAAAAGTAATGAACCTGTGAGTAAATGGGTTAGTTGGTTCGTTTCAGGTAAAACGAGTAGTGTTCAGTTCATGAAAAGGATGGGTAAACGAAATCGACTTTGCATGAAACTTGGTAGGATAGTAAATCGGACCGTATTATGTGTGAAAAATGTAAAGTTGAACATAAAAAGTTGTTTGGAATGAAACGGGACAAATAGGTAGCGTTTGAACCAAGTTAGTGCAAGGAAACCATATGGCTAAAGTCCAGGGCTCATTTATTATGCAAGACGGGCAAAACAGTCGAAAAGAAGTATGAAAATAATGGGAATAAAATTAGATTCAAACGAAAAGTAATCGAATAGAATGAACAAAGTAATCCAGTCGAGAGGGCAAGGTAATCGAATCGAATGGGCAAAGTAATCGAATCGAATGGGAAAAGTAATCGAATTGAATGGACAGAATAATTGAATTAAATTCTATTCGATTAGAATCTACCATTCGATTAGAAACTGTCATACGATTAGAACTGTTATTCGATTATAATTGCGATTCAAGTTGAATTGTGATTCAATTAGAATTTTTATTCGATTAAAATTACGATTCGAATAGAATTGCGATTCGATTAGAATGGTGATTCGATTAGAATGATGATTCGATTAGATGATATAGTTAGATGTGGTTAATTGATACTTATATTTTTTACACACTTAGCCGTGCACAGCTAAGGAATGGTATTACTGTTAACTCGGTGAAGAACAGGACTCGGGTGAGTTTCTAACCCCATTTTCCTTGTTATGTTTTCAGGGTTGTGAGCATACTGGATGTGATTACTTAATACACTTACCTTACGCGGTAAGTTTATGGTATATGAATGTTTTATGAACGGTCTATGAATGATATAGAAATGTTGAGCGAATGTAGAAAGAATTAGAAGTATATATATAAATAAAAGAAATGTATGTATGGTTGTATGTTCATATGGATGTATGGTTGTATGGCGGTATGGAATGAAGGGACCAGACCGTTATAATATCTATGAGGATTGGGACCAGACCCTTATAATATCTGTGATGTTAAGGACCAGAACCTTATATATTAGTGATGTTAGGAACCAGACCCTTATGATATATGTGATGATATGGACCAGATCCTTATGATATATGTGATGTTAGGGACCAAACCCTTATAACATCTGTGATGATTGGGACCAGACCCTTAAAACATCTGTGATGGTGGGGACCATACCCTAATAATATATGTGAGGTTATGGGGCGGAATGCTCTTTAAAACGTAGATATAGTTATGTATGTATTATATGAGTAAAACCAGAAAGTATGAAAGTATGAAAGTAAGCAAGTATGAAAGTAAGAAAGTATGAAAGAATTAATGTATGTATGTATACAAGAGAGAAAGAAACGTGTTTAGTATGTAATATGTATATCCGGATATGTATGTATACGTATGTGAATGTAATGTATGTTGCATGATTAACTAAAACTCACTTAGCGTAGCTGACTTTTTTATATGCACGCAGGAAATATGATGAAGGAGTTGGCTTGAGGGAGACACATGGCATGGACTGAGCTGACTTGCATCTCGTGAAGAAAAGTTTTGATGTTTTATGTTAAAGCAATTTGAAATTTTATAATCAAGATTTGGAATGTTTTGTATTGAATGGTTGACGTTTTATATTCCGTGAAAAGTATTAATTCACTCTGATTTTTAGAACTATGTTTATGAGTAAATTTAACGCCAATGTAAGGCACTGGGACCGAGGCCTTACATGGTTACTTACCAGGACTATGCACATGGTAATTTACTTGGCTATCTAATTGTACCGTATTTGTATCATGAACAACCTATGATTGATTTCCTACAAAAGTGTTGTTTTCGAGATTGAGACTATGAACATGTGTTGTGCATAGTTATCTAATGGAAGTCATATGTACAAATTTTATTTCGATATTTTTATTACATAGCTACCCCAAATCCCCAAATCCCCCAAAACTCACCTCATTCTCATGGCACTCTTTTTCCTTCCGATTATAAAATCTTAAATTCTAGCCTCATCTATTATTATATTTCTTAAATAATGTGATTTGTTTAGTTATGTGGATAGTTATTCATGAATTTTGTCATCATCTCCAATATTTTTATACATCAAATGTGTAAACTACTTAATTAACTTCAACATTTTGTCCACATATTTATTTCATTATGTTGTTATTACTTTCGTTGGTTAACTTCAACTATTTCGTATATTTTTCAAAGTTCAATTTCTTGTCATTTATGGTCATCGAATTTCACACTTTTATTTAGTTACATTGTTTTCAATCAAATAATATCATTTATAATTGATTTAAAAAGACTTCTTTTACCTTGTTTTCGAACCCGAGCAACGGGCTAAACTATATGCATCAGTCAACGATAAAAATAATTATGAGTGCACGCATAATTATCGAAGTTCTCGCATGGAATTCATAGTGAATACGGTTTTGTGCCATAACTCAAAACCTAGGATGATCTCGAACAACGATACAAATATCGATTTTCCGTTTATACGTGTCCTTATCGTATTTTCCTATATATCGATTTTCCTATATATCATATTTTCCTATATATCGATTTTCCATTTATACAAATATCGATTTTCCATTTATGGTGGATACGTCACTAGTACATCCTATATATATATGTTTCCTTATTGTATGTTCCATTTGTTGCGTTGTTCGGGCCACTCGCAGTCTTGGCAGGACAAAGCAAGAATTTTTAAACGTACCTCACTTATCTAACTAAATGATTGATCCAGGAGAAAATGAGCAAAATATACAATTTAGAACAAGGGCATCTAGCAGCCTTGGCAGGACAAAGCAAGAGTTTTTTTTGTACATGTGAACGGTGAACCCAATAATACCCAAGTAATAATATAGGGCAACCTGGGGTTCAATATGTCTTGAATATTATGTAGTCCAAACTAGTAGTAAAACTCATGTCACCTTGACGCTATATCTATATAACATATATTACCGAAGCACATCGGTACACTGACAACATCAACAACCGGCAGGCCGGCAACCTAATTACGTCGCATGATGGCGAGTGTGCCAACTAGTTATCTACAAAATATAGATGCTTTTGTATGTATATTATTCAGATCATAAGTATTTTCCTTGAATAAATAAACACCACTGCTGCATCTCTTCAATAAATAATTATAAACATATATAGGCAAATGATTACAAATTGTTAGAATATTCGACCAAATTGGAAAGCTTAAATTATGCAGCAACAGTTTGGGTCAAATATTGACCACTATAATTAGAGAGTTCACAGGCTGTCCATAATATTCTTCCTATCAATCGGTTTATTGAGTTTCCTAGTATAGGTCCCTAAGTTCTTTATACATTGTGTATAATTGTCTCTTTGTAATATACTTGAAAATTAATAATAAAAAAATCCTCTGATTACCATTTGAATATGGTATCAAAGCACGTGTGATCCTGGTAATTCTAAACATCTTCAGCAAAAGATGACTGATAATGAAGCCTTGGCCAGTCAAATCCCCGATGAATTAACGATGCAGATTGCTGCCGTCCTAAGAAATGGTCTCGGAGCACAACAACAAACAGTGAACCCCGAGAATTTATCCCTATGGATTAAACTCGGTGGTGATAACTATGCCCTATGGGCAACCTTGATGAAGAAAGCAATCGGAGGAAGGGGGAGAAGTTCTCACATTACAGGGAGCCGTCACCTCTTTCCAAAACCGATAACACATATACAAGGTGGGAACAAGATGATCAGTGTGTTTTCACTTGGATTATCCATAATCTTGAATCCAATTTGGTGAATAATGTCTCACAATATCCCACTGCAAAAGCCCTCTGGGATGGGTTAGCCACCACATATGGCTCTGGGACAGATTCGTTACAGGTATTTGATCTTCATAAAGGGCTAATTCATTAAGGCAAGGGTCCGATACACTGGAAGACTTGTGGAACAAACTACAGAACATTTGGATGTCAATAGATAGGCGAGATCCAAACCCAATAAAGGATCCAGAAGAAATTCAGAACTACAACAAGAAGATTCAAGAACAAAGACTCTATCAATTGCTAACAGCGGTTGATGACAAGATGGAACCAGTCAAGAGAGATATTCTGAAAGAGGATCCATTTCCTTTGGTAGAATCAACATATGCCACAATACGAAGGGAAGTGGCCGGGCTTAATATACTAAAATCGGGCCCTTCCGATAGTGATTCGACTGAAATTGGAATGGGTTTGGCTGCCAAAGATTCCGCACAGATATTTAAATTCCGACCCAAAGAGAAAGAAGATAAATCCAAGTTGTATTGCACTCACTGCAAGAGGAAGAAACATACTAAAGAGTCATGTTTCAAACTGGTTGGCTATCCAGAATGGTGGGAGGACGGTCACAAGGAAAAAAATAATGTCAAACGGGCTCCGGCTGCAAGTGGTGGTGAAGACCAGGCTGTAAAAGAGCAAGGAAGTAGCACCGGATTTGGTGGAATGGCAGCGAACTCCGATGAAAAACCTGGAGGTAAAGGGTTTAAGAGTTGCATCACAAACCCCTCTGTTATTAATTTCAAATATTTCCCCCCAGATGCTTCTTTCTTTGACAGGCTTGACCGAGAGGTTTTTAATGAAACCTATGTAATGCCCAAAGCCTGCCATGTTCACCCCAACTCCCAATCTAGGAAATCGAAGAACTGGATCTTTGATTGCGGGGCTACGGACACCATGTCCTAAGATCTTAAAGACTTTGGTGACATGTCTTCTCCAAAAAAGTCCCATATTGAGACTGGACTGCTAGTGGAGAAATGGTAGAAATCAAAGGGGGAGGGTCAATTACTTTTTCAGAATAAATGGAAATTAAAAATTGTTTATATATTCCCTCACTATCCTCAAAGTTATTATGTGTTAGTCAAGTGACAAAACAACTCAACTGTGTGGTACTGATGTATCCAACTTTTTGCATTTTACAGGACATTCGTACGAAGGAGATCATTGGGCGTGGTACTGAACAAGGAGGTCTCTACTATGTTGATGAGGTAGTTCACAAGAGACATGCCATGCTTGCTCACGGAACAACCGAAAGGCAACTTTGGTTATGGCACCGACGACTTGGTCATCCTTCTTTTGGCTATCTTAAAATTTTATTTCCTAGTATTTTTTTTAATAACACCATTCATGAGAAATGTGAAACCTGCATTCTTGCGAAAAATCATAGGGCCTCATTCAATCAATGTAATACTAGAGTTGAGTCTGTTTTTTCGTTAATCCATTCGGATGTTTGGGGTCCAGCACCAAATTCCACTAATAGTCAGTTCAGATACATTGTTTTATTTGTGGATGATTTCTCAAGAATGAATTGGATATACTTCATGAAACATATGTCGGAAGTGCCAGAAATCTTTTTTTGTTTCTACAAAATGATTTTGACTCAATTTGGTAAAAAAAAATACAGATCCTCCGTTCTGATAACGGAACAGAATTCGTCAACCAAATAATGCAAAATTTTTTCAAAGCAAATGGCCTTATCCATCAAACCACTTGTCTTAACACCCCTCAACAAAACGGCACCTCGGAACGTAAAAACCGCATGCTTCTTGAAAAAACTCGTGCTATTATGATTGAATCTAGAGTCCCTTATTCTCTTTGGCCAGAAGCTCTTGCTACAGCTACATATCTTGCAAATCGTCTCCCAACCCAAATTCTAGTAAATAAAACTCCATTGCAAATGCTTGCCACTCAAGTAAAAATTCCGTCTGTTATGACTTTACCACCTCGTGTCTTTGGTTGTTCGGTGTTTGTTCATATCCCCATGACTAGTCGAAATAAACTTAGTCCGTGTGCAGAAAAGTGTATCTTTGTTGTGTACGGTGTCCATCAAATGGGATATCGATGCTACAATCCGGTCACTCGACGAATCCATGTCACCATGGATTGTGACTTCTTAGAATCTGATTACTTTTATGACCACCAATCTCGTGCTCATGGGGGAGAAAGTAAGTGAATCCTCGATTGGCTGCTATATGAAAGTTGCCCTCAGGATATTCCAACAGAGTTAGTAAATGGCGCCACCGAACTCGCTTCTTCCAACACAAAAGAGGCTGACGAGGTAGCATACACCACCAATGATTCTCCTAAAGACGATGTCCGACCAGAGATAAATGCCACTTATACAACGAACGAATCAGCCGAAGAGGTAAACAATTTACAATGTCATAATTCACCAAATGCTACTAATCAAGATATTTCAGGGAGTCCAGTTAATCATGACATTTCAGTGAGTCCAGTTGATGAACCTGAAAATTTGGTTCTTCCCCCAAGAAAAAATAGAGGGGTTCCTCCTAAGCGGTATTCACCGGAACACGTTCCTTGTGCTTCTATGTATCCGGTAAATACTAACAGGGAAAGAATGGCTAAGATTGCAAAGGTTTTTTCAGCTACTGTCCTCTCTGAACAAATTCCCAATACAGCCCAAGAAGCTAAGAAGATGACCGAATGGCATGAGGCAATGAACACCGAAATGGAAGCTCTAAAAAGAAATGGCATGTGGGAGAAGTGTATGTTACCGCAAGGGAAGAAACCAGTCGGGTGTAGATGGGTATTTAATATAAAATATAAATCCGATGGCACCATTGAGCGACACAAGGCAAGATGGGTTGCCAAAGGATATACAAAAACATATGGTATCGACTACTCCAAAACGTTCTCTCCGGTTGCAAAAATTGACACTATCAGAGTTTTATTTTCAATGGCGGCAAACAAAGATTGGCCACTCCATCAATTTGATGTAAAGAATGCTTTCTTACATGGAGACTTGAAAGAAGAGGTGTATATGGAAGCCCCACCAGGGTTCTATGATGATTTTCAAGAAAATGAGGTATGTAAACTAAAGAAGGCATTATATGGGCTCAAACAATCTCCGCGTGCATGGTTTGGGAGGTTTACAATGGTAATGAAACAATATGGCTACAAACAGAGTAATGGGGATCATACCTTGTTCTACAAAAGGAGATGAGAACTGGTCACTTGTCTTATAATATATGTCGACGACATGATTATAACCGGGAGTGACAAAGAAGAAATTAGCTCGCTTCGGAAAAACCTCTTCAAAGAGTTCGAAATGAAATACCTCGGGGGATTGAAGTATTTCCTAGGGATCGAGGTCCTTAGGTCAAGAGAAGGGATTTATATCTCCCAACGGAAATATATATTGGATTTGTTAGCTGAAGTTGGCATGGTGGATTGCAAACCTAATGACACTCACATGGTTGTGAATCACAAACTAAAAATAATTGAAGGAGCCAAACCAGCTAGTAAAGAAAGGTACCAAAGGTTGGTGGGAAAATTGAATTACTTCGCTCACACTCGACCCGACATTGTATACACGGTGGGAGTAGTTAGTCAATTCATGCACAACCCTCAAGAAGACCACATGGAGGCAGTAATGAGGATTATTCGATATCTCAAGGGCACACCAGGAAGAGGCCTAGTTTTTAAGAAAAATGGACACCTAGATGTTGAAGTATTCACAGATGCTGATTGGGGAGGCAATCCTAACAACAAGCGATCAACTGCCGGCTACTTTATTCTTCATGGAGGTAACTTGGTGACTTGGAGGAGTAAGAAACAAAAAGTAGTATCACTGTCAAGTGCTGAATCAGAATATAGGGGAATTGTTAAGGGGATTATCGAGATACTTTGGTTAAAGAAGATAGTGAAAGAAATCGGATTCCCTCTAAAGTGTCCAACTCAGTTAATGTGCGATAATAAAGCTGCGATTAAGATTTCAGAGAACCCAGTACAACATGATAGAACGAAGCATGTTGAAATAGATAGGCACTTCATAAAAGAAAAAATTAAAGATGGCACAGTCGAACTTCCGTTTGTTAGGTACGAAGACCAACTAGCGGATATCCTGACAAAAGCAGTTGCTGTAAGAACATTCGAATCAGTTTTATCCAAGATGGGTATTGGAGATCCCACTACTTAACTTGAGGGGGAGTGTTAGAATATTCGACCAAATTGGAAAGCTTAAATTATGCAGCAACAGTTTGGGTCAAATATTGACCACTATAATTAGAGAGTTCACAGGCTGTGCATAATCTTCTCCCTATCAATCGGTTTATTGAGTTTCCTTGTATAGGTCCCTAAGTTCTTTATATATTGTGTATAATTGTCTCTTTGTAATATACTTGAAAATTAATAATAAAAAAATCCTCTGATTACCATTTGAATAGAAATGTATAATTTGCTGTTGAGAATCGCAATTCAATTACGATTGGTTATTTAATAATATATGATGCAATCTTGTGACTTGGTAATTGATTACATTAGAATTAGAGGTGCTCACTTGAGATGAAAGATTAGGCGTTAACTAATTGAACCCAATATTACCCAAAGTCTAATATAAAGCAATAAATACATCTAATATGAAATATTTTATACATTAAAGTATAATTAAATCTTACGGTCTGGCCTAGTTTTATACAATCGGTTTTCGGCATAAACCGCAAACCAAACTGTTTGCTACGATTTAAAATTTTTGAAACCAACCAAAACTAAAGAAAGCTGACCGTAAACCAAACCAATGATCGGTTGGATAGTTTCACGGTTTCCAACCAAACCGTGAATACCCATAATTACAATAGTGTTTTGAATCATAACCAATACTTTGATTAGTTTGATTACAATAGTATAGTTGATGCATAACAATGAAATTTTGATAATGACATTCCTTTCAATTTTGTTAATTTCCTCACCTCTATGTTCTTGATTACTATACTTTTGTTATTTGAAGTTGATTAAGGATAGTCAACTTAATAATGCAATTGTTAATCAAAACAAGTGGTATCCTGAAACTATTCAAGTAAATTATCAGATTCATTAGTTATCGTATTGTGCTTCAACAAAAGAAATTTCTACGCATCATTGTAGTCATATAATTTGAACTAATGTTTTATATATTTTAGTTTCTTGAGGTTGGTGATGGATGCTTAACTTGACGATGGAATTGGAAATCTAAACTGGTGTATTGAAATAGCTTAGGTAAATTATCGAATTCATTACCTATTGAATTTATTATTAACATACTTGCTTTAGTGATTTATGTTTCTACACATCATAGTAGTAGTATATTTTGAACTAACATTTCTATACCTAGTTGTTTACCAAACATGTAATGCCCACATTGTAACTTTCGCTCCAACTTTGACATTAGTGAATATGTGTAACGATTCCGACGAAACCAGGTATACCCTAACCGGTAGACTGTAGTTACGTCATATTTAATGTCGGGTACATGAATTACCATAGTAATCATACGAGAATACATGGTTCATGGTACTGATTGTACGTGAATATATAATTCACCGTATTGAATATGCGATCAATCGATCGATAGTTATTGAAACCCGAATGGATCGAGGGTTCAATTATAGACGAGATATATGATATTTAGTGATGTTACGAAGTATTAAAGCTTCGGGATAAGTGGATTAAAGCACAGAAAAAGGATTTCGATTTAATAGTGCGTCGGTACGTTAAACGAAACCTTTAATACCAAACCGAGCAAGAGATGATCGATCAAGCCGATAAAGATGCACAATTATTAATACTATGATGTTTTAAGTTAATAAATGTCATGGTTTAAGTTTTTAAATCGGTTTTATATAAATTTCATTTTTAGCCGAAAAACGACCGTTTTAGCCTCGTTTTAAGCCGAATTAAACATTTAACCGAGAAACGAACTGAACCAGATTATCCAAAACATTATCCAGATTTCGGAAATCCAAGTTTGTGGCCAAGAATGAAGGAGTGGGCCCCACCCCACCCCATTCAAATCCCGATCGGCCTAAAGGGGTTTCCCCTTGGCTTCATTTTCTTTTTTCAAGCTACAAACACCCAAATCCTCTCCACTCTCATCAATCCTCATCCAAAAACCCGAGATTGTAGCAAGAAAAACAAGGTAAAGGTGGAGTTATTTACGTTTCCATCTTCGTTTCTTGAGTTTATTTGCAAGAAAATGAGGTTTCAAAGATGAAAACCGATTCTTGCATGATCAAGTGATGTATACAAGTTATACAAGGGATCTTGGTCCAAGAAAGGAGTTAAACGAGCCAAGAACGAATTTTTACGGTTAAAACCTTTGTTTTTATATCATAACCGAAACTATAGTGTAAGAGGCTTGATCGTGAATGTAACTTGCTTGGTATTGTGGTATGTTGATTGTAGGCTCTGTATTTAGTGGTAGATAAGGCGGAAAGACTAGTTTGTAGCTCGTAGTGGCGGAAAACGAAAGGTATATTCGGTTATGTTCGGTTTTGGGAAATTTGGACAGATTGTTGATGCTTTAGAGTTAGGTCATTAAATTTTACAGAAGTGTTAAACACATGTAAATATGATTTCTGTGAATATTTGGTAGTTTTTGGATAAAGAATGAATATTTGGTGAATTTAATGCTCGGTTTTGGCCAAAAATGGTGAAAACTAGTTAAATATCATGAAAAATTCTGGAAAATTTCAGATAAGCTTTTCATATCATGTATAAGTCACACACAAAATTTGAGGTCCGTTGGAGGAGTCTAAGTAGGCATTTCGGTTAAACGAGTTCTAGGAATTTCTAGCTCGGTTTTAGTAAAAAGGGCATGTAAAAGTAGATTTCGGTTCTGGAAAAATTACAGGGGACTATTTGGATGGCAGGGGACATCCAGGAAAAATTTGGGATTTTTCTAAGATCGTTTGGTATTTACGACATATTTAGTGTTTAAATGGTGTTTAAAAATAGATAAGTAAATTTTAAATATAGAAATTAATTCTGGAAATATTTTTATAAAATTCCCCACTGTTAAAAAGTGATTTGTGCAAAATTTCAAGATCCGAGAGTGAACGGATAATTATTTGTGCTAATTATCAAACTTTTAAAGTTAAAACGCGTAAACCGGTGAAGTTCGCTTAAGCGAGCTGACTGGTGTATAAAAACCCTAAAAATGAACTATTTTCATATAAATGAATTAAACAAGTAAAAATAAATCATCCGAAAATAATTCGGATGATTTGAGTAATTTTAACATATTTTAACAGTTTCCGGTACGCAAAAGACGAAAACGGGTCCCGCGGCCAAACGGGGCGTCTAAATCGAGCTCAAATTTCACAACTTTACTTAAACTATCAGTCAACGACTATTTTCGGGTCGTGTGTGACCAAACTCATTTTTGAAACATAAAAACGAATAACCGTGCTAGGCACGCAATACGAGAAAAAACGACTAATAGTAATTGTGACCATGGAACTCTAAACGACATCACAATCTGAGTCCGGAGAAGTGTTTCTAGGATAACATTTCCCCCGGAACAGGTACAGTACTGGGTTAACAGTGTCCCCAGATGTACCAATTAATAAGGTTAAAGATTATGTAAACAATAATTGTATAGTAATGATCGTAGGGATCATATTACAGATTGGACGGGTTAACTGATATTGATTGTTGTTACCTGCTTGCATGTGCTAAGGTGAGTTTCACGAGCCCCTTTTTACTGAACTGTTTTAAATATTTTCCCGGGGCGGGAAGCATGTTTCTATCAAAATGTTTAAGTACATACTGAACGCATGGATTTGCGTGGATTTTACTGAACGCATGGATTTGCGTGAATTTATATATATTGTTTATTGTACGGGAATCGTACGGAAATGTACTAAGATGATAATTGTCTGAGTTGTTAATATTGTAAGGTCCCGCAACAGTGTTTCTGGGTTAACAGTGTCCCCAGAGGATATTAAATGGGTTTCTGGGTTAACAGTGTCCCCAGAGGATATTAAATGTGTTTCTGGGTTAACAGTGTCCCCAGAGGTTATTAAATGGGTTTCTGGGTTAACAGTGTCCCCAGAGGGTATTAAATGTGTTTCTGGGTTAACAGTGTCCCCAGAGGATATTAAATGTGTTTCTGGGTTAACAGTGTCCCCAGAGGTTATTAAATGTGTTTCTGCGTTAACAGTGTCCCCAGGGGTTATGGGATGTGTCTCTGGGTTAACAGAGGTTGCACTTGGGAGCTCAGCATAATTACATCGCTAATATATGATTATTATAATGATTTGTCATCGTTTACTTAACTTAGTGAAACTCACCAACTATTCGTAGTTGACCCGTTTTCTCACATGCTTTTCAGGTACAATTAAGATGAACTGATTGCTTACGTGCTAAGTGTTTGATGTGTGTAAGATTTGCGTGCGGGATGTTAGGATACATTATGACAGATAGAATTATGTATCGTATGGTATGATGTGTGTATCACCTAGACGGTAATGAAATACGAGATAATGTAATTTTGAAGTATATTAATGCATTCAGTTTTCTTTATAAACAATGTGGTTGATATCAGAGGTGTCTGTCGCATCCCGTTTACGTTTCCGCTGCGGTTGCGGGGTGTTACAGAAGTTGTTATCAGAGCCATTGGTTATAAAGAATTAGGATGTCTTTAAAAGATACCTAAAATATAACCAGTAGCTCAAGTATTATAGGATCTGAATATCAACTAATAATAGATAGTGACCAGTATCGGGATGAACTCGGTCGAACAAGTGAGTTTTTATGGTCCGGAACATAATAACAGACTTGTCTGCACGAGGGAATTCAGAGGAAATCACTGGGTACATTAATAGGTAAAAATGGCAACATATGTGTAAAGTATATAATATTATTGATACGTGCTAAGGTGTATATATATATATGTGCGTATATTGTGGGTACAAGTATTGAGAAATAGGACCCGGATAAGGAACCGGGGGATGAAATAATAAAAGTACCGAGGATGCTGAAATTTCTAGAGCATCGGTTGATGATAAGCCTGACTTATCGGGTCACAGCTATGATAGCACCAAGTTAGACCTTCCGTTTAACATTAACCAGAAATATCTAGTAACCGTCACTCCCAACCAAAATTGATGAATCCCTTACCTTACCAACACCGGTACCGTATATCCTAATAACCCCGGATGTTCACCCGAACCGTCGACCCTCACGTACGGACGGATCCGTACCTGAACCCATTCTTATTCCATTAAGGTAAATAAATAAATAAAATAATGATAATAATAAATTTGATAATTAATCAGCAGATAAAAATAATATATAGAAATATATATATGTATTTCTCACTCTCAAACATATGAGTCATACCCCTCCAGATCGAGAATTACCGATTTCAACGACCCTAGAACGCCTGAGGACATTGACTGAGCAAGTGTAGAGTTTCCCATAATAGTAATTAATAATATTTGAAGGCAACCCATGTTGCGCAATTACCTTGAACCTGGCAACTCCCTATGTTATCCTTACATCCGTTAGATGTTTACACCCATGTATGCTCGAATAGAATGATTACCTATACACAAGGAAGTGTTGGAATCATTATAGCATAGTTGGTTGTTCGTTCGTAGGAGGTATATTGTGTATGCCGGATATACGAATAAACACGGATATTATAACTCCGTGGTATGTAATCGTTTGGTGCTCACGGTGAGCATGTATCGGTTATGCTGACATGCAGGAGGATATTGAAATCAAGCATATTAAACATTGATCTTTGTTGAGAGGATCTCTATGTCAGTTGGTGACAAGGGTTATGAAACGTATTTAAAAGTTAACCGACGTCAGGTTAAGTCCCTATGTTATTATACTTGTGGGACATATATACTAGATACTGGTATGTGTAATATGTATGATAATATTTGGTGTGTATGTGTACCTGCTGTTATGATTGAACTGGTAACGAGTTATACGGTGAGATCAGTATTGATTACTGCGTACGGGATGAGTACGGCAGAATGACATAAAAAGAGTAGCTCCAATGATGGAGATTGATATGATTCAGTTGATTGCTCAAAGATAGTAGATAATGATACCGAGTGTCGTATCACAGATCACTGCTAGTGTTGATGCAAATGTGATCACAGAATTACAGATCGAGCAATCACATGATTATGAATATTTCAATTCTTAGTGTTATTACTAAGAGTGATAATGTCCCACCGAATGCTATTATGACTACAAGTATTAGTTATATACTAAACATGAATAGTAGTCGTAATGAATTAGATCCGGTATGAAGGATATGTTTATCAGTTGTGTTAAGGAAATTATTAATAGTTTACTGATGGTAAATGGAGGAATAGATTAGCGAGTGGATAGAAAAGATCGAAATGGTCAAGGATTTTGGTAAGAGCCTAGAACATTGTGTAGTGAAATATGCTACAGATATGTTGGTAGATTATGTTGTATCGTGATGGAACACGATGGTACAAAATTATAGTTAGAAAATTTTACTCAGATGATATGGTCAGAATTTGAAATTCTTGTGCTAGAGCACTTTTATTCGAGTAATTAAGTTCAAAGATTGGGAACTGAGTTATGGAAGATAGAAATGTTGTGTGCTGATCACTTAGAACACGCTAATTGTTTGAAGGAATTGTCATGTCTGGTAACATGGTTAATTACTCCTGAAACTAAGCGAAGCAAGCGCTATATTGGGGACTAACTCCAGCGATAAGGAGTATATTCAATCCTGTAAAATATACAACCTTTGGAAGGGTGGTGTCACAAGCCAGCATTGATGTATTTGACTCTATGGGAAGCGGACTGGAAGGACGTTGGGTGAGACGTCGAGTGTTAAAGAAGAGAAGTGATAAAGGCATGGTGCAAGATAGACTTTGAATAAGTAGGAAGAAGAATGTCGAGTGATAGTAGGCCACAGGTGTGGTAAAGATGGACGTAATGCCCCAATTGTAGAACCAATTGAAGCCATATGAACCGGCAACCCCAACCCATTCGTGTACAACCACTCCGAACCCAACAGCCTCAACAACAATCCATCCAAAGAAATCAAATTATGCCAAACAGTTGTACTTGTTATGAATGTGGCAGTACAAAACGTTTCAATAGAAATTGCCCAAAGTGAACCAAGGTGTCATTGGAAGACGAACCTCAGGACAAGCATCAACCTCTGATCAAGCAAGGAGCCGAGAATTCGAATAAAGCACGTCATGATTCAAAGGTGATATTAAGTATGTTGTAGTTTTAACTCAATAGACTCCAGTAATATTTTTATGGTCACCGATAGAAGTTAGTTCCTGTTAACCTCCTATCATTTGGAAAGATACTGATTAGTGAAACTATAGACCCCGATACTGTAGAATCGCTAACGGTAAACCCCTAATGGTTAACTAAATTGTTCGGAATTGTCCTATTATTCTGAACGATTAACCTTTCCTTATTGACCTACGACCAACAAAGTTATGAAGTTTTGACGTAATAGTTAACATGGATTGGCTAACTCAACATGAAGCTGAGATCAAATAGGAAAAGAAGATGATTAGAAGCTCTCTTTCGGACGATGAAGCGATTAGATACAGAGAAAAGTGTACGGTATTATGTTACCACTCTAATCTCATCTTGAGATGTTATAATATTTACGACAAGAAGACGTGGTGTATTTAACAAACGCGATTGCCAAAGTATTTAAAAGGAAACATATAGAAGATATCCCGATGGTACGTGAATATCCAGAAGCTTTCCCAGAAGAACTTCCTGGATTACCGCCAACCCGACAGGTCGAATTCAGAATCGATTTAATGCCTCAAGCTAGCCCGGTTGCTAAGCATCTTACCGACTTGCATCAACCGAAATGCAAGAATTATTGGATAAGGTGTTATACGACCTAGTTAGTCACCACGGGGTGCACCAGTGTTATTTGGGAAATGAAGGACGGAAGTGTTAGGATATGTATGGATTAGGGAGAATCGAATAAAGTGACGATCAAGAATAGGTATTCACTTCTTCGAAGTAAATGACCTATTTAACCAATTGCAAGGGGCGATTTATTTTTAGAAAAATTGATCTTGGATATAGTTATCACCAAATGAAAAATCCAAGAGGAGGACGTTGCAACAACAGCGTTTCGGTCTCGTTACGGCCATTATGAATTCTTAGTTATGCCTCTCGGGCTAACAAATGCGCCGGCAGTGTTCATGGTGTTGGAATTACGTATGCCCGAGACACATACTTATACTAATGTGGCTAACTGTGTTTGATCCAAGTCGGGTCATACCCAATAACAAGCTAGACGACACCAAATGTATTCTTTTAATGATTTGATCATTTAAACGAATACCGAACACTACGTGTGTAGAAAATTGGTTTTCTAAACAAACACACTTGAGGATTTAAATAAATTATCTGGATAATTTGTTTATATAAATTAATTATTTAATTGGTTAAATAATTACATAAATGTATGTGCATTTTATAAAAATGAGTTTTATAAAATAAAAGGAGATGTTTTAAATGGTTAAAACAAAACAACAAAAAAAAAAAAAAAAAAAAGGGAAAACCGGCCACCCCATGTGGGTGGTGGTTTTGGTTCAACCAAATGTTTTGTCCTTTTGTGTGGACCATCTCTTTATACTCCACCATTCACAAGACATGCATTTTTGATCTTGTCCCCATTTTGAATTCAAGAGTTGAATCAAAAATCCTCTCTCTCTTCCTCCTCCAAAACTCACGGCCAAAGAGGGGATTTTGGGAGAGCTTGGTGAGCTTGTTTAAGTGTTCATAAATCCTAGCAATCAAATTGGTGTTGTCACAAATAGCTTGGGGTATCACTATCTTGAGGTCTTCTTCTTTGGAGGCTTGCCATTCATCCACCATCATCTTCAATATCTTACTTATTCTTCTAAAGGTAGAAGAAGGTACATTTACATTTTGTGAGCATATTGTTCTTGTAATTTTGATCCTTGTTCATTGGGTTTTGATTTTAACATAATGGTATGTTCATAATTAGATTTAAAATCTAAGCTTCCGTTGCGTTTTCTAGTTAAATATGGTTAACTTGACTTTGATAAACTTGTATAAAACCCAACAATGGCATCAAGAGCCGGTTACAAGGACTTATGCTCCTTGCATGTTCATAGATTTCGGGTTTTTCATGGGTGAAAAAGGGGTCCGAAATTTTGGTGGATTTTACCCCTCATGGTTTTGTAAGATCTTGACATGCATGCAAAGATCTTAGGAAACCATTTAACATTTGGATGTTGAAATATCAAAATTGCAAAAATTTTGGGGGGGGGGGATGGGCCGTAGCCTCTTGGGGGGGGGGGGGGGCCGATTCCTTTTGGTGATTTTGGGCATTGGTTGCTTAGGTTGCATGCTTAGAACATTTGGTATGTTTGATTGTGTCATAACCGAAACCGAGACCTTGGATGTGTTGATTGTTGTTTGTGTATGTTGATTATGTTTATTATTCAATATGGTTGTAATAATTCATAATCTTAGGCTTATGTAATTTATTTATTCATAAGTTGGTATGTAATAAATAGATTAGTTGCATTTTCTTTTTTTTAGAAAAATATGTATTAGGATACATTTTGTAAAAAATTGAAGATGCAAGAATTGGTGGATTTGGGCCTTGGACCGAAATTTTGGGCTTGTTGGGCCTCACCGGCCCATCATGGGATTCAAGCCCATTAGGCCCATAAATTTCACTCTTGGGCCCAAGAAGACTTTTGGAAGTTTGGAGCCCATTTACAAGCCCAACAAGAACACAACAACTTGGAAAGGATACTTGAAGCATTTGGATGCAAGGTCAAGTGGGAGTCAACATTCCATCCTTGTGTCATGTTTTGTCCCTTAGGTGAGACTTATGACCTATACTTGTTTCGGCTAACAAGTATGGTCAAACTTAGCGGTTCTCGGTTATGACTATATTTTGCATGTATGCTTGGTTGTTTGTTTTACTTTATGTAATGTGTGGTTGATAGATATTAGGATATCCAAACCGTCACATAGGAACGACAACTAGCATAAAACGGGTTCTAATATATATTTGGTAATATCGCGTCAATTAGTTAATAAAATGGGTTTATTAAAACTAAGCGATTACTCACATATAATAAAATTGGTTTTATTATAACTAGAACCTTGAAAATTGGTTTTCAAAATCGCCATATTACTAAATGCATGTTAGGATATGGCATAATGTTTTTCAAACTAGAATATTGGAAAACTTAAAAATCCCTTTTTCATAATTACCAAGGAAACAAGTCTAACACCATCCTTTTGTAAGACACTTAACGTATTAGGAAACTTTAAATGGGATAAAGGTCACCTAACCATTTTAGAGCAAACTAATATACTTAAGGTAATATTAACATAATTGTGGGATAAAGGTCACCTAACCACTTGTATGTTAATCTTACATGTTTATACAAGTAGGACGACTTGAATTGGAAACCATGTGATAAAGGTCACCTAAGCATGGGGTCCAATGGTGTTGATGGGATAAACATGCCAACACGAAATAAGGATTTCGAATGGTCCCATACCTCTAGAAGTTGCAAAGGGTTGCAATTGTCAAGGTTGACTACCTTGTTAAATCAAATAACGGGATAAAGGTCACCTAACCGAAATTTGATTTATCATTGGATTCTAGAATTTAATTATTATTTTAAAATTTGGAATAAAAGGGTATTAATAATTAAATTGTTTATAATACTAAAATAAAACTTTGTTAAATTTTGTAGATGGCCGCTAACAATGCAAACACCTCTACCCATAACACCCGTAACCTATCCTTAAGAACCATCCTTGAAAAGGATCGTCTAAACCATAATAACTTTATGGATTGGTATCGCAACTTGAGAATAGTTCTCAAACAAGAAGAGATATCATATGTCTTAGACGATCCCATTCCCGACGAGCCTAACGTGGAAGATGAGGAGGCTTATTACGATTGGGTTAAGTACACCAAAGATTCGGTGCAAGCCTCTTGCCTCATGTTGGGAACTATGATTCCCGAAATCCAAAAGGATTTCGAGCATCATGGGGCATACGACATGATAACTCAATTGAAGGAAATGTTCCTTCAACAAGCTAGAGCGGAACGTTTCGAAACGGTTCGAGCGTTTCATGCATGTCGTATGGAGGAAACCCAAAGCGTCTCATCTTATGTCCTAAAGATGAAAAGCTACATTGAAAAGCTTCGTAGGTTGAATTGTCCCGTCTCTAATGAGTTGGCTACGGATTTGATCCTCAACTCTTTGACCAAAAGGTTTGAAACCTTTGTCATGAACTATAACATGAACGGGTGGGACAAAAGCATTGGTGAGCTTCACGCAATGCTAAGAACGGCCGAAGCGGGAATGGGTAAAAGGGTTTTACCCGTTCTAACAATCAATGAAGGCAAAAGGGGACATAACTCCAACCCCAAAGCAAGTGTTGCTAAGGGCAAGGGCCACGTCCAAGGAAAGGGAAAGAGGAAAGCCATCACGCCCTACAAACCGAAGGAAAAGAAGCAAAAGGTTGCGACGCAAGATCCATGCTTTGAGTGTGGAGAGATAGGTCATTGGAAAAGAAATTGTCCGACCTATCTCAAAGCGTTAAAAGATAAGAGGGATGCGGAGCAAACCTCAGGTATTATCTTTACTATATATGTTGAACTAAATGTTATTTCTTCAAATACATGGGTACTTGATACCGGATGTGGAACTCACATTTGCAATTTGTTGCAGGGGTTCAAAAGAAGTAAGCAACTCAACAAAGGGGACATTAGTCTCTTTATGGGCAATGGAGCAAGAGTTGAAGTCCAAGCTCAAGGAGACTACATGTTAAAGCTTCCAAGTGGTTTGGAAGTAATTTTGAAAAATGTTTTGTATGCTCCTAAGTTAAGGAGAAACATTATTTCCGTGTCCCTTTTAAAACAATGTGGCTTTGATCTTAAGTTTATTGATTATGATATTCATGTTTTGATGAATGGCATATTTTATTTTAAAGCTATACCCATGAATGGTATATATGAAATAGATCAAAGTGGTATGTCACATAGTAGTTCAATGTATAATGTCAACACCAAGAAACTCAAGAAGGACTTGGGTGATTCCTATCTTTGGCATTGTCGCCTTGGACATATAAGCAAGAATCGCATGCAAACTCTTCGCAAGAGTGGTATTCTAGAAACCAATGAGTTTGATTCATTTGATGTATGTGAATCTTGTTTACAAGGCAAAATGACAAAGCAACCCTTTAATAAGACTTTTGAAAGGTCAAAAGAATTATTGGGTATCATACATTCGGATGTATGTGGTCCTTTTAGACCAATAACTAGGAATGGTGAAAGATACTTCATTACCTTTATTGACGATTATAGTCGATATGGTTATGTGTACTTAATGAAACACAAAGATGAAGCTTTTGAAATGTTCAAAGACTTCAAAACTGAAGTAGAAAGACAACTTAAGACAACAATCAAAGTACTTCGTAGTGATAGAGGAGGTGAATACCTAAGTGGTGTTTTTCAAGATCATCTTAAGAGTTGTGGAATTATTTCACAACTTACTCCACCTGGAACACCACAACATAATGGTGTGTCTGAAAGGAGAAATCGTACCCTATTAGATATGGTTCGATCGATGATGGCTAGAAGCACTTTACCTCTATCATTTTGGGGCTATGCTTTACTTTCCGCTGTTCGCATATTGAATATGGCTCCAACCAAGAAAGTGGAGAAGACACCTTTTGAAGTATGGCATGGAAAGGCTCCATCGCTATCATTCTTAAAAGTTTGGGGTTGTGAAGCTTATGTAAAGCAATACACCCCAAACAAATTAGAAGTCCGATCCACTAAGTGTATCTTTATAGGTTATCCTAAAGATGATTTAGGATATTACTTTTACGATCCTAGTGAGCAAAATGTTATTATTGCTCGAAAGGGTAAGTTCTTGGAAACTAAGTTCCTTGAGGAAGGAACTAATAGTAGAACAGTGAAATTTGATGAGGATCAAGAATCACAAGATGATACACAATTGGTTGATACTAGCACTCAACAAGAGGTTGTTGAAAGTGATCAAGTGGTTGATCAAAACACACAAAACGTTCGCAGATCTGGTAGAATTAGCAATCCACCTGAAAAATATGGATTTTTTGTAGAAGGTTGCTACGTGGTAGATTCGGATGAACCGACCACATACCGTGATGCAATGTCCAAGAATGATTGTGACAAATGGCTTGAAGCCATGAACGTTGAGATGCAATCCATGTATGACAACCAAGTTTGGGAATTGGTTGAACCACCACTCAACTCCAAAGCTGTTGGAAGTAAGTGGGTTTTCAAAAGGAAAACTGATATGCATGGAAACTTGGATACTTATAAAGCAAGACTTGTAGCTAAAGGTTTCACTCAAACTCAAGGGGTTGATTATGATGAAACTTTTTCGCCTGTGGCAATGCTAAAGTCTATTAGGATATTATTTGCCATAGCTGCACATTATGATTATGAAATCTGGCAAATGGATGTCAAGACCGCTTTCCTAAATGGATATCTTGAGGAAGATGTCTATATGGTTCAGCCTGAAGGTTTTGTCGATCCAAAACATCCTAATAAAGTATGCAAGTTAAAGAAATCAATCTATGGATTGAAACAAGCATCTAGAACTTGGAATCATCGTTTTGATGAAGAAATCAAAAGTTTTGGATTCATCAAGAACGCTGATGAGGCTTGTGTGTATAAGAAAGCTAGTGGGAGTATAATTACCTTCTTAGTATTGTATGTCGATGACATTCTACTATTTGGAAATGACATTCCAACCATGGAAAGCGTTAAGGCTTGGCTTGGAAGTAGATTTTCCATCAAGGATCTTGGTGAAGCTGCCTATATTTTGGGAATAAAGATCTATAGGGATAGGTCAAGGCGCTTGATAGGTTTGAACCAAAGTACATACATTGATAAGATCTTGAAAAGGTTCAAGATGGAAAACTCCAAGAAAGGTTTTGTACCTATTCAAAGAGGGACCATATTGAGTTCAGCTCAATGTCCAAGCTCAAAGGGTGAGCAAGACATGATGAAACAAATCCCATATGCTTCTGCTATAGGATCCATCATGTATGCGATGATATGTACTAGACCGGATGTGTCATGCGCTTTGAGCATGACAAGCAGATACCAACAGAATCCAGGAGACAGTCATTGGATGGCTGTTAAGAGCATATTGAAATACCTTAGGAGGACTAAGGATATGTTTCTGATATATGGATCTGGTGAGGAGGAACTCGCTATAAAAGGTTACACGGATGCGAGCTTCCAAACTGATCGAGATGATTCTCGATCACAATCTGGGTATGTGTTCACTCTTAATGGAGGAGCTGTCTCTTGGAAGAGCTCAAAACAGGAAGTGGTAGCATTGTCCACTACAGAATCAGAATACATCGCCGCTTCATTGGCAGCTCAGGAAGCTGCATGGTTGAAGAAATTCATTACTGATCTAGGGGTGGTCTCTTCCATTCAAGACCCCCTAGAAATCTTTTGTGACAACGAGGGTGCGATTGCACAAATCAAGGAACCTCGTTCGCACCAAAAGACAAGGCACATAGAGCGGAGATTCAACTACATAAGGGATGAAGTTGAAAAGGGAAAGATATGTATTCGCAAAGTTGGAACTGATCAAAATCTTGCGGATCCATTCACGAAGCTCCTAGAAAGACCGAAACATGAGCGTCATGCGAGTGGCTTAGGACTTCGATATTCTAGTAATTGGATTTGATCTATTTTGTATTACGTTTAAAAGACTTTTGTAATTTAACTCTTTTATATGATTATGGAATCTTGAGTTAAATTCTAATATTGCATGTTTAATCCATGAATAAGTTATCTTATTCTAAAAGTCCGTAGTCGATCACATTTGTGGGAACAAATATGAAGCAAGACTATTATGAACTAGGATTGGTGGATATTCATAAGGAATGAATATGGAGCATAGGTTTGCTGCCAAAGTTCATAGATATTTGTGGGATACAAATATTGGACTGACCCGCTCTCAATATTACTACATGGAGTCGATTGACCTGATCATTAGTAATTTTGAGTAAAGGAGAATTTCATATTATCCTTAGACCTGAGATGTATATTGGGTCTTGATTTTCACCGAGTATTACACTTTGACTCTCCCCTTCGCTATTCGTAAAAGATGGTACATAAGGATGAGCTCAGGTGGAGTATAAAGTGATAGTGAGAGGCGTATACAGTCAAGACGGAATTTGTTCCTCTTATGTGTTGAGAGTTTAGATGTCTAAGGCCTGATAAAGTTGAATTGTAAAGAGAATGATCACCTATGTCTCTTAGATTCAACATGACATCTAGTAACAAAGGGATATAATGATAGATTCACCTAAATCATATCAAGTAAGGGACTTGAAGGGATGATGTTATTGAATGGCACTTCGTCAAACACATTAGGGGTGGTGAACTGTTGTTAGGCGGTATTCACCACTTGCATTAATTTTCTATGTATCTCGTGCAAGTGGGAGATTGTTGGAATTACGTATGCCCGAGACACATACTTATACTAATGTGGCTAACTGTGTTTGATCCAAGTCGGGTCATACCCAATAACAAGCTAGACGACACCAAATGTATTCTTTTAATGATTTGATCATTTAAACGAATACCGAACACTACGTGTGTAGAAAATTGGTTTTCTAAACAAACACACTTGAGGATTTAAATAAATTATCTGGATAATTTGTTTATATAAATTAATTATTTAATTGGTTAAATAATTACATAAATGTATGTGCATTTTATAAAAATGAGTTTTATAAAATAAAAGGAGATGTTTTAAATGGTTAAAACAAAACAACAAAAAAAAAAAAAAAAAAAAGGGAAAACCGGCCACCCCATGTGGGTGGTGGTTTTGGTTCAACCAAATGTTTTGTCCTTTTGTGTGGACCATCTCTTTATACTCCACCATTCACAAGACATGCATTTTTGATCTTGTCCCCATTTTGAATTCAAGAGTTGAATCAAAAATCCTCTCTCTCTTCCTCCTCCAAAACTCACGGCCAAAGAGGGGATTTTGGGAGAGCTTGGTGAGCTTGTTTAAGTGTTCATAAATCCTAGCAATCAAATTGGTGTTGTCACAAATAGCTTGGGGTATCACTATCTTGAGGTCTTCTTCTTTGGAGGCTTGCCATTCATCCACCATCATCTTCAATATCTTACTTATTCTTCTAAAGGTAGAAGAAGGTACATTTACATTTTGTGAGCATATTGTTCTTGTAATTTTGATCCTTGTTCATTGGGTTTTGATTTTAACATAATGGTATGTTCATAATTAGATTTAAAATCTAAGCTTCCGTTGCGTTTTCTAGTTAAATATGGTTAACTTGACTTTGATAAACTTGTATAAAACCCAACACATGGACCTCATGAACTGAGTCTATAAACTTTATTTTGACAAATTTGTCATAGCATTCATTGATGATATTTTGATATATTTGCAACGTAAAGAAGAGCACGAACGACGGTTAAGAAAATTGTGGAAGTGTTGAAGCAAGAGGAGCTATACGCGAAGTTTTCGAAATGTGATTTTGAATAAAGAAGGCATAATCCCTTGGTCATGTTGTAAAGCAACAAAGATTTCACAAAGATCCAAATAAGATAGAAACCATTAAAAATTGTGCCAAGCGCCGATTTTAAGCCTCCCCGATGGGGACGATGGTTTTGTCGCGTATTGTGACGCATCGCGTAAGGGTTAGGATGCGTGTTGACGCAGTATAATAAGGTTATAGCCTATGCTTCCCGACAGTTAAAAGTACACGAGAAAAAAATTACACTACTCACGACTTAGAACTGGGAGCGGTTATCTTCGCACTTAAAATGTGGAGACATTATCTCTACGATACGAAGTGCACCATCTTCACCGATCATAAAAGTTTGCAGCACATATTCGATCAGAAAGAACTGAATATGAGGCAACGAAGATGGGTCGAGTTTTTTAGCGATTATGACTGTAACATCCGTTATCACCCCGGCAAGGCTAACGTCGTAGCCGACACTTTGAGTAGGAAAGGTCGGGTTAAGCCATTGCGAGTGCGAGCGCTAGGGATGATAGTCCAGCCGAACTTTTCGGACCTGATTCGAGTCGCTCAACGTGAGACGTTGAAGGAGGAACAATTGGAAAAGGAGGGACTTTACGGCAATGAGAAGAATTTCGAACAGCGCGTGGACTAAATTCTCTACTTCAAAAATCGGGTTTGGATCCCGACCCTCCATGACCTTCATGAATTAATCATGGACGAAGCGCATAGATCGAAATAATCCATACATCCGGGATCGGATTTGACTATTGATGATACGGATATCTGAAAGGATTTTTATTAATGGTCGAGTTTGGAGAAAGATATGATCACGTGTGTTGGTGAATATTGAGTGATGCAAGAGATAAGGCTGCACACCGAAAACCCTTGGGAACGCCACAACGACAGAAAATTCGCCAATGATAGTGGGAATAAATTACAATGAATTCTTGCCCAAATTCCCGATGGTGAAATGGTATCTCGTCGTGGAGTGCCATTTTCAATTATCTCAGATCAAAATAGTCATCCTACTTCCATTATTGGAAGGCGGGGAAGGAGGCATCGAGAGCTTGAAGCTCTCTATGGGTGAAGTAGTTATCACCAAGTTGTTAAATTGAAATTGGGCGTCACTCAGGCCTTAAGATTTGAATTGATTCGAGAAACAACCAATAGGATTTATAATATTTAAGACAAGTTGAAAGCAGCGAGTGATTGGCAAAGGGTTTATGCCAACGTTCAAAGGAAACCATTGTCACTGAATAGAGGTGACAAGGCATTTTAAGGCATCACCTTAGAGGGAGGTGATATGAGGTTTGGCAAAACCGAAAATAGCTTCTTAATATATTGGACCCCATGAGAACTATCTCCATGGTTGGTCATTTAGTTTATCGATTAAAGTACTCCAGGGGCTAAGTACTATACATGATGTTTTGCCATGTATACGGATTGAAAAGTGCCTAAGCGATGAGGCAACGAAAGTACTAGTAATAGAGGTACTCATAGAAGACATGCTTGATATCATAACTAATTCCGTAGAGATAGTAGACGGGAAAACTAAACAGTTTGAACATACCAAGCTTTATTGATTAAAATTAAGTGGAATTCACAGCGAGGACCAGATTATACTTGGTAACGCGAGGGTGAATTCTGAAGGAAAAACCCCCCACCTTTCTCTCGAAAGGGGATAGTGGGCGTCTAAAATTTCGAGGACGAAATTTCTTAACGGGGGGAGAATGTAACGATTCCGACGAAACCACGTATACCCTAACCGGTAGACTGTAGTTACGTCATATTTAATGTCGGGTACATGAATTACCATAGTAATCATACGAGAATACATGGTTCATGGTACTGATTGTACGTGAATATATAATTCACCGTATTGAATATGCGATCAATCGATCGATAGTTATTGAAACCCGAATGGATCGAGGGTTCAATTATAGACGACATATATGATATTTAGTGATGTTACGAAGTATTAAAGCTTCGGGATAAGTGGATTAAAGCACAGAAAAAGGATTTCGATTTAATAGTGCGTCGGTACGTTAAACGAAACCTTTAATACCAAACCGAGCAAGAGATGATCGATCAAGCCGATAAAGATGCACAATTATTAATACTATGATGTTTTAAGTTAATAAATGTCATGGTTTAAGTTTTTAAATCGGTTTTATATAAATTTCATTTTTAGCCGAAAAACGACCGTTTTAGCCTCGTTTTAAGCCGAATTAAACATTTAACCGAGAAACGAACTGAACCAGATTATCCAAAACATTATCCAGATTTCGGAAATCCAAGTTTGTGGCCAAGAATGAAGGAGTGGGCCCCACCCCACCCCATTCAAATCCCGATCGGCCTAAAGGGGTTTCCCCTTGGCTTCATTTTCTTTTTTCAAGCTACAAACACCCAAATCCTCTCCACTCTCATCAATCCTCATCCAAAAACCCGAGATTGTAGCAAGAAAAACAAGGTAAAGGTGGAGTTATTTACGTTTCCATCTTCGTTTCTTGAGTTTATTTGCAAGAAAATGAGGTTTCAAAGATGAAAACCGATTCTTGCATGATCAAGTGATGTATACAAGTTATACAAGGGATCTTGGTCCAAGAAAGGAGTTAAACGAGCCAAGAACGAATTTTTACGGTTAAAACCTTTGTTTTTATATCATAACCGAAACTATAGTGTAAGAGGCTTGATCGTGAATGTAACTTGCTTGGTATTGTGGTATGTTGATTGTAGGCTCTGTATTTAGTGGTAGATAAGGCGGAAAGACGAGTTTGTAGCTCATAGTGGCGGAAAACGAAAGGTATATTCGGTTATGTTCGGTTTTGGGAAATTTGGACAGATTGTTGATGCTTTAGAGTTAGGTCATGAAATTTTACAGAAGTGTTAAACACATGAAAATATGAGTTCTGTGAATTTTTGGTAGTTTTTGGATAAAGAATGAATATTTGGTGAATTTAATGCTCGGTTTTGGCCAAAAATGGTGAAAACTAGTTAAATATCATGAAAATTCTGGAAAATTTCAGATAAGCTTTTCATATCATTTATAAGTTACACACAAAATTTGAGGTCCTTTGGAGGAGTCTAAGTAGGCTTTTTGGTTAAACGGGTTCTAGGAATTTCTAGCTCGGTTTTAGTAAAAAGGGCATGTAAAAGTAGATTTCGGTTCTGGAAAAATTACAGGGGACTATGTGGATGGCAGGGGACATCCAGGAAAAATTTGGGATTTTTCTAAGATCGTTTGGTATTTACGACATATTTAGTGTTTAAATGGTGTTTAAAAATAGATAAATAAATTTTAAATATAGAAATTAATTCTGGAAATATTTTTATAAAATTCCCCACTGTTAAAAAGTGATTTGTGCAAAATTTCAAGATCCGAGAGTGAATGGATAATTATTTGTTTTAATTATCAAACTTTTAAAGTTAAAACGCGTAAACCGGTGAAGTTCGCTTAAGCGAGCTGACTGGTGTATAAAAACCCTAAAAATGAACTATTTTCATATAAATGAATTAAACAAGTAAAAATAAATCATCCGAAAATAATTCGGATGATTTGAGTAATTTTACATATTTTAACAGTTTCCGTTACGCTAAAGACGGAAACGGGTCCCGCGGCCAAACGGGGCGTCTAAATCGAGCTCAAATTTCACAACTTTACTTAAACTATCAGTCAACGACTATTTTCGGGTCGTGTGTGACCAAACTCATTTTTGAAACATAAAAACGAATAACCGTGCTAGGCACGCAATACGAGAAAAAACGACTAATAGTAATTGTGACCATGGAACTCTAAACGACATCACAATCTGAGTCCGGAGAAGTTTTTCTGGGTTAACATTGCCCCCGGAACAGGTACAGTACTGGGTTAACAGTGTCCCCAGATGTACCAATTAATAAGGTTAAAGATTATGTAAACAATAATTGTATAGTAATGATCGTAGGGATCATATTACAGATTGGACGGGTTAACTGATATTGATTGTTGTTACCTGTTTGCATGTGCTAAGGTGAGTTTCACGAGCCCCTTTTTACTGAACTGTTTTAAATATTTTCCCGGGGCGGGAAGCATGTTTCTATCAAAATGTTTAAGTACATACTGAACGCATGGATTTGCGTGGATTTTACTGAACGCATGGATTTGCGTGAATTTATATATATTGTTTATTGTACGGGAATCGTACGGAAATGTACTAAGATGATAATTGTCTGAGTTGTTAATATTGTAAGGTCCCGCAACAGTGTTTCTGGGTTAACAGTGTCCCCAGAGGATATTAAATGGGTTTCTGGGTTAACAGTGTCCCCAGAGGATATTAAATGTGTTTCTGGGTTAACAGTGTCCCCAGAGGTTATTAAATGGGTTTCTGGGTTAACAGTGTCCCCAGAGGGTATTAAATGTGTTTCTGGGTTAACAGTGTCCCCAGAGGATATTAAATGTGTTTCTGGGTTAACAGTGTCCCCAGAGGTTATTAAATGTGTTTCTGCGTTAACAGTGTCCCCAGGGGTTATGGGATGTGTCTCTGGGTTAACAGAGGTTGCACTTGGGGGCTCAGCATAATTACATCGCTAATATATGATTATTATAATGATTTGTCATCGTTTACTTAACTTAGTGAAACTCACCAACTATTCGTAGTTGACCCGTTTTCTCACATGCTTTTCAGGTACAATTAAGATGAACTGATTGCTTACGTGCTAAGTGTTTGATGTGTGTAAGATTTGCGTGCGGGATGTTAGGATACATTATGACAGATAGAATTATGTATCGTATGGTATGATGTGTGTATCACCTAGACGGTAATGAAATACGAGATAATGTAATTTTGAAGTATATTAATGCATTCAGTTTTCTTTATAAACAATGTGGTTGATATCAGAGGTGCCTGTCGCATCCCGTTTACGTTTCCGCTGCGGTTGCGGGGTGTTACAATATGTGAACAAATGCTATGGGTAAAAAGTAATAAGTGCTCGCCTTTAGGATCGAGATCAAAACTAGAATATAGATAAACACGTCGATTTTTTTTCAATTTATAAAATGACTGAAATTCCAAATATTAATGATGAGCTTGAAAGAAACTTCCATATAACTCATGTACTTTTTATGACAATTGTCATTCTTGTTATGAATAATAGTTATTATGGTTATCAACACCTAAAATAAATTTAGCTTCTTCTCCAAGTTTTCACATCCCTATATTATATTCTATTGTATCTCATTGTATGATATACCTATTAACGAAATCTCCTCTCTTTCTCCCTACATCTCATTGTCATATTGTTATAGCTACTAGGCTTGTTTTACAACACGTTATCAGCACGAGTTGCTTTAGAGTTGGATTTCATTATCTTAAGGTATGTTCAATCAAACTATTCTACAAGTTTTCTTTTGATTCATGATACTCACGACGTCATCTAGAATACAATGTAATATTTTATTAAATACATATGCTACGACAGAAGGTTAGACAAAAAATAATAAATAAAATAAATTGCAGATTATGGTATAAAAAAGATGGTGATCTTTAATCCTAAATGTTTGAATATATTTCTATTAAACCATAAAACGCAATCGTGTTATGTGTTGATTTTAGTGGTTCAAATTAAAATTTATTTTACTTGTGATCTTAATTTATGACGAAGCATAATGAATGAATTTTAACCATATCTTGATTTATTTTTCCTGACCATTACAAAAACAACTAACTTATTAATTTAAACAATAAATATAACTTGGTTTTAGTTTGTCAGTAAAGAACTTTTGGGTATGATATATTTTATTATATTTTTATAATAGCTCGAGTTCTAGATTTTAAATATTAGGTTTATACAACAATACAAATGATATTTGGTGGTGATATTTGGTGGATTGTTTTATTTCTATTACAATATTTTGGTCTTTTAATTGTTCTTGATATCTATGATTATGATATTGGGGCCGATACTATACTGCTACGAGCCACGTACTAGAGCATCACCAGATAACGCAGCTGCTGTTGTACAAAGAGTCAACACTGTGATAAACCACTAGAACCGTCCAAGTTATTCGTAGCTGGAATGCTTCGTTTTACTCGACGAGAAGGTAATAATTTCTGACAATTCCTTGATTGAATATATCTTGTACTAGAACGCTAATAGAAAACGATGATATTTACGTTATAAAAGCGACCAAATAGCTTACATCTGGTTATAAACTTTCAAGAAAACTATTTTTCTCAAAGCATCAATATTTGTGCCATGAAAAGGCACTGTTGCCTTTCAATATTTAATTTATTTTTAAATGTACATGTTATATTTTTATTGAAATTATAGTATGAATAATTAATATATAGTCCATGAGTAATCAAATAATTGTACTGAAATTATTTTAGATGTATTCGGCGTTAAAGTTATGCACCTCTAGACGATCAATATTTTGATTTCCTTAATTGCAAAGTTATGAACCGCATATATTGTGGTTCATATTTGCATCAAACTAAATGAATCAGCTGTCTATGAAAATTGGTTCTAAGATGCTACTTTATGGAAGTTAGTTATTTCATGAAAATTGGTTCTTAATATGTTTCAATAACACACTTATCAATAAAATAATCATCAATAATTTGTAATTTGAATAGATTTGAACATGTGAGATGATTGTGTGGTAAAGAAAAGTAATATATGTTATTAAGAAAGTAGAACTTCGATAGAGATATTTGTTTATATTAAAATTAAAGTGACAAAATACTTTATATGATATATTTGTGATCAGTTATATCATTGTTTATACAGTGATATTTAAAATTTCATGTTTTGTATAATTTTGCATTATGTGTACCTTGTATTTATGTGCTAAATTTATTTATATAGAGAGTGTTGAATCGAACAACTAAACAGAAGTTGTGGGTTATTACCACTATCATGAAGTATCATAATCATTTTGGGCTATGGTAAAAAGTTCACTTATTTATTTAAAAAATATGACCTAAAGTGTTATTCTCCCAAAATTTCATTATTCAAGGTTATAAAATATTAGGTATCTTTTCCTTAAAAATAAGATACATTATATTTTTTTTTAAAATAACTTATTATCAATGTTATTATTTTAAGAAGAAAGATTTTATTCTTATAATTAAATGATGTTACCAAGTATGCATTCGGAGTAACAAAATATTTGTTTTGGTTTGTATGCCAAATAAATAGTTTAGTTGATGAGAGCCTACCATTAATGTTTATTTGCTACTACGAAATACTATAGATAGTTGGAATATTAATTATATTGTAAAGATGGAATAATAAAGCTCTTGAATAACTTGATCATCGATGTTCTCATTCATAACGTATTTTGTTTTTTATTCTCATAATATATAAGCATGATCATGTAACTCCTTTTTTATACCATGACATGTTATAGCATAGCTTGCAAAAAGATCAATAAATCTCATTAGAATTCTATAAAAATATCAAAATATTTTAGACCAGTAAATCTTACATGGCTTGGTCATGTAACTATTTCTCATATATATTATGTGAAGAGAAAAGTTATTTATACGAAAGATCGGATAATTTTTTTTTTGTTTGTTACACCTCAAATATGCTCAGAAGCATATCATGAGAGTTCTTGAAGTAACTTTATATCCGTATGTTCGAGGAAATAATAAAAAATCATGAAACCTGTTTTGTTCTACTCCATTCCACTTATGTGTATGTGACTATGTATTATCATTCTCATGGACACAATTGAGAAAATTCCAATGATGGTCATGTTCATAGTGAGATCAACCATCGGAATTTTAGTAATATTCATATTAATAATGAGATCGACCACTATAAGTGGCAAAGATATTGATCAAATATGAGAACAAAATATGGAGTTATTAAAGTAACTAAACATGATCGTTTGAAACAATAATACATTGTTGTCTCGTATTTTATGTCTTGTATTAAATAAGCATAATACATATAGGATCATAAACCTAAAGTTTATGGATCATGATTATCTAATGGCTTGATCGGGTAGACCACACCGAGTCAATGATGTGAAATATATTGAAAAATCAGAATATTTTTCATGATAATTAAATATGCAATGTCTACTCTATGGATATGAACTTTTGAATATTCTGGAAATAACAGAGGATACACATATCCAAACATGATATCATTTAGTATTACAAATCGATGCATCGTCTGAATGATTATCAAATTCACAACTTTATGTTTGTGAGAATTTTGGCTTAGCTAATGAGAGAGAAAGCACATTATTCCATAGTAGAATATGAGTTTGGTAATAAGAATATGCTGAACTTCATACATATTATATTCATACACGAATTGGTTATGAAACCAATGATCACGAGAGCAAAGATTCATATTTGTATATGAGTACATATGATTTTACATGTCTTAAAATTAATTCACATCAAGCCAACATGTTATAACATTTACTCCCAAGTAAATTTGGTTTGGTAAGAACCAAGTACTTCCCATCAAAGAGTTTGGTTGTGTGATATGTAATGAAATTGCTCCACCACAACGCACAAAGATAGATGGAACCTCAATGAAGGTTGGGATTTATGTTGGGTATGAAACACTTATACATTGTAAATATCTTAGAGTTGTTAATGAGAGATATGGTTACAACTTATTGGTTTTCATTATAAGTGAATTAACATTCCCAACATTAGGGGAGATATAAAGCAGTTGGAAAAGGAAATGGGCTAGAATGAATTATCGTTGATCCTCAAAGTAAAAAGTGTGAACTAGAAGTTCAAAGGATAATTCATTTACAAAGAATATTGAAACAATTACCAGACGTGTTCACTGACCAGAATGGAGTGACTAAGTAAGTCACAAGTACCAACTGCTGATGCTCCAGTTAATAAATGTCACAGAAGGATAAACGCATATTGATAATGAGTGTAGCGTACGCATGAAGCGTGGTAGACTAATCGATTCCAAAGGTGAAATTTCCTGGAAAACTGGAGCAAGTGATAAAGATGGTCAAGTCGAGGTGCAATAAAAGGTCTCTTGAAAGAGATTTTAGACATGATGGTTCTTGAAGAACCTTAGGTACCTAAAAATAAAGAGCTCTTAGTAAATTATATCGTATCATGTCTATAACATATATGGAATTGAAATAAATCCGACGTCGTTATATATAATTAGCGCTTGATATAAAGATGATGAGGATCAAGATTATAAATCTGCCTATGATAAATGATCGGCCAAAGTGGAAAGACGCAAACATGGCAGAGTTGAATTCTCTAAATAACGGAAAGTTTGTTGGACCAGCAGTCCGTACAACTAAAGTTGTAAAACGTATTAAATACAAACGGGTATTTTATATAAGTAATGAATATTCAATTAAGGTGATATAAGGCAAAATTGGTGCCACAAAGATTTTGCAAAGACCCATGATTGATTATAAAGAGATGCATTCTCCAATTGTGGAATCATTGACTTTCCTATACATAAATAGTCTGGTAATATAAATAGAAAATTTATATGCATTTAATAAATATTATGATTCAGTTGATACTGAAAATTTATAAGAAAGTTTTTGAAGGATTTTAAAGCAAGTTCTCGAGAAAACAGTGGTTGTTGTGTATAGAGTTATATTTGAATATGTTACGATTATTGAATTTGTTGAGCATAAATGAAACTCATGAAGAGTTTCCTAAGGTAGTTGAATACTTGAAAGGTTAAGTGATACATCTTAATGATTGAATTGTTGTGCATCAATAAGCATACACATAGAAGAGAATGTACATGATGAGTATAATATGGATTTTTGATATGTGATATAAAATGATATGTTAATAAGCAAGTTTATGCAGAAAAATCCTGGAAAAGTGAATGCGTATGCATATTTTGTCAAGTTAAAAAGAAGTCCATGATGGATTGGTAAATGCATGGATTTATGCTTATTAAGTATGGATTAAATTATTCGGATTGTACTTGATACAAATCAAGTGATATTTTGATAAAGGGGGAGATAAGTTGGATATAACTATACTTTTATCAAAATTTCACTCTTAAAAGGTCATTATAATCACAGTTTACAATGATGTACATATCATCAAGAGGAACTTATGAGCTTTTAAAGAGAAAATTCTTTTGAAAGACCTTGACATAGTGTGATTATTGTTTGACTTATAGTTCGAGTAGATGTGTAATTATATGCTTATAAATCTATCAAAGTGCATCTACATTTTACCATGGAAAAGTTTAATCATATTTATTTAGCATGTTAAAGGATGTATAAAAATGACTTTATATCATTGCCTATCTGAATATGAATATTATTGGTTCGGAAATACCATAATTAAATGCATATATGCATTATATCGTACTGTTAGCTATATATTATTATTATTTTCTTTATGTGTATTTATCGACATGTGTCCTGCTAGGAGATATCAGAATGGGTTAAAACATATATTTCAGGTATGAAAGATATATGTTTATATTTTACTAACCCATCAAAACAAGTTTGGTTAGTCTTGTTGATGCAGAAAAACACAACAGGGTCAGGGATACAACTGTATATGTTACGAGATGAGGTGATAGAAGTTTTCACGTGAAGATCATGCAACATTGTTCAGCTTCAAGATTCGCATGTCATGGGACCAAGACGCAAATGATTGAGTACAAAAGTTACGAAGCTTTCACATAAGATTTTTTACTTACTATTTTAATTGATATATAAATCAGGGGGAGATAATACGTGCTGCACTCTTTTTCCCTTAGCTATGGTTTTGTCCCAATGGGTTTTCTTAGGAAGGTTTTTAATGAGGCAGCATCCCGAAGCGTATGAAGTTGAAAACCAAGGGGGAGTGTTATGAATAATAGTTATTATGGTTATCAACATATAAAATAGATTTGGCTTCTTCTCCAAGTTTTCCCATCCCTATATAATATTCTATTGTATCTCATTGTATGATATACCTATTAATGAAATCTCCTCTCTTTTTTCCTACATCTCATTATCATATTGTTATAGCTACTAGGCTTGTTTCACAACAATTCTAATATTTATTTTTATTTAAATAATAAACCGGGCATATGTGAAAAGTAAAACATACAAACTACTTTATATGCAAAATGTTGCATGGAGAATCTGATTATGTTAATCTAACTAATTCAAAATTGTCATCATAGACCGATGCTACGTGTGAAGATATATTGAAATTAAAATTCGCTTTTCTACTATTTTTTACATAGGATTCTATCATGCGTTAAAATTTTTCAGGCCGAAGGCGAAAATTTTTTTGGGCTTTCATAAAAGGGGTATCTTGTGTTTAAACAATTTAATTTTTAAATAAGGCATAATTTTCGAGTCTTATGATTTGGTTGTATAAAACACTTTTTTTTATATAAAAATAGGGTTAAAGTGTGTCAAGTGAGGTTAGAACCCACAACTTTCAAGTTAAAAGTAATAACCCTTTGCCACAAAACCGAACTAGTGGTTGTGTAATTAAGTTTAAACATTATATATACAAATATTATTTTTCATAAAAATATGTATATATTATTTTTTTTATTTTTAAATCAAGGCCTATTGGGTTGTCGGTCCGGGGTCCATCAACCACCCGGCCATCCCTTATAGCCGGCCCTGGATTCTATTTCCTTTTCCTGACTATGGAACCCCGCTTTTCAATAATGATGATAGAACGTAGCCTTAGTGTTAATTTGAAGCATAACTCAGAAGAGGTATATGACACTGATTACTCATCTAACCTCTCTAATAAAGAAATCCAATATTGGACACGTGACCCTTTATTAATCAACCAAAATTTTATTTTCCCGCTTTTTGATTCTCCAATCTTAACGGGTGATTAATATTAGAAAACGTACCTATTCTCCGACGTCGCCTTTTTCACAATTAGGGTTTCTCCGCCGACGTCGTTTTCACAATTAGGAATTCATTAACTAATCAATCTTTGATTCTTCATCATCGTTTTTAATTTTTAGATCAAGCCCAGTTCTTCTATATGCTTTTCTCTCTGGATTCACTATATCAGAAGGCTAAGTTCGAGTTAATTCAATCGATGAACACGCAACCGCTAATTAATCATCTCTAGATTCACAATAGCTGAAGGTATACTTTTTAATCTGCAATTTTATTAGTTAAGATGATTCCATTCAATATCGTTTCACCGATTTTCCCTGTTCATTTATATAAAACTTACACTATGGCATACTTATCGAGTTGATTTGTGACTTCTTTATGTTAGAAAAGAGATGTGATTGAGGGATTTTTTATTTTTTTAATTTATTATGATTTGGACCGTGAAAGATTAACAGGAATAATTTTATTGCTTTCTTTTTTTAATTACCGCTTCAAGATCGATAAGCTTAAACTTTATCAAGAAAAGTGGATTATATCTCAAATGAAGTACCAAACCAAGATGATCCATCAAAAGCATACAAGTTAGCTTTTTTTTTTTTACTTGGTTTAAGTTTTTACAAAAATATATTGTTATATTTTTGAAATGGCTTTATATGTGTAGGATGAAGGATTTGTAAAGCAATTGAAAGGTTATGAAGATCATGATATAAGTAAGTAACTAAAAAATTATATTTTCTAAGTTTGGTGCTTGCTGTAATTATTATGATTAAGTAGCAGTCAAAAAGCACATATCATGCTTTAAGTTTTTCTATACTGTTTTCTGTTTATTTTGTTGTTACATTATTGATTTCTTTATTGATCCTTCATGTCTAAAATAGTGAATCTTAGTATATGTTGATACATGCCCCAAAACATAAAGCCCGTTACTTTTATAGCTTTTAATAAAACTCATCTGAAATCTCTATTCTCAATTTGTTTTAGAAATTACTGTGTTTACTCTCTGTTCTAGCATTTCTTTTTCTATAAGAACTTATATATTTTCACTATAATGAGCTCTCTTTAAAACTTCTAGCAACAGTTGTCTAATATGTAAAAGCAAGAATGAGTTATGCCTTTTGGAGGGAATTAAGTAATCCAAACAAGAGGAAGTCATATTTGCCATTTAATAAACAATTTTTTATCACTAGAAATAGTAAAATGGTCATACCTTTTGGATTCATATTTTATATCACTATGTTAGAACGGTATAATTACATCTCATTAAGTTCTTGAACTCTTTTTTGTACATAAGTTCTTTGACTTTTTTATAGTGAAGACTAAGTGTATTTTTGTATCTGACACTAACAAAATTAGAACATTAGTTTTGTGACTTTAAAATTATGGATGGATTTGTACAGAATATGTTTCTAGCAATCTTTTTAAGTTTAATACAAACTTTATTCAGTTCCTTGTATGCGAAGAGTTGAATCAATATAAGAAGATTATGAAGCTACCGATGGTGAAATATTGCTTGATGATGAAGATAATGATGGCTGGTTGGCTATTTACTAGCAACCAAAAGGTATGCATAATGCGTAAACCCATCTAAAATTCTTTGTATAAACTTTACCATTATATATTTTGATGTTGGTATAACTATTTGGAAGTGGAAAGTTTACTTTCAATGTTGTTTCCTTACGATTAGCTTGGATGATATGTTTATTGTGATTGAATGCTTTCTGGAAGAGTATTTCGTTTTTGATGTTTGACTTTTTTGGTCAAACAAACCAATAAACTTTTACTTTTAGTTAAAGGGTCAAACTCATAATTTAATAAACATGTCAAGCTCATCATTTGTAGTAAACGAGTCAAAAATACCATTTTTAGTAAACAAGTAAAAAAAAAATAATTTCAGTGAATAGATAAAAAGTTGTTTTTTCATTAAATGAGTCATGAAGAACATACTTTTGACTATCTTTGAACCGTTAAAATTTTTACATATTTCTTTTTTGACTTATAAATGTTTACCTACATTTTTCTGTTTGTATTTATTAAAAGTTTGCATGATGAAACAGAGTCCATTTGACCTATTACCAATAAAATGGATTGAAAGTTAAAAGAAATCATTCTTACCCGTCTTTTATGCGCGCTCTCTCTCTCTCTAACTTACAATTGTTGAACTTGATCATTTGATTCATCGATAAATTTTAACAACTGATTTGGAAGTTATACTCAAGGTTACTTTAACTAACCAATCTGAAGGTTAACTTTGGGATCGTATTTTTTTATTCTTAAAATATAATAGCTTTTAGTTTAAACAACTGAGCAAAGAAAGACTGTATGACCAATTTGTTGCTTCATTTTCATGCCTATATAGTTGACATTTAGATATAATATTTTCTTATGCTCATGCTTGTTATGGTCATATATCACATTTCAAAATCAGCTTGGTTTTGACTTTTGGAGGTCAAAGTGACTTTTTGACTCAAAATGAGTTAATGTCGTTTAGACTTTTGAGTAAGATGAACAAAGTTCACACTTCAAAATCAATATGATTACTTCATATAGAAGTTAAAAATACTTGAACATCACAATACGCATCCATTTTGAGAATATTAAGGTGTTGGTCATTGCTATATAACAACTATTATGTATAATTTTGATATGAAAACATTTTTCATTGTGATCTCTACTTAGATTTTTGAACATTTTGAACTTGCAGGTACTATTTTGAGCATAAGTTTATGGACGACCTAGCGAAAGAAAATCTCCCAATGTTTGGGATGGGGTGAAGTGGTGAACCAAGTTTGTAAGGACATACAAGCCATTAGAGTTTTGTGAATTATAATTGCAAATACATTTTTTCTATTATATATAACTTGTAGTATAATTTATAATAAGTATTTGCATCTTTATGATATATATTCTTTTCATTATTCAGACAATGTAATACGTTGGACTATAGAAAATATCATAATGTTGTATACAATAAAATCTTAGATTTTTTATAAAGTTAAAATTGTTCAACCCGTGTATCACACGGGTACCTAACCTAGTTTGTTCTATAAAGTAAACAACAGAAGATTGACACAAAGGATGTGCCTGATACGACTTGGAATAGCAAACTGCTGATTCGTAAAAATGAAAAGTTGATATTGATATTTTATCTCTTTACAAATAATTTCGTTTTTTTGTTATTCTATTTCAATGTTAGCTTATTTTAGGTTATTTACATTTTGTTTTATGGATTAGCTAAGTATCAAACCGGTACAGATCCTGAATTTTTAAATCCATAATTTTTCTAAACTTGGTTCCAGTTCAATATCAGGTATCATTTGTTTATCCCTAATTTGTTTTGGGTATTTGTTGGTGTTTTCCTTTTATCGGATGTGTGTCTTTTTGAATATTGTATTCCATTGATGAAACGGGTTGATCTATTTTTAAAGTTATATCTTTAAAGTTATATAACATATTAAAACATTTGATATTATATAATATGAAATAATAAGCATATTTTAACACTGACACATTAATGTTCTTCAAGACACTATTAAATATATTTTTTTCTCATAAAGATAGTTAAAACGTTTATTGAATTCTTTTAGTATCATACCTCCAACGTTATGCACTTAGTTGATTAATTATACTCATAGAACCTTTTATTTTTAATTGTAATATATATTTATCCTTTTTTTATTATTTAATAAGAAATTTTGGTATCATGACTTTTTGTTATCAAAATCTCAAATGTTTTCGACTCTTAAAATTCATTATCATCATCATCGTACTCAGTATATCCCACCAAATAGCAAAGCTATGGTAGGGTCTGAGGAGGGTAAGATGTAGGCAGCCTTACCTCTACCCCATAGGGATAGAGAGGCTGCTTCCGGTGAGACCCCCGGCTCGATAGTAGTTTTGCATCAAGCCTTGGACATAAGGCACATAGCACTCAATCATCGGGACACCGGCTGATCGGTGCATGTACCCTTATCTTTCAGCTATCAACGCCACTACATGATGCCTGATTAACCGTCCGTCACTTTTAACGTTATTTTCACGAGATTAGTAAAAAAAACGTCAAAATTAGTGCAATTTCACTTTTGCCCACCCGAGGGTTCACACATATATACATCATATGTGCGTACCGCAAGCAGGGCTAATTTTCGACTCTTAAAATTATATTTTTTAAACACATACTATACACTAGTACCTAACCTAGTATATCTATACTATTTAATAAATAATACTTTTTATATGTCACATGTTATCACTATGTTGATCCTTACAAAATTCCCTACTATCTCTAATATTAAGTATATTTCTCATTTTAATATTTCATTTTCAATTTTTAATAACTCCATTCTAATTTAAAAGAATTAATATCATCATAAATATGTTAATTTGTTTAATATAAAATATATTGCATTAGTTATTAATATTATATTTTTATATGTAACCAATACGAAACGGGTGAGTTTCTTTAACCGATTAAAGTATCAAACATTGTTCATGTCAATACAGTTTAAGATTAGAATGAGTTTTGGTCTACGTGTTGGTTTAAAAAAGTAGTCAATTACAACTAAGTTTTGATATTAGAAAATAACAAAGAAATAATTTATGATTTATGAATTTTCTAACTTTATATTTCCAAATTGTGTAATGTGTAGTTTTTAACCGTATAATATATCTTTATATATGTGATACAATTTTATTTTTAGTATTTTGTATTTCACATTATGCTATTATTTAAAACAAATTACTTATTCTAACATGTGTGCTACACGTGTAACTAACCTAGTATATTAATAAACAAAAATAAACAAACTAAAACAAACATAAACTAATGATCATAACTGCATGTAAAGGAATATAAATGAAAATAAAGAATGAACAAAATATGCATGAATTCATGCACATTTGTTTAACTAAAATAGCAAACTCTATTTTTTTTTTGTTTTTTTTATGTTCGTTCACTCATTAATCAAATGAACATTCATGAAGTTCTTGCCAAACAATTCATGAACGGTTACATTCCTACAACAAGTGAAGAACTTTAACAAAAATCATCACATGATGTTTCGATCCAATAAACAAATGCAACACTACTAATCAAATAGCAACTGTATCACTACTGATAAATGTTTAAAATACATTAGTAAATGTTAAAAATTCAGTTACATTTTATTTATTTTTTATCAACATAACATTAATATGTGATAAGAAACACAACAAAAGATACGTTTCTGGTAACTAGGTTCCAACGACTATCAAACCCAACATTCTATCTGCAAATTCCACCAACTTTTCGATCTCATCGAAATCAATATACCCATTACGGTTAACATCAACGAACCTCACCCCACGCCACCCCCTTAAGGCGCTGAACCGGCCTCGTCTCATCGCAAGAATTGCTTTTCGGAGTTCTTGTCGGCTAATTCTGCCATCTTTATCTTCATCAAATGTCATCAACCATATCTTGAATTCCACCAAAGTCATTATATGTACATGACCATTTTTGCCGGCTTCATGGCCTCTATACATGGGTTTCATGTTTTTTTATGACTGGATCCAAATTAATTACACTTATATATAAAAGATGTTAAGAGAATGTGATTCTAAGTACTCGAAAGAATATTAGGCTAGCAAGCAATGCGTTGGTTTTGTTTGACTGAAAGAATATCCAAAATACATTAGACAACTATGTCCAATTGATTTTTGCACGAGTAAATTGAAATAAATAATAATACAGGAATAAAGATTGATGGATTTTATATTGCTAGCTATGAGTGGTTGACATGTGTCTCGAGAGGCTGGAGAGGTGACGACTAGAATCTAGATTAGTTTGGGAAACACTGACTTCTTAAGAACCTTAATTAACAAAGTCGATACAAAGACTTGAATTGATGTAACCCTATATTGAGGCGGGTGTCGGGGATACAAGTCAACAACCACCCAAAGAATAGACTGAAATATAGCTCATGAGGGTATCCGGCTTGATGGCATCACTAAACCATATTGTACATCCTAGAACAAAATTGACTGACCCAACGATATGGGATGTGTACCCATGAAAACCTACCATACATTAAATAACAAAGATAACATACACAAGCAACGTATCAAGCTGACATGCTACGTTGACAACATAGATATCCAATATGAATGACTTCCTAGTCAACTCTTCACGATGTATTTAAACCGATTTTCTTATTGAGAATTTCGGAGAAGAGAAGTTTCGTTATTTAAAGCCACGTGTAAAAAGATAACAAATTATATAAAAAAATTTATTTATTTTTAAGACGTATATGTGATGAGCTACCCATATCCATAACTATACCTTCAAATAAAAAAGTATAAACTAATGTTGACAAATTTACGAACATATGTTTTTTTAACAGCAATTTATGAACATTTGTAATTATGTAAATTAAATAAAATATACAAAATGTTATATATTTTAGATACATTAATAAGATCTGAAATAATAACAATTAATAAAGCATTTACATGTATATAAAACGGAAAACATGTGTAAAATTGGAGAGAAAAGTAGGATTCTAGAAAGAGTGCTATTCTCTTCTAAAGTAGACATAGTGACAATGAATCAAATAATTAAATTTAAAATTTTTTGTTCATATTTTTCTCATTTTAATAACTATAATATTATAGTTACTAGTTTTAGAGACCGTGCACACACGAGATTATCTAAATTATAAAATTATAAGTAAAGAAAATCATTACATAACGTATATGGAAAAATGTAATACATCTATACATAAAAATTGATTTTATTTATATCAAAAAAATGATTTTTTTAAAATGAACATAAAAATAAAAGCACGTGAAAAATGTACCGAGAATGCTTCTTTGATTAAAACTTTTATTGTCAGTATCATATATTTATAATTGAAAGAATACAGGAAGAAAACTTCTCATACAATAGTCATACAACAATAGTTCTGACCACTCAACTTAAATACTAAAGGAGCGTTACCTTTATTGATATATCTATCAATTTACAACTCATAGAAGGAAAGGAAAACATTAAATTATGATGTGCGTAAAGTGGTATATAAAAATTTAGCAAATAATGACCAAACACAACGAGTAATAAAAACCTAGAATACCCTAAACCAAACCACTAGCAACAGGCAAGTGAACCTATCGGGTGTAGAATAGCTATGGGAAGACCGGGAATATCGAACCCTAGAGACACTTATTAAAATAACGAAACTAGTTCTAAAAGCTAATTAAATTAAAAATGAAGAAAAGAATATTGTTAGATTTTTATTTATCTTATTTTAAAAGCTAATAATTAATTAAACTAATTACTTAATTAAATTAAAGTAAACTGAAAATTAAATTACCGAATAGAAACTTTAGCAAATTCAAATGAGTGCAAGAGTTACCTAGGCAAGGAATCCGAATTGTGACGACTCGGGCTTTTATCGGTTACGGGAAAATGCTATGGGAACCGGGAATCTAAAGGTATGAACCTCTTAGAAACTTAATGGATCCTTAATCACTCTCAAGGTGTCACCTAAAAAGAAATCTTAGAGATCATGTAAAAACACTGGCTTATTGGTTCACCTATCAGTTCACCAACTATGATTAATTACCCTAGAAAACAGCTAACCCGTCAGTTTCACTATCTCAATGCACCTAAGTACACGGGGTGGTTTTTGAACAGTCTAAAGGACACGGGTAAACAGTGAAATTAAGGCAAAGATAGGCAAACCTCATGTCAGATAATTTAACCTAAAACTCTAACAACACAGACAAACCCGACAACTTATCACCCGTCAGATATTTAAGCTAGTAAGAATATAAACTTCTAATAATATGCCAAAAATCAGTTTCTATGGTAAATGAGCTCAATAAACCATAAACAAGTTGCAAAAACACAGTAAACAACCCTAACATGCAACCTATAATCAAAAGACATTCAATAAAGTAACATGTGAAACATTCATTTAGACACAAATTAAAAATTAATACGCATGAGACACATCCAATAAAACTAATCAAAACTTTTAATTTATCAAAATCCCATAAACAAAACCCGAAAACTAACAAGTCCAAAGCAGTCAACAAAACATCATCACAAGCCTAGATAACTAAAAGTGTTTAGCCAATAATCATGTTCATGTAATAAATTGAATAAATAATACTGTTCATAAAAGAAAGAAAAAGTAATAATAAGTATTACTTTTGTTCGAAATCACCACAGCCGACAAACTCCTCTCTTCAAACCCCAAGAAATCACACTATAAATAATAATATCTCCTCTTGATTTGACGTCTCTCTGACTTGCAGCTCCTTTGGCGTCTCTTAACTGCTGCCCACCCAAATTCTATAGGGTTTTCTTCTATTTATTGATTTTTTTTTTCAAACCTTAATTTCGTAGTCAACAAGTTAGTAATTATTCTTGGGCTTCTCGATCTCTAATTGGCCGAAGCATTTTGTTGTGCGCTTCTATTATTTTGTTGTTAACTGACACAAAGATGGCCCACCACAATTCATATAAATATTTAGCCCACTTAATACTCCTTGTAAATCCCTTTGTTGACTTTTCTTCACGCCAGCATGTTTTCGTTTCTCAACTTGCTAGTGTTGCATAACAAACCAACCAAATATATGTATCAATATTATATTATAAGAATTAAATTCATAGAAAGTAATTCGCTATTTTTTTCATCAGTATAATTACGTAGATTTGTTAAACCAAATGAATAATATCATATAAAACTTATTCTAGTATTCACTTGGTCAGAAGTTTAAAACAAATATTCCCTCTTAGCTCATTGTCTTTTCAAACCATTTATATCTAAATATGAGCCAAATAGAAGTAATATTTAATCAAAAACACTTACAAGTGTAAGGAATATTTATTTAATAATACGTATATTTTAGACCACATCAAATATCCCTACACTTAAACCTTTTTCGTTCCTGAAAAATATATAATGCAATGGAATCATAATTCAAAGTCGGTCTTTAAAACATATTGGTTATCTTTTAAGCATAGATAAACGCAAAAACCGCGATTGCCGATATTGTTATCCACATAAACCCAGCCACCAGCCTATCAAGCCCCCAATCTCATTAAACGTTTTAAAGTTCAAAAGCTACGACTACACCTACCCCATCTCAGACAAAGAGAGCTATAAGAAATAGAGTCGAAGCATACTGGTTCGATAAATCACCATAAGCCAAGGACTCGTTGATAGTACTAATTAGATGCACTCGGTGGAATTTGATGGATGAATGGTCATGTGGAGGCCGTACGAGCTATTCCTAAATATTATTGGACTTTGTCCTATAAATTCCCTAAAAAAATATTTATTGACTAAGAACCTTCGAGCCCCAATAGTGTATCCTCAGAGTCACTATCCCTTGGTAACACGTAAACTCTAAGTCCCGTCTAGTATGTGCATCTTTGGCCTCTTTTACTAACTTTGAGAATGATTCTTTGGCATTTTACAATACATAACTTTTTCACTTCATTTGCTTTTTGGAACAATTCTTGGAATACACTTTCAAAACAAACTTTTTTTTTTCTCTCTTTTTTTTTATATATCATCCTAAATATATAACTATTTTCTAAGCTCGTAAAAAAATGGACATGTGGTGGTGTGCTGGTTTGAGGCATCTATGTCTTACCATCTCAAAGTTTTTAGATTATGGTAATCCTCCCTAATTATCGAAATTCGGTTTCACCGTTTTTCAAATTATTAGATATATAAAATCTGCCAAAGAGGACTATCAAAGCTAGTTGGGCCTACCGACACATCCCAAATTAAGTGCGCCATCTTTTATTTAATCTCATATATAATTGTACTTTTAAAAGATCAACCTTAAACAATAATATCATTTTCCATTATACGCAAAATAAATTTTCGGGACATTTTTTTTAAAGTTTTTCAATTTTTTTATTTTTTTTATTTTTTTTGAATGTTTTTTATATAACTCTTATTTTTTCGTTTTTTTTTATTTTTTTTTATTTTTTTTTTTGAATTTTTTTTATAAAGAGATCTAAAAACGTCAGTTTCCTATCCCCGCACTTAAATTTCACATTGTCCTCAATGGGAGACAAGAAAAAGACAAAAATAAAGCAGAAATAAAACAAAATAAAATAAAACAAAGCATAAAGAAAATGGAACAGACTCCCCTGGTAATATGGCAATGATCTGCATATGTCATGTTCCGATGAAGCGAACGTATAGCATTTCATTCGCGGCCGCAACTTTTGGGTACCCTCTACAATCAAATAAGCTCAGAACGCCCCCGTCCGAATGAAGATTGAGTACGGATGAGAGTATCCAAACCTACAAAACAAAGCTCAAAGCACCCAAAGCACACATCAAACAGACTCTAAAAAACTTAAACAGACTCAAAATATAAAAAAATAAAGGAAAACAAATAAAAAGTATACAAACTCTACACTCGGGTATTTCCCGAGGCCTATCCCTATCAAGCAATCAAATTAGGGATGTCGAGGAGAAATACATCTTCCTCGACCGAATCAACTGGCCCACCGATATAATGCTTTAACCTATGGCCATTCACCTCCCACGCTCTCCCCTCATGATCAACTAACTCAACAGCACCGTGTGGGAATGTCGCCTTCACCGTATACGGACCTACCCATCTCGATCTAAGCTTATAAACCAACACCCGATCCCCACACTTGAAATCTTTTACCTTCCTTAACTTTCGATCGTGCAACGCCTTCGTACGCTTCTTATAACTCCATGATCTAGCATACGCCTCATCTCTCAACTCCTCTACCTCATGAATTTGGAGATACCGGTTTTTCGCAGCTTGGGTCAGCTCAAGATTAACGGATCTCAACGCCCAATATGCTCTGTGCTCTAACTCAACCGGCAAATGACACGTTTTCCCGTAAACCATCCTAAAGGGTGTGGTCCCAATAGGCGTCTTAAACCCTGTGCGGAAAGCCCAAAGTGCATCATCCAACTTGTCGGACCAGTCCCTTCGGTTCTTGCCGACAGTTTTCTCCAGAATTCGCTTCATTCCTCGGTTTGCGTTCTCCACTTGCCCACTCGTTTGTGGATGATAGGCGGTGGACATCCGATGGGTGACCCCATACCATGCCAATGCCTTCTCCATCTGGGTATTACAAAAATGTGTGCCCCTATCACTGATCAAAGCCTTGGGAGTACCAAACCGACAGAACAACCTTTTAAAGAATCCCACTACAACTCGGGCGTCGTTAGTGGGCAAGGATTGGGCCTCAACCCACTTGGAAACGTAGTCGATGGCCACGAGAATGTATCGGTTCCCTCGAGAAGAAGGGAACGGACCCATGAAATCAATGCCCCAAACGTCAAAAACCTCACAAACCTGAATAGGGTTTTGGGGCATCTCATTACGGGATGAAATGTTACCAGTGCGCTGACACACGTCACACTGTTTGACAAACTCGTGTGAGTCTTTGAAAATCAATGGCCAATAAAAGCCGGAATCTAGAACTTTCCTAGCGGTGGAAGACGAACCATGGTGGCCTCCAGTTAAACCCTCATGGCAATGCCTAAGAATCTCACGGCCCTCTTCCCTACTCACACACCTCCTCAACACTCGATCGGCGCCTACACGTAACAAATACGGCGAATCCCATATGTAGTAGCAAGCGTCTGCGAAAAACTTTCTCCTCTGCTGATAACTCATGCCTTTGACCACTACTCCTTTGGCCAGATAATTTGCAATATCGGAGAACCATGGCAGACCCTCCTCTTCAGCACTCACGTATAAAACTGGCTCTCTCTCAAACCTCACTCTCACCATCATCAACGACTCGTGGGGAAACTTATCCCTGATGGCATCCTCTCTAATCTCCTCTCTCTTCGGATCCTCCAGACGTGATAAGTGATCCGCAGCTACATTCTCCGCTCCCTTTTTATCTCTAATTTCAATATCAAACTCGGAAAGCAAGAGAATCCATCGTATCAAGCGAGGCTTGGCATCTTTCTTGGCAAACAGGTATCGCAATGCCGCATGATCAGTATAAACGATGGTTTTGGACAACACCAGATAAGAACGGAATTTGTCGAACGCGAAAACCACTTCTAGAAGCTCCTTCTCAGTAGTTGTGTAGTTCTCCTGAGCATCATTGAGGGTCTTACTCGCATAATAGATAGGATGGAAGTGCTTGTCCTTCCGCTGACCTAAAATAGCCCCGACTGCAAAATCACTAGCGTCGTACATGAGCTCGAAGGGTAAGCTCCAGTCGGGTGCTACTAAGATAGGGTCATTAACCAACTGCCCTTTTAGAAACTCAAACACCTTAAGACAATCAGCATCTAAGTCGAATGCAATGTCCTTTTCTAGAAGGCGAGTCATGGGCCGGGTGATCTTAGAAAAATCTCTAATGAACCTACGATAAAAACCCGCATGCCCGAGAAAACTACGAATGGATTTCACACTAGTCGGTGGAGGGAGTCTACTGATAGTGTCGATTTTAGCTCTGTCTACCTCAATACCGTCTCGTGAAATCTTGTGCCCGAGCACAATGCCTTCAGTCACCATAAAGTGGCACTTCTCCCAGTTCAACATCAACTTAGTCTCTATGCACCGCTTCATCATCTTCTCAAGATTAGAAAGACATTGATCGAATGAGTCCCCATATACCGAAAAATCGTCCATGAAAACCTCCATAGAACTCTCGATCGTGTCCTGGAATATCGCTACCATGCAACGCTGGAAAGTAGCCGGAGCATTACATAACCCAAAAGGCATACGTTTGTACGCAAAGGTACCGTATGGGCATGTGATTGTGGTCTTTTCCTGAACCTCGTGTGCGACCGGGATCTGGAAATAACCTGAAAATCCATCAAGAAAACAGTAAAGCTGACGTCCCGAAAGACGCTCCAATATTTGATCGATGAACGGAAGAGGAAAGTGGTCTTTCCTAGTAGCGTCGTTAAGTCTCCTATAGTCGATACATACCCGCCAACCTGTGACTGTCCTAGTCGAAATAAGCTCGTTACGTTCGTTAGTGACAACTGTCATCCCTCCCTTTTTAGGGACGACCTGAACAGGACTCACCCATGAAGAATCGGAGATAGGATAGATCAGGCCTGCATCGAGGAGTTTGATAACCTCCTTCTTGACTACCTCCGACATGTTATGGTTGAGCCTCCTTTGAGGTTGGATTACAGGCTTGTACTCATCCTCCATGAGTATCCTCTGCGTGCAAAAGTTCGGGCTGATGCCCTGAATGTCCATGAGTTTCCACGCAATAGCCTGCTTGTGTGCCTTGAGCACACTAACCAACCTCGACTTCTCATCATCCGTCAACTGAGAAGAAATGATGACGGGCAAATCGGAGTCACCGTCCAAGAAAGCGTACTCCAAATGAGGAGGTAGCTCTTTAAGCTCGAGAGATGGTGGCGCCTCAATCGATGGTCTCTCCTTCGGTCCCTCGGTGCTATCGGACACCGTGAACACCTCGGGGTATTCAAGAGGTGAGCTAACAAGAATGCTCAGGTCATGCTCTAGGGGAACATCAACCTCGTCTTCCTGATTGAGCAAATCTTCTCCAGAGATGCAGTCAAGACAGCGCTCGAATTGAGATATGAACGTGTCAAGAAAGTAAACGGAATCGTCCTGAATACTAGAGTTCCTCATCGATTTGACGACATCGAAGGTGACGTTCTCCTCCCCTACACGAAGTGTAATTTTGCCATCGAAGACATCAATAAGCGCTTTAGCAGTACGCAGGAAGGGTCGTCCCAAAATGAGTGGGACCTGATCGTCAGCCTCCATGTCGAGAATAACAAAATCCACAGGAAAAACAAATTTATAGACTTTAACGAGAACGTTTTCCACGATTCCCCGTGGATATTTGACCGGGCGGTCGGCCAAGGATAAATTCATGCACGTCGGGACTGGCTCGCCAAGGTCTAGCTTTTTATATAGAGAATATGGCATCAGATTTATGCTAGCACCTAAATCGGCCAACGCGTAGCTCTCAGTTGAGCTGCCAAACAAACACGGGATCGTGAAGTGTCCCGGGTCTTCTTATCTTCCTGTGCATACTTTTTCCGCAGAAGACGAGCAGGATACGGAACCCGAGTAAGATTGACTTCGGGACTCTTCTTATCTTCAATCTTCTTCTCAATAACTTTATCCGCAGGAGACTCACCGTTTGACGCGGTACTTGCTGGGACAAGCCTCTCATGCGTCCTCACTGGAGTCTCCATCTCTATCTCCTCGTCCACCAGCTCCTCATCATATGCCGGCGACTGCTCTCGATCGCCTCCTCTGCCACTACGGGTGGTCACCGCCTTCAACTGTGCCTTCGGGTTAAGCTCCGTGCTTCCCTGAAATGCTCCGACCTGCTTATTAGGTAGCATCTGCTTCATCATCTCATCCACCTTTCTAGACATCTCCAAAAATGACGACTGCTGGTTCTTCAATAGGGTGTCGTGCTCAGCCAGTCTCTGCTGTGTATTATTATCTCTGTCAATAAGGTGAGAAAGCATCGTAGATTGCTTAGTTAGAAGCTCCTTAAGATCCGGATCCATACCGCTACAATTTCCCGCACTCGAACTTCCTGCTGCCTCTGGGTCACTAACCTGAACCTGCTCCTGCTGAAAACCCTGAGCATTACCTCCCGATCTCCAACCATAGTTGGAGTTATTTCTCCATCCTGAGTTTCCGTAGGCATTCGCTCCTCGATTCTGATTACCCAAGTAGTCCACCTTCTCCTGTTGATCGACCGGACAATCAACTGTATCGTGCCCTCCGCGACAGATTTCACATTTCTGAGCGGTCTTCTTCAACTCTCGGATATCCTTCTGCATTGCCTCTAAGGCAGCCGCGATGCTAGTATCATTCGAGACCTGATAGATGCCTCGAGTGGAAGAGGTGTGGTTTTAGAAGTACCTCGGGCGGACGGCTCTTGCTGTTCGGCTAGGGCGAAACTCTCAAACAACGACTCACACTCATCTATATCCAGCTTCTCTAACATGTTTCCTCCAGCTGATGTATTGAATCTCTTATGCATCTCAAAGGTTAGCCTGTTATAGAATTTCTCGACTACAACCCATACAAGTAGGCCATGTTGGGGGCATCTACTAAGCAGATTATGAAACCTTTCCCAATCCAAAGAGTATGGCTCGTCAGGCTCCATGCGAAAGGAACATATCTGATCACGAAGTCGCGAGGCTTTAGATGGCGGAAAATATTTCTTAAGGAATTCGGCTTGAAGATTCTCCCATGTAGTGATGGACCTAGGGGGAAGGTTTTCCATCCATGATGAAGCACGACCCTCTAGAGAAAATGGAAAACGATGAAGGTAGATAGAAGCACGAGTGACGTTGGCAATATTGAAAGTGTCGCAAATACGAGTGAATTTGTTCAGATGGCCAGGCGCGTCCTCGTCTTCAAGTCCGTGAAATGGGGCAGAATTAGTAATGGAATTCATAACGTTGGTCGGAATTTGCCAATTATTAGCATCGAGCATTGCCGGACGTGTGATAGCAGACCGTCTCCCCATAACTCCCTCATTCGCTCTCGAGTGAACCGTACGCATAGGGGGGTTAGCGTCACCCATATCTAATTTAGAATCAGAAACGTGTACCTTGTTTTCACGTAGAGAACGTGCAATCTCTCGAAACTCCCTACGGCGCTCACGAAAATCTCTCTCGGGTTCGTTAGAAGCAGTGAACTCTGGTGGTCCTAGTGAACGAGTACGTCGCATACACTGAAAAACAAGTAAAATAATGAGGACCCAAGCTTATCCCTAAAGCACACACGTTAAAATCAAGGCACAAATAGCAATCAAGAACAATTAAATAATAATTAAATAAAACTAATTAATTAACTAAAAAACCTAAAACTAAAAACAAACAAAAAGAAAATAGAAACTAGTTCGCTATTACTAAGTGTCCCCGGCAACGGCGCCAAAAACTTGATGTGCGCAAAGTGGTATATAAAAATTTAGCAAATAATGACCAAGCACAACGAGTAATAAAAACCTAGAATACCCTAAACCAAAACACTAGCAACAGGCAAGTGAACCTATCGGGTGTAGAACAGCTATGGGATGACTAGGAATATCGAACCCTAGAGACACTTATTAAAATAACGAGACTAGTTCTAAAAGCTAATTAAATTAAAAATGAAGAAAAGAATATTGTTAGATTTTTATTTATCTTATTTTAAAAGCTAATAATTAATTAAACTAATTACTTAATTAAATTAAAATAAACTGAAAATTAAATTACCGAATAAAAACTTTAGCAAATTCAAATGAGTGCAAGAGTTACCTAGGCAAGGAATCCGAATTGTGACGACCCGGGCTTTTATCGGTTACGAGAAAATGCTATGGGAACCGGGAATCTAAAGGTATGAAGCTCTTAGAAACTTAATGGATCCTTAATCACTCTCAAGGTGTCACCTAAAAAGAAATCTTAGAGATCATGTAAAAACACCGGCTTATTGGTTCACCTGTCAGTTCACCAACTATGATTAATTACCCTAGAAAACAGCTAACCCGTCAGTTTCACTATCTCAATGCACCTAAGTACAAGGGGTGGTTTTTGAACAGTCTAAAGGACACGGGTAAACAGTGAAATTAAGGCAAAGATAGGCAAACCTCCTGTCAGATAATTTAACCTAAAACTCTAACAACACAGACAAACCCGACAACTTATCACCCGTCAGATATTTAAGCTAGTAAGAATATAAACTTCTAATAATATGCCAAAAATCAGTTTCTATGGTAAATGAGCTCAATAAACCATAAACAAGTTGCAAACACACAGTAAACAACCCTAACATGCAACCTATAATCAAAAGACATTCAATAAAGTAACATGTGAAACATTCATTTAGACACAAATTAAAAATAAATACGCATGAGACACATCCATTAAAACTAATCAAAATTTTTAATTAATCAAAATCCCATAAACAAAACCCGAAAACTAACAAGTCAAAAGCAGTCAACAAAACATCATCACAAGCCTAGATAACTAAAAGTGTTTAGCCAATAATCATGTTCATGTAATAAATTGAATAAATAATACTGTTCATAAAAGAAAGAAAAAGTAATAATAAGTATTACTTTTTATTCGAAATCACCACAGCCGACAAACTCCTCTCTTCAAACCCCAAGAAATCACATTGTAAATAATAATATCTCCTCCTGATTTGACGTCTCTCTGACTTGCAGCTCCTTTGGCGTCTCTTAACTTCTGCCCACCCAAATTCTATAGGGTTTTCTTCTATTTATTGATTTTTTTTTCAAACCTTAATTTCGTAGTCAACAAGTTAGTAATTATTCTTGGGCTTCTCGATCTCTAATTGGCCGAAGCAATTTGTTGTGCGCTTATATTATTTTGTTGTTAACTGACATAAAGATGGCCCACCACAATTCATATAAATATTTAGCCCACTTATTACTCCTTGTAAATCCCTTTGTTGACTTTTCTTCACGCCAGCATGTTTTCGTTTCTCACCTTGCTAGTGTTGCATATCAAACCAACCAAATATATGTATCAATATTATATTATAAGAATTAAATTCATAGAAAGTAATTCGCTATTTTTTTTTCATCAGTATAATTACGTAGATTTGTTAAACCAAATGAATAATATCATATAAAACTTATTCGAGTATTCACTTGGTCAGAAGTTTAAAACAAATATTCCCTCTTAGCTCATTGTCTTTTCAAACCATTTATATCTAAATATGAGCCAAATAGAAGTAATATTCAATCAAAACACTTACAAGTGTAAGGAATATTTATTTAATAATACGTATATTTTAGACGACATTAAATTATAACGAAGGATTTTCTTTAAGAACTATACTTTTCTAAGCTAAATCATGAAAAATATTTTAAAAAGTTTGACAACATAATAAATTAACATGTTAATTTATTGAATTTTGTGAATATTTTACTTCATTTAAGCATAGTTTTGCATGACATGGTACCCATACAACATTCTGATCACAATTGAAGGAAAAGTTAATGATAACACAAATGTTTCAAATTTGATACAAGTTAGAAACATTGATAAGCTTGGGGTGACATGCAGTAAATGTTCGCTATCTATTATTAAATTTAATAGTTGAGTGAAAAATAGTCAATTTACCAAATCTCTAACTTTTTGACTTTTTCAACAAATGTCTTTGCAAATAAATTTGAAACCCAGATCATGTTTAAATTTCTAACTTTCATCCGTTTAACATTTTCAAGTCAACACTTTGAACTCGTAACAAATTTAACGATAAATTTATTTGCATTCTCAAACTTTTAAAAATACTCAGATTTCTATTTTATTACTCAAATGTAGTTAACTTGCACCATACAATCTATTTATCAATTTTTTACTGTAAAATCAAATTAAACATGAAACGATCCATGATAAAAAACCAAAAAATTAAATATGATAAATTTTGTTATATATGAAAGTGATTGGTATATATTTACTAAATTAACCGAAAAAATATACAGTTTATTAAATTAACCGAAAAAATATATTGATAGATCCAAAGCATATATTTATAATTTATAAATCTATAAAACAATTTACAATAATAATAATAATAGATAAATGGAATGATTTAAAAAAATGAATCAACTTTTAAGCATTATTTATGATGTAATAATTTAAAAAATTACTTTGTAAATGATAGCATGTTCGAGTTTTGTTTTTCTGTATAATATTCGACAATATACATAGTAAAATATGTTATTGATAACATTTGAAATTATCAATACTTTTCAATATTTAACAAGCATGGTTTGTTATTAACTTTTGAATTTCATCAAGTATTTTGGAATACATAGTAAAATAATATGTTAATAAAATGTAAAAGGAAAGTGAATATGGACATATATTACGACCAATTAAGATCTTAGTTTTGGAGGAAAAAAGTTGTGATGTTTAATTATAAACCGATATGTATCACAATTGTTTTACTTTATTAGAATACATAGATGTAGATAATATAGTTATAATGTTCCATTTGAATGGATGCTATTGATTTTATTCATACATTACAAAATCGGATTCTATAACTTGAATTGACACTTGGAACACACTACAGTAGAACTCTCTAAGATAATATTTTTTGCCGGTCCCGACTCGGGGATATGGTGCTAAATTAATAATTCGCTAAAATTATAAGATAATACATTTTTGATAATTTCTTTAGACCCCATATAAAATATAATTTAATAATTCCTTATATATAGCATATTACATGAATGATTTATGAAGGTTTCTTGAAAAATACCTCTATTGTCTTTTGTTTTTTGTTGAAATCAATATAGAAAATATTTTTAATGTCCAAAAAGTGATACATTGAACACAAGAAACATAATAAAGTGGGAGATTGAAGGTTTCTTTCAAATTGGGTCGTTCATTTAATATACATGCATTGTATACAATAATTAAGTGGAAGCTTGAAATGTGTTTGTAAACTAAGTATTCTACTATAAATTAATAAAATATTAATTAATATATAAATTAATAATTATTAATTTATCGATTAATTAATAACTCTTTTAACTTTTAATTAATAAATTTTGATGGTTTCAAGTGTACTATTTTATAGAGTTTCTACTGTATAATAGCTTATTAGCTTGATAGCGTGGATACTAGATTAATCTAATAAAAAGAAAACATTAAATGATACACTCTATAATAACAGAACCATTAACCTTCTATTTTATACCTAATCACCACATTAAAATAGGAATAACATATACTAGATGAATCTTATTGCTAATTAATTGTCGAAGACGAAAATACAAATCTTCTATTCGATTACCATTTTTATTTCCATTCACACACGATTATAGATTTCTAGCAGCCTATTTGGCTTTGAGAAACATATGATGTTAGTAAAAATGAAGGAAGATCATGACTTTGTTTAAGTCAAACAGTGGAAATATATGTATGTGTTAATTCAATATCAAAGGTTTGGTATATGATTGTTTCTCTAATAACTGGTTTCTCTTTAATGTTACATGTCTACATGATATGTTTAGGAATATGGATTTGGGTTGCCAGTTGTTTGACTGTGGGCTAAGGACTTGTAGCTGATTGGTGTTCTAATTGGGGTTACGGATTGTTGGATCATAGTAAGCAGTTGGGCTCAAGGAATGGTCGTGTTCGTGTATATGAGTACTAAGTATAGATGAGCGTAAGTATTGGATTGGTCAACATCATTCACATCTTTAATAAACAAGTCTTCATCGCAATCTTGTTTTATCATTTCGTTCTTCACTGCCTCGATAGTCAACACCACCGTCTCGATTGTCTTCAACCTTCACCCTCTGTCTTGGATCAAAACTTTTCTCTTTACATTTAAGAGAAGTTTGTTGAGAAAACAATGGTTTAAGTTTTAGTCAATTTTGATGTTTCGATGATGACTCAATTAAAGCAATATGACATAATAGAGTATTAGTTCATCATTAATGTTATACGATACCCACATGTTCCTTAACACTTGACTGATCATCATTACTCATAATTTTGCAAACAAGGTACTTAATTAAAACTAAACACTCAAGATCAAAGTAGAATTTAAAAAGTCCAAATCTACGAAGTTTTAAATGAAGATCTCTACATCAACATGAAGATTAAGAAATCACAAGACTAATCTATTGAAGATTAATTAACAAATTAGTTACGTTAGGTTGTTAGTTAATAAACTTAGGAAAAATTTTAAAAAAATATATATTTAAATAAAATTGTTTAATATATAATATTTGAATCTCAAATATTATTTGAAAGACATTCTACTTTGAGAATGTCTTTCATTCAAACCATGCATTGAACAAACCATGTTGATACATGATTTGTCGTCTGGTGCTTTGTCTTTTATCTCTTAAAGAACCACTTGGTCTTCCAGTCAGCTCCACAATTGATTCCAAAAGCAAAACAAGTTCTAACAACTGTCAGAAATTGCATCGCGAACTCATTATCTTTACTATATGCTCGCCTTATCTGGTTCTTAAATAACACATTAATATCAACTTCAGACAGGTTCACGAGCCACACAAGATCAAACACTCTAACAAAGCTTTTAGGAAAATGATGGTACATTGACTTAAAGTACCTATCACATTGACAAATTAGACAAAAAATTGTCGTAAGCTAAACTGTATGATGATAGTCTTCACAAATCATATAAGTGTTCTTAAGATATAAACATAAAATACTTGTCAATTCTAGTGGTACAACATCTTGATGCGTGGCTAATATATGTTTTTAATTACTAAAAAGCTTAAATATTGTTGTGTGTACATGCGTTCATTTTGAAAAGAAATTCAACTTATTTTCTATTTATTTTGCAAAGAATTCAATTTTATTTTTCCTTTTTTTTTCGCTTAAGTATTGGATCCTTTATGCTTTATTTTTCTTAGGGTTAAGGCCTAAGTATTCTGCTTTTATTTTCTTGATGTTTCGTACAAGTCTTGGATCTTCTCTGCGTATGCTAAAAGTATTAACGTGCGAAAGTCACCTACCGACCTGAAGATTAAGGTCCTGTACAATTTTAACATATTTTATTTTTTATTTTGTTAAAATGGAAGCTTATCTGCGTGTAGAATATCAACCTTAATGGATAATTTTAACATTCTGCTTTATTTTCTTTTTACTATTTTTGCATGTTTCACAGTAAATCAATGTTATATGGAAATGGAAATATATGTGCAATACACTGTATTAGATTAAAATTTTGTCTGATAGGTGGGGTCCAAATAAGATTTGTGCCTAATTGAAGCCTAAGCATATTGTAAAGGTACTGAAAGATTTGTAAAAGTTTATAGTGGAGAATTATATCAGCAATCATTTTTGAATTATGTGCATAATAATGTCAATATGGAAGTGTAAGCTTATGACATTACTAGTTAATACAATCCCATATTGCGATCTTTCTCCCAAGATTATATACTACTTGTCAGGACCAATATATCAATCCCAACAATCAGTCTCATAACCAACAACGTGTTGACAAGACGGTTACGAGTTATGCTCTTGTGAAGATCCAATGAACATTAAAGGCGGAATCAATATTATTCAAATTGTTGCTACACGAACATAAATGTAACAAACACACAAAGTAACTCAAAATATTTCCGTTAATATTGTGAAGGATGCAATGAAAATCGATTAGGGTTTCTAGGTGGAATGTTTGTATTTCCTGGTACCTTTTCCGTACAAAGATATTCTTTTACAGGAAAGGGCAGCCGTTAAATCACAATATTCCCTCTGTGTCCGTTGTCATAAATGTGCTCTAAAGTTTCCTTAAACAGGCACGCCTGATATCTTCTAGAAACTCTACTGATTGATACATAACCTATTCAAACGTATTCAAAAATATTACAAGTGTAAACAGGTCTTCGAGTAAGCTAGTAAGCTTTTATCTTTGTCGAGCAAACCTTGTAACCATAAGTGTAGTTGGAACAGTTCTCTGAGTAAGCTTTACTTAGAATATTTTCCTAAGAAAATATTCTTCAAGAAGACTTGAATCTTCATGATATTACCAACTTTGCTCTATAATATCCTACAAGCAAACTAGTTCTTCTTTGATCCCTTCAAGCTTTTGTATTTAACTTATTTGAACATGTTAAATGTGCTGGAGACACTGTAGCTTGCTCGAGGTTGAACCTTGCTTGGTGGAAGTCCTTAGCATAATTTCTTTAATACCCTCCTTCAATTGTGCTTGGAACATTGTTCATTAACAAACCTTGCTCGATCCACCAAAGTACTTGGTTTTAGCTTGATTTAGTTAAGGGTCTGCTCTGAAGCAAACCTTGCTCGTCTTGAAGAACAACCTTGCTTGATGAAGTGTAGTTTGCTGGAAATAACACTTAGAAGACTTCTAGAAGATAACTTTGCTCGATAAGTAAAATATGTTGCTTGAATTAAGTCTAGACTTGTTCGAAGTGCTAAGTTTTCTCATATTCAATACTTAGCCATTCTAGAGGAGGTTGAGAAGATTCAAATCTTTCCTTTGTCGAATATTGATACCAAAAATCTCCCCCTATATTGGAACAAACTCAGATGCACCAAAACACCTGTTGGTTACATACACTTTTTAAATACACATCAAATTTCAGAAAGTAAAATTACATTACTTAAAGAAAATTACATATTCAAAATGGCTGTCACATGTACATTACAAATCAAATTTAAACAGAAAACAAAAGGGCTTCTATCTTCTTGAGCTTCCACCCTCCGAGCTTCTATCAAACTTTACAGCAGCAGCTTTCTTTTGAAATAAGGAGATCTCCCTGTGGTGTGGATGTTGAGAAGATAGATTCCATTTGATTATGTCCTCAAGATCCTCCACATGAAGATACTCCAATTCTGTGTCATGCTCAATTATTCCCAATGCCAGTCCTTCTGAATTTCTCAATATAAATGATTGAGTCTTTTGTTCATAGACTATCTTTGAGATTCTTCCATTCTTCTGGATTTCGTACTTGGACCTTGACATTTGTTGCTTCATGCTGATGCACTCTCTCATGTTGGCCAAAGGATTAGAGGATCTTCTTGATTGGTTGTAGGATAACTCGGACATCCTAATGTCACTCATCCTCCACTGCCTCTTTGTTCGTTCATCTTGAGAGTATTCCAGCTTCCTCTTTTTGTTGAGCAAAGTAAATCCCTTTCTAGATTGTTCTTTTAATAATTTTGAAAGTGCATTCCTTTGTTGGCCTGAAAATCTATGTCTCTCTTGATAATCATACAAGTTGAGTTAAGCCATTACTTCTAGTTGTTCTCTATTGTAATCTTGAAAGTCATCATTGAATACAATATTCCTCAATTCTCCATTAGACATAATCACTTTCAAGGTAATTGTCCTTGAATCAAAATAAAGGTTCTTTTGTAGGTTCACTTTTGAAGGTGGCCTTTGTTGTCTTTGCAGATTTGACCTTGTAGTTGGAATATGGACACTTACAGTGGAAAACCTAGAAGTGTATTGTGTTTTAGGTTGAGGTCTTCTCACATGCCCTTTTGCTTCATACATCTTTACAATATCTACCTTTCTCATAATGATCAGCTTTAAGTAATCAACTCCTTCTTTAGACAAAGTGTTGATCATCTCCATTGTCTCTCTATTAATTTGTTCAGTTGTAGGAGATCTTTGTCTTGGTGCCAATTGTCTTCTTGGTTCGGATTGTAGAGACATTAGTCTCCTGTGTTCTTCCATATCTACCTTTCTCATACTATTCAGCTTTAAGTAATCAAATACTTCTTTAGACAAAGTGTTGATCATCTCCATTGTCTCTATAATTTTGTTCAGTTGGAGGAGATCTTTGTCTTGGTGACAATTGTCTTCTTGGTTCAGATTCTAGAGACATTAGTCTCCTGTGTTCTTCCTCCACTTGCTCCCAATAGACTTTTTCAGTATAGAATAAAATTTTCAATTGGGCTTGTCCAAGTTTATAAAATACACTTGCCATCATTCCCTTTTTCAGCATGACCTGCCTCAAGATACTGACTTTCTCCTTATCCTCCCAGGGCATGAATTTTGTCTCCTTATCAATTTTAAAGACCCCCTTTTTCTCCATAACAGATTGTAAAGAAGAGGTTACAGTTGTTTTACCAGCATTATAGTCTTCCTTCAGCTCCTTCCTATATTTTGCAAGTTCTGACTCATAGGGTCTACCTTTTGAGTTTCAGCCAGTTGCTGATCTCATCCCCAACTCCTCTTGCCTTCATTAACCTCTTAACAAGATTTATTTTGTCTCGTGATATCCTTTTGTTTCAGCATTACCAGTTTTGCTTTCAACTATTGTGATAAACTTTTAAACTTTTCTTCCACCTCCCTTCTACTCATGGAATCTACTATCACAACACCAAAACCATGATCAATAAGAAATCTACATTTTCCTCCAAAGATGCTAAATATCTCGTAAGATGGTTTTTGTTTATCAGAATATTTCTTTTGAATTCTTTTCTTCTCTTCTTCATGAATTCTTTCTTGTGTACACTTTTAAACAGTCTCAAGATCCTCATAGCTCATATGGCTCAGCTATTTGTCAGAAAAGTTATGGAGCCTCAGGTAGGCTATATATTTCTGTTTATTTATATTTCTCTTCTCTCTTAATTTTCTGAGTTCCTCTCTCTTCTTTTCATGTAGCAGATCCAAATTTTCTTCACTCAATTCAGCCAATTCTTCAAATATAAGTCCTTGTCTCATCAGATTTATGACTTTTGGGTCTTTTCTTTTCATCTCATCAAGTCTTGCTTGAATATTTTCTCTATGGATATCTGTTAAATCCACATGGGGAGAATCATGTACTTTTTCTTTGTTTCATCCTCCTCATTATCGTCAAAATCAATTAAGTCATTTAAGGCTTTAATCTGTGTCTCATTCATATAATTATCAGGTTTTATTGATTGTAGAGGTACAACTTTAATAGGTTCTTTATTTTCTTTGGGCATAGCCTCTTCTGGAATGTTTCCAACCCCAAATGTCTTCCTCTTTCTTGAGTATCTTAACAAATCAGTCGGCCAACTCTTTTCATTCTTTTTCATATTATCAAATAAACATTGATTCATCATTTCACTAGCTCTCTTCACCATTTCTTTTTGAATAGTTTTTATATCAAGATCAGGTACCAATTGCATATAAGATTTTTCAATTTCAGCTTCAGCAGTGGAAATGGTTACTTCAGGTTCAGGAATCTGATTTGATGTTTGTTAAGGGGTTTTGGGTTGTTGAAATTTATAAATGACAATTTCCAGTGCATTGTCAGCTTCTTCAGCTTGCTGTAGCCTCAACAACACCTCAATCACCTCCTGTTCAACCTCCCTTATGTCTTCTTCTAGTTTCTTTCCCAACTCACATTCCTCCAACAGTATCCTTTGTTCTTCCAACTCTTTATTAGTTAGATATTTGCTAAACATCACTCTTTGAATCCACTCTCCAACAATCTTATCATGTCTTTTAATCCATTTGTCAACTTATTCATCCACCAACAGTAGTTCATCAATGGATTCAATTCATTTTTGTTTCAAGGGTTTCAGCTGGCTTTTATGTTCAACAACAACCTTGCCCTTGATCTTCTCCTTTCATCTTCAATTTTCTCCATTCTTTATGGACCTACTTCCCTCACCACGGTGGGTGAGAATTCATCAATATTCCTTATTAACTCATCTAATTATCATCAGTCACATTTTCTTTAGAAGTCGCTTCATTATCATCATCATTCAACAAGTTCAGTTTTGTCAGTCAGGGCTACAGTCTCACCTGAAATTCCATCTCCTTAGTGACATTGTCAGCATCAACTGTTTTATCAGTTTCGACATCAGTCAAATCATCATCATTTATAATTTTTACACAGGCATCATCATCAACCTCCTTTTCAACCTCATTCACAACAGTCATGCTATCACTCACCTCCTCCTCATCATTCACTTCAGCCTCAGCTTCATGCACATTTGTTTCATCATTCTCATCCATGTTCAACTAAACATCATCATTCATTTCATTATCGTTTACATTGTACTCCTAAATTACATCATCATAGACATCAACATCATATCCTCCATTATCCTCTTCGTCATTCCTTTCCTCCTCATCCTTCTCACTACCATATAACTCTCCCAGTGTTTTTAACACATAATCTTCATTAGTACCGGAAATAGGTAAATTCTCCCCCTTTTTTTTGGTGCATTTGAGGTTTTCTCAACCTCATTCACCAGGGTTTGAATTTGTAAAAGAGCATGTTCTAGTTTATTCTTTAATTCCTTATTTTGTTTCTTTAAATCTTGATTATCAGTTTTCAGGTTAGTGTTTTCAACAAGTAAATCAAAATTTCTCTTCAATAGGTAATGGGATGAGACTAGGGAAATAGGATTAGAATCCATATGGTTGGAGGTGGTTGGTAATGGGTTTTTTGTTTGGATAAGTGGTGACTGGCTTTGTGTAGATGGGGATTGGGATGTTGCAGTTTTTTCAATGTTGATGGAGTGTGATGGTGATTGGTATGGAGTGTTAGGTTGGTATATGAGATGGGATGGAACGTATTCTGGTATGTGAGGTTTAGGTTCATGGTAAGTTTGGGTTTGGGTATAGAAATGGGTTTGGGTTTCAGTTTCAAGGGCTTGGGTTTGTGGTTCAGGGGTTTGGGTTTATGGTTCAGTTGGAGGTGATGGAATGTATGGTTCATAAGGTTTCCCCTTGGTGTGGTGGTGAAGGGATGTGTGGTTCAATGGTCTTGATATGGTGATTTGTTTTGTGGTGAGGTAGGTGGTGTAGAAACAAGGTTGTCAGTCTCCCCCTCAACTGTTGACACAATTTCATGCACAATATTATTAACATTATCATTCTCATTCTCTCTCTCTCTCTCTCTCTCCCTCTCTCTCTATCTCTATCTCCTTCAACAACGTTATTAACCTCTTCTTTCTCATCGTCTCCCCCATAATCATTTTCATCATCAGAATCTGACATATCGTCATCATCTTCACTCTCACTACTTTCCTCATCACTAGTTACCCTATGTGACTCAAGAACTTCCATAATCTCTACCACATTATCAACCAACCATAGTAGAATGTCATACTCCACCTCTGGGTTAAAATGGCTGGTTGGACCCGATGTGTTGATATGTCGAAGTACATTTCGGTCTTAGAGTACGTGTGTAATTCCAAGTGTTGGAAGATCTGGACTCAGAATATTAAAAATTATTTGAAGGAATCTTGGGTACATCAGAAATTGATCTTACTCTAGTTTCCACAAGTTAACCACCTGGCCATCGAATATTATTCTTGAAAAATTAAAAGGCCTATCATAAACAACAGCCACTATGGCTGTGGAGATTTCCCTAATCATTTAGGTCCAAGTACCCTTTCGTGGTGTAAAACCATGAATTATATGATGAATAAGAAAACGGTATCACACCGGGAACATTACCTTTTGAAATTGTCCTTCGGTCACATTCCCTTTATACCCCATCGTTTCGTGGAAGATCCGAAACAATCGTTGGGTAGTATATAACAGTTGAACTTCAAGATAATCTTGCAGTTGAAGGATCGCCCTTTTCATATTTTTAGTTATGTCAACTTCATGTCCCGCCACAGTGGCCTCACTTATTCGGCCATTTACATCATCTTCAAACTGTGCACGTTCCCTGATACCCAACTGTTTCTAGGAAGATCCGCAATAATAGCTGGGTTGTATATGACAGTTGAAATTCAAGATTATCTTGAAATTGAAGGCTCACCCTTATCGAATTTTCAATTATCTCAACTTCATGTCCCGCCACGGTGGCCTCACTTCTTTGGCCATTTACATCGTCTTCTAACCGTGCCGATCTCCAGAAATTAAGGTGATGATTCTTGTAAATCACTAGCTTTCGGTAAGAGCAAACCGAAGATTTGAATGTATTAACCATTGTATCATAATCTCCACCTGCCTATTCTCCTTAGTAATTTGGAGAAAGGCACACATATTATCCTTCGGCTCAAAGGGATATACCATGTTTGTGCACAAACACAAACAAAAATACATTCAACATAAATTAGTCATTAAAGTTCATTGATTTATCATGTATAAAGTTAAATTTGAAGAAAAATTTAAAAGGATAATCTTTATGAACCTGTTCTTTGAAAAATTTATAACCTACATAATAAACAGAGATGTAAGTAAACATAAAATAAAAACCCTAAACTCATATAATGAGTGTCGGATATCATTCAATAGAAGCTTACCGAGTAGGAATTTGAAGGATGAAAAATTATGGGTAGAAAGTTTGAGCAACGGTTAAGTATCTTGGTTACGAACAAGTGGATGATAATGCAAGATGGACATAGGGAAAATGTGAAATGAAAAATTTTCTAAGTCCCCCTTTTATAGTGTATGCTGTGCACATTTGAAAGTGAGTTTTAAATGAATTTTATCATTTAGTACATAAATACTTCCAAAAACCCAATTTTAAATATACCAACATAAAGCTTACTCGATAAAGTGTATTGTCTATCCCGTTTATATCGATCACAATACCAATGTCATAACCCACACGATTAAGTGTTGACTAGAAGGTTAACGACTTGCTATTTAGGGTAAGAACAATAATGTATTAATGGCGGAAACACTAACACACTAAATGTTTCTTAATAATCACTAAGGTAACAAACACAAACTGTAACTCAAAAGTTTTCCATTTATATAATCATTAAAACAAACGAAAATCAATTAGGGTTCCAGAAAGGAATGTTTAATCCGTACGTAATAAAGACAGCCGTCACACTCAATGTCAAGAATAATATCAGGTGTCCATCAGCCGTCTCTCTCGTATGTCGTGTGTCATAGGCGTGCCCTGACAGCTGTCCTTCCTTCTAGAAACCCTAATCAATGATACATAATCATAATATCATATTACAAAAGATTCTTAGTGTAACACAGGTCTTCGGGTAACCTTCACAGCTTTTGTCTTCTTTGAGTAGACCTGGTAACCAAAGTGTGCTGGGGAACAGTTCTCCGGGTAGACTTTACTTAAATATTTTCGTTAGAAAATATTCACCTAGCAGACTTCAATCCTCTTGACCATAGCAAACTTTGCTCGAATGGTCCTACAAAAAACTTGTTCTTTAGAAATCTATCTCTTCAACTCTTTGTTAATTAATAACTTATTGAACAAACCAAAGTGTGCTGGTAGCACTGTAGCTTGCTCGGAGTTGAACCATGCCAGAATAAGTCCTTAAGATATTTCCTTATCAACTTTCTTCAAGCTTGCTGGAACTACTGTTTATTAATAATAAACCTTGCTAGATCTTCCAAAGTACTTGGTTTCTTCAGCTTGGTTTAGCCAATAGTTTGCTAGGAAACAAACCTTGCTTGGCTTGAAAAACAATCTTGCTAGACAAAGTGAACCCTGATCGGATTAACAATTAAGAAGACTTCAAGTAGATAGCCTTTCCAGAAGGCAAAATACCTTGCAAGGGTAAGTAAAAGCTTGCTGGGAGATCCGAGGTTGCTCGGAGTCCATACTTGGTAGTTTCTTGAGAGGTTGAGAAGTTTCCAATCTCCTTTTAGATCTTTTCTCTTCCCAACAATCTCCCCCTAGATTGGAACAACCTTAGCTGTACCAAAACACCTTTAAGGTTACTTACACTTAGTCACAATACACATAAAATCTCAAAATCAAATTACATTACATAATCAGAAGAGTATTACAAAGTTGGAAATTCTGTCTAGTGGACATTACAAAGCAAACCTAAGCTAGAAAGATAATCTTATCTTCTTGAGCTTGAGGCTTCTTGTCTTCTGGCATACGTCACACTTCTAGCTCTTTCCTTGAATAAGAATAATTCTTGTTGGTGAGGATGATTAGGTGGCAGAGTCCTTGAATCAAAATAAAGGTTCTTTGGTAGGTTCACTTTTGAAGGTGGCCTTTGATGTCTTTGCAGATTTGACCTTGTAATTGGAATAGGGACACTTACAGTGGAAGACCTAGAAGTGTATTGGGTTTTAGCTTGAGGTCTTCTCACATGCCCTTTTGATTCATACATCTTTACAGTATCAAACTTTCTCATCATGACCAGCTTTAAGTAATCAACTCCTTCTTTAGACAAAGTGTTGATCATCTCCATTGTCTCTCTATTAATTTGTTCAGTTGGAGGGAATCTTTGTATTGGTGCCAATTGTCTTCTTGGTTCAGATTGTAGAGACATTAGTCTCCTATGTTCTTCCTCCACTTGCTCCCAATAGACTTTTTCAGTATAGAATAAAATTTTCAATTAGGCTTGTCCAAGTTTATAAAATACACTTGCCAACATTCCCTTTTTCAGCATGGCCTGCCTCAAGATAATGACTTTCTCCTTATCCTCCCAGGGCATGAGTTTTGTCTCCTAATCAGTTTTAAAGACCCCCCTTTTTCACCATAACAGATTGTAAGGAAGAGGTTATAGTTGTTTTACAAGTATTATAGTCTTCCTTCAGCCCCCTCCTATATTTTGCAAGTTCTGATTCACATGGTTCTTCCTTTTGAGTTTTAGTCAGTTGCTGATCTCATATCCAACTCCTCTTGCCTCCATTAACCTCTCAACAAGATTTATTTTGTCTCGTGATATCCTTTTCTTTCAGCATTACCAGTTTTGCTTTCAACTTTTGTGATAAACTTTTAAACTTTTCTTCCACCTCCCTTCTACTCATGGAATCTACTATCTCAACACCAAAACCATGATCAATAAGAAATCTACATTTTCCTCCAAAGATGCTAAATGTCTCGTAAGATGGTTTTTTTTCATCAGAATATTTCTTTTGAATTCTTTTCTTCTCTTCTTCATGAACTCTTTCTTGTGTACACTTTTAAACAGTCTCAAGATCCTAATAGCTCATGTGGCTCAGCTGTTTGTCAAAAATGTTATGGAGCCTCAGGTAGGCTATATATTTCTGTGTATTTATATTTCTCTTCTCTCATAATTTTCTGAGTTCCTCTCTCTTCTTTTCATGTAGCAGATCCAAATTTTCTTCACTCAATTCAGCCAATTCTTCATATGTAAGTCCTTGTCTCATCTGATTTATTACCCTTGGGTCCTTTCTTTTCATCTCATCAAGTCTGGCTTGAATATTTTCTCTGTGGATATCTGTTAAATCCATATGGGGAGAATCATGTACTTCTTCTTTATTTTCATCCACCTCATTATCGTCAACATCAGTTAAGTCATTTAAGGCTTCAATCTGTGGCTCATTCATATAATCATCAACTTTTATTGATTGTATAGGTACAACTTTAATAGTGTTTTTCTTTTCTTTGTGCATAGCCTCTTCTAGAATGTTTCCAACCCCAAATGTCTTCCTCTTTCTTGAGTATCTTAATAAATTAGTCGGCAAACTCTTTTCATTCTTTATCATCTCATCAAATAAACTTTAATTCATCATTTCACTAGCTCTCATCACCATTTCTTTTTGAAAAGTTTTTATATCAAGATCAGTTACCAATTGCGTATCAGATTTTTCAATTTTAGGTTCAGCAGTGGAAATGGTTACTTCCGCTTCAGGAATCTGATTTGATGTTTGTTAAGGGGTTTTGGGTTGTTGAAATTTATAAATGACAACTGCCAGTGCATTGTCAGCTTCTTCAGCTTGCTGTAGCCTCAACAACCCCTCAATCACCTCCTGTTCAACCTCCCCTTTGTCTTCTTCTAGTTTCTTTCCAAACTCACATTCCTCCAACAGTATCCTTTGTTCTTCCAACTCTTTATTAATTAGATATCTGCTAAACATATCTCTTTGAATCAACTTTCCAACAATCTTATCATGTCTTTTAATCCCTTTTTCAACTGATTCATCCACCAACAATAGTTCATCAACGGATTCAATTCATTTTTGTTACAAGGGTTGTAGCTGGCTTTCATGTTCAGCAACAGCCTTGCCCTTGATCCTTCTCCTTTCATCTTCAATGCCCTCCAGTCTTGATGGACCTACTTCCCTCACCACAGTGGGTGATAATTCATCAATCTCCTTTATTTACTTCTATAATTCATCATCAATCACCTTTTATTTAGAGGTCACTTCATTATCATCATTATTTAGCTCTTCAGTTTTGTCAGTCAGGTCTACAGTCTCACCTGAGATTACCATCTCCTTAGTGACATTGTCAGCCTCAATTGTTTTATCAGTTTGGACATTATCATCAACCTCATTTTCAACCGCATTCACAACAATCGTGTTTTCATTGACTTCCTCGTCATCATTCACTTCAGCCTCAGCTTCATGCATATTTGTTTCATCATTCTCATCCATGTTCACCTCAATATCCTCATTCATTTCATTATCATTTTCATTGTCCTCCTGAATTACATCATCAGAGATATCAACATCATATTCTCCATTATCCTCCTCGTCATTCCTTTCCTTCTCATCCTCATCACTACCATATAACTCTCCCAAAGTTTTTAACTAATAATCTTCATTAGTACCGGAAACAGGTTAATTCTCCCCCTGTTTTGGTGCATTTGAGGTTTTCTCAACCTCTGTCACTAGGGTTTGAATTTTTTAAATAGCATGTACTAGTTTATTCTTTAATTCATTATTTTGTTGCTTTAAATCCTGATTTTCAGTTTTCAGGTCAGTGTTTTCAACAAGTAAATCAAAATTTCTTTTCATTAGGTAATGGGATGAGACTGGGGAAATAAAATTAGAATCCATATGGTCGGAGGTGGTCGGTAATGGGTTGTTTGTTTGGATAAGTGGTGATTGGCTATGTGTAGATGGGGATTGGGATGTTGCATTTTTTTCATTGTTGATGGAGTAAGATGGTGATTGTTATGGAGTGTTAGATTGGTTTATGAGATAAGATGGAACATATTCTAGTATGAAAGGTTTAGGTTTATGGTAAGTTTGGGTTTGGGTTTATGTATAGAAATGGATTGGGGTTTCAGTTTCAAGGGCTTGGGTTTGTGGTTCTGTGGTTTGGGATTGTGGTTCAGGGGTTTGGGTTTGTGGTTCAGTTGGTGGTGATGGAATGTATGGTTCATAAGGTTGGTCTTGGTGTGGTGGTGAAGGGATGTACGGTTCATTGGTGTTGATATGGTGATATGTTTTGTGGTGAGGTAGGTGGTGTAGAAACAAGGTTGTCAGTCTCCCCCTCAACTGTTGATAGAACTTCACGCACAATATTATTAACATTATCATTCTCATTCTCTCTCTCTCTCTCTGTATCTCCTTCAACAATGGTATTAACCTCTTCATTCTCATCATCTCCCCCATCATCATTGTAACGATTCCGGCAAATTCAGGTATACCCTAGCCGGAATATACCATTTATGTGTTATTTAATACTGAATATATGAATTATAATATGTTTATACGAGTATATTAGATTCACAGTACGAATTATACTCGAATGTACAGCTAGTCGTATTGGAATTACGATTAACCGATGAACGGTTATTGAAACCCGAACGAATCGGGGATTACATTATAGACGAAATATATGATGTTTAGTAAGGTTTACGAAGTATTAAAGCTTCGGGATAAGTGAATTATAGCACAGAAAAAGGATTTCGATTTAATGGTACGTCGGTACGTTAAACGAAACCTTTAATATCAAACCAAGCAAGAGACGATCGATCAAGCCGAAAAAGATGCACAATTACCGACAATATGATGTGTTAAGTCAATAAATGTCATGGTTTAAGTTTTTAAAGTTTTTAAATCGGTTTTATATAAATTTTATTTTTAAGCCGAAAAACGACCGTTTTGGCCTCGTTTTGAGCGGAATTAAACGTTTAACCGAAAAACGAACTGAACCAGATTATCCACAACATTATCCGGATTACGCAATCCGAATGTGTGGCCAAGATTTGAGATGTGGGCCCCACCCCACACCACTACATGGACCGATCGGTCCATTTCCCACACATTAACATTCCATTTTTCTTTTTTCTATCACCACACTCCCAAAATCCTCTCAACCCTTTACACATTCAACCAAAAACCTTTGATTTTTAAGAAGATCCACAAGGTATAAACATGTTGTTATGGTTTAATCTTGGTTTTTAATTCCAAAATCTTGAGAAAATGAGGTTTCAAGTGAAAAATGGGTGAAAACCCGAGATGAAACCGATTCTTGCATGATCAAGGGATGTATACAAGTTATACAAGGGATCTTGGTCCAAGAAAGGAGTTAAAAGAGTCAAAAACGAATTTTTACGGTTAAAATCTTTCTTTTGATGTCTTAACCGAAACCATGAAAGAAATGGCTTGATTGTGGGTATAACTTGCTTGGTGTGGTGTTGTTGTGCTTGTAGGTGTTGTATCTAGTTGCTAGCAAAGGCTAGAAAGCAAGATCTTTGCGATCTAAAGCTAGAAACACATAGTAGTTCGGTTTTTCGTATGATTTGTATGATTTGGACAGATTATGGTAGACTTAGAGTTGGGTCATGAACTTTCACAGAGATGATCTACACATGAAAATATGAGATCTGTAAAATTTTGGTAATTTTTGGATAAAGGATGAATATTTGCTGAATTTAATGCTCGGTTTTGGCTAAAAATGGTGAAAAATAGCTAAACATCATGAAAAATTCTGGAAAATTTCAGATAAGCTTTTTATAACATATAAAAGTCACACACAAAATTTCAGGTCCATTGGAGAAGTCTAAGTAGGCTTTTCGGTAAAATGAGTTCTATGGTTTTCTAGCTCGGTTTTGGTGAAAATGGCATGAAAAATGAGATTTTGGTTCTGGAAAAGTTACAGGGAACTATGTGGATGGCAGGGGTCATCCCAGAAAAATTTGGGAATTTTCTAAGGTCGTTTGGTATTTTCGACATATTTGGTGTTTAAATGACGTTTAAAAATAGATAAATAAATGTTAAATATAGAAATTAATTCTGGAAATATTTTTATTAAATTCCTTACTGTCAAAAACTGATTTGTGCAAAATTTCCATTTCCGAGACTAAACGGATAATTATTTGTGCTAAACAGAACATAAAAACAAACTTTTAAAGCTTAAAACGTGTAAACAGGCAAAGTTCGCCTAAGCGAGCTGACTGGTGTATAAAAACCCTAAAAATGGACTATTTTCATGAAACTAAGTTAATCAAGTAAAAATAAATCATCCGAAAGTAATTCGGATGATTTGGGTAATTTTACCCGATTTAGCAGTTTCCGGTATATTAAAGACGGAAACGGGCCCCGCGGCCAAACGTGGTGTCTAAACCGAGCTCTAATTTCACCACTTTAATTAAAATATCAGTAACAACTATTTTCGGGTCGTATGTGACCAAACTCATTTTTGAAAACATAAAGACGAATAACCGTGCTAGGCACGCAAAACGAGAAAAACAAACTAATGGTAGTTTTGACTAAAGAACTCTAAGTGATATCACAATCTAAGTCCTGAGAAGTGTTTCGGGGTTAACATTGTCCCCGGATCGTGTACGGTACTGGGTTAACAGTGTCCCCAGACGTACCGGTTAACACGAATTTAAGTTATATTAATAGAAATTGTGTAGTAACGACTTAGGGATCGTATTACAGATCCGGACCGGTAGCCGCGCACAGTATTACATCTTTACTCACGAAAAGGTGAGTTTCACGAGCCCCTTTTTACTGAACTGTTTTAAATATTTTCCCGGGGCGGAAAGCATGTTTTTATCAAAGTGTTTAAGTACATGCCGATCGCATGGAAATGAATGTATTTATATAATGTTTATTGTACGGGAATCGTACGGTAATGTATTAAGATGGTAATTGTCTGAGTTGCTAATATTGTAAGGCCCGAAACAGTGTTCCGGGTTAACAGTGTCCCCAGAGGTTATTAAATGTATTTCTGGGTTAACAGTGTCCCCAGAGGTTATTAAATGTATTTCTAGGTTAACAGTGTCCCCAGAGGTTATTAAATGTATTTCTGGGTTAACAGTGTCCCCAGAGGTTATTAAATGTGTTTCTGGGTTAACAGTGTCCCCAGAGGTTATTAAATGTGTTTATGGGTCAACAGTGTCCCCAGAGGTTATTAAATGTGTTTCTGGGTTAACAGTGTCCCCCGAGGTTATTAGATGTGTTTCTGAGTTAACAGAGGTTTCACTTGTAGGCTCAGCATAATTATATCGCTAATTTATGATTATTATAATGATTTGTCATGGTTTATTTAAATTAGTGAAACTCACCAACTATTCGTAGTTGACCCGTTTTCTTTACATGCTTTCTAGGTACACCCAAATTGGAATGAGTGATACGTGCTTGATGATGTGTGCTATTTTGTGGAAGCTTAAGGGTCTATATTTTGTATTAAACATGTTAACGTACTATCGGTAAAACTTATGTGATAACGCCTAGACGGTAACGAAACTCGGAACAATGTAATACGTTTAAATTAATGTAGTGGTGTTTTCTTTATAAGCAATGCTGTTGATATCAGATGTGTCTGTTGCATCCCGTTTACGTTTCCGCTGCGGTTACGGGGTGTTACAATCATTCTCATCACCAGAATCAGACATATCATCATCATCTTCCCTCTTACTACTGTCCTCATCACTAGTTACCCTAGGTGACTCAAAAACTTCCATAATCTCTACCTCATTATCAACCAACCATGGTAGAATGTCAAACTCCATCTCAGGGTTAAATTGGCTGGATGGACCGATCTGCTGATACGTTGAAGTACATTTGGGTCTTGGAGTACGTGTGTAATTCTAGATGTTGGAGGATCTTGACTCAGAATATTAAAAATTATCTGAAGAAATCTTGGGTACATTAGATATTGATCTTTCTCCAGTTTCCACAAGTTAACCACCAGGCCATCGAAGATCATTCTTGAAAAATTAAAAGGCCTATCATAAACAACAGCCACTATGGCTGTGGATTTATCGCTGCTATTTTGGGTCCAAGTACCCCTTCGTGGTGTAAAACCTTGAATTGTATGATGAATAAGAAAATATTATAAAAACAGGAACATTCCCTTTTGAAATTGTCCTTCGTGCACGTTCCCTTGATACCCCATCATTTCATGGAAGATCCGCAACAATCGCTGGGTAGTATATGACAGTTGAACTTCAAGATTATCTTGAAGTTGAAGGCTCGCCCTTTTCAGATTTTCAGTTGTCTCAACTTCATGTCCCGCCACGGTGGCCTCACTTCTTCGGCCATTTACATTGTCTTCTAACTGTGCACGTTCTCTTGATACCCTATTGTTTCTTTGAAGATCTGCCAGAATCACTGGGTAGTATAAGATAGTTGAACTTCAATATTATCTTGAAGTTGAAGGATCGCCCTTTTCAGATTTTCAGTTCTCTCAACTTCATGTCCCGCCACGGTGGCCTCACTTCTTCGGCCTTTAACATCGTCTTTTAATTGTGCACGTTCATTTGATACCCCATTGTTTCTTGGAAGATCCGCAACAATCGGTGGGTAGTATATGACAGTTGAACTTCAATATTGTGTTGAAGTTGAAGGCCTTCCCTTATCAGATATTCAATTATCTCAACTTCATGTTCCGCCACGGTGGCCTCAATTCTTCGGCCATTTACATCGTCTTCTAACTGTGCCGATCTCCAGAAATCAAGGTGACGATTCTAGTAAATCGATAGGCTTTTGGTAAGAGCAAACCGAAAATTTGAACGTATTAACCATTGTATCATAAGCACCACCGGCCTATTCTCCTCAGCAATTTAGAGAAAGGCGCACATATTATACTTCGGCTCAAAGGGATATACCATGTTTTTGCATAAAAACAAACAAAAATACATTCAAAGTAAAATTAGTCATTAAAGTTCATTGATTTATCGTGTATAAAGTTAAGTTTGAAGAAAAGTTTAAAAGGATAATCTTTATGAACTTGTTCTTTGACAAATTTATAACCTACATAAAAAACAGAGATGTCAGTAACGTAAAATAGAAACCCTAAACTTATATAATGAGTGTTGGAAATCATTCAATAGAAGCTTACCGAGTAGGAATTTGAAGGATGACAAATTATGGGTAGGAAGTTTTAGCAACGGTTGAGTATCTTGGTTACGAGCAAGTGGATAATAATAGAAGAGTGAAATAAGGAAAAGGGTGAAATGAAAATTTTCTAAGTCCCCCTTATATAGTTTATGTTGTGAACATTTAAAAGTGAGTTTTAAATGAATTTTTTCATTTAGAACATAAATACTGCCAAAATCCCAATTTTAAATATACCAGCATAAAGCTTTCTCAATAAAGTATATTATTGGTCCCGTTTATATCGATCACAATATCAATTTCATAACCCACATGATTAAGTGTTGACAAGAAGGTTAACGAATTGCTATTTAGGGTAAGAACAATAATGTATTAATGGCGGAAACATAACACACTAAATGTTGCTTAATAATCATGAAGGTAACAAACACGAACTGTAACTCAAAAGAATTCCATTTATAGAAATATTAACACAAACGAAAATCAATTAGGGTTCCAGAAAGGAATGTTTTATCCGTACGTAATAAAGACAACCATCACACTCAATGTCAAGAATGATATCAGGTGTCTATCAGCCGTCTCTCTCGTATGTCGTGTGTTATAGGTGTGCCCTAAATTATTCTATTTATTGGCGTGCCCTGAAAGCTATCATTCATTCTAGAAACCCTAATCAATGATACATAATCATTAAATCATATTACAAAAGATTCTAAGTGTAACACAGGTCTTCGGGTAAGCTTTACAACTTTTGTCTTCTTCGAGTAGACCTGGTAACCAAAGTGTGCTGGAGAATAGTTCTCTGGGTAGACTTTACTTAGCAGACTTCAATCCTCTTGACCATAACAAACTTTGCTCGATATGGCCCTACGAGCAAACTTGTTCTTTAGAAATCTCTTCAACTCCTTGTTAATTAATAACTTATTGAACAAACCAAAGTGTGCTGGTAACATTGTAGACTGTGCTGGTAGCACTGTAGCTTGCTCGGAGTTGAACCTTTCTTGAATAAGTCCTTAAGATATTTCCTTATCAACTTTCTTCAAGCTTGCTGGGATTACTGTTAATTAATAATAAACCTTGCTAGATCTTTCAAAGTACTTGGTTTCTTTAGCCTGGTTTAGCCAAGAGTTTGCTAGGAAACAAACCTTGCTTGGCTAACTACGTTGCTAGAAATAGTGAACCCTGCTCAAATTAACCCTTAAGAAGACTTCAAGAAGATAACCTTGCACTGAAGGCAAAATACCTTGCTAGGGTAAGTAAAAGCTTGCTGGGAGATATGAGCTTGCTCGGAGTCCATAGTTAGCAGTTTCTTGAGAGGTTGAGAAGTTTCCAATCTCCTTTTAGCACTTTTGTCTTCCCAACAATCTCCCCTAGATTGGAACAACCTCAACTGTACCAAAACACCTCTAAGGTTACTTACACTTAGTCAAAATACACATAAAATCTCAAAATCAAATTACATTACATAATCAAAAGAGTATTACAAAGTTGGAAATTTTGTCCAGTGGACATTATAATGCAAATCTATGCTTGAAAAATAAACTTATCTTCTTGAGCTTGAGGTTACTTGTCTTCTAGCATACTTCACACTTCCAGCTCTTTCCTTGAATAATAATTCCTGTTGATGAGGATGATTAGGTGGCAGAGTCCACCTCATTATATCTCCCAAGTCATCATCATGTAGAAATGTCAAATCTTCATCCTTTTTAATGATCCCCAAAGTAAGTCCATCAGAGTTTCTAAGAATGTAGGATTCATCTTGTTCTTGATAGTCAATTGTAGCAATCCTCCTATTTATATGGACTTCAAGGTTAGGCCTTGTCGTCTGCCTTCTCATGTTGAGAAACACCATCATATTTGCCAGAGGGTCTTGATTCTTCAATTTTGTCATATAGTCAAATTCAGCATACCTTATATCCCTCAATCTCTTTGCCCTACTAGTTTTCTCATATTCAGAGACTTCCTTCTTCCTCTTTTTATTCAGCATTGGGAATACTTTCTTGGCTTCATCCTTGAGATGTTTTGATAATTCATTTTGTTGTCTTCCTACAAATCTATGCCTGTTGTGGTAATCATACAGTTCTATAGTTCTCATCTCATCCAGTTGTTCTCCTTTAAAATCTGCAAAATCATCCTTGAATATAATCTCCTTCAATTCTCCACTCCTCATAATTACCTTCATAGTATCAATTACGGAATCAAAGAAGTGCTTTTTGGGTTGGTTCACATCAGATGGTGGCCTATTTTGTCTCTGGTGTGCAGCTCTTGTAGTAGGAATTGGGACCCTTGCAGCTGAGGGCCTAGAAGTAGTTGCCTTCTTAGGTTTAGTGGCCCTAACATCCCTAAGTCTTTTCTCATACATAGCAGTTACCATTTCCACAGGCATCATTGTCAAATCAAGAATATTTTCACCTCCTTTTCTGGATAGCCTGGTTATCATACCCATAACTCTTCTATCACCAAGTTGAACAGCAGGGATAAATCTTCCTTTCCTTGGTCCATATTCAAAATTTCTTGGATCTCCCTGTTAAGCTTCCAATCTTTCCCATTCAATTTTCACTTCATAAAACATCTTTTTCAATTGACTTTTACCCAGGTTATCAAACACACTTTCAACCAACACTTTACTAATCATCAAGCCTTTTAGGGTCTTGATTTTGTTCTCATTATCCCATGGTTCTAAGTGTTCAACCGGTTCCTCTTTCACATTCACAACATAAGAAACCTTGGATGCTTTTGAAGCTTCACCTTTATCTTGTTCAATTTTCTTCATTTCAGAATGATATAAGGCTAGTCTTTCATTTTTGTTCATCCCTTGGATATCATTCAATCTCCCCTAGCTTCCATTAGCCTTTCAAGAAGTTTCAGTTGTTCATCCTCCCAATTCTTCTTTTTCTCAGCTTTTCTTTTTCTACAAGTGTGACAACCCTTTCCCTTTTAGCAGATTCGTCAGTTTCATCTTTCTTTGATAATCTTCTGAAGTAGGTCTCAACCTGTTCTTTTGAGAGACTATTGACCAATTCCATAGCCATTCTTCCGTCAATCAAATACTTGCACTTTCCTCCAAATCTTTTAAACAATTCATCAATCTTCTCTTTTTGACTTGTCTCCCTTTTCAATCTATCTATTTCTTCTTTCTTTACCCTCAAAAGATTCAAATTGTAATGTTCTTCCAATTCAATAAATTCATCTTACTTAAGTCTTTATCAGACAATCCATGCTTTCTCAAGTAACTTCAATATTTTTGAGAATCATGGTTCTTCTTTTCCATCCTCCTCTTGATCTCATCTACATCTTCATCAACCAATTTTTGCAACTCCTCATATGTCATAGGAGCCAAAGTTTCAAACTTGTATCCATGCTTAATTCCCCCCTGCATTATCCAAAATTTTGTTGTATATTCTCCCTGTGTTCATTTGTCATGTCAATTTTTGGGGAGTCAACAGTATCATCATCATCATCTTCAATTGAATCTTTAAGAGCCTCAATCCGTGGTTCATTCATACAAGGCTCATCATCAGGCATTACAATTTGTATAGGAACAGCCTGAACAGGGCTTTCCTGATCTTTAGGGCCTTCAACAAAATACTCTGCTTTATCAGACTTTTTGGCCCTTTTCATCTCAGGTTCATCATCACTATAATCTCTTCCATCATATCTACATCTTTTCCTTGTATATTTCTTTCCATACTTATTGTCCAAGTCATCTTCTGCCCCTTTATTCTTCTCTTCTTTTGCCATCCTTTCTACATCTTCAACCCATTTCTTTGATAGTCTTCCAATAATGGGCTCACCAGCATCACCTGTTACCATCTGCATTTTTGAATCTTCATTTGTATTTTCAACAGTGGTGGAAGTAGGTTTTTCATTAGTTACAGGTTGTTTCTCATGTTGGGCTTGTGTGAACTGATATATTAAAAGGGCTAAGGTGTTTTCAACCTCTTCAAGTTGTTTTAATCTAATCAGCCCTTCAATAACTTCATGTTCTATCTCTCCTTCTTCATTTAAGGTTTTGTGGATATGGGCTTGCTCTAGTATTGTTTCTTGTTGCATAAATTCCTTTTCTGTCAAGGATCTAGCAACCATTATCTCATTCAACAGGTCAGCATGCCATTTGGCAGCTTGTTTAGCCATTTCATCCTTTCCAACACATCATCAATGGATTTGTTTTGAGTTTCAGCAGGCTCCTCAGTACCAGCAATTGATTTTCCTTTTGCCTTTCTCCTTTCTTCATCAGATACCTCACCATTTCTGGTTCACTAGGAAAATTATCAATATCATCCATTAAATCCCTCATCTCCTCATCATCCTCAACAACCTTCTTGGAAGTTTCAACATTATCATTTTCTTCAGTTAAGACTACTTCCTCAGTATCTCCACCTTCATCAACAAATACATTAGTTTGAGTTTCAGTTCCAATAGCATCGGTTATTATGGACTCAGTAGTTAATATATTTTCTGTATGCACATCTTCCATATTTTCATCAATATTCATATCATTTCAACAACTTCCTCATCCACATTCTTCTTCTTAGTTATTGTATCTTCAACGTCATACTCTTGCTCTACACCATCAGATTCATCTGCCTCATACTCAATATCATAAATCAATCTTTAGCTACTATCATCATCACTCTCTCCATATATATTATAAAGTGATTTCAGTCCATCTTCTTCAATAGCCTAATATCTCAACTCATCAACAACAGCATCAGTGGCAACATAAAGATTCTCCCACTGTTTTGGTACAACTGAGGTCTTCTTAACCTCAGCCACCAGGGATTTTATTTTGTTTAGAGCATGCACCAAATGTTCCTTCAATTCATCATTTTCTTTTAACAGTTCAGCATTCCTCCTTTCAAAACAACATTTTCCACCACTTGATCTGAATGCCTTCTGAATAAATAAGCACCAGGGGAAGGGGAACGGGTTGATGGGTCAGAGAATGGATCAGGTATACTGGTTTGAGGTTGGATGGGTTCATTGGGTGAGCTTGGGCTTTCAAAGATATTAATACTTGTGGAGGGTAGTGGATTTATGTTTTGAGGTGATGGTATGGATTTGTGGGTATGGACAATTTCGAAGGTTAGTTGGTCATCAGTTGATTGGTAGGGTGTATTTGGTAGGTTAAGTAGATGGGCTGGTACATGTTCTGTTCATGGAAAGATAAGTCCTGTGGTGGGATAATATGTTGGTGTTGTGGTGGGATTGGATGTTTTGTTGGGGTGAGCTAATGGGTGAGGCTGGTAGTGTAGGTAAAGGTTGGGCTTGAATCTCCCCGACTCCCCCTGTGCCTCTGCATCAATAACCACAACATCAGCCAAGTTTCCTTCAAGATCTCCAACACCTCCATCATCACTTACTGCACCTCCAACATCACCATCATCAGAATCATCATCAATTTCATCTTCACTCTCATCCTCCTCAGAGGTCACGTGTGGTGACTGATTGTTGGGTATTATATATATATATATTAGTGTATTAATTATGTATTTTTATTGAGTATACTGTTAGAACTTTGGTACTTCATACGTGCTTTTGTATTTCATGTCATTGATCGTTAAAGAAGCTAAATGGGAGACCTGTACGAGCATGGAATGATTTTTATGGAAGACCGGAGCATGATTTGAAGTCTACAGAAGTGTTAGAAGGATTCGGAAAGGGTATGGATAAGAAAACATAAGCCGATGCTAAAACAGAACAAGATGGGTTAACAAAACGCGACCAAGAAGTAAAACGAGCATATCCTGGGCAAGAAAATGAGTAACAGGACCCATAATATATGAATTTTGGGTGTCTCAATGAGAGGAATTAGAATATGAAGTTATCTTAGGTCGCGATACGCGACATAATGGGTATATGTCCATCGTGTATCGCGATGGACATAAAAAACGAAAAAAACAAGTTTCAGCCTATATGTTATATTTTACAAACCCTAATCAGGGTATTCACTTCCAGCCATCTGGGGATGACAAGGGGAGATTCCAAGATCCCCGGATCACCTCCAATCATCTCGAGGTTCATAGTTTATCATTCTGAATTCATAGCTGAAGACTGATCGAAGATCATGAGCGGTTGATTCGTCACGAGTCATTCCCGATATGTAGAGTATTTTGAGTTTTCAGTATTTCTCTTGTTTTAAAGAACAACTTTATTGTAATTGTTTATTATTAATCTATGCGTATTGATATTTGGTATTTCTGTGCACTCAGTCGGTTTAGGTGTATTTCCATCAAACGATTAGTTTGCCAGTTGCTATGATAATTGCTTATAGGGTTGTTTTGACTAGTTTGAATATAAAGAAGCATTCAATTTCCCTTAGTTGAGTCAAAATGCCAGGGACTGTTTTATAACCAATGTCGTGTGTTAGCGATTGTTGATGCCTAAGGTTTAGCTCGTTAATCAGTCTGTGTTAACCAGTAATAGTTAATCTGTTACGTTTCATGAGTTTAGTGTTTGTTTGCATTCTTGAACTCCGAGTGTGATTTGCTTTTGTTAATTGCTTGAATTTGTTAAATTGCTTAAGCATTCTAAAAACCAAACTATTTTCTTGTGTGATCAGCACTACAATTTATTACTTCATAATATAATAAATTGGTTACACGATTACATTGACCACATACTCCTTATGTTCGACACCCTACTTACCCTAGCTTGCTTAGGTGATTAGAAACTGATATTAATTGTTTTTGACAAGATAGCGTCAGTCTAACATCAAAATGGCGCCGTTGCCGGGGAGTTAGTGCGCTTAGTGTTTTCTTGTTATTTGATTTCTTTGTTTATTTTATTTTTGTTTAGTTTAGTAATTTTTAAATTTGTTTTTTGTTTTTATTTTATTTTTACATTTTACGCGGGGTGTGTTGTTTGTGCAGGCAACAGGTTTTTACACACTCGACACTCGGGCAGACAGTCATCGCTTATGGGTCAAAACAAAAAACCCATCCTGAAACCCGAGCACGCACTGTATCACTGTGAGAAATTATGGTGATTTTTTCTATTGTGAATGCCCGTATCACTATCGGGATTGTCCAGTAGTTGCACAAAATCAGCAAGAGCATTGCCATGGGCGAAGATATATGACGACATGCTATGAAGATAAAGAGATTTCGTCATATTATTCACACTCTGAACAACACATATAACCGAATTATGATAAAGATTATCAATCAGACATGGGTGACCAGTATTATCAAGAGCCGTATTATGCCAACTGTAAATCAGAGATGCCCTATTTCTCAAGTTCCCAAGACACCGTGGAATCCAAACTTGAAAAATTGATAGATATTATGGTTGAGCATCACAAGGAAGCAGAGCAACAACTTAAATTTCTTGAGGCTAAATGGACCAATCAAAATAATGATGAGATTATACACACTGAACCAGACTGGGATGAGGATGATTATGAATATCCTTATGAGGAAGATGATTATGAATATTCTCATGGTGAAGGTGAGTATGAATATCCTCAGTCGTTTGATGAAGAGCAACAAAATATTCTGCACTCTAAGTTCGATACCATCATGAACATGTTAATGGAACAAAAGAAACTGATGATGGAAGAAGAAAAGAAATATAAGCTAAGACATGAAAGAATAGTGGCCTCGATAAAGATGAATACTGAGGACAATTCTTTAATCAAACGAGACCAAGAGGAGTTGGCTACTGGTACTGTGTCTGATGGTGATGAATAATGTGATTCAAGTAGAGGACACAACTCCTTCAGAGTATGAAGATCTTAAGGTAGCCCAGGTGAATCATATGCCTTCTCTAGTACCTATTATTCCAAACAATTATGGGGATGAATGCTTGGTAACGAATAACAAGAAAGTGAGCTTGCATGATATTGGACAAATAATGAAGAAGTGGTCTCGCAATAATCATTCTAGTAGCATGCCAATCACTGTAAAGCGGTTATGGACTTGGTATGTAAGCTACCGAGCGTATATTGAAAACTCGGCGGGTAAGTGTGCACTTCGACCACCGTGAGGATTTTAGGTATTTTCGAGCTGTAAACATTAATTCAGCACTTACCGGGAGGCAACCCGGGGTTTGTAAGTATCTTTTCAATTTGTTTTCATTTTAGTTATTATATGGTGCATTTGATTTATTGTATATTTTGTTGTATTTGGAACTTTGTGGGTGTGGTTCACTATAAACCTTCATGAGACCTCACTCGTCCACCCGGGCTAGGGGGTGGGGGTGGGGGGTGGTTGAAGGGCTTGTGGCATACGCTAAATGCATTCGTGATTCCAAAGAAAGTGAGTTAGGTCTTTTAACTTTTTTAATTAGTTTAACAAAATTTATTAAGAAATTAATATTTTGGCTCGGTAATTGGGTTGATAAAATTAACAGAGAAATCATTTTTACATAACTCTTAAAAGACCTATGTCTTACACTTGTGAGAAGCTTGCTTATACACGTCTCGAGACTTTGTATATTTGGTTGTTCGGTTGGTATTTGGATGAGACGAGTGTGCAAGAGTGTTTACGAGCCACATTTTTTGCATTGCATGGTCATTTATATCAGGTGATTTCAGTTTCGTAATCTATTTTGTTATTTTAAGTTTGAGTGTTAAAAGTGTAATTGTATGATTGCTTGTAGAACCATCACATTAGAGCCCCAAATTTTAAAATTGTTAAACTATTAATTTCAACCCCGTCCTTCAAATGTTCATTAATTGTTTAAATATATCAACATTTAGGATAATGTAAACCTTAAGTGTGGGGATGGGGGAAATTGAAAATTTTAGCCCAATAGTACCTCGAAGAGTGTTCGAAAACCAAAGTTGTTAACTGTTAATTATTGTCATTAATGCCAAGTTATAGGTTTATGGTTATGGTTGGTTTTTAGCTTCTCGATAGTTTTACTCACAAATGTTTTCAAAAAGAGAAGTTGAAAATGGGGTCGTTTAGGCGGGGATAACGAGTCAAGGGGACGGGTATACATGTTTCATATCGGCAGCCCATAATTCCAGACATATAGTGAGATAGCCCCTATACTTAATACACATATTATATAATAAATATAAAAACATGTCTTTCATATCGGCAGCCCATGCTTATCGAGATCTTAATACCACCACCTGTATCGAGATTAGGACTTTCGAAAACCCGTAAATACATTTTCCCCTATTAAATAAAATTCCTTGCCCAACATTATTCCCCTAGGAGCCTGTTTGGACCTTATTCATTTTCTATTTGCTCAACCGAACATTACACACCATTTCAGCCTTGGCCTTCTGTTTATTTTAACGAGTTAAGTGCCATTTTAGTACCTGTGGTTTGTTCAATTACCCAACTTTAGTACCGTTTTTGAATTTTTTGCAAATGGGTACCTCACGTTTCTAAAACTTGCCATTTTCGTACTTTTTTCTAACTCCGTCTATTTTTTCCGTTAAGTTAGGGGTAAAATAGTAATTTTATTTATTTTCTCTATTTTTTATTTTCATTTAATCACTCTCCTTGGTTATGTATCATCAATCTTCCATTTCTCAATTCGTTCCACCATATTAATCGGTTGCGGATTCTGATGAACACCATCGCCGGCGGCCGTGTCTTCATCTCCAACAATTTAGCTTTTGGTAACTTAACAAACGTTCTTGCTGATACCTCCCCTAACTCAATACCGTTATCTAAATATTAGAAACTTTACCGAAGAACGAGAATCTTCCCCAAACCGCCGCAGTATAGCTTCAAAATAACCAAACCGGTTTAGATCTGGTAATCGAAGATGAAGATGGTGCAGCCCCGTCGTTCCGCCTCTCCCCTTCTATCTCAAATCAGATCTACATCAGAATATAGATTTTGGTGGTCCCCAAATGTTGATGGTGCTGTGATAGAAGACCGACGGTAGTGGAGGTGGATGGTTGGGAAGAAGGCAGGGAAACAATTCTGGTAGTGACGAGTGAACTAAAATTACAGTGGAGGAGTTTGAGCGATGTTGTTGTGATGCGGTTATCGCTTGGTTACAGTTGTGGTATGGTAAGGATAAAGAGAAGGAGACGGTGGTTATACGACGAGGAGGGAAATAATGATTGTCTGTGGGTTTGAGTTATCTTTGATATTTTAATTTATTTTGTTTATTAAGTTATAAGATATTTTGATTAAAGGAAAAGATTAAACAAATTGAATAAAGAAAGTTACCACTTTAACACCGACTTAACAGAAAAAATAGACGGAGTTAGAAAAATGTACGAAAATGGCAAGTTTTAAGAACGTGAGGTAGCCATTTGCAAAAAATTTAAAAAACAGTACTAAAGTTGCGTAATTGAACAAACCATAGGTACTAAAATGACACTTAACTCTTATTTTAATCATATGTGATGAAATCTAGTTCGTTATCGAGTTGTATATAATCAAAGAGTTGTAAACCTGTGATCGTCAGAATTGTATAAATTCATTTAAGTGTATTATTTATCAGTAAATATATATATATATATATATATATATGGAAAATTCAGAAAAACCCAAAATGAAGTCTGTTTATGTTTAGTTTGTGAAATTAGCAGTTTGTCTATTTTTGATTAGTTGTTTGTGTATTTGTAAAACTAGGTTTCATCCAATTTAATCACTAAATATGCCTAATCCGCACCAAAACCTAAGCCTCAGCAACACCTTAGTCCGATTCTCGGGAAGACCGGAGCATGATTTGAACTCTTAGTAAGTTTTAGAAGGATTCAGGAAGAGTATGGATAAGAAATCATAAGCCGATTCTAAAACTGAACAAGATGGGTTGACAAAATGCATCCAAGAAGTAAAACGAGCATATCCTTGGCTAGAAAATGAGTTACGGGACCCATAATATATGAATTTTGGGTGCCTCGACGAGAGGAATCTGAATATGACGTTATCTTAGGTCACGATACATGACGGGATGGGTGTATGTCCATCGCATATCGCGATGGACATAAAAAAATGAGTTTCAGCCTATATGCTATATTTTACGAACCCTAATCAGGGTATTCACTTCCTGACGTCTGGGTGACGACCAAGGGTGATTCCAGGAGCCCTGAATCACCTACAATCACCTCGGGGTTCATAGTTTATCATCCTGAATAAATAGCTGAAGACTGATCGAAGATCATGAGCGGCTGATTCGTCACGAGTCATTCCTGGGATGTAGAGTATTGTGACTTTTCAGTATTTTCTCATGTTTTAAAGGACAAACTAATTGTGATTGTTTATGATTAATTTATGAGTATTGATATTTTGTATTGCTCTGCACTCAGTCGGTTTATGTTTATTTCGATCAGAATGATTAGTTTGCCAGTTCCTATGATAATTTCTTATAGGGTCGTTTTGACTAGTTTGAATACGAAGAAGCATACAATTGCCCTTATTTGAGTCACACTGGTAGGGACTCTTTGATAACCAGTGCTGTGTTTTAGCGATTGTTGATGCCTAGGTTTAGCTTGTTAATCAGTCTGTGTTAATCAATAATAGTTAATGTGTTATGTTGCATGAGATTACTGTTTTTTGCAGTCTTGAACCCCGGGTGTGATTTGCTTTTGTTAATTGCTTAAATTTGTTAATTGGCTTAAGCATTCTTAAAATCAAACTATTTTCTTGTGTGATCAGCACTACACTTCATTACTTCATAGTATTATAAATTGGTTACATGATTACATTGACCACATTCTCCTTGTGTTCGACCCCCAACTTACCCTAGCTTGCTTAGGTGATTAGGAACTGATATTAATTGTTTTTGACTAGATAGCTATAGTCTAGCATCAGTGACTCTGGAACTGGCATTATATCCAAATCATTGTTCACTAACCATGGTACAATATCAAAATTAGCCTCAGGATTGAAGTGGCTGGTGGAAGCCAACTTAGCAATCCGTTTGTACGTGATTGGATCATGCAATAGATGTGTAATACCCATGGTTGGTAGATCATGTAGCTCCCTATTGAAAATAATCTAGAGAGATCTTAGAAGACTAAGAATTTCTCCCTGTTGGGTTTCCTCAAATTTGAGACGGGTCCTTCAAAAACCATTCTTGAAAAATTGAATGGCTGTCTAAACATGACAGCCACTGTTGCATGAGCCATATCACGGCTCATTAAGGTCCAAGAGCCCACTAGTGGAGCATATCCCCGAATAATATGATGTATCAGAAACCTATAAAGGTTAGGGAACATCCCCTTCTTGAACCAGCCTTCATGTATCTTACACTGATAACCCATTGTCTCCTGAAAGAAGGTCAGCAAACGGTTTGTGGAGAAATGGATTGGGTTTTCAACATTGTCGTTTAGTTGTAAACATGCCCTGCTAAGTTGTTCATTTACCACTATCTCTTGTCGGGCAACGGTAGCCTCCAACCGCCTACCGTCGACGTCATCTATTAGTTGAGCAGAGTGCCAGAATTTGAATAAGTAAAGAAAAATTGTCTTTAAGAACCTGTGCTTTGACAAATTAATAACCTACATAGAAAACAGAGATGTCAGTTAAACAGAAATTGAAGATGTAAAAACACATAATTATCATCGGAAAACATTAAATTAAAGCTTACCGAGTCGGATTAAGTAGGCTGGCAAATTAGAGTAGGGAGTTATCGGAACGGTTAATATTTTGGAACAAGAGCAAGAGAAATAATGAAATAGCGTTTGGAGAGAGAGAAGTGAAATGTGAAATTTTCACTAAGTCACTCTTATATACTTTTTGAAAATGGGTTTTAAATGCATTTTGTCTTTTTGTGGGAAAAAGCTGTCAAGCAATTAAAATATCTAATTTAAAAAATCTTCTCATTTAAAACCTTGCTTGATAAAACATCTTTTGCAAACCTTTTTCGGAAAGACTTATTCTCAAATTTTTCTAGTTAGAAAGTATTTTATAAAGCTTGCTCGTTCCAGAATTGTCCTGATATAATAAAGTTAATTAAAAATAAACCTAAGTGAATAAAATGAAGGAAGCTTACTCGAAATACAAGATTGCTTGAGAAATAAATCACAACACAAATAATCAAGTATAAATCATCAAATAGGCGACCTTGCTAGGAATCAATAAAGAAACCAAAAATAAAAACTTAGAAGAATTTCTAATTGTCAACCTTTCTTGAATATTTGAACATCACAAACCTTACCCGAAATATTATAAAAGTTAACAAATATTCATCCAAGTTCATTAAATATGAAAGTGTGCCCGAAAATACTTCAAGAGTGCATGTTGGTGCATGTTTTGAAACAGATGATCTTTTGTGTTTGTTAGAATTGAGAGCAACGGTCAAAGGGGAGTCTGTTGGTGCATTTTGTGATCGTCGCTATGCAATTCTGACCAGCGGAGACGCCATAGGCGAAGTTAGAACAACTTCGCTTACTGGCCCAAGCCCAAGCCCGCGAAGTTGGTTTTCTATATATATGTGTGTCCTGTTTAGGGTTTAGAATCCAGAAAGTTAGAGTGTTTAGTGATCAGTTAAATTGTCTAAGAGAGAAACAGAGAGGGAGAGTCGTGTGGGACGGCCCGAGGTAGAGCTCACCTCGGGTCGGCCGTCATTTGTTTTCGTGTTTGGTATGTAATGTGTTTTGGTTATTATATAAAAGATCTGCAGATGTGTTTATCCCATTCGTGTGTTTGTTCGTGTATGTGTTTGTGTGTAATCGTGTTCTTCGTCTTCTACACCATTAAACGAGTCTAGGAGGATTCCGCACTCCTAGACATCGTGCGGATCTCGTATCGATCAGCGACGCCCCGGGGGACTTACAAGTGGTATCAGAGCCTTAGGCTCTTATGCTATGGTTCGAGATCTGCGTTTTGGTGTTTCTGGCACGTTTCTGATGCGTTTTTGGCTGAACAGCCGCCGTAGGCGAAGTTATTGGGGTTCAGGCAAAGTTGTCGCTTAAATTTTAGGGTTTAGGCGAAGTTAGCAGCCAGGCGAAGTTATGGCCAGGCAAAGTTATGGCCAGGCGAAGTTAATGAGGGGCGAAGTTGACTTTTAGGCGAAGTTATAGCCAGGCGAAGTTAATGAGGGGCGAAGTTGACTTTTAGGCGAAGTTATAGCCAGGCGAAGTTAATGAGGGGCGAAGTTGACTTTTAGGCGAAGTTGACTTTCAGGCGAAGTTAAAAAAAAAAATTTAAAAAAAAATAAAAGTTGTTTGGAGTTTTCGTCTGTATGGCCAGGTGTACACGATTACTGTGAGACCGAAAGTGTTGTTCCGACAACGAGTGAAACTTGGTATTTCTTGGTCTTACGTGTGAACAAATACGGGTCAACTCTGGATATGGAGTTGAAATTGTGAATGGGATGTTGATTGAAACTGGATATTGACACATATTTGGGTGTTTTTGGGCAAAGAAATTGTTGTTGTTCAAGGTTGACCAACTGAAAAAAGTCAAATTGAACTGAGGTTTTCGTCATTACTGGATTGCGGTCAGAGTATATTATTTATGTTATTTTCAAGTTTTTCTAGAATTGGATCCTGAAACGTGATGCTTATTTATTTAAGTGAAAATTTTGGAACAAGTTGGATTTAATCGGGAAGTAAAGTGTTTATGTTCTTGATCGTTATCCCTAGTGATTGAAGATGCTTCGGATTAATTAATGGTCAAGTGTGTTAGATTCTGTCAAGGTGGTTTGTGATGAAATTGATCACTTGATGTTGAGTAGTTGAAGATTGAACCTTATCTTACTATACAATTCCGACGTGATGGTGAAGTTGTGGAGGGGGCCCAACTTCACCTGTTGGTGAAGTTAGAAGAACTTCACGTGTTGGTGAAGTTAGAAGAACCTCACGTGATTGGTTGAGATGATCAATTAGGCACGGGGATGCATGCATATCAAAGACCTCAATCGATATAGTCGGAGAAGCTTACACTGAAGGGGAGATCTGATATGGAAGACGCCGGGTGATTGGTAGATTTGTGAAGCTACAAGACAGTTTCAGACATGGCTGGTTGAAGACAGGATGGATGTTGCATGTATATGTGAAGTTCAAGTTTGAAGATCACAGTGCAATCGAGTCCTACAAGAAGGAGCAAACGGAAGATCATCATTTAAGAGGGAGTCTGTTGGTTCATGTTTTGTAACAGATGATCTTTTGTGTTTGTTAGAATTGAGAGCAACGGTCAAAGGGGAGTCTGTTGGTGCATTTTGTGACCGTCGCTATGCAATTCTGACCAGCGGAGACGCCATAGGCGAAGTTAGAACAACTTCGCCTACTGGCCCAAGCCCAAGCCCGCGAAGTTGGTTTTCTATATATATGTGTGTCTTGTTTAGGGTTTAGAATCCAGAAAGTTAGAGTGTTTAGTGATCAGTTAAATTTTCTAAGAGAGAAACAGAGAGGGAGAGCCGTGTGGGACGGCCCGAGGTAGAGCTCACCTCGGGTCAGCCGTCATTTGTTTTTGTGTTTGGTATGTAATGTGTTTTGGTTATTATATAAAAGATCTGCAGATGTGTTTATCCCATTCGTGTGTTTGTTCGTGTATTTGTTTGTGTGTAATCGTGTTCTTCGTCTTCTACACCATTAAACGAGTCTAGCAGGATTCTGCACTCCTAGACATCGTGCGGATCTCGTATCGATCAGCGACGCCCCGGGGGGACTTACAGTGCAATGTGTGCAATAGAAGATTTATTTATCCTAAGATACAAAAGTATGCTCTAAACACAAAGTGTACTCGAAATAAATATAAAGCATAATCAGATAAGAATTACATAATCATCAAGCTTGCTCGGAAATCTCAAACAATCAAATAAATCAGTAAAGTTTGCTAGAATTGCCTAAGAATATCAAAGCTTTCTAGTAATTACATATTCATTCATCAATCTTGATAGAATGACCTAAACAATCTATAAAACAACTAAGTTTCCTAGAGAGTTCAAGAATCATAAAAGCTTGCTCGAATCATCATATTCAAACAAATTCAAATGTAAAGCTTTCTCGAATGAGTCAAATATCCTATAAAACAACTAAGTTTGCTAGAATAGTTTACAAACATCAAAGCTTGCCCGAAATATCATAATCAATCATAAAGCTTTCTAGGATGACCTAAAAGTTCAATAAAACAACCAAGGTTTCTAGAAAGTTCAGAAATCATCAAAGCTTGCTAGATTTTTCAAACTCAGACCTTTTCAAGGTCAAAATGCAATACCGTTTATTTTAAACCAAATTTCTCATAGATTTATCATTAAAACTCAATGTTTAAGAACAAATGGTGCATTAAGAGATCAAATTTAAGTTATTTTTCCTTTCATTCCCTTTTGAAAAGATCTCAACATGAGATCATATTGGTTAAGTTGCCTGTCAATACTTCATTCTCAGCATTATTATGACATATCAGATAGGTTAACAGGTCTTGACTTAGCATGATTTTCATTGCATATTGGTGATATGTATTAGATTCAATTAATTTAGCATAATTCATAATTGGACAACACGATTGTGCTATGATGCCTCATATCACTTCTCAAAGCTTATTTGGCTTTCCCTAGATCACCCCAATTTGACTTCAACCCACTAACATTTGGTCAAAATCTTTTTATGACATAACAGATAAATGATTTAGATTTTTCTTTTCAAAATATCAAACATGTGTGAGGTTGAACGTTGGACTTACATGCCACGCAAGTCTGACTAACATCCTTTCATTCAGAATGTTTAAAGGACTTATATTATCGACTCCATCCATGTAGTTCTAGTTTTATCCCTCATGTTTGCGTTTTCATAAAATTTGTGAACATTTTCAACTTTAGGTTGAATAAAAATAAACATTTTTCACATTTGTTCTTAGTCATATGTCTAAAATGAATCATTTTAACGACCAAATACCAATGGGGTTGTGTATGACTGGGTAGTCACTTTTCTGCCTATCATCTGGAGAGATGTATATTGAGACATGCAAAGACAACAATGTATCTCCACATTAAGATTATCATTTGTTATTATGTTTATATCACCTCAGATTTTACACATCATGGAAAGCGACCATACATATTAATGACTGTACTAACTGTCGTTTTAGCCTATTAAATCTATATGATCAGCATAAAGAACCAATGACTATCATTTCCTATAAGATAGGATCAATTTTCACTTATAACCTTTTTAAACTTCTACAAAGCTTAAACTGAATAATCTTATCATGTCTAAGCACCATACAATTTGCTCTGTTTTTATCAAAAATATTTTGAGTAAAAATTATTTTGAAAAACCTTTTCATTTGAGCATACAATTTTGACAAAAAAACATACTTTGACACAAACAGAAGTAACATATTCAAGAACAATCATAACTTAAAAGACACAATTAAAACAAGAAGACTCCACACAGATTATGCAAAGCCTAACTTCTTCCTTATCATATTATCATACCAGATTATTTACATAATAAAAAATCAGACAAACAAAACATCATATAAGCACTCACAAAATAGATCATTTCAAATCATATTTATATTAACTTATCCTGATGGTACACATATTCACTAATTCTAAGTAACTTTAGCATTAGATAACACATAAGTCACACAGATTATCATCTAAAGAATAAAACCAGTTAAACATGCAATCAAACAATACTATCACTCACAAGACCATTTAAAGATAATCAGTTAGATTAAAGAGCACACATCATTAATCAGACCTCATCAGAGTTGATCATACCCAAAGCTTTCTAGAGAAAGTTAAATTTGGTTCTATCTAGTGGATTGGTGAATAGGTCAGCCAAATTGTCACTAGTGTCAACTCTTTTCATTTCAATCAGTCCTTTGTCATTACAATGTCGAGTGAAATGATGTCTGATTTCAATATGCTTCGTCTTGGAATGTTGAACTGGATTCTTAACAATGAAAAAAGCAACAAGATATCAATAAAAATAGATGTGTTCAAGAAATTCAAACCATAATCCAGCAATTGGTTTTTAATCCAAAGAACTTGTGCATAGCAGGAAGATGCAACAATATACTTAGCTTCAACAGTTGAGATTGACACTGTGGTTTGCTTCTTACACTGCCAAAACACTAGCATGTCACCCAAAAATTGACATCTACCAGATGTTGACTTTCTACTCATGTTGCAGCCATCATAATCACTGTAAGTATAAGCAAATAGATCAAAGGAATGGTTCTTTGGGTACCATATCCCCAGATCAGGTTTTCCATTTAAGTATCTAAAGATCCTCTTGACAGCAGTCATGTGAGAGACCTTTAGAGATGATTGGAATCTTGCACATACACATACATCAAACATAATATCTGGTCTAGAAGCATTCAAGTACTTCAATGAACCAATTTTTGCTCTTTATTCATGGTCATATACATGCTCCCCCTTTTCATATGCAATCATCTTTTCATATGTGTCCATAGGAGTTGAAGCAGTCTTGAGATCTTGACCCTTGAACTTGTTCAGAATGTCCTGCACATACTTTGACTGGCAAATGAATATACCATCCTTATTTTGCTGAACTTGCAGACCTAGAAAGAAATTCATTTCACCCATGGAGCTCATGCAGTATTTGGATTTGATAACTTCTTCAAATTCATGGCACATTAGTTCATTGGTAGATCCAAAGATGATGTCATCTACATAGACTTGTAAAAGGAGCAAATCTTTTCCTCTGAGGGACTGGATAACTCATCATACCAAGCTCCTGGAGCTTAATGCGGTCCATACAAAGCTTTATTTAACTTATACACTCTGTTAGGATAATCAGGGTCCTCAAAACCTTGTGGTTGAGCCACATACACCCCCTCTTCTATTTTTCCATTCAGAAATGCAGATTTGACATCCTATTGGAATACTCATATGTTCTTTGAGGCCTAATAAGCTAAGAAAATTCTTATAGCTTCAAGTCTTGCAACTTGAGAAAAGACTTCCTTAAAGTCAATCCCTTCTTCTTGTAAGCATCACAATGCAACAAGTCTTGCTTTGTTCTTAATCAAAATTCCTCTTTCATCCATCTTGTTCCTGAAAACCCACTTGGTTCCAATAGCATATCTGTTTCTTGGCTTATCTACAAGTTCCCACACTTGCAGATCCCTGAATTGAGCTAACTCCTCTTGCATTGCTTCTACCCAACAATTTTCTTTTAAAGCTTGAACAATGTTCTTGGGTTTAACTTGGGATAGAAAGCAGGGGTACAAACATATGTTTGCAGATTCCGATGCACTTCTGGTTACTCTTTCATTGATGTCCGGATGTTTTCAGGTGGTTGATTTCTTTCAACATATGAGGATTGCACAATCACATCAGTTGACATATCTGAGTCAAGATTTGTGTCATTGAGATCAGGTTCATCAATGACCAAATCAGTTAAATTCAGGTGTTTCTTCATTATTCTGTTGTGAAGTGGATGCATCATTGTTTCCAATATTCAAGCTTTGAAACAAATTTTCAAATCTTGCTTCTCTTTTAGCTTGTCTTTGAATTTCATCTTGGTTAGTAGGATCTTCCTCATTCAATATATGATCATCATGAACTTCTTGATTGTCTTGATTACCATGTTCTTGATCTTGTCCTGGATTATGACCTTGGTCTTGACCTTGAATTTGATCTTGAACTTGTTCATTTTCAGTAGTTGAGGGATCCTTAATGAATCTATATTCAGTCCTTTTACCAACAACCGTGGACCATAACTTGTCCAAATCAATCTTCTTTTTATTATTCTCTTCATACTCAGTTGTTTTGTAAAAAGTTTCATCAAAGTCCTCAGGATAAATATTGAAGGACTTGATCAACTTCTTAATATCAAAGAGCCATGTTGCTCCATCAAATGTATTAAACTGATTTTCATTGAATACCACATCAGATGATTCAATCACACTCAGATGGTCTTTCACATAGACTATATAAGTTTTTGAGTGTGTTGAATATACAACAAAGAAGCAATCCAAAGATTTTTATTGAAACTTGTTATGATAATCCTTGGTGTTCAATAGTTAACATTTGCAACCAAATGGCTTTAGAAACTTGATGTGGGGCTTTCTTTTAAACAAAATCTCATAAGGAGTCTTGTCTAGACTTTTGTTGAGAAGTACCATGTTCTGTACATAGAAGGCAGTATTTATTGCTTCTGCCCAAAAGGTAACATGCAAGAAAGCATCTGCTAACATGGTCCTTGCAGCTTCAATGAATGTTCTATTTATTCTCTCTGCAGCCCCATTTTGTTCAAGAGTTCTTGGGACAGTGAATTGTTGAATAATTCCTTTTGTATTGCAAAACTCATCCATTATCCCATTTTTGAACTCAGTCCCATTGTCACTTCTCATGACCTTCACGCTTGCAATAAATTGATTCTCAACCCTTGTTACACAAATTTTAATTAGTTCAACAGCCTCATCTTTGGTACTTAGAAAATAAACCCAAGTGTATCTTGAAAAGTCATCAATGATCACCAAAAAGTATCTCTTCTTGCCAATAATCGGTACACTCACAGGACCAAAGAGATCCATATGAAGCATTTCAAGCACATGATCAATTATGTTTATGAGCTTTTTTATGTGTGATGACTTGTGCTGCTTACCCTGTTGACAAGAAATGCATTTGTCATCAAGTTTGAACTGTCTTGTGGGTAAACCAATTACATGATCACCCTTCACAAGTCTGTTCATGTTCTTTAAGTTAACATGAGAAAGCTTTCCGTGCCATAATTTGGTTTCATATTTAGTGGTCTTTGATACAAAACAAGTTCCACCTCTGGAAACTGCATCCTTCATCTTCAACTCATATAGGTTTCATCCTAGGAGCCATCATCATATTCATATCAGGAGGAATCACAAATTCAGGTTTGAGGATGAAACAATGAGAATCTCAAATCCAACCTTATAACCCTTATCACACATTTGAGAGATGCTCAAATGGTTATATTGTAATCCTTCCACATAAAAGACATTATCAAATGTCACATTGCCATTAGTCAAAATTCCTTTACCCACAATCCTCCCACCATTTTCATCCCTTCCAAATGCAATAGGCCTTTCAAATTTTTCTTCATAGTTCAATAGAGACCTCTTGTCATATGTCATGTGCCTAGATCATCCACTGTCCATATACCATACTTCATTGATTGGCGTGGACTATTCTTGCACAAATCAAACAAAATTTTTTAGTTAGATGATGAGGTAAAAGCATCATCAGCTTGTAAATCATTAGTGACAATGACAGTTGTTGCATTGAAATTGGGAACGAGTTTAGGATTCTCATAGACAATTCACAAGTATCAGACTCATATGATTCATATCCACTGTCAATTGGGCTTTTCATATATGAAATGATACTTTTGCATTCATGAACCACATAGTCTTTCTTGATTTTTTCAGAAGTCACATGTGTCACTTTTGACACTTGAATCTCACTCCTTGGTTTCCAAAGAAAACCATGGGGTTTAAATCCATGTTTCAACAAAAAAAATTTCATCTCCATTTAATTCTCTTGACTTCTTTCTTGAGAACACAACCTTCTGACTTTTCTTTCCCTTTTTTGGTGACCTCTCAGATTCATTAGATTTTACTGACTTGGAGTCATTGTTGGGAACAATCCTTATTGTTTGTGTATTCTTTTTCATCACAATTTCAGGTTGTGTATTCTTTTTCATCACAAGTTCAGGTTTGATGTGAGTATTGGTCCTTTTCACTTGATGAACTACTTTCTTCTTTGCCTTCTCATCAGCAACTATAGTTTTTTTTCTCACTCTTTACAGTTTCTTATTTTTTCTCTTCAACTTTTGAGTTATCACCTTTATCAACCACTTCTTCACACCTCTTCCCTTTTCCAAAATACTCATCATATTTCAATTTGTAGAAACTAAAGTCTTGTCCAAATTTGACAGTGTCAAGAACATGAAATAATTTGAAAGTGAATCTTTCATGTCATGAATCAGTATGATGTCTATACACATCACACTTCTAGCACCAAACCTTTCCTTGCATGCTTTCACTTGCCTTCCATTTCTTGAATCTCTCACTTGGCCTAATGTGTTTAATTCCAATGGTCCTTTGGTTCTTGAGACCATCAAATTCCATTGAAAAGGCACAAACTCTTCAATTTTGATATCTTGCCCTTCTACTTTTCCTTTCACAAAAGTTATTTTATCCATCTTGATTGGTATATCATCCACACTTCCTTTGTACCTTGACTGCCCCCTCTCATATTCTTCTATTGTCTCAACTTCTCGTATGTCAAATAATTTTTGGCTTGAGAAAACTGGGTACACAGGAATGAATTGATCACTTGTAAATGTTTCCTTAGTCTTCCTTTTTTTTACTGATCTTGATCTTCTTCAAAATTTCTTTTCTTGGTGATTTCACATCATTATAAGTCTGTTGGAATCGGTCTGCCCAAGACATATATTAGAGTTGATGTGGCTAGTATCTTATGATCCAAGAATACTTAGAAATGAGTTTCTAGATATTTGCACTTGTGTAATATATAAATTATATGGATAATTTTTATTTTGAGAGAAAACATTTCATGTTGTTGTTTAAGTTGGTTAAATAAAAAATATGAAAGACATGTTACATAATGCATGTTACCTTACCATGTTATGTTGCATTTAACATACATAACAATAGGTAACAAATAATATTGACTTGTGTTTTGAATTTTGAGTGGGAAAACAAAAGGTTGCCGCCCCCCCTTTCCCTCCTCTCTCTCTTGTCTTTATTACTCCTTTTTTATCAAGGACATGCATTGAGCTTGGTTGGTTCAAGGTTCATTTTGAATAACATTTCTCTCTCTCACACACAAGAAGCATAAACTCCCTCTTTGGTGAACAAGAAGGAGGTTTTCTAAGAACAAATCCTAGCAATACAAGGTGTTTGTTGAAGGCGTGGAAGGGTATACAAGCTTGAGGTTCTTCTCCATTGAAGGCTAGATGTTCAAACCATCATCTTCTTCATCCTCCTTGCATCTTGAAAGGTTGTATTACAAAAACCCCCTATGGTTGTTGATTTGATAAGCATATAATTTCGTATATGGATCCGGGGCTTGGGTTTTGCATATAAAATGGGTTTTATATTAATCTAAATAACAAGATTTAAAAATAATTTATCTGCTGCATTTTCCATATAAATGGGTTTATATGACTTTGATAATCTTGTTAAAACCCAACAATGGCATCAAGAGCCGATTATACGGATACATGCTTCAATAGATCTAAAAATTTTTGGGTTTTATGGTGTGGTTCACCATATGGCCGAAAGTTTAGGGTTTTTGGTTACACCTTGGTTTTTCAAGATTATACTTTACATGCATGTGATCATCTTGAATAATTAAGTCATTTGGATGATTGGTTGTTTTGTTTGGAAAAAACCCGAAACTTTCGGTATCCTTATCCTTGGCCGAAAGTATGAGGTTCAAAAGGGAACCATTTTAGACATATAAAACTTGCATACTTGGATGTGCATTTGGATGTTCATAACCTAGCCAAGACCTTGTGTTTGGATGTGTGTTTGTGTTGTGATTTATTCAATATTCAATATGGTTGTAATATTTTTTTATTTGGGTTTGTAATCTATTAATTCATTTCATATTGGTTTGTAATAATAAGTAGATTAGTTGTATTTCTTTTACTAGAGAAAAATGTATTAGGATATATTTTTTTGTAAAAGAAGAAGCAACAAAGTTAGGATTTCGTTTTTGGTCCTTAATGGACCTCCTAATCCAAGATGGGATTCTAGCCCAAAGACCAAAGCCCAAATTTGGATTCCCATGGAAGCAAGGAGCTGAAGTTGGAGCCCAAATAAAGTTGAGAAGACACAACACAAAAGTGGACACTTGAGGCATTTGGATGCGGAATAAAGTGGGAGTTCACCGAAACATGCCTTTGTTCACTTGGACATGCCTTTGTTCACTTGGTCATGCGTTTGTTCACTAGGTATGCCTTTGTTCATTTGGTCCCCTAGGAGAGACTTTTGGCACACTTAGTTCGGTCAACAAGTGTGGCCAAGATTAGGTGGCTATGGTTATGAACTTGTGGTTATTTATTTATGCTTGCATGGTTGTTTTATATTTTGTTTTATCTTATTTGGATAAGGATAATTAACAAAGTTATTATCAACAACTTGCATAAAATTGGTTCCTTAGAAATCATTAGGTAATAAAATTGGTTTTATTAAAGGTTAATGATTTCACAATAAAATGGGTTTTATTAAAAGGAACTTTGAAAATTGGTTTCCAAACAAAGTACCATACATTTGAATGCATGAAAATGCAAGGTACATAGATAGTTTTCCAATCTAGAATTTAAAAAATTTAAATCCCTTTTAAAACAAGTTTAACACCATCCTATATACAACACTCGAATCACTTGGGAACTCGATGTGGGATAAAGGTCACCTAACCACATTGGAGAAAACTTTTTAGTTTGAGGTGGGTTTATCATATTTGTGGGATAAAGGTCACCTAACCACTTGTATAACAAATTCACATGTATGTGTAAGTAGGACGACTTGATTTGGAAACCATGTTAATAGGGTCACTGTAGCATGGCGTACAAAAGTGTTGATGGGATTTAACATGCTAACTAAACATATGATGTTTAACCGATCCCATAAAACTAGAAGTTTCAAAGGGTTGCAATCATCAAACGTTGACTACCTTATTAATTCAATAGTAGGATAAAGGTCACCTAACTACTATGTGAATGTAACATTGGGTTCTAGATTTTAATCATTAATTGTCTTAAAGACATAAAGGGTATTAAAGATTAAAACAAGTTTAATGATACCGAAAATACTAAAATTGAGTTTTGTTAAATTGTGTAGATGTCCGCAGTCAACAATCCACCTAACGCAATTATCCCACCTATGCATAACCTATCACTAAGAGTTATACTTGATAAGGATCGTCTTACCTATAACAATTTTATGGATTGGTATCAAAATTTGAGAATTGTTCTCAAACAAGAAAAGAAATCTTACATATTGGACGATCATATTCCCGATGAATCAAACATTGACAATTTAGATGCCTGTAACGATTGGTTGAAATACACAGAGGATTCGGTGCAAGTTTCTTGCCTCATGTTGGGAACTATGATTCCCGAGTTTGATAAGGATTTCTAAAATCATGGGGCATATGACATGATCACCCAACTTAAGGAAATGTTCCTTACTCAAGCTAGGGTGGAACGCTTAGAAACGGTTCGAGCGCTTCATGCATGTCGTATGGAAGAAACCCAATCGGTTTCATCTTATGTTCTTAAGATGAAAAGCCACAATGATCGACTCGAATGGCTATATTGTCCCATCTCAAAAGAGTTGTCCACGGATATGATCCTTAATGGCCTAACCAAAAGATTTGAGACTTTTGTTATGAAATATAACATGAATGGATGGGACAAGAACATTAGTGAGCTTAAAGCAATGCTCAAAATAACCGAAGAGGGAATGGGTAAAAAGGTTTTACCGGTTCTCACGATCAATGAAGGTGGAAATAAGAAGAGGCATCACCCGGAACCTAAAGCAAATGTTTCAAAAGGCAAAGGAAACGTCAAGGGTAAGTTCAAAGGAAAGGCAAAAACGGAACCAACCAAACCAAAGGAGAAGAAGCTAAAGGTTAGCTGGAGGACCCGTGCTTTGGTGGTGGTGAGAAAGGACATTGGATGAGGAATTGTCCGACCTATCTCAAAGAGTCGAAAGCAAAGAAGGGTGCTGGGAAAACCTCAGGTACAACTTTCATGATCCATATTGATATTAATGTTATATCTTGTAACACATATTTATTGGTTACCAGATGTGAAACTCATATTTTCTATTTGTTGAAGGAGTTCAAAAGAAATAAGCACTTCAAGAAAGGAGATACAAGTATCTCCATGGGCAACGTAGCAAAGGTTGATGTCTAAGCCCAAGGAGACTATATTTTGAAGCTTCCAAATGGTTTGGAAGTTGTTTTAAAAACATTTTGTATGCTCCTAGTTTGACTAGGAATATTATCTCCGTTTCTCTTTTAAGACAATGTGGTTATGATTTGAAATTTGTAGACGATGGTGTTTGTGTTTTCATGATTGATGTCTTTTATTTTAAAGCAATGCCGTCTAATGGCATTTATGAATTCATTCATGATAACACATCCTCTGATAACATGTTGTACCAATCTAGCACCAAGAAGCTCAAAGGGGATTTGAGTAAGACTTATATTTGGCATTGTCGCCTTGGTCACATAAACAAAGATCGCATACAAACACTTCAAAGGAATGGTCTTTTGGAATCAAATAATGATTCATTTGATAAGTGTGAATCTTGTTTAAAAGGAAAGATGACCAAGGAACCCTTTAGTGGAACTAACGAAAGGGCAAAAGACTTAGTAGGTATCATACACTCGGATGTATGTGGTCCTTTTAAGGCTATGGCAAGGAATGGTGAAAGATACTTCATTACCTTTATCGATGATTATAGTCGTTATGGGTATGTGTACTTGTTAAGACACAAAGATGAAGCCTTTGAAATGTTTAGAGTCTTTCAAAATGAGGTAGAAAATCAACTCAATAAAACCATCAAAGTACTTCGTTCGGATAGAGGAGGTGAATACCTTAGTGATGCTTTTCAAGATCATCTTAGGAGTTGTGGAATCATCTCACAACTCCCTTCACCCGGAACACCACAACATAATGATGTGTCCGAAAGGTGGAATCTAACTCTATTGGATATGGTTCGATCTATGATGACTAGAAGCACATTACCTCTATCATTTTGGGGTTTCACAATGCTCTCGTCAGCCCGTATTCTAATTATGGCACCAACCAAGATAGTGAACAAGACACCTTTTGACATATGGCATGGAAGGGTTCCATTATTATCATACTTAAAGGTATGGGGTTGTGAGGCTTACGTTAAGCACAACACCAAAAAAAAAACTTGAAAGACGATCCACTAAGTGTATCTTTGTAGGATATCCCAAAGACTCCATGGGATATTATTTCTACAACCCAACAGAGCAAAATGTGTTCATTGCTCAAAAGGTCGAGTTCTTGGAAACTAAGTTCCGTATGGAAGGAACTAGTAGAACGCTGGAACTTGAGGAGGATCAAGAACCACAAGCTGATACACGTTTGGTTGATACTAGTAATCAATAAGAGGTTGTTGAGAATGATCAAATGGTTGATCAAGACACACAAAACGTTCGAAATCTGGTAGAAATAGTAATCCACCCGAAAGATGTTGATTTTTCATGGATGGATGCTATGTGGTAGCTTCAGATGAACCCACCACATACCACGATGCAATAACAAACCATAGTCCAACATTTGATTCTGAATCCAAAGGACTTGTGCACAACAAGCAGATGCAGTAATATGCTTCAACAGTAGAGATTGAAATAATTATTTGTTTCTTGCATTGACATGACACTAGCATGTCCCCTAAGTACTGACAACCACCTGAAGTAGATTTCCTGCTCATGTTACTTCCATCATTGTCACTCTCTGTATATGCAAGCAAATCAAAGGCATGGTTATTAGGATACCACATACCCAAATGAGGTATTCCTTTCAGATTTTTAAAGTTTCTCCTAACAGCAGTCATATGAGAAACTTTTGGATTTGATTGGAATCTTGCACACACACATACAACAAACATAATGTCAGGTCTTGAAGCAGTTAGGTACATTAGTTATTCAATCTTAGCTCTATACTCATGTTCATCAACAGTCTCCCCCTTTTCATCAGCTACCATTTTCCCATGTGTCTCTATTGGAGTAGAATCAGTCTTTAAGTCTTGACATTTGAACTTGTTCAAAATGCCTTGTACATATTTTGATTGACAGATGAATATGCCATCTTTCTTCTGTTGAACTTGCATTCGAAGAAAGAAATTCATCTCACCCCTTAAGCTCATACAATACTTGAACCAGACACATATCTCTTCCTCAAAAACCAAACACATTTGTTCATTTGTAGATCCAAAGATGATATCATCAACATATACTTGAACCAGAAACATATCTCTTCCTCTTTTCTTGTAGAAGTGTGTTTTGTCAATGGCTCCCCTTTGAAATACATTAACAGGTAGATGGTTTGACAACTCATCATACCAAGCTCTTGGAGCTTGATGTAGTCCGTATAGAGCTTTGTTCAGTTTATAAACTCTATTAGGATACTCAGGATCCTCAAAACCTTGAGGTTAAGTGACATACACCTCCTCTTTTATTTTTACATTAAAGAAAACAAATTTGACATCCAATTGAAACACTATGATTTTTTATAAGCAGCGTAGGCTAAGAAGATACCGAAAGCTTCTAGCCTTGCTATTGGAGCAAACACTTCTTCAAAATCTATCCCTTCTTCCTGTAGGAATCCTAGAGAAACTAGTCTTTCTTTGTATTTCATGAAAATCCCACTTTCATCCTTCTTATTTCTGAAAACCCATTTGCTACATATTGGAAACTTTCCTCTTGGCTTATCCTCAAGTTCCCAAACTTGAAGATTTCTGAATTGAGCCAACTCCTCTTACATAGCTTCCACCCAACTATTGTCTTTCAATTCTTGAACTATGTTCTTGGGTTCAATTTGGGATAAAAAGTAGTAGTACAAACAAATGTTTGCAGATTTAGATGCACTTCTTGTATCTCTCTCAAGTAAATCACCAATTATGTTTTTAGCAGGATGATTTCTTACAATAAAAGAAGTTTGGATGATTTGATTTGAAGAAATTGTTGTATCAAGATTTGTATAATTTAGACCAGGTTCTTCAATGACTAAATCTGATGTTGCATTGTTCATATCAGCTTGTTCTTCAATAATATGAGTTTATGTTGAAGCAAGATCACTTCCAATGTTCAATTCTTGAAACAAGGTTTCAAATGTTGATTGTCTATCAGCTTGTTCTTGATTTTGCTGGTTACTTGTATGTTCATCATTCAGGACATGATTTTCTTGATGTGGTTGATGATCAGCATGTTCATTTTGTTCTTCATCTGATTCAACATCAGAAACAGTCTTATCAAAAGAATATTCAGTGTTTTTATCAGCAACCTTGGACCATAATCTCTCCAAATCAACATTCTTCTCTGAAGCAGATTCAGGGACACTTGTTCTAGAAAAACCGTTTCATCAAAGTCTTTAGAGTAAATTTTGAAAGATTTAATTAACTTCTCTAGATCAGATAGCCATGATTCTCCATCAACAGTGTTGAATTTATTTTCATTAAAGATAATATTTGAAGATTCTATCACACTCAGATGATCTTAAACATATACTTGTAAGCCTTTGAGTGTGTGGAATATCCAACAAAGAAACAATCTAAAGATTTAGATTGAAATTTGTTCAAATAGTCTTTTGTATTCAACAATGAACACTTGAATCCAAAAGGATTGAGGAACTTAATGAAGGGTTTTCTCTTGAACAAAATCTCAAAGGGAGTTTTGACTTGACTTATGTTGAGAAGGACACTGTTCTGAACATAGCAAGCAGTGTTTATTGATTTTGCCCAAAATGTAACAGGCATGTAATCATATTCTATCATGGTTCTAGCAGATTATATCAATGTTTTGTTCCTTCTTTCTGCAACTCCATTCTGTTCAGGAGTCCTAGGGGCACTGGATTGTTGAAAAATTCCTTTTGCATAACAAAATTCAGTCATAACCCATTTCTTGAACTCAGTTCCATTATCACTTCTCTTGACCTTCACCCTAGCATCTAGTTGATTCTCAATCCTTGTAACAAAGCTTTTAATCATTTCAGCAGCCTCATCCTTTGAGTTCATAAAATACACCCATGTATATCTTGAGAAATCATCAATAATCACCAAAAAATATCTCTTCTTTCCAATACTTGGAACACTCACAGGACCAAAGAGATCCATATGAAGCATCTCAAGTACTTGTTCAATGGAGTTTATGAGTTTTGTTTTGTGTGAGGATTTGTGATGCTTTCCCTTTTGACAAGAAATGCATTTGTCATTCAACTTGAACTCTCTTGTGGGTAAACCAATAACATGTTCACCTTTAACAAGTTTGTTCATTTTCTTCAGATTGAAACGACAAAGCTTTCCGTGCCATAATTTTGTTTCATTTTCAGTGTCTTTTGACAAAAAATAGGTACCACCTCTAGAAATGGCATCATTCATTCTTAATTCATAAAAAAATCCATTTCTAGGGGCCATCATCATGATCATATCAGGAGGAATTACAAATTCAGGTTTGAGGATGAAACAGTGAGAGTCATCAAATCCAAACTTATAACCTTTTTCAGAGTCAACAGACTTTTTCAGAGTCAGCAAACTTTTTCAGAAATTTGTAACTTAATAGATTGAGATCTGTTTAGTTCTTCAGCATTGGAACCTTTTTCTTGTCATCCACTTCACTTTTTTTACAACTGCTTCTTCGCCCTTGACGTGATCTTCTGCCATCTTGTCACCCTTGCTCAAGTATTATTGTATCTTCTATTGTATGGCCCGGGACATGAAATGGTTTAGGAATGAACCTTTCCTAGCATGAGTCAGTGTGATGACCATAGACATCACATACTTTGCACCAAACTTGTCCTTTTAACTTTTCACTTGAGTTACCCAACTTGTGGATCAATACCAATAGTCTTCTAATGAGTGATGAGACCATTAAAGTTGATTCCAAACAGCAGAAATTTCTCAAACTTTGTTTCTTATCTTGAAATAGTACTCTTCACAAATTTTATTTTCTCCGTCTTGATTGGGCTATCTTGTTTATCACTTCTTTTTCTTGACCATATTCTGATGCAATCATCCATGTTTTCCACTTCTCCAACATCAAACAGTTCTTGATTAGAGAAAACTGTATAAACGGGAACAAATAGATCATCATTTTTGATAGTTTCTTCATTTTTCTTGTTGTTTTAAACACTTTGCTTGTTGATCTTTCATTGTTTTTCTTTCCCTTGGATCCACCACATAGATCTAATGACCTATGTTCCCTTCTCATTTGGTCATGATGTTTCTTCATTTGGGTGTAATCTCTGGTAACAAAGGAATCTTGTCCTTTGAACTTTATTTACCCCTATTCATTTCTTTTGAACTTCCACAACTTGAGCATTTGTCACTTGAATCACTAAAATCATCCTTATTCAACAGATTATAATCTTGATCTATACTTGAACACCAACATATTTTTCAACATTTCTTTCTTTTGTTTCAATAGCCTTCATCACAAACTCACCATTTTCATCAACCTCAACCAATTTATAGTTTTCAACAAACTCCTTTCTATATTCAAACACATCTCTGAATTGATCATGATAAGCACTTTTCTTTATCTTATCTAACTTTAATGAGTAATTATCATTAAAGGGTGACGAACAACTTTGTAATTATCCTCCTCCTTGATGTTCTGCAACTTTCCACAAATATTTCTAGTTGAAACCAATTCTTTAGTAAATCAACCTCAACTTGAAGTGAGGATTATCAGCTAAGATTATTTATAAAACATAGAAAATCAACCTCCATAAATATGTACTTATCCTCCTCCTTGATCTTCTTCAAATACTCATTAAGATACATTTTCTTTAAGCCTTCTACTTAAGTGGTATATCTTGACTGATTGTTGTAACTGTCCATACAATCCTATTCCAAACTCCTAATTTGGATTTCATATGTCAACTCACTCATTTCATTAACATTTATCGTGCTTTGTTTCTTAAAGAACTCACTTTGTAATTTTCCAACTTCCTTTCTCAAAGAATCATTCATTTCAAGTAATTCAAGTTTGTGGGATTTGAATGCACCTGAGATGAAGAGGACTCAACTTCATTTTCAATCTTTGCGATGAATGCGACAATAGCCTTCTCTATGTATTCAACATGGTTACTCCAGTCAAACACACCATCTTGTTGTGGTTGAGCCAAAGCAACATGAGAACACTATAGAGATTCAATTGATCGAATTCGTCATATCAATTGAATACCTGATCAAGTTATATGATATATATTTATGTATAATAGATTACACCTGATTAAGATTAAAGAAGTACTTGGGAGAAAAATTCGGAAGAGTAACGACACACATAAATTAACTTTAAAACACTTAAATTACTATTTGGCTGATCATCCTATATATAGAAGACGAATGCCATTGGTTACACATTCCGTAACGAATGACCTTCATTAGTCCTCGTTACATAAATAACCAAAATGGTATAGCGAATGACTCATTCACTATACCCCATTCGTCAACATTCTGTGACGAATGGATACAGTATATAACGGCTAAGGTCTATTCGTTAAACAATCTTAATGAATGAACATATAAAAATAATGATTAAGGTTCATTCGTTAAAGGTCCTTAACGAATGAACAACAATAAACATGATTGGCTACATTCGTTAAACATCCTTAATGAATGAGCCATAATATAACGTATGGGACATATAATTACTAAATTGCCCTTTACATTAAAATAATAATAAATTAATTAACGATTACAACGACTCGAGATGACAAAACCGTGCACTAACAAACACCACCTCGTCTTCAGCTCTTTGTATTTAATTTATTTGAATCTTTTGGTCTTCCAATCACGACAACTATGAATCCCGAACGCATAACACACCCATACAACGTGTTAGAATTGATTAGCTAGATCATAATCTTCATGCCTTTCAATCAAGATCTTGTTCTAGAATAACACATCATTGTCGGTTTCAGAAAAAATAACGAGCCACATTGGATCTATGACTCGTATAAAATTAGACTTTTATCCCTTTCCCAATACGATGACCGCCTCGGATGTTCTGTTGTCATAGTACCATCGAATGAACGATATATGAAGGTTTTGCGGAAAAATCTTCAGCAGTACTCATTTCATAGTCCTTGGTAGCTTAATTTTAAGAACAAGATTCCTCCAACCCGTACGGGGATCAATCTCATTAATATACTTTCGGGTTGGAACCTGCGGTTTTAAAAAAATTAAAATCCATGGTTGATCTTGAAGGGCAGATATTAGTGAAACCATCCTGCTAACCGATTTCCACCACGGTTGATAAACGACCAATTTTCGAGTTTGCACGTCCCACCTCGGTAGTGAGGGAATGTAAGTAAGATATTGAAAATACTGGACGCCGTTCTCCCCTTTAATTATACAAACTCTTAACACTGAATCATAAAGCCAATAGATGATCTCACCTTTAATAGTTTGCATTGCCTTGAATGTGGTTTTCGGATTGGCGACGGCGCGTGCAATGACATTCAGTTGTTGTTCTCGATCAACATACCGATAAGCTTCCATGATCTTCGAAGCTTGAGTCTTTTTGTTCCGATTCTTGAACCAGCTTTCAATATCATGTTCAGACAAACTTGACTCTTTTTCCGACATCTTCTCTTTCTTCTTCGTTGTTTTCTCAAGATGATCTTCGACAGCTTTGACATATTCTTCAATGATTGTTGGAACACCCTGATCAACGTTTGAACGATGATAAAGATCAGGCTATTCCTCTGTCATAACGTCTTCCATCTCAATATCCTCATCTTCATAAATAAACGACGTATTCCCATGTGGAATACTCGTATAAAACAAAATCTCTTCATCATTCACAACCTCTACATCCTTCTCGGCCTCAAACACATCCAATTCTTCATCATTTAACCCCAAAAATAGCGATATCTGATCACGAGACAGGGCATGATCAACAAATTCACCCTCCTCGATCTAATCAAAATTGGCAGTACTTATCACCACCCTCTTTTCATAATCCTTAAAAAAAATAGTGTTGGCTTTGATCGACTCGATAGGCTTAACATTAGTCGAGTATTGATAAACGAATATCTGCCGATCATTGCCTTCACCACCACCACCACTTGTACCTGCTGAGGACGAGTCATGAGCTTGTTTCGGCTCACTTCCACTGGCACCGGAGCTCCAGGATCCTTATCTTCAATTTTTTTAATGCGTCTTCTTTGCATGTTAATTGAAGAATAAGGTCCTCCTACTCCATTGTTTTCACCCCTTGAGTCGCTACAATCTCACGCAGCTCCTTCGCCTCCTTTTGGCAAAAAGAGACATACCCCATCAAATGACGTTGATTCGTCATCATTTGTTATTGGAGTTGATGATCAAAATCCATTTGATAATCATATAATGAATCAAACTAAGAAGCATGCCCATCTGATGTGTGGGTGGCAATGCATGAAAAGAAAATGGAACTGGCTGCACCGGACCTTGTGGACGGCTGATTCTCATAAATGATAGTGGTGAAGATTGTGTCGGCATCATCACAGGAGTAGGACCAGATGAAATGGTCATCGTCAAAGTATGTGCCAGGGTGCTAGTAGTAAGCGACACCACCGGCCGTTATTATGCAGACGAGCTAGAGACTTGTGAATTAAACTCCACACATGAACCGTGCCTAATACGACGTTTGGGTGGTTGATCTTGCACTTTGACCTTGCCCTTTAGTTTTCATTGAGCAACGTGTGAGCTGGCTGCCTCATCGTCAACACGTCGATCATAACCCCGTTACCACCATCTCCACCATCATCATTACCACCATTGTTCCCACCTAGTCATTTTTCACGTTCAGAATCAGAGTCGTCATGAATCCAGCGAATCATAAGAAGGACATACACAAGCCGGATTAGCGGAGTGACTAATCAAACGCTTGGTCCTTGGATGATCTTCTGGTTCTTTACCACGATAAGTTTTTACCCTATTCGTTGTATCGGCAGTCGTGTGTTCCAACTTTAACACATCATCCTGTTATGACTGATCAATCAGGAATTAAATCCTGAATAATTAACTGCACAAAGTGTGGATACATGAGGAACTTACTGTGACGATTCTTGATCAAGCAGTTCTCATTCAGATGATAAAATATGAGCTCAGAAAAAATGAACGGCTTGTTCAATATTAGAGCTACAAATGTCGATTGAAGCATAATCCGATATTCGTCATATCCACCCTTGTGTCCCCCCAAGGCAATGTATCAAGACATGTAGTTGGTACTTGTATGGAGCAAACAAGTACGACTTGTTATATTGTGAACGATCAAGGTCTCCAGAATAAATAATCTCCGAAATAAACCTCGTATCAACGTCTTATCGATTCACATGGTATGTCCATGTTGTCAACAAACTGTAGCACATGACGTATAACTCCATTAGATATTATGATCGTCTTCTTATTGATCTCAGAAACTATATGAATATCCGATTCCACGTATCTTGCTGAGATCCAAAATGGTCTAATAACACTGAAATGGACAGGGTCATCAGCTGTAATAGCATAATGAATCCTGGATCCGCGTAATAATGTAATAACATCGCCAAAGATGTCCTGATCAGCAATGTTGTCTTGCAAGAAAGCACAGATATTGTGCTTTTTATCAAACGAAAATAAGGGAGCAGCTGGAGCCTATTGTTGTTGTACAGGCTGTTGTTCTTAAACAACTGGTTGTGGATCAAAAAATTGGTCATTTTGAATTATCTCTTCAGCCATTACTATAAATACTTAAACTCGAGGATCAGTATCATGCATAAAAAAAATTCAATTTATAATTAAATAAGTGTTATTCACCACTACATTCGTTATGACGAATGAGGTCATTCGTGATGACTAATGCCATGATTCATTAAATATTATTTTGACGAATTAGAAAGTAACGAATAAGTTACAACGAATGAACCCATTCGTTATGGTATAGATTCATTCGTTATAAAATTACACGAATGAGTTTATTCGTTAAATAAGATCAACGAATGAACTTCAGACACAAATGAGTCTTCATTCATTATCTATAACGAATAACCATAATAATTATCAATGTTGACCTCATGTAGTCCAAGTCAAAATTGAATAAGAACATAGACGGTCAAACATGCAATCAAATTTCAATAAACAAATGTATGACGATGAATCAATGAAATACGAGTATCATTGAACTCGTATGATCATCGATAAACAACCCCAAGCGACCATTAAGATTAAAGTACATGATTAAGGTGAGTTTTGTTCATAACACAAACCAGATTAAAAGAAATGACCAATTAACCTATTAAATGTTTATGAATTTTGACAAAAAAACATTGCGTTTGTTATGTCTGTACCTTATGTATTTTAATTACTAATCAAAACTGTGTTTGGTGATGGTCGAAGATTATGAGAAATATTGGCAAGGTTTTTTTTAGTGTGCGCAATAATCGAGGTGAACGAATGAGTTTATTCATTCACCAACTGTTCCTTATATAGTACAAGTCTTGCACTCATTCCTAGACAAATGTATAGACTCATTTGTTAATTCAAAATTAACGAATGGCTCATATTTGTTGGGTCATGCGTTAACCCCGTTAACGAATGATCAATATGTGAATTTCATAACGAATCAACTCCGATTCATTCTTCATTCGTTATCATTATTTATTGCGAATGGGGTCATACGTTATTAGTGTAGCGGAAGCGAATGATGATAACGAATAGGCTTATTCGTTATCCAAATGAATAATAAGTAACCCACATTCATTATCAATATATATAACGAATAGATTCTATTCGTTATGAACCAACATAACGAATAACAATTAAATAATCAAATTAAAATAAAAATTTTCCATTTTAATCTTTAAGAATTAAATAATGCATCGAAACTCGTGTCCCGATGAACTTTACCTTAAAGATCTTACCACTCGGGGGTAAAACGCAATACCTTAAAGTGCAACACCTTGTTTTCTACGTACAAAACACGTTAACTTAAAAAAATAATTTAACTCAATTGAATAAATAAATTAAATGAAATATGAATAATCTTTTTGGTATTTTTTTTCAAATATGTACCATTTAGCTCGAAAATCGAAAATAAAGCAGAAAATAAGAATAGAAAAACAATATATTTTTGGATTTTTGAATATTTTCGAATTAAAAAGCACATAATGCAAAAAAAATATGAAAACTATTCTACGAAAACAATACATATTTTTTGTGAGTTGAGTTGAGAATCATATTGACCAATTCGCCCTTCCATCGTAGTTTTATTTTTCAACGTTAATATGATTGGTGTTAAATCGGTCATTGATATTGTTGTCCACTTAAATCTTATAACAAACCTTCGAGTATTTTTGTGATATGATTTAATTTCAATTAGAGCGCAGAATATCAGAAACTATCAGCCTCTAATCTCAGTTTAGGCTTAGTTTGTCTTTTACCATATCACCCCAACTTGACTTAAACCATTATGCTGCTGATTAAAATAGAGATTTTAAATATTTATAAACAATCTTAGCTCATAATCCTCACTACAAGGTATACCCCAATTATCAAGCGATACACCAAGCTTCCTTTGCTGTGAATAAGTATGCACGAGTTAATTTGTACGCTTACGTACATTGTATCCCATGGGGTCCGTTTCTTACTGGTATTAAGACGTGCACAAGAGAGGAACAATGTATGACTAACAACGGATTTTGATCAAGTCAGTAATGAATTTGTACGATGTAAAATATTGATCATGTTTAATGACTTTGGGTTTGCTCTAAAAGCTTTTGAAATATTCATGTTTATGAATACCTAGATAATTAACCCGCATAAAGACTCACATTGTTCGGAAACCGGATGCATCCCATCAATACATGATTTGAGGCCATAAGACCATACACCATTGAAGCGTTAACCATAAACTAGATGTACTTTATTTAGAATTTTTTTTTCGGTGATCAAACAAACCTAAGGCTTGAGTATGACATGCTATTACATTTCTGCCTTCGTTACCGAAACTTTTGGAAGAGACTAATACCTCTTTCAATTTGGCAGTTCTTTATGTTTATATAACATACGTTAGCTAAGCAGTTTATTTAAGACCTATCAATGTACCAATGCAATTAAGCACACAACCTTTTAAGCTTATTTCTGTCTGGATATGGGACTAGATTATCAATGTGCTATAATTTTCTCTTTTTTCTTCAAAACTTATTTTGAGGAGCATTTAAATTAGTTGCCCCAGTCACTTTGAGTTTATAGATAAATGGCTATCCTATATATCTACAAGTAGATAACTGGACCAAACATGTATACATGTTCCACGAACTTAAATAACCGACATAATTTTCAGCGAAATAATAAATAAAACACACAACAATCACCCCAGTCACTTTCCATTTTCAGGTAAATGGCTATCCCAAATATAAATAAGTAAATATCAGGAGATAACATATACAAGTATATGTCCTTTAAATTTGAGTAACTGTCAAAAATATTTTAAATTTTTTTGAAATATTTGAATGTTTTTTGTTTTTCGCTATACATACAGAATTCACAATATTTTTGTATTTTCAATTATTTTAATGTTTTTGTATTTTCTCTATATAAACAGAAATCACAATATTTTAGCATTTTTCCATTTATTAATGTCTTTGGATTTTTTCTTTATACAAACAGAAATAACAATACTTTTGTATTTTCCTATTTTCTCCTCCAAACCACAAACCCATAAAATAATTGATCTAAAGTAATCAAAACAGAATAAAATTGATTATTCGAGCTTAAGGATATATGCAAGAGTTTTCAATCTGTTTAAACCAAGCAAAAAGCTAAAGCGTGTTTGGTCAAAAGCTTTGGTAAACTGATCAGCTTTTTGAAAATCCATGCGCACCTTTTCAAGATCAATTAATTTCTTCTCAAAAAAATCACGGATAAAATGATATCATATTTCGATATGATTTGTCTTAGAGTGGTGCACGGGGTTCTTGGTGATACAATAGAAGCAGAGTTATTAATAAAAATGGGAGTAGTAAGAAACTTCAAACCGTAATCCCGCAAGTGTTGCTGGATCCAAAGAACCCGTGAACAACAACTCGAGGTAGTCACATACTCTGCTTCTGAGGTTAAAGTGGAGAGCTTTGTCTGCTTCTTACACTACCCGAAAACAAGCCGACTTCCTAGAATTGACAACCCCCTGTAGTAGATTTAAAATTGATCTTACATCCTCCATAGTCTGAATCGGAAAACGCAGTGTCAGGATTACCCCTTAGATAGTGAAGCATACGTTTAACCGTCTCCGGATGAGTCACTCAGGGACTCGATTGATACCTAGCACATAAACAAACATCAAACATTATATCAGGATGAGAAGCAGTTAAATACATTAAAGAACCTATCATTGATCGGTAAAGGGTTGGATCAATAATATCCTCCAATTCGTCCGGTGACAAATTGTGACCCATAGGAACTCTGGAAGAGGCGTCAAAGGGATTTTTCCGGCAGTTATCTTGAATCGTATAAAGACATCGTTCACATATTTTGTATGATGAATAAAAATTCTAGCTTCAGACTGATGAATCCGCAACCCTATGAAGAAATTCAAATCTCCCCATAGATCTCATTTCAAATTTCCTTTTCATTTACTTCTCAAACTCCTTACACAGCTTGTCATTTGTAGAATCAAATATGATGTCATCGACATATATCTGGATGTGGAGCAAATCATCACCAACATTCTTAGAAAAGAGAGTACAGTCCACAGTTCCTCGTTTGAAGCCATTTTTGGTTAGATGGTCAGCAAGTGTGCTTCACCAAGCTCTCAGGGCTTGGTGTAGACCATAAAGAGCCCTGTTCAATTGGTAAACATGGTCTGGATAATCTGGATCTTCAAAACAAGAAGGCCGCAACACAAATACCTCTTCATGAGGTTCCCCATTTAGAAACGCTCTCATGACATCCATTTGATAAACCATAATATTCTTGAAAGCTGTATAGGTCAAAAATATTCGTATAGCCTCTAATCGAGCAACTGGAGCATATACTTCCGTTTAGTCTATGCCTTCTAGCTAATGAAACCCTTGCATAACCAAACGTGCTTTATTTATGACGATAACCCACGATCATCCTTCTTGCATTTAAATACCTATTTGGTCGGCAAAGGCTTCTTAGCTTCCATTTGGTCGATTAAACTATTGCAACTCTTCTTGCATTGCCTCTACCCATGAAGAATCTTCAAGCGCCATACCAATAATTGTTGGTTCCATTTGAGACAGAAAGCATGTGTATTTTGCGAGATTCATGATTCCCAATGAAAGCATATCAGCTTACGCACACATTACATTAACGTCACTTCACGTCGCAATCTAATGATGTGTTTGCACACCAACATTAAGATCACCAATGATGTTCTCCTGAGGATGATACTTGTGAATCTGAAGTGTCAGATTCTTAGGCACAACAACAATATCGGTTAAACTAGTCAGATTTTCTTCAGCATCATGAGATGATTCACCCGTCTCATGAGTTTCAGGAAATGGAACTGAAGAGGAATCCACAAAATGACCATCATCTGATGAAATAGAGATAACATCAGACGTATCAGCAAGATCATCTCGTCTAACTTCATAAAATTAGAAACTGAAGACCTTGATACTAAAATTGGTCTTCTAAATAAGCACGCACCAAGTCTTCGCCAGGTTGATTAACTATTTGAGTAAAAAAATTAAATAAGCTTCCATAGTCAAACATCCAATCAGGCACTTGCCAGCAGGAGGTGTTGTGTATCGTTGATAATCAACATGGTACAACTCTTCAACACAACCCGAAGTAAAACTGAAGACCCGTTTCTTAGGTGATGCATAACCAAGAAAATAACCTTCAATTGCTTTTTCCTCTAATTTTCCCGCATTTCTTTTCAACATGGTGCAAGGACACCCGAATGGTTCTAAAAACTTTAAATTAGGTTTACTATTGCTCAGAAGCTCATAACTTTTCTTTTGCAACCTTTTCACAATCAGAACATGATTAAGCGTATAGCAAGCAGTATTCGCCCCCTCATTCCAAAATTGGATATGAAGCTTTGAATTTGCCAGCATTGTTCGTGTAACTTCAATTAGTGTTCGGTTCTTTCTTTCAGCAACACCATTCTGTTGAGGTGCATATGGAGCACTATATTCTCGATGAATTCCCTTCTGGATGTAAAATAAATCCATTACAGTGTTTTGAACTCCGTACCATCGTCACTCTGAATACGTCTCACCTTGTGTTTGTATAGCGATTTATCTTTGTGATTAGATTTTGAACAAGAACATGTGTCTGATCTTTAGAACTCATAAATAATACCCATGAATATCTCCATTAATCGTCATTTACAACTAGACAATACCAATATCCGACAACACTCACACGATTCACAGGACCAAACAAATTCATATGAATTCATTCCAAAGGAGTATCAATGGAATTAATTAACTTAGACGGGTGTGACTTATTTTTCTGTTTGCCTTTTTTGCATGCAACACAGTGAACGGTCACCTTGAAGTGTTTCAGGGAAACCCCATCAACCAAATTATTTGCCATCAGATAATTCATCTTTCTGACTTGAATGTGACCCATACGCCTATGCTATAGAATCGAGTCTCTCTCAGTTGCTTTTGAGGCAAAACACCTTTCAACAGAAGTAGATACCTTATTACTCAAATTCAGTACATAAATATAATTTGATCGAGGAGATCGCATAACAACCATGTCTTCTGGAATGATATATCCTGGTTTGAGTATTATGCACTCCCTGTCAGTAAATACAATGATATACTTTTTATCTCAAATTTGAGACACTCTCAACAGATTGTGATCCACTTTGTCACAATAGTTAACTTTCTCAAATGTAATACAACCATTTGAAACATCTCCTTCTTTTGTAATCTTTTCTCCAGAATTACCCACGAAAGCTACATACACTCCTTAAATTCTTGATATTTGTTAAAAGGTTGATGTTTCCGGTAATATGACGAGAACATCCACTACCCATAATCCAGTTTTCACCAGATATAGTCTTGGATGAACACTGCACACAAAGGTAAAATAATTAGTTCAAAAAGGCGAGGATTGGGCACTTCTTTAATTTCACTTGAAGAGTTAATTTTGATTGAATCAAATTGTGGTTTAACTGCTTGTGAATAAGTCACAGACCTTTTTGAATTTTGTCTCAAATATGCAGCTTGAACTACATTTGTGTTCAAATTCTTACAATTTGGTTCCGTAGGAACAAATTTGGGTTTTAAATTACTCTTGTTGTCTTCAACATGAATCACTTTGCGTTGAGTCACATTTAAAAATGTGATGTGAGTCTCATCATCATCAGACATGGGTCTTTTCAGAATTTCTTTAACCATAGGAACGGGTTTGGCTTGTTCCTTGATAAAAGGATGTATATTTTGTGATTTCTTCATTCCATAGTTTTTTACAACGTGACCACGTTCACCACATAAAAAGGAAGTTCTTAGGTCAAAAAACGTACATTGTGGTTTAACAGAAACTTTTTCAACCGGAGGTTGATGCGACATACTAGAAACATGCATTTTGTTCAAGTCATCAAACGTAACATATTTCTTTTTCATAACAAATCAAGATTTGAAAAATCAGAAAAACTTTGTAAAGTGTCAGTTCTAGTTGAATTAACAAATTGAACTTTCTTCACATAATTTAACAATTGTTTTGCTTTAATCAACGGATCTGTTGTATTTGATACTTTTTATTTAAAAAATGCATGCTCAAGGTCTTGTACTTTTCAAGTTTCATTGTTAAAGACACTCTCAACCAACTCTGTCTTGATTAAATTAAGAGAAATGTCTTTCTTAGTGAATACATTGCGAAGACCTTTTAACTTAAACACACGACCAATGTTTTCATTAAAAGAAGTTGGATTAATGAAACTCATCAAAAATCTTTGGTTTAACTAATTTCTTAGTCTTAGCCTTTGAAGGTTTTGGAAAATTCATATCATATGTTCTTGAACCATGCACAGCTTCCTCAAATTCATGAGGTTCACAGAAGATGTGATTCGAATGTGGAATGTTCTGATTTTTGTGTAGAATTTCAGGTTCAACTACATCCTCAATTATTAGATTCTTAACAAAGACTTTGTTACTTTGAATATGATGTTCTTGAGTTGAATTTTGAACAGTGACTTTGTCCTTTTTAGGTTTTTCCTTATGAACGACATGTTCAGTAACGATTTCTTCTTTTCCCACAAACAGATTTTGTGAATAATCGTCATGAAATGGTGGAGGAACTTCAACAAAGCCGAAACCTTTTGTAGGACTTTTTTGTTTACCAGATACTTCAATTATTTCATTAAGCAGAAAGGATGAATTTCTAAATTTTTCTAATTTTCTTTTCAACTCTAGAACTTCATTTACAAGCTCGGTTATTTAGATTTTTGTTTGAGAATTTCTTGAAATTGTTTATCATTAATGGTCATTTTTACTGAAAGTTCTGCTTTCTAATCATGATTACTTATAGAAATCCCTCAATGTTTTCATAGAGAATGAGAATTAAATGTATAACGAATGAACAGATCCATTATGACGAATGATCATGTGCATCTTCAAATCTTGGAATCGATTTCCAGATCTGGAATATTTCCAGATTCAAATAATACAACAGATAATCACAAATTCATGCATACTTGGATGTGCATTTGGATGTTCATAACCTAGCCAAGACCTTGTGTCTGGATGTGTGTTTATGTTGTGATTTATTCAATATTCAATATGGTTGTAATATTCTTTTATCTGGGTTTGTAATCTATTTATTCATTTCATATTGGTTTGTAATAATACGTAGATTAGTTGTATTTCTTTTACTAGAGAAAAATGTATTAGGATATATTTTTTTTGTAAAAGAAGAAGCAACAAAGTTAGGGTTTTGGTTTTGAGCCTTAATGGACCTCATAATCCAAGATGGGATTCTAGCCCAAAGACCAAAGCCCAAATTTGGATGCCCATGGAAGCAAGGAGCTGAAGTTGGAGCGCAAATAAGGTGGGAAAGACACAACACAAAAGTGGACACTTGAGGCATTTGGATGCGGAATAAAGTGGGAGTTCACCGAAACACGCCTTTGTTCACTTGGACATGCCTTTGGTCACTTAGTCATGCGTTTGTTCACTTGGTCATGCCTTTGTTCATTTGGTCCCCTAGGAGAGACTTTTGGCACACTTGGTTCGGTCAACAAGTGTGGCCAAGATTAGGTGGCAATGGTTATGAACTTGTGGTTATTTATTTATGCTTGCATGGTTTTTTTGGATAAGGATAATTAACAAAGTTAATATCAACAACTTGCATAAAATTGGTTCCTTAGAAATCATTAGGTAATAAAATTGGTTTATTAAAGGTTAATGATTTCACAATAAAATGGGTTTTATTAAAAGGAACTTTGAAAATTGGTTTCCAAACAAAGTACCATACATTTGAATGCATGAAAATGCAAGGTACATAGATAATTTTCCAATCTAGAATTTAAAAAACCTAAATCCCTTTTAAAACAAGTTTAAAACCATCCTGTATACAACACTCGAATCACTTGGGAACTCGATGTGGGATAAAAGTCACCTAACCACATTGGAGAAAACTTGTGAGTTTGAGGTGGGTTTGTCATATTTGTGGGATAAAGGTCACCTATCCACTTGTATATCAAATTCACATGTGTGTGTAAGTAGGACGACTTGATTTGGAAACGATGTGAATAGGGTCATCGAAGCATGTCATACAAAGGTGTTGATGGGATTAAACATGACAACTAAAAAAATGATGTTTAACCGATCCCATAAAACTAGAAGTTGCAAAGGGTTGCAATCGTCAAACGTTGACTACCTTGTTAATTCAATAGTAGGATAAATGTCACCTAACTACTATGTGAATGTAATGTTGGGTTCTAGATTTTAATCATTAATTGTCTTAAAGATATAAAGGGTATTAAAGATTAAAACTAGTTTAATGATATCGAAAATACTAAAATTGAGCTTTGTTAAATTGTGTAGATGTCCAACTTATCGGATCTTTAATTATCAAATCAAAGTATATATAATTAATCAACTCATGATTAATACCTTAATGATAAACACAATCTAACCTGGTTATGCTCTGATACCACTTGAGAACACTATATAGCATGAATTGATCGAATTCCTCATATCAATTGAATACCGGATCTAGTTATATGATATATGTTTATGTATAATAGATACCGCGCGGTTTCTTGAAAACTCGATTCGGATATGAAACTTTGAGTATTCATAGATGCTCTTGTTATTCCCAATAAGACGGCTTGGCAACAGATCAGGCCCTAGAAGGAATTCCGGGAGGGCCCTATGAAAATTTAGAAATCCGCCGTTTATATCCCCGTCTAATTCTGGTCATTGAATAAATGAAACTTTAACGAATAACTAATAGATTTCCTAGATTTCCTTTCTTTCAGTTAGACTTGATTAGTAACGACACACGGAAAATAACCTTAAAACACTTAAATTACACTTTGGCAGAATAACCTATATTTAGAAGACGAATGCCATTCGTTACACATTCCGTAACGAATGACCTTCATTAGTCTTCATTACATAAATAATCAAAATGGTATAGCGAATGTCTCGTTCAATATACCCCATTCCTCAACATTCCATGACGAATGGATACAATAAATAACGACTAAGGCCCATTCGTTAAACATCCTTAACGAATGGACATTTAACAATAACTATTAAGGTTCATTCGTTAAACATCCTTATCATATGAACAATAATAAACACGATTAGGCTCATTCGTTAAACATCCTTAACGAATGAGCCATAATATTACGTATGGGAGATATAATTACTAAATTACCCTTTACATTAAAATAATAATAAATTACATAATGATTAAAAAAACTCGAGACGTCAAAACCGTGCACTAACACAACATTTCCTTGATTTCTTAGCTGATTGGAATTGTGTCTATTCTGATTGGTAGGAGCTTGTGGAGTAATTTGTTTGTTTCTATGAAATTGTTGTTGTGGGATGATTTGTTGATGATTTTGTTGTTGAAAGTTGTTGTTGTTGTTGTACTGCCTTTGTTGACCTGGATTCTGATTTTGGAATTGGAACTGGTTTATTTGTTGGTTATTGTTTTGAAACTGTCTTGGCTGGTTGCATTCTCTTGCAAAATGTCTTGGTAATTGACAATTATAGCATATTAATTTGCACTTGTCAAAACCATTTCTGTCATTTGGTCTAGAAACCAAAGACCTACCAGTTCTATTGTTGAGTCTTTTACTCCTCACAGGTGACATTGCAACTTGCCACTTAAGATCAATGTCTTCCAAATCATCAACATCAATCTGTTCACGATCTTCTTGCACTACACTTGTGTGAATTAAATTATTGGCCACAAATGCATTGTAAGAATCAGTGAACATTGAAAAGAGAGCCTGATAATCATTTCTATGATTAACATTTCCAGCAACATATAGAGCATGTCTACTAGCCACTGATGATGTATCACCATCATCCAGCAACTGAACATTAAATCTTGAATGTCCACTTTGATTGCTAGACTGACCAGCAACAAACACTCTTGGTGTTTCGACACTAAACTCAGTTGGTCCTTCAATTATAGGGACTTGGTGTTGGTTCTTTCTTGGTGTTGGTTCTTTGTTAACAGATTCCCCATACGTGCAATTAGAGCATTTGCAACTTGGAAGCTTGGCTTATCTTCCTTGATCATATGATTCTAAATCATTTCATGCTCAACAACTTGCAAAAAGCAGATAACATCATCAAGCTTGAATGTTGGGAAATTAGCCTTTTTCTTTGATGAACTTGCTTGTAGTGTACCATTCTCCAAACTATGATGATAATAGCTTCTTGTTTAAATCAAAATATGTTATTGCAAGGTCAGTGGTTCTGATTTCATTAACAATGGTAACAAACCTTTCCAAAGCAGATTACATCCTCTCTTCTTCATTGAACTTGAATCTATCCAGCTGTTGCTTTAGTCTGTCTTTCTTGATGTCTTTAAACTCAATGTTTCTTTCAAACATTTCCACTATGGCATCAAATATGGACTTTGTAGTAATGTGATGAGCCACACTTGTCAAAATCTCCCATGATAGACCAAGTTTTAGCATAGATAGTGCCCTATCATCTTTCTTTTTCATCTTTCTTTCAAAGGTTTGATTATCGATTGTGCCATCATGATCATATGGGCCATTTTAATTGAATTCCACATGTCAATATCGTTATAGCACACAACTGCCTCAAGCAGAACCTGCCACTTAATTATATTTTCCTATCCTAACAATCTTGGAATTTTATTAGTTGACACTTCTTGATCAACCATTACTCCATACATGTTTTTGGTGTTTTAAAAGGTTTTAGAATTGAAAATTTACTTAAAACTTAACAATCTTTAGAAAAAGAACCAGATCTACGGATAAAATCCTATGATCTGATGAACCTGGATGGATAAAATCAAGATCTAGACGCAAAACGAAAGTAATCAATTTAAATATGAGAAAAGAGAACTTTCAAACCTCAAAAAAAAAAAAACAGTAGATATGAGAAAATGAAAAACAGAGCAGCTTAAGTCACAAATCAGTGGAACAATGTTCAAATGACATCATCATTCTTCATCTTCAAAATCAGCAGAATATTCAGTAAAACTCACAATCTGCAACAAATCTTCACAAGTGTAAGACAAAGCTCTAATACCACTTTTCAAGACCGATCTATCAATCACAACAATCAGCCTCGTAACCAACAACAACTGTTGACAAAACGCTTAGGAGTTCTGCTGTTGTGAAGATCCAATTAACATTAAAGACGGAATCAATAATATTCAAATTCTTGCTAAACGAACAGACTTGTAACAAACACACAAAGTAACTAAAAAGATTTCCATTAATATTGTGAAGGATACAATGAAAATGGATTAGTGTTTATAGGTGGAATGCTTGTATTTTTGGCAGGTTTTCCGTACAAAGATAATCTTTTTCAGGAAATGGCAGCCGTCAAATCACAATATTCGTTATGTGTCCATTGTCATAAACGTTGTTAGAGCATTTTGTCTATCGCTAGGTCTTGGATTAGTTAAACGAGATGTTATTGTTATCTTCCATTAGTATTTGTTTAGACCTTGGATTAGCATTAGTCGTTAATTCTCTAACAAACTCCCCTTGGATATTGCTAGGTCTTCAATCCATACAAAAAATTCATTTTCGATACTCCTTCCTAGCTTCATCAAACAACGGTGTTGTAGATCCTTGTTGAGATGTAGGCCTAGACACACCCATGTCTTTATATTGAAATTTATTCCATGAAGCCTCCATAACACTATCTTTAAGATTAGCTTCCAGTTCAGCTTCAAGTTTCTCTTGTTCTTCACTAATAGCACTCCAATTCGTCTCCAATGCTCTACCATAATGTATTTTCTTATCAAAGCATAAGTCCACAACCTTTTGAAACTGGTTGGCTTTTGTCTTTACTTTCTCGTCATTACATTGTATCTTGTTCACATGCAGTGTTTCAATATCTTTCAAAGAACAGTTTATTAACCACACTGGATCATACACTCTAATCACATCATACTTTTCATTCCCATAATCCAAATATATGCCTGCTTCACCAGTCAACGCCAAATAAGACCAACAAAGGAAGTAAAGATGAAAATCCTGTTCCATTGGGTACAATGTTATAATGCGAAGCAAATCTGGCCTTGTATACCTAAAAGTTAGTATCTATTCCCCTTCAGGATTCTTACGATTTCTCTATTTGAACACCATAGGAAACTGAGGTATCCATTTCTTGAAACCACGCTTAGTCTTTTTTTATCATAAACTCCCAAATTTCTTTCACCGGACCACTCCTTGGTTTGTACAGCAAATCGTAATGCATACAGATATCGTACGCATTAAACCACGGTAAAATTTTTAACTCCATTAAACTATTGAAATATTGCAGTCCAAATAGTCTACGTATTCAAATCTTCTTAATTTTACTCAGATACGCAATACTCAGACATTTTCCCATAGAAACGTACTTCTAAGTTTTCTAATAATACTTAAATTGATTTCGGTAAACTTGCTTTGGAATTCAACATGATTCGGAAACCAATCCTTCATCTCATCTTTACTAAACTTCTTTGCTTGTTTGTTAGGATTTGGTTCCATATCTTTTCCTCATCAAATACCTCTTCAAAAGTATCAATTCTTCTTGTTCGCCAACATACTTAACCGCTTCTGGTTTATCTATAAACTCCACATCAGTATTCTACTAGTCAACATCAATATCTGGTTCAGGAATATCTTTTTCAAAATCAAGCATTAAGTCATCTATAGATACTTCCAACATCTTTGCCACCAAATTCTGTCCAACAGAACTTTTCCTTTTATAAAAACAATCATTTTTCTTAACATTTGAAGGTTCACCCACTTCAAAAATCTTTTTAACATATTCCTTATCTACACCCCTTTTTAAAATCTTGACTGGTGAAGGTGTAGGTTTAACTATAGGAACTTTAACATATGGTTTTTTGTTCACCACATGTTTACCTTCTTGAAAAAATCTGTTAGGAGATGAATAAAACAATTGTCCTTCTTCATTACAACAGAAACACTTCCTCATATCAACAAATTTGTTAAAACGATGAACATGATTCTCTTATCTCTGCCTTTCAGCTTTGAGTTTATAAACCTCATCATTTGATTGCCTTGTAAATATAGCCTCTTTTTGTTCCTCAGAGGTCTCACCTTCAACAAAAATAATATTTAGACAACCATCTTGTGGTATTACCGACCATTGGTTATCCTCCTTGAAACCAATACCCTTTATTTTATCATAAAACTGGTTTTAGCAAATTTAGTATTCTGATTACCAGTTTTACCATGTGATTGGGGTTTAGATTTTTCAAATTGATTACCAATTTTAAAATTTTCTTTAGACGTACCTTATGATTCAGACAAAACAAATTCAGCAGCTTGTTTGCCAATCTTACTTTCACGTTCATAACTATGAACAGATTGAACAACTTGCTCATCACATGAATTATCATGTTGTGGTCAATCAACCACCAGTTCAACGCCTTAAGAAATCCTTCAGGTTCTTTTGGAACATATGAACTCCAAATTGGTGGTGGAACAACATGATAATTTGGAATCTCTTTTGGAACAATATGATCCAAAACATATTGAGAAGCGAAATAACTTTTTAGTTTTGTTTCAATTCTTTCAATTTCAATTTTAGTCAATTGAAGTTCTCTTTTGAGTTTCGCTTTCTCATCCACATGTCTATTGATGGCAATTTGTTTATCTTCAACCGTGTGAGTGAGCATAGAAATCATTTTTTCATCTTGAAAATTTTCATCTACAAGTTTTTCTCATATGATTGAAGTTATCATAAGCTTCTTTCACATTTTTATAATCAAGAAAAATCTTATAATAATCATCATTTAGTCAGTTAAGATCTGTTATCAAATAATTAATAACAAATTCCATTTCTTCATATGATTCATGAATGTGTTTAATTTCTTCTGGAGTAAATATACCTGACCAACCTTATTTGCATGGAGAATAGGTGCCTTCCCACATCATGAGTTATTTCTAGATCAGAATATCCCCTATCTTCACTCTTTGATGTATCTTGAACTCCATCAGTCTCTCTAGTCTCCTCGATCTCATAATCAACTCCAAAGTCAATCTTTCCATGTGGAACTTCTTCTCCAGTGAACCAACCTACAAAACTCTCAAACACATCAAGTGGCAAAAATGACTTAAAGAATTCATTATGAATTGACACAAAGCTTTTTGGAGAATTCTCAGTAGTAGTAGATTCTTCATCACTCATTCTCTCAGCAACATCATCATTTTCTGCATCATTCTTGTTTTCTTGTTCTTTAACATGTGAACTTTCATCAAATACTTCTACCACATTAGCTTTATGAATAACAAAATTTTAGTTAAAACCTTAATCCAGTTGAGTATGACATGCCTTTGAGGAAAAAGCTAGAGGTTTCTTTGATGTCTCAGCTTGTGTAGGTGAACTTTGATGATATATTTCTTGTCGGTTTTAGTCTCGACCAAACAGATTAGTATTAGAATCTCCAACTTTAGGATTAGTACACTCTATATTATAGTGACCCTTTTCCTTGCAATGAAAACATCTGACCTTTGACTTATCAAAACCGAGTTTAATAGTTGTCTCATCAAGACAATTCTTACCAGTGATATCTCTAAATCTTTGAGCTCTCTTCACCACACTTGCCATACAACAACGAACTTCAAGCATTTCCATCTCGTCGGGGTCAATTTGATCATAATCTTCTTTTGTCATGTTATAATTACCAACACGCCTAGCTATCAAACACTCATATGAATCCAAGACAGATCCTAAGAAATCCATGTGTTCTTGAATGTTTTCAGCTGTTAGTCCATTGTTGTTCTTGATATTAACCACAATACTTCATTGAACAACATCAGATGGTGGACTATTGGGCTTTGGTGATTGATCGGGAACAAAATAAGTTGTCTAATTAGTTCCAACTCAAGCAGTTTGGATTTTCTGGCTTGGGGCAATCACTGATTGTGAAGAATTAAAATATAAACCAATGTCTTGAGTTACTGATAAATTCTTCATTTTCTGTTTCTTACGAATCTTAAGCTCATGAGCTTCCAATTTCTCAATAAATCAGGCCAAAGTAAATCTTGAATAAATGATTAGTTTTGATTGTTAAATCATTATGCATGTTTCCTAATCGTCAGATAAAGAATCAGCCACTTTATCAAGGTATTCATACTCTTCTTTATCGATTCTCAACCTTTTCATCTCATTCACAAGATGAAAATATCTTTCAATTAATTGAGCCATCGATTCACCTTTGACCATCATAAAAATGTCAAACTCTTTATTTAACAGTGCCATCTTTGACTTTCTCATATCGGGATCCCCTCTATCTTTATTCAATAAAGCCTACCACATGACCCATTGTGTTGAAGTAATTGAAAGATCTTAGATTTGATTGACTGTTGAAACAAATTCATCATCTTTGTCTCACTAATAAATCTAGGCTTGTTAGCCTTACATATTTGAGATAATCTATGATGTGTACCATTTTCATTCTTCGGAATGATGTATTCAACTTCAACTGCTTCCCAGTGTCATAGTTCAAAGCTTGTACATAAGTTTCAAATTTATCTTCCCAACTAGGATAGTCTTCCATCCAAAGTAGCTTCGGGTTGAATATGATATCTTTCCATGGCTGATTGACAACAATATTGAAATTACGGATGTACCAGATTCACCATGGGTGACTAGTGATGAGGATGACAGTGAGGATGATGATGGAACTTCTTTGTCTGATGATGACAATGATGGTGGAGGTGATAATGATGTTGATCAAAATATTGAACAGGAGGAGGAGATTATGAATTTGGATGAGGTTGTGATCGCTATGGTAACCCACGCTTAGCGGGAGATAACAACCTTTGATAACCCAGTTCCTACACCACTCACCTTACCCTAAAACCCAATCACCACCCCAATACTAAGCCCAAGATCCATATATCCCATCCCCACCAACTTCACCACCAACCAAAACCACCAACCCAAACCCAAACCCACACCCAAACCCAAATACAAGAACAACATGACCATGAACCTTACATACCTGAATGCATTCCAGCCCACCTTATAAACCAACCAAATACACCATACCAATCACCAACACATTCCCAAACCTCTGACAAACCACCCATCCCAACTTTCTAAATCATACATACACACACACCTACAATACAAACCAGAAACCCATTACCACCAACCAATGAAAATATAATAGAAAGCCCACCTCATGAAACTCACCAAACCCAAATCCCTGACCCATTTCCAATCCCACCAAAAAAATCCCCTTCCCTTGATTCTAGAATGAGACTGCTGGACAGACATATGGATGTACTCATTGAAAAAATTGATTTGAGGAGGGAGAATGAGGAGTTGAAGAAGAGGAATGCTGATCTACAAACCCAACTAGAATAGGCACTACCACAAATTCAAACCCTTGTCGGTGAGGTTGAGAAGTCCTCAGCTGCGCCAAAACAGGGGGAGAATTTTGTAGTATCTGGTACAAACGATGATACTGTTGATGATGATGTATTAAAATCTCTTGATAAGATGTATGGAAGTGAGGAGGAGGATGAAGAGGAGCAGAGAGGTGATGATAGTTATGAGGCTGATGTATCTGAGGAGGTTGTCCAAGAATATAACTTGAATGAAAATGATGATTTGGTGGTCGAAAAGTTTGTGGTATACGAAGTTGAGAGGGAGATTGAGAATATTGTGAATGGGACTGAAAAGCATTTTGATGATGAGTTGACAGAGGCACAAACTATCAAAATATTTGAGGCTGACAATGGCACTGAGAAGATGGTGATCTCAAGTAAAACTATAGCTATAACTAACAAGAATGATGAATTACTTGATGATGATGATGTGACATCAAAGGCAAAAGAGGCGGATGATGAGCTCAATGAAATTTTTGAGGAAATTGACAACTCTCCTGAAGACTTCCCACCCACAATGCTGAGGGATGTAGGTCCATCCAGACATTAAATGGCTGATGAAGAGAAGAGGAGGAAAAAAGGGAAAGCAGTGGCAGATCATGAGGGCTAACTACAGCTGTTGAAGCCTAAAAGGATTGAATCCAGTGATGAAGTCTTGTTTGTAGATGAGTCTGATGAAGAGGACATCAAAAGACATGACAATATTGTAGGTGAGTGGATACAAAGGGAGATGCTAAACAAATTTTTATCTGATAAAGAAATTGAGGAGCAGAGAATTATTATGGAGGAGATTGAGTTGAATTATAAGCTTGATGAAAAGAAAAGGTGAAATTGATCAGGAAGTAATCGAAGGGTTGCTGAGGTTGCAGCAGACTTAGGAAGCATACAACTCTCTTGCCATAGTTATTTACAAATTCAAGCAACCCAAATCCCTAAAAACTAAATCTAAATCCCCTTAGCATGAACAAACTATACCCACTGTCACTGATAAGCCTGACATTGAAAATTTTGATAGGCAGTTGGTGTCTGAGATTTATGATGCCAAAACAATTCAAGATGAGATGGTAAAGAAGGCTAGTGAGAAGATGGGTCAAAGCCTGATTGATGAGATTAGCAAAGATGAAAAGAGCTGGCCATCTTATTTAATAAAATATGTGAGGAAAAGGAAGAGGTTCGGTAATAAAATACCTAATGAGGCAATGCCCAAAAATAAAAAGAACCCTATTCATGTTATGCCTATTCAATATGCAAAGCCTGATGAATTTGAAGATGAACCAAAGATTGATGCCCTGATTGACTTATCAGATGAAGAAGATGAAGATGCATATGAATCTCCTCATGTGAACATTACTGAAGTTACAGGGAGAATATTCAAACTATGCTTGATGATGTAAGAGGGAAAATCCCAAAATTATATGTCTAGTAAATCATGGGTATGAATTTGAAACTTTGGTCGTAATGACCGATGAAGATTTGAATGCTCTTCTTGAAGAAAAGATTAAAGAACTCAAGAAGTTAAGGGAGAAAAAGAACAAGAAAAACAACGATATCAAGCTTATCTAAGGCTTCACAATTTCTCTCACAAACAGTTAAGCCACATGAGCTATGATGATCTTGAAGGTGTATACAAATCAACTAAGGACAGAATTGAAAGGGAGGAGAAGGAAAGGTTGAAGAAGAAAGTTGCTGATGAGAAAGACAAAGTTGATCAATTATACAGCAAGTATGGAGGTGAATCCAAATTTTTGATTGACCATGGTGTTAGTGTCGAACAAGTCATCAATATGAACAAGAGGGATGTTAAAGAAAAGTTCAAGAAAATTTATGAGAAAAAACATTCTGGTTCCAGTACAAATAAAATCAAGATTAATGAACTTGGCTGAGAAGGAGAAAAAAATGTGGGAATATGAAAAATAGGTGTTGTTGGAGAGGTTGATGACAACAAGTTTAGAGGGGGAGAAAGTGAAAAAGATGAGCTCTAAAGAGAAATTAACCCTTATTAGTGTGAGCTTGGAAAGTATAATGAAGAGAAGAAGAGTAAGTCAAAACCAACTCAGACTCCTCCTTTGATTAAAGTAAAAGATGAACCTGTTGAAAAGTGAACTTGCTGCCCTGGGAAGATGAAAACAAGATTAAAACTTTGAAGGGATGGATGATGAGTAAGGGCATGGTAGAAAATGTGTTTGATAATCTTGGAAAGGCTCAACTTAAGGAGTTGTTCTACACTGAAAAGGAGCATTGGGAGATGCTGGAGGAAGAACAAAGAAAACTTTTATCCTTCCAATGTGGTCCTAGGGGAGAGCCTATTCAAAATCCAAGATGTCCACCCACTGAAAGAATTCACAGGGAAGCTATGGAAATGATTACAACCTTAGCAAAAAAGAGGGAGATTATCTCAAGTTGGTTATGATGACAAAAGATCATATTGTAAATCTATTTGAACAAACTGGGCATGTAAGAAGACCAATACCTAAAAAGAAATATACTTCAAGGGTCTCAACTCTTAGTGTCCAATACCAACTACAAGATCTACACTTTAGAGACAGCAAAGGCCACCAACTGATGTGGACCAACCAAAGAAGATATATTTTGATACAAGAACAAAGACATTGTAAGTCATTATGTCTAGTGGTGCTTTAAAGAACATTATATTCAAGGTTGATTTTCAGGATTTCAAGAAGGAAAAATGAGAAAAAATGGAAAGAATGAACTTATGTGACTATAAAGACACACAAAGGTTTGCTGGAAAACAAAGGATATGAACTTTCTATATATTTGAAAGAACAATCTAGGAATGGATTTCCTTTACTAAACTAAAAGAGGAAGCTGGAGCTCTCACACTTTGAAAGAACAAAAAGGTCGAGGAAGATGCATGACATCATGATTGTATCATCTTACAAGAAATCAAGAACATAACCAAACCCTATGGCTAATATGAGAGAGTGTATCAACATGAGGCAACAAATGACCAGGCCTAACTATGAGTTCCAGAAAAATGGAAGTAATTTAAGATAGTATTTGAGCCAAAACACCAATCTTTTATTTTAAGAAATTTTGATGGACTGGACTTTGGAATTATTGAGCATGACACTGATTTAGAGTTTCGTCATGAGGAGGATCTTGAGGAGATAATCAGATGGAATCGGCCTTCTCAACATCCATACCTCAGGGAGATCTCAAGAAGATTAAGATCTATTTATTTTATCTGTTAAATTTAATTTGTAATGTCTATGTGACAGAATTTCACCAAGTAATTTTTCCTTTAAGTAATGTAATTTTTTCTTTTGGAAAATTTGATGTGTATTTTAGAAAGTGTATGTAACCAACATGTGTTATGGTGCAGCTGAGTGTGTTCCATTCTACGGGTAGATTGTTGGGATACGAAAATGATTAAGGAAGATTGGAATCTTCTCAACCTCCTTGGAAAATGGCTAAGTATGGAAACGAGAAAACTTAGGCATTCGAGCAAGCTTAAATTTAGTCAAGCTAGGTATTTTGCGTAAACGAGCAAGGTTATCTTCTTGAAGTCCTCAAAGTGTTAGATCGAGTAAGCTAAACTTCGTCAAGAAATGTTGTTCTACAAGTCAAACAAGATTGGTTTCAAAGCAAACCCTTGACAAAAACAAGCTAAACCAAGTAATTAGGTGGATCGAGCAAGGTTCGTTAATAAACAGTGGTCTAAGCAAACTTGAAGGAAGTTATTGAAGAAATTACTCTAAGGACTTTGAACAAGCAAGGTTCAACCTTGAGTAAGCTATAGTATCACCAACACACTTGAGCTTGTTTAAATAAGTTAAAGAGAAAAGGTTGAAGGGACCCAAGAAGAACAAGTTTGCTCGTAGGATATATATCGAGCAAAGTTTAATTTTATCATGAAGATTGAATTCTCCTTGATGAATATGTTCTATGGAAAATATTCTAAGTATAGCTTACCCGGAGAGCTATTCCAAGCACACTTATCGGTTACCAGGTTTGCTCGACAAGGACAAAAGCTTACAAGCTTACTCGAAGACCTATTTACACTTAGAATAATTTGTAATAAGTTTAAGTATGTTAAGAATCAATGATTAGGGTTTCTAGAAGGTGTCAGAGCAGGCCTAGAAACCCTCCTCAAACTTCTATTTGCATTGATAACACTACTGCTATCTCAGTAAACTTTTTTTTTTGTGGGGAAATGATATTCTTTTTAGTCTATAGCTTCTCAAGAAGCTTCGTATTTGGTGTTAAATCGTTAATTGATCCAACCTTTGGAAAATGATAGATAAATTGATTTTGTGCGCATAACGGGTGAAGCTATTAAGCTTAAAAGACTTTAGAACACTCATTATTTGGTACGGTAGCTTTTTATGGTGCGTAAAAGTTGAAGTGATTCAAATTAAATCTGCTCAATTTAATGTGGAGAGTCATTTTGAAATGTACATGGCTACACATATATCTCTCCGAATGATAGGCAGAAAAGTGATTACCCAGTCATACACGAGCCCGTTAGTGTCTTGATCCCCGCGTAATTGTGTTATCTTTCTGCAGTGATCCAGATTCGGAACTTGCAGGTGTTTGTTATGGTTCTTAATTTCCAGAAAAAAAAATAATAAAAATTTGATGGTGCTTTGTCGCCTTTGAAATTCAAAAAGTCTGATACAATATGAACAAGGAACCAATTGAGTCATGTACGTGCTTAATGTAAAGATTGTAAAGCCGACTCACAAGTACAATGTTTAACCAGACACTACGGGTCGAAGTCAAATCGGGGTGATCTGGGGAAAGCCAAATACGCCTTGAGAGTAGATATGAGGCATCATAGTTCCTTAAGTGATGTCCATCTAAATTTTGAGCCTAGTTGAACCTAATCCGTATCACAGAAGCAATGAAAGTTATGCTAAGTTTATACCTGCCTTCAACCTGTTTCTCTATGTCATAATAATGATGAACATGAATCCTTGTGACAACCTCTTAATCAGTATGATTCCATGTTCGGATCTTTTCTTAAACACGCAAGGCTCTCGAAAAGACTGAAATTTGATCCCGTCTAATTATTCCCGTATTATTTAATCTTTATACTATTGTTGAAAATCTGTTTTTCATCTAACTTTTGTGTTACTCGTTTGACATTCGTGACAAAACGAGGTATACTATATTCACTACGTAACAAGTAAACGATAAATCGGTTAATTCGTAGTGCTTAAACGAGTAACCGACCGAAACTAATTATGAACCGTATATATACTAAGGGGTCATATACGAGTTGTAGATATATTGTAGAGGCTAACATATTGATATTTAGGCCCCAGTACGTTTAAAACTCTTTAAACGAAAAAGGTTTCGTTTATTGATACGCTATAAGTTTAAACACAATCGTTAACATCAAAACGAGCATTGTAGCATCCGTTAAGCCGAAAAAGATTTATAAAACACTTATATGGCATGTTCTAGGCAATCCGTGAAAATATTTTGGATTTTTACAATGAGTCAGTACGTTTTTCTCATTTTACAAAAAGAAGCTGAAAAACACCCGTTTTCGCGCTGGTTTTCTCACTCCAACTAGTTTTCTTGCGAACAACCAAACCCGAACTAAATTTTGGACCGAATTTTACGCGTGGCACGAAAACCGAGGCACCATTGGGTCAAATAGAGGCCCAATGGGCCCCATATACTTGCGGCCGCAAAAGGGTGGGACACCCCCCTTGGTTCTAACTTGTTGTATATATTAGAATAGTAAAGATATTTTCCACATTAACAAAACTAAGATCAAGATCAGCTGAGTTCTGTATCATCCCTTCCAAAACCCTAAAGGTAAACATTAAATTCATGAAGATTTCAAGCTTGTTTAGTAAGATGTAAACATAGAAAATTAGTTCTTGATTAGTATTAAACATGTTTAACCTTCCAAAAATTATAAAAATCAAGTAAAATCATGTTTTGATGTTAAACATGTGTACAAAGTACAAACATATTGATTTTTGGTCAAAAACACGGATTAGAACATGAATACAACGTTTTTACGGTTTGAAAGTTCGGCTTGATACCAAAACCGAAACCCTAGTTAACAAGGCTGTTCAATGGATGATTTATGATTGGTTTGATGTTATATGATTTGTATATACACTGAGTTTGCAACCCAAGGCCCGGAGAGTCATTTAAGCTATCAAAAACCACCGAAAACCGACAAGGTAATACCGTATTACTCGTTTAGGGGTTGTTTAGTATTAGGTTGTGACGTGCATGTTGTTAGCTTGTGAAACTTTTCAGGGAAATTAGGGAGAATTTAAATGAGTCCCTGTTCAAATTTGGTAATTTTTCGACAAATGAAAAATAGTTAAAATTCATGAAAAATTATGAAATTTTGTGTGGAACCCAAAAATGCTATATTAAGATCACTGGTAAAGTTTTAGAACCTTTGCAGATGTCTAGGTATTATTTGTGCAATTGTGTTTTAACCGAGTTTTAATAGCCGAAAAACGCGCAAAAAGGCATTTTGACCAAAGGGTTAGATTCTGGAGATTTTGCAGGGGATATGTACTGATATTAAGACCACTTGAAAAAATTATCGGATTTTTCGGATGTCGTTTGGTATAAACGGGCTATTTATTACTTAAATATAACACATTAAATGAATTTTTATAAATGGATAACTAATCATAAAATTTCTGAAAATATTTTTATAAAATTCTCCATAATTTAATTTATTTTTAAAAAAATTTCCATAATTTATATATAAGTACATAATTAGTTATGAATAATCCAAGATTTAAACTATATTTGTTTTAACGAAACCGGCAGTTTTGTGTTTAACGGACTGACTGGTATGTCAAAATATTAAAAGTGGTCAAATATCGTATTTTTGAATGAAATTGATAAAAACAAACTTTTTACGAGAATTCCGGACAATTCGAGTGGATCGTACGCTTTTTGTATAATCAAACCCGTGGGAAAACGGAAACGAACCCTGCGATCAATCCAGATACCGAAACCTCAAGATGCTTTCATAAATCAAATCATTTTAACAATCAACATGTTTACTTAAGTTTCTGTGATCTTACCTATTCCCTAAGTAAACGATCAACTTGGCTAGGCTCGGGAAACGGTGAAACTGAGCCAAATCCAGTTTTAAACATTTCATAGTATACAACGTCACAATCTAAGACTATGGTCATGTTTTGGGCCTAACAGCTATAACAAGACTAGTTATACAGCCCGATTTGGTTTAAACACTGTACTAGTATTAACAGTACGATACCGATTATAGGATACGAGTTATAATCGAGGCATAACACTTATTGACGTATATTACCTGCTCGAACTACAATAAGGTGAGTTTCATGAACCCACTTTCTAAACTGTTTTACAAACTTTTGGGGTGGAAAGCATGTTTACGTATACTTATATACTTGAAAATGTTTGGTGATGTGAATTACCTAAGTACTAACACTTGAAAGTCCCCACAAACACAAGTGATTATCTTCGTGCCAGTGACGTGTGGATAATACTATCGGTTTGACAAACCCAACTGAAGGCGCCGGTGGGGTATGCCGGATATACTTGTTTACGCAGTTGCACATAGTCATTTATACTTATTACATTCTGCTATGTGGTGTTAGACATAGTACATACTTGGGGCAAAGTGGCTATTAAATGCCAACGGGAGTACATGAGCAAGGGTGGCCATGCAGTGCGAGCTGTCTTGGGTTCACTTGTGGCTTAGTATAATACATCATACACATACTTATATACATACGTACTGTGAACTTTACGAACTCGTATACTGATTTTGTTCGTTCTCGTGAAACTTGAAACTCACCAACTAGATGTAGTTGACCCGTTTTAACATGCTTTTCAGGTAAGCCGAAGTTGGAATGATTTGCTTTTTGGTGTTAGAAGGAAAGTTGAATAGCTGTGAATAGATGTAAATACGTAGTAATGAATTAGAAGCCCGTGAACTGGTTATGTGATTTTCATCTAGTTTGTAAACTTAGTACCTACCAATGTAATATGATGTAAATTAGATTGTTGAATTTCTTTATAAACAATGTGGTTGATACCAGTGTTATCTATTACATTCCCGTATTACGCTTCCGCAACTACCTAGTCGTGGTGTGACAACTCGTACTTGACAAAAATTTTCAAGTTTTAAAGTTAGCGAAGTTGTTTAAAATGGCGAATTTATCTTAACTTCACCTATGAGGTTTTCTGAATGTATAAAAGGACCTCATATGTCAAATATGGTCAAATAAACCCTCACAAACCCTAGGCGAAATAATCAGAGAAATCAACCTTGCTCTATCATCGTTTTCGTCTTCGTTGTTGCGTGTAAAAGGTCTATACACTCAGTATGCTTCATAATATAATACCTTTGCTCGTTATTAACCCTAACTATGTCCGATTATAATGTTTCTCTTGGTTATCTCCAATATATCTTTAATCCTCATTCTGTGTCACGACATTGATAACGTTAAAAGTTCCAGGGGCTTAATCGGACAGTGTTGTAGCTAGGTTGATCTTCTGATTGTTGTTGTCTGCAACAGAAAGGACTTTTGATTTCTAAACTGATCATGCGGCGAAGTTATCACCCAGGCAAAGTTATATTAAGTTCGCCTAACAACAAACTTCGCTACTACCATGTTGAGTGATGTTATTATTTCTCAGGGAAGGTACCAACTGATTGTGTATTATGTCTAACTTAGCTCGTTTGCTTTGCAGATATGGCCTCTATAGCAGGTGCGGGTGGTACAGGTGGTGATGGAGGAGATGTGGATAAGAGACAATTCTTCCCGGGACATAACACGTATGTGACGTTAGATCCAGATGCTCGTGGAGTTGATGATTACTCAGAGATTATCGCATTCCTTAGTCACTCAAGAATTTTTCACGCTACCACTACAACTCTTCCGATATCTTTACCAAATATTGAAGAATTTTGGAGAACAGTTGAATATGATTGCGCGTTGAACCTCTTGTCATGCGTGCTACAGTCAATCAACAAGTGGTACAATTCTCAGCGAATCATATACGGAAAGCTCTACAGTTCAGAGTTGAAACTACTCAGGATCATACTGAGTATTCAACTACTTTTAGAAATGGGTCTTTTCTTCGTAAGGGATACTAGGGTCCGTTGGAAGACTCACAACGCAGAAAGGAATTTCTATTAGACAAGTGGGGTTTCCTAATGCACGTGTTGATTGTGTGCATGTATGGTCGCAAAGCTGGTTCCGATGGTGTGGGTGCGACAATGCAGTCTGCAATGACTGCGTTGACTTATAATAAACCGTTTAGCTTTAGTCAGATGGTGTTCTATGAAATTGATCTTCAACGGAGGGCCGTGGCTCGGGAATGGTTCTTAATGTATCCCAGATTTTTACAGATGATTCTTAATCACATAGCTCCGAATCTTCCACAGCGGCGTCCTATTTCTTCTGTGGAAAGTGTGAATAAGAGGATTTTTTCACAGTGTCGAACATAAAGTGCACGGAGCAAGACTGAACGTCGTCCGAGGCACACTGCTTTGTTTGGATATCTCGTGCATCCTGCTTATGTTGCACCACCAGATGATGGTTTTAATGATCCTTCTCCACCACATGTCGATATTCCTCAACCACCTCCTGTGGTTCAACTACCACATGTAGTACAAGAAATTCCTGTTGTTGACCCTGTCGCGGCTCCCGCAGAATAGGTTGATCTTGATGTTGCTTTTGAAGGGCAAGGCTTCTTTGATATGGATACGGTTGATCCTTCTGAATGTCAAGCCTTGTTAGTTGATGTTACTGGTGTGCATGTTTCTTTGGTTGATACTGCTATGGGTCCATCCATTACATTAGTTGATGATTCTGAGTAAACTTTGTCCGATTCATCTACAGATGATGTTGTTGAGGCACAACGGGTTCTAGCCTCACAGGAGAAGGTACAGGGAAATGAAAGAAAGATTCCGATGATGACAATGAGTCTAATTTTGAGAAGTAATTTTATGCTCTAGTTCGGAGATCAAAGAAGGCTAAGAGTGGTGAAAGCTCTCGAGTAGTTCTCTTTGCTCCTCTACGATTATCGAGTTTGTCTACGTTTGTTTCATCTTCACCGGCACCCTTGGTAGTAACTTCTGGTGCACTATCGGTGACTTTGTCAGAACCATCTATTGAACCCTCTACGGTACATGTGTCTACACCATAGATTATTTCTTTACCACCTCTTTTGGTTACTCCATCGCAGGTGGTTGCTATGTTTGTTGAGTCCACACTGGTGGCTACTGTTAGGTCCTCTTTCTCAGTTCCACCTCCAGTCACTATACCACCAACATCTGAGTTTTCAGTAAGCTTGGGCTGTTGAGTCAAAGATTTGACCAAAATGAGATATATGGAAGATTGGAATCTTCTCAACCTCATCAGAATTCGCTAAGTATGGATCCGGGCACACCTTAGACCTCTGAGCAAGTTTTTAGCCAGGTACAATATTTTGTCTATCGGGCAAGGTTATCTTCAAGAAGTCTTCTTTAGTGGATATCCGAGCAAGGTCTGCTAATTAGTTCATTACCGAGTATAGTTCACTGAAATATGCATGTCCGGGCAAGGATCACTTTATCAAGCAGGTTTGTTCTTCATAGCCAAGTAAAGTTCACTTCCGAGTAAGCTTTAGGCTAACGAAGCTCAAGAAACCAAGTATTTGGAAGATTGGGCAAGGTATTTTTTAATAAAGATGGTCCGAGTACGCCTAGTGTTTAATGAATTATTACAAGTATCATCGGGCAGGATTCAACTCTAGCAAGGTAAAGTGCCTCCAAGCACACTTTGCTAATAAGCTTATTCCAGGCAAGGAGTTGATAGGACCATTGAGGAACAAGGTTGCTCGTAAGGGTTTGTCGGGCAAAGTCTGATAAAGCCAAGAAGATTGAAGTCTACCCGGTGAGTATTTTACTTGGTAAAATACTCTTCAAGTAAAGTCTACCCGGAAACTGATCCCGAGCACACTTCTATGTTACCGAGTTATGAAGGATGGCCGAGCATACTCGGAAAGACAAGATTGATACAAAGCCTACCCAGAAGACTTGTTTCACACTTAGAATATTTCTGAATATGTATTAATGGATAGGGTTTCTAGAAGGAATGACAGCTGTCCACAGGTGTCAGGCCTATATAAGGAATAATTAGGGCACACCTGGGAAGACACATAACACGGAAATTAATACAGAGAGGCAGACAGACACATTTATTGAGAGAGAATATTGTGTGACGGCTGTCCTAGGATTCCTACAAAAAACCCTAAATCGATTATCCAATTTGTATGAGTAACTTTATATGAATGGAAATCTTTTTGAGTGAATCCTGTCTGTATTAATTAACTTTGAATACTTATTTAGCAACCACATGTTTGTTATTGATTCCGCCTTTAACAAACGGTAATCTTTCTAAATATAGCAACCCGTCATTAACTCTCTTGTCGACACATTTACATGTGTGAGTTATGACATGATTTAAGTAAGATCCATCTGAAAATCGGGGACCTGACTTGGGCATTCCACCGCCATATGCTCAGGATACTTCTCACATGTCATTTACTTTTGACACTACTTAGTCGGATTCTGAGCGGATTTGTAACACCCCGTAACCGCAGCGGAAACGTAACCGGGGCGCCAAAGACACCTCTGATATCAACCACATTGTTTATAAAGAAAACTGAATACATTAATATACTTCAATTTACATTATCTCATATTTCATTACCGTCTAGGTGATACACACATCATACAATACGATACATAATTCTATTTATTATAATGTATCCTAACATCCCGCACGCAAATCTTACACACATCAAGCACTTAGCACGTAAGCAATCACTTCATCTTAATCGTACCTGAAAAGCATGTGAGAAAACGGGTCAACTACGAATAGTTGGTGAGTTTCACAATTCGTGTAAACCATGATAAATCATTATCAAAATATAATATTATCGATGTAATTATGCTGAGCCCACAAGTGAAACCTCTGACTATCCACACACAACCCCGTGGCATACTCCGCCCACGAACCTGCCCCAAACCGCTATGTCTAACATTACATAGCAAAATATATATAACAACAAAATAGACATGTGCAACTGGCTGGGAAACATCAGCAAATCCATGCCGGACCAGTTGGGTTTGTCAGACCAATAGTACTGTTCACACTCTACCGGCTTTCAGTTAATCACTCGTGTTCCGGGGCCTTAGAATGTTAGCAACTCAGACAATTACCATCTTAGTACATTTCCGTACGATTCCCGTACAATAAAATATATATAAATACACGCAAATCCATGCGTTCAGTATGTACTTAAACATTTCAGTAGTAACATGCTTCCGCCCCGGGAAAATATTTAAAAACAATTCAGAAAAAGGGGCTCGTGAAACTCACCTTAGCACATGCAAGCAGGTAACAACAATCATTATTAGTTAACACGTCCAATCTGTAATATGATCCCTACGATCGTTATTATACAATTATTGTTTATATAATCTTTAACCGTGTTAACCGGTACATCTGGGGACACTGTTAACCCAGTACTGTACCCATTCCGGGGTAATGTTAACCCAGAATTGTACCCGTTCCGGGGGCAATGTTAACCCAGAACACTTCTCCAGACTTAGATTGTGATTTCCTTTAGAGTTCATTAGTCAAAATTAATATTAGTTCGTTTCCCCGTTTAGCGTGCCTAGCACGGCTATCCGTTTTTACGTTTCAAAAATGAGTTTGGTCACACATGACCCGAAAATAGTGGTTGACTGATAATTTAATTAGAGTTGTGAAATTAGAGCTCGGTTTAGACGCCCCGATTGGCCGCGGGACCCGTTTCCGTCTTTAGTGCACCGGAAACTGTTTTATCGGATAAAATTACCCAAATCATCCGAATTATTTTCGGATGATTCATTTTTACTTGTTTAACTCAATTATATGAAAATAGTTCATTTTTAGGGTTTTTATACACCGGTCAACTCGTTTAGGCGAACTTTACCGGTTTACGCGTTTTAAACTTTAAAAGTTTGTTTTTGCACAAATAATTATCCGTTTAATCTCGGATCTTGAAATTTTGCACAAATCACTTTTTGACAGTGGGGAATTTTATAAAAATATTTCCAGAATTAATTTTTATATTTAAAATTTATTTATCTATTTTTAAACACCATTTAAACACTAAATATGTCGTAAATACCAAAAGACCTTAGAAAAATCCCAAATTTTTCCTGGATAACCCCTGCCATCTCCATAGTCCCCTGTAATTTTTCCAGAACCAAAATCTCTTTTTACTTGCCATTTTCACTAAAACCGAGCTAGAAAACCCTAGAACTCGTTTAACCGAAAAGCCTACTTAGACTTCTCCAACTGACCTAAAATTTTGTGTGTCACTTATAAATACTATAAAAAGCTTATCTGCAATTTTCCAGAATTTTTCATGATATTAAACTATTTTTCACAGTTTTTAGCCAAAACCGAGCATTAAATTCACCAAATATTCATCCTTTGTCCAAAAATTACCAAAATTTCACAGAACTCATATTTTCATGTATTTAACACCTCTGTAAAATTTCATGACCTAACTCTAAACCGTTCACAATCTGTCCAAAAATCCATAACCGAACATAAACCGAATATACCTTTTGTTTTCCGCCACTACAAGCTACAAACTCATCTTTCCGCCTTATCTACCACTAAATACAGAACCTACAACCAACATACCACAATACCAAGCAAGTTACACTCACAATCAAGCCTCTTACACTATAGTTTCGGTTATTGTTTCAAAACTAAAGTTTAAACCGTAAAAATTCGTTTTTGGTTCGTTTAACTCCTTTCTTGGACCAAGATCCCTTGTATAACCCGTATACATCACTTGATCATGCAAGAATCGGTTTTCATCTTTGGAACCTCATTTTCTTGCAAATAAACTCAAGAAACGAAGATGGAAACGTAATTAACTCGATTTTTACCTCTGTTTTCTTGCTAAAATCTGGGTTTTTGGATCATAAAATGGAGAGGAGATGAAGATTGTTGTATTGGTTGTTTTAAAAAAAATGAGAGGCAATGGGGTTACACCCCCTTTAGGCCGATCGGAATCAAGGGGAGAGTGGGGTGGGACCCACTTCTCCATTTCTAGCCACATGTTTGGATATTGAGAATCCGGATAATATTTTGGATAATCTGGTTCAGTTCGTTTTTCGGTTAAATGTTTAATTCGGCTTAAAACGAGGCTAAAATGGTCGTTTTCGTCTTAAAAAAAGAAATTTATATAAAACCATTTTAAAAACTTTAAAAACTTAAACCATGGCTTTCATTAACTTAAAACATCATATTATTAATAATTGCGCGTCTTTTTCGGCTTAATCGATCGTCTCTTGCTTGGTTTGGTATTAAAGGTTTCGTTTAACGTACCGACGTACCATTAAATCGAAATTCTTTTTCTGTGCCGTACTTTACTTATCCCGATGCATTAATGCTTTGTAAAATCACTAAATATTATAGATATCGTCTATAATTGAACCCTCGATTCGTTCGGGTTTCAATAACTATCGATCGATTAATCGCATATTCAATACGATGAATTATATATTCACGTACAATCAATACAGTAAACCATGTATTCTCGTATAATTACTATGGTAATTCATGTACCCGACATTAAATATAACGTAACTATTGTCTACCGGTGAGGGTATACCTGGTTTCGTCGGAATCGTTACATTCTCCCCCCGTTAAGAAATTTCGTCCTCGAAATTTTACACGCCCACTATCCCCTTCCGAGAGATAGGTGGGGGTTTTTCCTTCAGAATTCACCCTCGAGTTACCAGGTATAATCTGGTCCTCGCTGTGAATTCCACTTAATCTTAATCAATAAAGCTTGGTGTGTCCAAACTGTTTAGTTTTCCCGTCTACTATCTCTACGGAATTAGTTATGAAATCATGCATGTCTTCTATGAGTACCTCCATTACTGGTACTTTCGTTGCCTCGTCGCTTAAGTACTTTTCAATCCATATACATGGCAAAACATCAAGTATAGTACTTAGCCCCTGGAGTACTTTAATCGATAAACTAAATGACCAATCATGGAGATAGTCTCATGAGGTCCAATATATTAAGGAGCTATTTTCGGTTTTGCCAAACCTCATATCACCTCTCCAAGGTGATGCCTTAAAATGCCTTGTCACCTCTTTCCAGTGACAATGGTTTCCCTTGAATGTTGGTATAAATCCTTTGCCAATCTCGCGCTGCTTTCAACTTATCTTAAATATTATAAATCCGATTGGTTGTTTCTCGAATCGATTCAAATCTTATGGCTTGAGTGACGCCCATTTTCAATTTAACAAATTGGTGATAATTACTTCACCCATAGGAAGCTTCAAGCTCTCGTTGCTTCCTTCCCCGCCTTCCAATAATGGAAGTAGGATGACTATTTCGATCTGAGATAATTGAAAATGGTACTCCAAGTCGAGATACCGTTTCACCATCATGAACTTGGGCGAGAGTTCATTGTGATAATCGTCATGGATTGGGATGAAATGCGAGGATTGGTTAATCGATCCGCGATTACCCAATTTACATCATGCCTTTGATATACCTTGGGAATTTGCGTCCCGAAATCCATTGTAATCTATTCCCACAATCATTGGCGAATTTTCTGTCGTTGTGGCGTTCCCTAGGGTTTTCGGTGTGCAGCCTTATCTCTTGCATAACTTAAATATTCACCAACATACGTAATCATATCTTTCTCCAAACTCGGCCATTAATAAAATCCTTTCAGATATTCGTATCATCAATAGTCTAATCCGATCCCGGATGTATGGAATATTTCGATCTATGCGCTTCGTCCATGATTAATTCACGAAGGTCATGGAGGGTCGGGATCCAAACCCGATTTTTGAAATAGAGAATTTCGTCCACGCGCTGTTCGAAATTCTTCTCATTGCCGTAAAGTCCCTCCTTTTCCAATTGTTCCTCTTTCAACGCCTCACGTTGAGCGACTCGAATCAGGTCCGAAGGGTTCGACTGGACTATCATCCCCAGCGCTTGCACTCGCAATGGCTTAACCAGATCTTCCTACTCAAGGCATCGGCTACGACGTTAGCCTTGCCGGGGTAATAACGGATGTCACAGTCATAATCGCTTAACAACTCGACCCATCTTCGTTGAATATGAGACTGCGGTCTCTTATCATCTATAAAATTTGTACATTTGCGTCGTACAAAGGATTATGAGTTGGGTAATGCTAAAAAATTCTTCAATAAACCGCTGATAGTCTCCGGTTAGTCCTAAAAATTGGCGCATTTCCTTTGGCGCCTTGGGTGACTGCCAATTTTAATGGTTTCTATCTTATTTGGATCTATGTGAAATCCTTGTTACTTTACAACATGACCAAGGGATTATGCTTTCTGTATTCAAAATCACATTTCGAAAACTTCGCGTACAACTCCTCTTGCTTCACACTTCCACAATTTTCCTTAACCGTCGTTCGTGCTCTTCTTTACGTTGCAAATATATCAAAATATCATCAATGAATGCTGTGACAAGTTTGTCAAAATAAAGTTTACAGACTCGGCTCATGAGTTCCATGAACACTGCCTGCGCATTTGTTAGCCCGGACGGCATAAATAAGAATTCATAATGGCCGTAACGAGTCCGAAATGCTGTTGTTGCAACGTCCTCCTCTTGGATTTTTTTTTCATTTGGTGATAACTATATCTAAGATCAATTTTCTAAAAATAAATCGCCCCTTGCAGTTGGTTAAACAGATCATTTACTTCGAAGAAGTGAATACCTATTCTTGATCGTCACTTTATTCAATCCTCCCTAATCAATACATATCCTAACACTTCCGCCCTTCATTTCCCAAATAACACTGGTGCACCCCATGGTGACTAACTAGGTCGTATAAAACCTTATCCAATAATTCTTGCATTTCGGTTGGTGCAAGTCGGTAAGATGCTTTAGCAACAGGGCCAGCTTGAGGTATTAAATCGATTCTGAATTCGACCTGTCGGGTTGGCGGTAATCCAGGAAGTTCTTCTGGGAAAACTTCTGGATATTTACGTATCACCGAAACATCTTCTATATGTTTTCTTTTAAATACTTTTCTCTGTATCTAATCGCTTCATCGTCGGAAAGAGAGCTTCTAATCATCTTCTTTTCATATTTGATTTCAGCTTCATGTTAACTATTACGTCAAAACTTCTTAACTTTACTGGTCGTAGATCAATAAGGAAAGGTTAATCGTTCACAATAATAGGACAATTCTGAACAATTTAGTTAACCATTAGGGATTTACCGTTAGCGATTCTACAGTATAGGGTTCTATAGTTTCAGTAATCGGTATCTTTCCAAATGGTAGGAGGTTAACAGGAACTAACTTCTATCGGCGATCGTAAAAATATCACTGAAGCCTATTGATTTAAAACTACAACATATTTAATACCACCTTTGGATCATGACGTGCTTTATTCGAATTACTCACAAAGGCACGGCTCCTTGCTTGATCAGAGGTTGATGCTTGTCATGAGGTTCGTCTTCCCACGACACCTTGGTTCAACTTCGGGCAATTTCTCTTGAAACGTTTTGTACTGCCACATTCATAGCAAGTACAACTGTTTGGCATAATTTGGTTTTTTTGGATGGATTGTTATTGAAGTTGTTGGGTTCGGAGTGGTTGTAGACGAATGGGTTGGGGTTTCCGGTTCACATGGCTTCAATTGGTTCTACAATTAGGGCATTACGTCCATCTTTACCACACCTGTGGCCTACTATCACTCGACATTCTTCTTCCTACCGATAACCATATTTTCCACATTTAGGGAAGGACCCTTCATGCGGTTCATGTTTTCACACCAAAACTAGTCTTAGTATAATTCTGGGTTGTAGGACATACCTACTTATTCAAAAGCCTATCTTGCACTATACCTTTATCATTTCTATTCTTTAACACTCGACGTCTCACCTAACGTCCTTCCAGTCCGCTTCCCATAGAGTCAAATATATCAATGCTGGCTTGTGACACAACCCTTCCAAAGGTTGTATATTTTACAGGATTGACTATACTCCTTATCGATGGAGTTAGTCCCCAATATAGCGCTCACTTCGCTTAGTTTCAGGAGTAATTAGCCATGTTACCAGACATGACAATTCGTTCAAACGATTAGCGTGTTCTAAGTGATCAGCACACAACATTTCTATCTTCCATAGCTCAATTTCCAATCTCTGAACTTAATTACTCGAATAAAAGTGCTCTAGCACCAGAATTTTAAATTCTAACCATATCGTCTGAGTAATAATTTTCTAACTATAATTTTGTACCATCGTGTTCCATCACGATACAACATAATCTACCAACATATCTGTAGCATATTTCACTACACAATATTCCAGACTCTTACCAATATCCTTAACCATTTCGATCTTTTCTATCCACTCGCTAATCTATTCCTCCCTTTACCATCAGTAAACTATTAATAATTTCCTTAACACAACCAACAAACATATCCTTCATACCGGATCTAATTCATTACGACTACTATTCATGTTTAGTTTATAATTAATACTTGTAGTCATAATAGTATTCGGTGGGACATTATCACTCTTAGTAATACCACTAAGAATTGAAATATTCATATTCATGTGATTGCTCGATCTATAATTCTGCAATCACATTTGCATCAACACTAGCAGTGATCTGTGATACAACATTCGGTATCATCATCTGCTATCTTTGAGCAATCAACTGAATCATATCAATCTCCATCATTGGAGTTACTCCCTTTATGTCATTCTGCCGTACCCATCCCGTACGCAGTAATCAATACTAATCTCACCGTATAACTCGTTACCAGCTCAATCATAACAGCAGGTACACATACACACCAAATATTATCATACATATTACACATACTAGTATCTAGTATATATGTCCCACAAATATAATAACATATGGACTTAACCTGACGTCGGTTAACGTTTAAATATGTTCCATAACCCTTGTCACCAACTGTCATATAGATCTTTCTCAACAAAGATTAATGTTTAATATGCTTGATTTCAATATCCTTCTGCATGTCAGCATAACCGATACATGCTCATCGTGAGCACCAAACGATTTCGTACCACGGAGTTATAATATCCGTGTCTATTTGTATACCCGGCATACACGGTATACCACCTACGAACAAACAACCAACTATGCTATAATGATTCCAAACCTCTTTGTGTACGGGTAATCATTCTATTCGAGTATACATAGGTATAGGCATCTAACCGATGTAAGGATAACATAGGGAGTTGCAAGGTTCGAGGTAATCGCGCAACCCATGTTGCCTTCAAATATTGTCAATTACTATTATGGGAAACTCTATCACTTGCTCAGTCAATGACCTCAGGCGTTCTAGGTTCGCTAAAATCGGTAACTCTCGATCTGGAGGTGGTATGTCTCATATGTTTGAGAGTGAGAAATGCACATATATATTTCTATATATATTATTTTTATCTGCTCATTTATTATCAAATTTATTATTTTTATTATTATTTTATTTTATTTTATTTATTTATTTATTTATTTTTTTTTACCTTAATGGAATAGGAATGGGTTCAGGTACAGATCCGTCCATACGTGAGGGTCGGCGGTTCGGGTGAACATAGGGAGTTATCAAGATATACGGTACCGGTATTGGTAGGGTAAGGGATTTATTAATTTCGGTTGGGAGTGACGGTTACTCGATATTTCTGGTTAATGTCAAACTTGAGATCTAACTTGGTACTATCATAACTATAGCCCGATAAGTCAGACTTATCATCAACCGATGCTCTAGAAATTTCAGCATCCTCGGTACTTTTTATTATTTCATCCCCCGGTTCCTTATCCGGGTCCTATTTCTCAGTACATGTACCCACAAGATATGTACATATATATATACACATTAGCACGTATAAATAATATTATATACTTTACACATATGTTGCCATTTTTACCTATTAATGTACCCAGTGACTTCCCCTGAATTCCCTCGTGCAGACAAGTCTGTTATTATGTTCCGGACCATAATAACACACTTGTCCGACCTAGTTCATCCCGATACTCGTCACCATATATTATTAGTTGATATTCAGATCCTATAATACTTGAGCTACTGGTTACATTTTAGGTATCTTTTAAAGACATCCTAATTCTTTATAACCAATGGCTCTGATACCAACTTCTGTAACACCCCGTAACCGCAGCGGAAACGTAACCGGGGCGCCACAGACACCTCTGATATTAACCACATTGTTTATAAAGAAAACTGAATACATTAATATACTTCAATTTACATTATCTCATATTTCATTACCGTGTAGGTGATACACACATCATACAATACGATACATAATTCTATTTATTATAATGTATCCTAACATCCCGCACGCAAATCTTACACACATCAAGCACTTAGCACGTAAGCAATCACTTCATCTTAATCGTACCTGAAAAGCATGTGAGAAAACGGGTCAACTACGAATAGTTGGTGAGTTTCACAATTCGTGTAAACCATGATAAATCATTATCAAAATATAATATTATCGATGTAATTATGCTGAGCCCACAAGTGAAACCTCTGACTATCCACACACAACCCCGTGGCATACTCCGCCCACGAACCTGCCCCAAACCGCTATGTCTAACATTACATAGCAAAATATATATAACAACAAAATAGACATGTGCAACTGGCTGGGAAACATCAGCAAATCCATGCCGGACCAGTTGGGTTTGTCAGACCAATAGTACTATTCACACTCTACCGGCTTTCAGTTAATCACTCGTGTTCCGGGGCCTTAGAATGTTAGCAACTCAGACAATTACCATCTTAGTACATTTTCGTACGATTCCCGTACAATAAAATATATATAAATACACGCAAATCCATGCGTTCAGTATGTACTTAAACATTTCAGTAGTAACATGCTTCCGCCCCGGGAAAATATTTAAAAACAATTCAGAAAAAGGGGCTCGTGAAACTCACCTTAGCACATGCAAGCAGGTAACAACAATCATTATCAGTTAACACGTCCAATCTGTAATATGATCCCTACGATCGTTATTATACAATTATTGTTTATATAATCTTTAACCATGTTAACCGGTACATCTGGGGACACTGTTAACCCAGTACTGTACCCATTCAGGGGGCAATGTTAACCCAAAATTGAACCCGTTCCGGGGGCAATGTTAACCCAGAACACTTCTCCGGACTCAGATTGTGATTTCGTTTAGAGTTCATTAGTCAAAATTAATATTAGTTCGTTTCCCCGTTTAGCGTGCCTAGCATGGCTATCCGTTTTTACGTTTCAAAAATGAGTTTGGTCACACATGACCCGAAAATAGTGGTTGACTGATAATTTAATTAGAGTTGTGAAATTAGAGTTCGGTTTAGACGCCCCGATTGGCTGAGGGACCCGTTTCCGTCTTTAGTGCACCGGAAACTGTTTATCGGATAAAATTACCCAAATCATCCGAATTATTTTAGGATGATTCATTTTTACTTGTTTAACTTAATTATATGAAAATAGTTCATTTTTAGGGTTTTTATACACCGGTCAGCTCGTTTATGCGAACTTTACCGGTTTACGTGTTTTAAACTTTAAAAGTTTGTTTTTGCACAAATAATTATCCGTTTAATCTCGGATCTTGAAATTTTGCACAAATCACTTTCTGACAGTGGGAAATTTTATAAAAATATTTCCAGAATTAATTTTTATATTTAAAATTTATTTATCTATTTTTAAAAACCATTTAAACACTAAATATGTCGTAAATACCATACGACCTTAGAAAAATCCCAAATTTTTCCTGGATGACCCCTGCCATCTCCATAGTCCCCTGTAATTTTTCCAGAACCAAAATCTCTTTTTACATGCCATTTTCACTAAAACCAAGCTAGAAAACCCTAGAACTCGTTTAACCGAAAAGCCTACTTAGAATTCTCCAACTGACCTAAATTTTGTGTGTGACTTATACATGTTATAAAAAACTTATCTGCAATTTTCCATAATTTTTCATGATATTTAACTATTTTTCACCATTTTTAGCCAAAACCGAGCATTAAATTCACCAAATATTCATCCTTTGTCCAAAAATTACCAAATTTTCACAGAACTCATATTTTCATGTATTTAACACCTCTGTAAAATTTCATGAACTAACTCTAAACCGTTCACAATCTGTCCAAAAATCCATAACCGAACATAAACCGAATATACCATTTGTTTTCCGCCACTACAAGCTACAAACTCCTCTTTCCGCCTTATCTACCACTAAATACAGAACCTACAACCAACATACCACAATACCAAGCAAGTTACACTCACAATCAAGCCTCTTACACTATAGTTTCGGTTATTGTTTCAAAACTAAAGTTTAAACCGTAAAAATTCGTTTTTGGCTCGTTTAACTCCTTTCTTGGACCAAGATCCCTTGTATAACCCGTATACATCACTTGATCATGCAAGAATCGGTTTTCATCTTTGAAACCTCATTTTCTTGCAAATAAACTCAAGAAACGAAGATGGAAACGTAATTAACTCGATTTTTACCTCGGTTTTCTTGCTAAAATCTCGGTTTTTGGATCATAAAATGGAGAGGAGATGAAGATTGTTGTATTGGTTGTTTTAAAAAAAATGAGAGGCAATGGGGTTACACGCCCTTTAGGCCGACCGGAATCAAGGGGAGAGTGGGGTGGGACCCACTTCTCCATTTCTAGCCACATGTTTGGATATTGAGAATCCGGATAATGTTTTGGATAATCTGGTTCAGTTCGTTTTTCGGTTAAATGTTTAATTCGGCTTAAAACGAGGCTAAAATGGTCGTTTTCGGCTTAAAAAAAGAAATTTATATAAAACCACTTTAAAAACTTTAAAAACTTAAACCATGGCTTTCATTAACTTAAAACATCATATTATTAATAATTGCGCATCTTTTTCGGCTTGATCGATCGTCTCTTGCTTGGTTTGGTATTAAAGGTTTCGTTTAACGTACCGACGTACCATTAAATCCAAATTCTTTTTCTGTGCCGTACTTTACTTATCCCGATGCATTAATGCTTTGTAAAATCACTAAATATTATAGATATCGTCTATAATTGAACCCTCGATTCGTTCGGGTTTCAATAACTAACGATCGATTAATCGCATATTCAATACGATGAATTATATATTCACGTACAATCAATACAGTAAACCATGTATTCTCGTATAATTACTATGGTAATTCATGTACCCGACATTAAATATAACGTAACTATTGTCTACCGGTGAGGGTATACCTGGTTTCGTCGGAATCGTTACAGGATTGCAGCTCCGGAAAGGGTTGTTGCTGAGCAGTCAAGGATGAATATTATTCAAACTCAGGCTATCCAACGTCTGGTGGCTGAGAATCAACTTCAGACCGCACTTCTTGGTGAACATGGTAAGCTTTTTGATGCTTTGAAACAGTTCTTAGCATCTTAGGAGGAGACTACATGCAAAGGTGATGAGTTGAGAACAAAGAGGAGACATGACAGAGATAATGATCCCAATGCATCAAAAGATGCAGGTGGTAAGCTGCCAAGAATAGAACAAACTCTTGAGGCTTCAATAACTCAGGGGGAGTCTACTGCTCCATCTGGCAGTGCAAGTGGTGAGACGGTTGTTGTAGACGATGAGGATGTTATGGGTGAATATGTGTTGACTTTTAGTGAGATTTAAAACATTGGTGAACAGATTGAATTTCACAGTGGTTTAAAGGAAGGTGAGATAACTGACGATAGTATTGAACGTGATATTATTAGTGCTAGTCAGGAGCAGCTGGGTCAAGATGATAATGTGTCGGGTGATTCTGAATAGGAGGAACAACCAAGGTGGAAAGAAGAATATGCTCTGTAGTTTATCAAGACAAAGAATCCAGTGGTACCTACGATGTTCAAGAGGATTTATAATATCAAAGGATATGCTGAGTCAAGGAAGTGAATCATTTGTTGGCTTTATGATGATCAACTCAAATTGTTTGTGATTAAGAGTATGATGGGATTCAGTATTTTGCAAATAAACTGAGATCAACTCATTGCCTGAATGTTAAGTGAAGGGTTTGGCACGTCTTCGGTTGATTAATAGGAGTGAGGATAGGTTTGATGGCTGGGTTGGTAAGATTGTGTGGAAGTAAGTAGTGAAGGAGAAAAAGTATGAGTTGTTAACGCCTTAGAAGGGCAAGCTAGTAAAGGATACTGAGAGAGGTTTGCGAGCAGATGGTAATCCATGGATGATGATGAAGTACAAACCTATCCGGTGTCTGAAAGAACCGTTGAAGACAATGCCTCAAAATGTGATGAAAGACCTGAAATGATGGTATGTTGATTGCCAGACTGCTGAAGCTGTGATGTATGATCTTAAGGATGTATGATCCTATGCACCTGGTTAACTTGTCTCTAGTTGATTTGCAGGTACTCGATGAAAAGAATATCTTCTATATTCCTACTTGGAAAGATGAGGCGAAGAAATATCAAAGGGTGGTCTCAGCTTGTGTGAGACACGGGGTGCATGCTTGAAGATCGTTAGTATGACCTTTTGGATTACAAGACGAAGCGAAGATGTAAGAGAAATGAAGCTACTGCCTAGGGGGGAGTCTGTTGGTGCAATTTTCCAGTAGTTCTTTAGTCTTTAGTTTATCATGTCTTTAATCGTTACATTATTTGTTATGTTTCGGTGAACTTACTGGTTTGGTTATGTTTGTGGCGAACTTAGGATATAGGCAAAGTTAGGGACAACTTTGCCAAGGGTGTTTGGCGAAGTTGTCGCAGGTCTAAATAACCTAACTTCGGCCTTTTGTTTTGTAAGTTTCCTGATCATTTTTGTCAAGGATGGCTAGGGTTAATCGGTTGTAGGGTTTTACATCTAATAATAATTAAACCTTTGTTCTTTCATGTTACATATTATTTACTTCTCTCTCGTGTAAACACTCGTATCGTATACGTTCGGGATTCCGCACTCTCGTGTTACGAGATACTCCTGTGTAGATCCGGCTGGGAACCTACATGTTGAACCAAAAAAACCAACCACTGCTGAAACTACACGTGATGAACCTATCAAGCAGATGGTACCTAACAAGATTGGAGAATCTCTTGAAACTTAATTCTCAAATAAATGGGTTTAAGGAAATATTGAAGATATTTAGAAGAATACTTCAGAATGGAGTTGTGAGGATGATGCCAAATTTGGAAAGAAATATACAAGGAAGAGGTTTAGAAATGATGAATATGATGAAAATGATGATGAGGTAGTGAAGAAAAGGGCTAAGAAAGATGATAAAACTGAATATACTGTTGAGAGCCCTTAGGAACACACAAGCCCTATGAGGGTTGTTCCTATTCAAATGATTATGCCTGAAGATGTACCTGATCCTAATGAACCATGAATAGATGCACTGGATGAATCAACAGAAAAGGATGATAATACTGAAGTTAAGGAAAGTGCTGAAGGTGATTCTGATGATGAAAAAATGATTATGACAATGACAACGGTCAAAGTGATAAGTTTCAAAAGGTTAATATTGTATCCCCTCAAGTTTAAATAAATGTAGAACAGAGGGCAAATATACAACAAAGTCTGGATGAGGCAAGAAGGAATAATCCTTTGGTGATAAGTCTGATTAGACTTGGAAAAAAGTTTGAAAAGTTGGTTCCTATATCTGATGAGGATATGCAAAAATTGGTTGATAAAGAAGACTATGAATTCAGAAAAAGGCTTGAAAAGAGAAATACAGATTCTATGAAATATAGAGAATATCTGAGAAGGCATGGTTTGAATGAAAAAGACTTGAGTAGAATGAGTTTCCATGATTTACAAAGAGATTACAATACAACCAGAGAAACAATCGAGAAAGAGGAGAAAGAGAGGTTTAAAAGAGAAACAAAGCTAGAAGAAAAGATTGTTGTTGTGATGAAGAAGTATGATGGAAAATGTAAATTCTTGATTGACAGAGGAATGGCTCCAGAGCTGGTTCACAGTTTTACAAAGGAAAAAGGTTGAATCCCACTTTAGAAGACTATCAATGAAATATCAACCCGAAACATCCACAAAGAAATCAAGACTTATATCCCTGGCTGAAAAGAGTAAAATTGAAATGAAGAAGAAATGGGAAAATGAGCAATTGAAATTGTTGGAATGATTGATGGAAGCGAGGGGGAGATTGAATGAACTTGAGGGTATGAGCAGAATAGATAAACTGGCTCTACTGTTGTCTGAGATGGAGAAAGATAATTTTGAAAGAGCTGAAGCATCAAAACCATGTGTCCCTATACAAGTCAAACCGAAACCTTTTGAATACAGGGATCCATGGGAAGATGAGGAGATGATTAAGACCCTGAAGAAATTAATGAGAAAAAAGGGTATGAAAGAAAATGTTTTTGATATGCTCGGAAAGGCCCAATTAAAGGAGTTGTTTTATGAACAAAAGGCTGAATGTGAGAAATTGTGGGAAAGGCAAGAAAACCCAAGAATCTTCATAGCTGGACTTCGTGGAATAAAGTTTGTACCAGCCGGTCAGCTTGGAGATTAAAATTTGATGGATGTGATTGGAAAATTATTCAGAGATGGTGGTGAAAATCTTGTAACTCCCTATTGAATATGCCAGCGGAGATGGTGATCTCTTTATATGAGAAGAAATTTGGATTAGACATGGCCACTAAACCCAGGAAATCTATTTCAACATGGCCATCAACTTCAAGAGCACAAAGTTCATCAAGGGGACAGAGTTCTGCAACTAGAATTGCTCAACAAAGACAAAAAGGTCATTAACTGATGTGGACCTACCAATTAAGCTGTTTTATGACTCTGTTTCTCATACATTGAAGGTGGTGATGGAGAGTAGAGAACTGAAAGAGATTATACTCATAAATGACTTTGCAGACGATCAGAGAGAGCAACTTCAGAAAATGGCAAGTTTGAACTTATATGAATATCATGATAGAAACAAACTTGCAGGAAGACAACAAAATGAGCTGTTAAAGCACTTGAAAAGTGAAGCTAAATTCGGACTCCCCTTGTTAAATCAGAAGAAGAAATGGAGATTTTGACAGAAAATGAATAGACGAGGAAAGGAAAAAAGGCTGAGTGACATCAAGCATGCTGAGCTTGATTATATTTGCAAGTAGGGAACAAAAATCCCTTGGCCAACATGATGACCTGCATCAGTATGAGTAGAAGAATGACAAGGCCAAACCATGAAGTTCAGCAGAATGGTAGAGTTGCAAGAATCGACTACAATGAGAACACTGGTTTCTACATTCTCAGGATCACAGATGGAACAACTTTGGCCACTATTAAATCTGATGAAAACCTGACCTTCTTTCATGATGAGGATCTAAAAGACATTATGCACTGGACACTTCCTGATGATTATACTCATCAATAACAAATGTTCATATTTAAGGAAAAGGAAGGTGGAGTGAGAATTGAAAGAAGACAAGCGGCCTACAACTCAAGAAGATGAAGATCATGTTTAGTTTAGTCTTTGCTTTGTAATGTCCACTGGACAGAATTCTCACTTTTTAATATTTTAATTTTAATATGTAATTTGAATTTTGATTTGATGTGTATTTCAATTTAAGTGTATGTAACCTTAGAGGTGTTTTGGTACAGTTGAGTGTATTCCAGTCTAGGGGGATATTGTTGGGATCAGAAAATAAACTTAAGGAAGATTGGAATCTTCTCAACCTCCCTGAAAAAGGCTAAGTATTGACATCGGGCACACTTGGACATCCGAGCAAGCTTTTACTTAAGCCTAGCAAAGTATTTTGCCTTCCGGGCAAAGTCTTCCTAAGTGATAATCTGATCAGGGTTCACTTAGACTAGCAAGGTGTTCATCAGGTCAAGCATGGTTTGCTTACTAGAAAACCATTGACTAAACCAAGCTATTAAAGCCAAGTATTTTTGAATTTCTAGCAAGGTTTGATTAATAAACAGTTGTCCAAGCATGCTTTGGGAAAGTTACTCATGAAACATTCAAATGAATTTCTCTAGCAATGTTCAACTCCGAGCAAGCTATAGTGCTACCAGCACAAGTCAAACAGTGTTACCAGCACACTTTGGTTGGTTAATAAGTTATTCATTAACAAAGAGTTGAAAGGATTCATGAAGAATAGTTCGCTTGTAGGATCATATTGAGCAAAGTTTGCTACGATTTGGAAGATTGAAGTCTGCTAGGTGAGTATTTTCTGAGGAAAATACTCCAAGTAAAGTCTACCCAGAGAACTGTTCTCCAACACACTTCAAGGTTACCAGGTCTACTCGATGAAGACAAAGGTTGCAAAGCTACCCAAAGACCTATTTTACACTTAGAATATTTTGTAATATGTTTTTCTGAATATGTATTAATGATTAGGGTTTCTAGAAAGATATGACAGCTGTCAGGTGGCAGGCCTATAATTAGAATTATCTAGGGCACGCCTCCAGACAGACGCTTGACAGACACCTGAATTGATTGACAACGATTTGACGACAGACATATTCTTATGAATATTCTGGCTAGAATCATATCATTTCTTTCTTAGAACCCTAATGATTTCCTTTTTGTAATAGACTTACTATTTATGGACATCTTTTAAGTGAATCTGTGTGCGTGTGTCGTTATTGTTTTCTTCAAGCAACCACTAGTGTGTTATTGATTCTGCCTTTGATACACTATTATTCATCTCCAATCTAGCCGCGTCGTTAACTTTATTTTCAACACTATTAGTGTGGGTTACGACATAGATGGATTGAATGTTCAATTAGAGACCGACAAAACATGGATTTGCTAGTTGAAAATGTGGATCTGAGGGGGAGAAATGAGGAACTTAGGAGTGAGAATGTTGAATTAAAAGCTAAATTGGCACAAGCTTTGATGAAAATTTAAACCCTGGAGGCTGAGGTTGAGAAGACCTTAGCTGTACCAAAACAGGGGGAGAATATTCATATTGAAACTAATGCTGATAAAGTTGGATTGGAAGAGGAGGTGAATGTAGATGTAAATGTTGGTGATGATGGGTTGAAAACATAGTTAGATGCTTACGGTGAAGGTGATGATGATGAGAGTGAATAAAGAGGTTGTGATGAAGGTGGATATGAAGGAGATGATTCTGATATAGGTGAGCAAGATTATGATGCAAATGAAATAATTACAAAGAAGAATTTGGTATGTGTGGAGAGGGAGATTGAGGTAGAGAAGGAGACTGATGTTGTGATGAATGATCAAACAACGGATAACGTATTGACTACAGAGGCCATAACAACTGATGTTATTGGTACTGATGTATTAACCGATGTGGTTATGGAGGAAGGAGATGAGACAGAAGAAGTGTGCTTGATAGAAGAGATTGAGAATATTGAAACTTCCAAGAAATTGGCTGATAAAGAAAAAGAATTGAAAAGAATGATGGATGAGATTGAGAATTTCCAAGTGAGTCTGAGGATGTAAGAAGGATAAAAGAAAAAGGAAAAGCCATTGTTGAAACCGATGAAGAAATACCTGTTGATACACATGAGAAGGCTGATAAAGATAATGATATGGATGATAAAGATGTACTTGCTGAACAGGAAGCCAAGAGGCAAGCTGACATTATACAAGAAACATTTGAAAAAGAGAGAATTGTTCAGTCTATGACTACTGAGGAATTTGATGTAACGATTCCGGCAGAATCAGGTATACCCTAACCGGTATATACTATTGATGTGTTATTTAATAATGAATATGTGAATTATAATGTGTTTATACAAGTATGTATGATTCACAGTACGGATTATACTCGATTATACAGTTAATCGTATTGGAAATACGATTAACCGATGAACGATTATTAAAACCCGAAAGAATCGAGGATACATTATAGACGAGATACATAATATTTAGTAATGTTTACGAAGTGTTAAAGCTTCGGGATAAGTGAATTAAAGCACAGAAAAAGAAATTTCGATTAATGGTACGTCGGTACGTTAAACGAAACCTTTAATACCAAACCAAGCAAGAGACGATCGATCAAGCCGAAAAAGATGCACAATTATTAATAATATGATGTTTCAAGTCAATAAATGTCATGGTTTAAGTTTTTAAAGTTTTTAAATCGGTTTTATATAAATTTCATTTTTTAGCCGAAAAACGACCGCTTTAGCCTCGTTTTAAGCCAAATTAAACATTTAACCGAAAAACGAACTAAACCAGATTATCCAAAACATTATCCAGATCTCCGATATCCAATTGTGTGGCTAAAAATGGAGAGGTGGGTCCCACCCCACCTCCCTCTCACTCCGGTCGCAACAAAGAGGTGTAACCCCCTTTGCTTTATCATTTTTTTTGTAAACTCTAGCCAACATCCATCAATCTCTCTCAACTTTATGATCCAAAACCGAGAATTTTTAGCAAGAAAACAAGGTAATGATCGTGTTATGTACGTGTTTATGTTCGTTTCTTGAGTGTATTTGCAAGAAAATGAGGTTTCAAAGATGAAAACCGATTCTTGCATGATCAAGTGATGTATACGGGTTATACAAGGGATCTTGGTCTAAGAAAGGAGTTAAACGAACTAAAAACGAATTTTTACGGTTAAATCTTTGTTTTTAAAGCATAACCGAAACCATGAAAGAAATGGCTTGATTGTGGATGTGACTTGCTTGGTGTGGTGTTATTGTGCTTGTAGGTGTTGTATCTAGTTGATAGCAAAGGCTAGAAAGCGAGATCCTTACGATTTGAAGCTAGAAACACAAGGTAGTTCGGTTTTTGTGTGATGATTAAGTTTTGGACAGATTGTGACTCGTTTAGAGTTAGGTCATGAAATTTTACAGAGGTGTTAGATATATGAAAATATGAGTTCTGTGAAATTTTGGTAATTTTTGGGCAAAGGATGAATATTTGGTGAATTTAATGCTCGGTTTTGGCCAAAAATGGTGAAAAATAGTTAAATATCATGAACAATTCTGGAAAATTTCAGATAAGTTTTTTATAACATGTATAAGTCACACACAAAATTTTATGTTAGTTGGAGAAGTCTAAGTAGGATTTTCGGTTAAACGAGTTCTAGGGTTTTCTAGCTCGGTTTTATGAAAACGGCATGTAAAATGAGATTTTGGTTCTGGAAAAATTACAGGGGACTATGTGGATGGCAAGGGTCATCCAGGAAAAATTTGGGATTTTTCTAAGATCGTTTCGTATTTACGGCATATTTAATGTTTAAATGGTGTTTAAAAATAAATAAATAAATTTTAAATAAAAAAATTAATTCTGGAAATATTTTTATAAAAATCCCCACTGTCAAAAAGTGATTTGTACAAAATTTCAAGATCCGAGATTAAACGGATATTTATTTGTGCTAAAAAGAAGATAAAAACAACTTTTAAAGCTTAAAACGCGTGAACCGGTAAAGTTCGCCTAAGCGAGCTGACTGGTGTATAAAAACCCTAAAAATGAACCATTTTCATGTAATTGAGTTAAACAAGTAAAAATGAATTATCCAAAAATAATTCGGATGATTTGGATAATCTTAAACGATTTAACAGTTTCCGGTACGCCAATGACGGAAACGGGCCCCGCGGCCAATCGGGGCGCCTAAACCGAGCTCTAAATTCACAACCTTAATTAAATTATCAGTCAACAACTATTTTCAGGTCGTGTGTGACCAAACTCATTTTTGAAACGTGAAAACGGATAACCGTGCTAGGCACGCAAAACGAGAAAAACGACTAATAGTAATTTTGACCAGTGAACTCTAAACGATATCACAATCTGAGTCCTGAGAAGTGTTTCTGGGTTAACATTGCCCCCGGAACGGTTACAGTATTGGGTTAACAGTGTCCCCAGATGTACCGGTTAACACGGTTAAAGTTATATTAATAATGATTGAATAGTAACGAATTTAGGGATCGTATTACAGATCCGGATTAGTAGCTGTGTATTGTGTTACTGCTTGCTTACGTTAAGGTGAGTTTCACGAGCCCCTTTTTCTGAATTGTTTTAAATATTTTCCCGGGGCGGAAAGCATGCTATTACTGAAATGTTTAAGTACATACTGAACGCATGGATTTGCGTGGATTTATATATATTTTATTGTACGGGAATCGTACGGAAATGTACTAAGATGGTAATTGTCTGAGTTGCTAACATTCTAAGGCCCCGGAACACGAGTGATTAACTGAAAGCCGGTAGAGTGTGGATAGTACTATTGGTCTGACAAACCCAACTGGTCCGGCTGGATTTGCTGATGTTTCCCAGCCAGTTGCACATGTCTATTTTGTTGTTATTTATTTTGCTATGTAATGTTAGACATAGCGGTTTGGGGCAGTTCCGTGGGCGGGGGATATGCCACGGGGGTTGTGTGTGATAGTCAGAGGTTTCACTTGTGGGCTCAGCATAATTACATCGCTAATATATGATTATTATAATGATTTGTCACTGTTGTTTAAATTAGTGAAACTCACCAACTATTCGTAGTTGACCCGTTTTCTTTGCATGCTTTCTAGGTACTCCCAAGCTGGAATAATTGCTACATGCTTGTTGATGCGTGCTTTTAGTGGAAGCTTAGTGTTCATTTTGTATTAAATATGTTAATGTAAAGTTGGTAAAACTTATGTGCTATTGCCTAGACGGGAACTAAACTTGGGAACAATGTAATATGATGTAAATTAATGTAGTGGTGTTTTCTTTATGAGCAATGCTGTTGATATCAGATGTGTCTGTTGCATCCCGTTTACATTTCCGCTGCGGTTACGGGGTGTTACAGAACTTGGTATCAGAGCCATTGGTTATTAAGAATTAGGATGTCTTTTAAAGATACCTAAAATATAACCAGTAGCTCAAGTATTATAGGATCTGAATATCAACTAATAATATATAGTGACGAGATCTGGATGAACTTGGATGGACAAGTGAGTTATTATGGTCCGGAACATAATAACAGACTTGTCCGCACGAGGGAATTCAGGGGAAGTCACGGGGAACATTAATAGGTAAAATCGGCAACATATGTGTAAGTATATGATAATATTTTTATGTGACAAGGTTGTATAAGTGTGTGTATATTAATTTAATGATGATTTACATTATGGAAGGAGCTATATGTTTGCTAACTTGTGTACAGGTAAGGTTGTCGAGGTCTCGAAGTTTGTCCATGGAAGAGGACCCGGAGGAGGCCAGTTCCGGGAACTCTAGGAGTTTACGCTTATCTTCCAGCACTGAGCCTACTGAGACTAGCCATAGGAGTGCTAGCTTGTCCTCCCCTGCTAGGGTTGCCAGATCCCCCACCCCACCCGCACCACAGGTCACCCTTACCCCTCCCAGACCCGGTCCCCGCCTCACGGCGCGGATCAGTGCCCCTTATGTCCCACCTACCTTTACCCCACCCAGACCCACTTTCCACAGGGGCGAGTCCTCCCGCCCCCAGCCCGAGCCTGTGCCTCCACCCGTGTGGGGTACCCCTAGGCTGGAGAGGGATGAGCGTCCCTCCACCGAGGCTGCATGGCTCCGAGTGCTCACCGAGCAGATGAATGAGCACACCACCGTCTTGACGGTGGGTATCCAGAGGAGGAATCACTTGGCGGACTGCATACTAGACAGCCAGTATGCGATCGCTCAGCTGAGGAGGGAGGACGCATACTCCCAGTGGATGATTGATCAGATGGAAACACGGATCCGGGGTCTGATGGCAGTGTTAGTGGTGATGGTGGCAGTGTTGAGGTGGTTGTATACCACTATGTTTAGTTATGTTAGGGTGGTAGTAGTCAGGGTCCGCTTTTTGATACTCTGTGTAAGCAGTTAGTGGCGATGCTAACATAGAGTGAATCTTGGGTAGTTATAGTACAGCCACTAGCCCATAAGGGGTCGATTTTGGGGGATGTCATTGTAGATACTCTTGATGTATCATTCAAGCACTGACCCATAGCGGGTTATGTCAAAATGATGCCGATGTAGGACTGATGTATGAAAACTTAATCTATGTACTGGTGTGTATGTAAAATGTACTAATGTTTATTAATGAATGGAATATGTGTTGTGTATCGAGATTGGAAATTGTATTAATTATATGTATTTTCTTAATGTTGTGTAGAATGGCACCAAAACGGTCAGCTCAAATGTCAGAAGTGGATGTGAGTCGTCTGATTGCCCGGCAGTTAGAGGCGGCGATACCGGATATAGTATCGCGCATCGCCGCCAGTATTACCAATACGACCAATCCAGACCCTGCGAGCAATCAAACGACCACCAATAATGTTGGGGAACAAAATGTTAATCCTCCACCGAACGGTAACTCGATTCCGAGTAATGACGCGCCGCCTAGGGTGGTTGTTACAAACAGTAATGGCCCTATACCCAGTGTAGAAACGAACCGCACTGAACCGACTCCTGCAACAAGGGGATGTTCAATTAAAGATTTTATGTTGTGCAAACCCCTAGAATTTAGCGGGTCTGAGGGACCCAATGGGTTGGTTAAGTGGATTGAAAAAATAGAGTCGGTTGTGAACATCAGTAACTGCCCTGAGGATTGTGTTGTTAAGTATGCTACCTGCACGTTCACGGACCATGCCTTGACATGGTGGAACACAATAGTGCAGACTCGCGGTCAGGCAGCGACAAACCGCATGACCTAGGCAGAACTCAAGGCCCTTGTGCTGGAACATTTCTGCCCGAAAAACGAACTGCAGAAGTTAGAAAACGAATTGTGGAACCTGGAGATGCAGGGGGCAGACCACTTGGGTTATACGAACCGATTAATGAGTTGTCACGATTGGTGCCGTGGTTGGTCACCCCGGAGTCAAAGAGGGTTGAGCGTTATATATGGGGACTAACCCCAGTAGTAAGGAGTATAGTCAACGCTGGGGGACACCAGACGTTTGAGGGTGCGGTGACGCAAGCTGGTATTGTCACATACGATTTCGTGAGGAGTGGGTCACTGAAGGTGGCAGGAGAGTCTGCTGGGGGAAAGCGAGGTACGTATGATAATAGGACCCAGGGGAAGCAGCAAGATAAACGTGCTAGGCTCGCTGCCCAGAACTACGCCATGACTAGTTCAGGCGGAAGGCAGGAACCGCAGACAAGGACGTTTCCTAGGTGTGGGAAATGCGGGTACCAGCATGGTGGCGAGTGCAGGAGGGTAGTGTGCCATCGGTGTGGCAGGAATGGGCACTACGCACAGAGTTGTAGGACAAACCTGAACAATCTGACCCGACAACCGCAACCTATCCGTGCGCAGCCATTTAGGACCCAACCAGCCCGACAACAATACCCACAATGAAACCAAACGATGACCACCAGCCGTGCTTGCTTTGAATGCGGCAGCACAGATCACTTCAAGAGAAACTGTCCGAAACTGAACCAGGGAGGGAATGGGAGGCAAACCATGGGTCAGGCATCGTCGTCCAATCCGGCGAGAGGTCGAGCATTTGTGATGGGGGCGAACGAAGCACGCCAGGACCCCAGCGTAGTGACAGGTACATTCCTCGTCTCTGATCATTACGCTTCTGTAATATTTGATACAGGCGCCGATAGAAGTTTTGTTTCTGTTAAATTCCTATCGATAGCAAACCTTCCGATTAGTGAACCCATAGAACCTTATACCGTAGAAGTCGCTAACGGTAAAACCATGATAGTTAATCAGATAGTTCGGAATTGCCCTTTTATTCTGAACGATCAATCCTTCCTGATTGACTTATTACCGGTAGAATTAGGTAGTTTTGACGTGATAGTGGGAATGGATTGGTTAGCACGTAACAAAGTAGAAATAAACTGTGAAAAGAAAATCGTCAAGATCCGGGTGTCGGTTGACGAAGAGGTGTTAGTGCAAGGAGAGAAGTCGGGCACAATGATACCATTTATATCCCACCTCAAAGTGTTAAAATATATACGACAGGGATGCGTGGCGTATCTAGCGAGTTTGATGGCCACAGATTCTGAGGAGAAACGGGTGGATGATATCCCGGTGGTACGCGAATTTCCACAAGTTTTCCCAGAAGAACTTCCTGGATTACCGCCAACCCGACAGGTCGAATTCAGAATCGATTTATTACCTCAAGCTGGCCCTGTTGCTAAAGCACCCTACCGACTTGCACCGTCCGAGATGCAAGAATTATCCAATCAGTTGCAGGAATTGTTGGATAAAGGATTTATACGTCCTAGTCATTCCCCGTGGGGTGCACCTGTATTATTCGTGAAAAAGAAGGACGGGAGCCTTAGAATGTGCCTTGATTACAGGGAGTTGAACAAGTTAACAATCAAAAATAGGTACCCTCTTCCCCGAATTGATGATCTGTTTGACCAGCTGCAAGGTGCGAGCTATTTCTCGAAAATCGATCTTAGATCGGGATACCATCAGGTTAGGATTCAGGAAGAAGATATCCCAAAAACCGCATTCCGGACTCGCTACGGCCATTACGAGTTCTTAGTTATGCCTATTGGGCTAACAAATGCGCCGGCAGTGTTCATGGACCTCATTTATCGAGTATGTAAACCTTATCTCGACAAATTCGTCATCGTGTTTATTGACGATATTTTGATTTACTCGAAAAGTAAAGAAGAGCACGAGCAACACTTAAGAATAATTTTAGAGATTCTGAATCATGAGAAGTTGTATGCAAAATTCTCCAAGTGTAACTTCTGGTTACAAGAAGTGCAATTCCTCGGTCACGTTGTAAACCATCAAGGAATACACGTTGATCCGAGTAAGGTTGAAGCAGTTAAGAATTGGCAAGCGCCTAAATCGCCAAAGGAAATCCGCCAATTCTTAAGCTTAGCTGGATATTATCGCCGATTTATAGAGAACTTTTCCAGCATCGCCCAACCTTTAACTCTCCTGACTCAAATGGATCGAAAGTATGATTGGGGAGAAGAGCAGGAAACCGCGTTTCAAACGTTAAAGCAAAAATTGTGCCAAGCGCCAATTTTAAGTCTCCCCGATGGAGACGATGGTTTTGTCGCGTATTGTGACGCATCGCGTAGAGGGTTAGGATGCGTGTTGATGCAGAATAATAAGGTTATAGCCTATGCTTCCCGGCAGTTAAAAGTACATGAGAAAAATTACACTACTCACGACTTAGAACTGGGAGCGGTTATCTTCGCACTTAAAATCTGGAGACATTATCTCTACGGTACGAAGTACACCATCTTCACCGATCATAAAAGTTTGCAGCACATATTCGATCAGAAAGAACTGAATATGAGGCAACGAAGATGGGTCGAGTTGTTAAGCGACTATGACTGTGACATCCGTTATCACCCCGGCAATGCTAATGTCGTAGCCGATGCTTTGAGTAGGAAAGATCGGGTTAAGCCATTGCGAGTGCGAGCACTGGGGATGATAGTCCAGTCGAACCTTTCTGACTTGATTCGAGTCGCTCAACGTGAGGCGTTGAAAGGGATCAATTGGAAAAGGAGAGTCTTTACGGCAATGAGAAGAATTTCGAACAGCGCGTGGACAAAATTCTCTATTTCAAAAGTCGGATTTGGATCCCGACCCTCCATGATCTTCGTGAATTAATCATGGACGAAGCACATAGATCAAAATATTCCATACATCCGGGATCGGATAAGATGTACAAGGATGTGAAGGAGTTCTACTGGTGGCCGGGTATGAAAAAGGATATCGCAACGTATGTCGATAAATGTACGACTTGTGCGAGAGTTAAGGCAGAGCACCAGAAACCCTCGGGAATGTTACAACAACCGGAAATTCCCGAATGGAAGTGGGAGCAAATCACGATGGATTTTGTGACACATCTTCCTAAAACGTCCTGAGGACTTGATGCAATTTGGGTAATTGTGGATCGATTAACCAAATCGGCACATTTTATCCCGATTAGGAATAATTATAACACTGAGAGACTTGCGCAAATTTATATAAATGAAATTGTGTCTCGTCATGGGATACCCATCTCAATCATCTCCGATCGGGTTAGCCATTTCACCTCCAATCTTTGGCAAGCTGTGCAAGAAGCGCTGGAAACGCGTATTGATCTAAGCACAGCTTACCACCCTCAGACCGATGGTCAGTCTGAGAGGACTATCCAAACCCTGGAGGATTTCCTTCGTGCATGCGTACTGGGTTTTATAGGAAATTGGGATCAACATCTCCCACTCGTTGAATTTTCCTATAATAACAGTTACCATAGCAGTATAAAGGCAGCCCCTTACGAAGCATTGTATGGTCGGAAGTGCCGATCACCACTCTGCTGGACTGAAGTGGGCGACACTCAGGTTATTAGATCAGACCTGGTCCAGGAAACGACCAGCAAAATCCTTGAAATTAGGAACAATCTGAAGGCCGCGCGGGATCGGCAGAAGAGTTATGCCGATACCCGTAGAAAACCGTTGTCATTCGAGAAAGGTGATAAAGTGTATTTGAAGGTATCACCTTTGAAGGGTGTAGTCAGATTTGGAAAGGCGGGGAAATTAGCCCCGAGATATAGTGGACCATTCAATATTACTGCAAAAATCGGTCCAGCAGCATACCGATTAGAACTACCCGATGAGCTGAGTGCAGTTCACAACGTGTTTCACGTATCGAACTTGAAAAGATGTCTGGCGGATGAGACATCGGTGTTACCTTTAGAGGGTTTCCAAATAAATGATAAACTCAATTTCGTAGAGGAACCCATAGAAATAGTAGACGGGATAATCAAGCAACTTAGACACAATAAGATCTCGTTGGTCAAAGTTAGATGGAATTTGCAACGAGGCCCAGAATATACATGGGAACGAAAAGACGAATTCCGGAAGAAATACCCCTATTTATTTCCTCAAAAGGAAGTAGTTGACGCGTAAAATTTCGAGGACGAAATTTCTTTTACGGGGGGAGAATGTAACGATTCCGGCAGAATCAGGTATACCCTAACCGGTATATACTATTGATGTGTTATTTAATAATGAATATGTGAATTATAATGTGTTTATACAAGTATGTATGATTAACAGTACGGATTATACTCGATTATACAGTTAATCGTATTGGAAATACGATTAACCGATGAACGATTATTGAAACCCGAAAGAATCGAGGATACATTATAGACGAGATACATAATATTTAGTAATGTTTACAAAGTGTTAAAGCTTCGGGATAAGTGAATTAAAGCACAGAAAAAGAAATTTCGATTAATGGTACGTCGGTACGTTAAACGAAACCTTTAATACCAAACCAAGCAAGAGACGATCGATCAAGCCGAAAAAGATGCACAATTATTAATAATATGATGTTTCAAGTCAATAAATGTCATGGTTTAAGTTTTTAAAGTTTTTAAATCGGTTTTATATAAATTTCATTTTTTAGCCGAAAAACGACCGTTTTAGCCTCGTTTTAAGCCAAATTAAACTTTTAACCGAAAAACGAACTGAACCAGATTATCCAAAACATTATCCAGATCTCCGATATCCAATTGTGTGGCTAAAAATGGAGAGGTGGGTCCCACCCCACCTCCCTCTCACTCCGGTCGCAACAAAGGGGTGTAACCCCCTTTGCTTTATCATTTTTTTTGTAAACTCTAGCCAACATCCATCAATCTCTCTCAACTTTATGATCCAAAACCGAGAATTTTTAGCAAGAAAACAAGGTAATGATCGTGTTATGTACGTGTTTATGTTCGTTTCTTGAGTGTATTTGCAAGAAAATGAGGTTTCAAAGATGAAAACCGATTCTTGCATGATCAAGTGATGTATACGGGTTATACAAGGGATCTTGGTCAAAGAAAGGAGTTAAACGAACCAAAAACGAATTTTTACGGTTAAATCTTTGTTTTTAAAGCATAACCGAAACCATGAAAGAAATGGCTTGATTGTGGATGTGACTTGCTTGGTGTGGTGTTATTGTGCTTGTAGGTGTTGTATCTAGTTGATAGCAAAGGCTAGAAAGCGAGATCCTTGCGATTTGAAGCTAGAAACACAAGGTAGTTCGGTTTTTGTGTGATGATTAAGTTTTGGACAGATTGTGACTCGCTTAGAGTTAGGTCATGAAATTTTACAGAGGTGTTAGATATATTAAAATATGAGTTCTGTGAAATTTTGGTAATTTTTGGACAAAGGATGAATATTTGGTGAATTTAATGCTCGGTTTTGGCCAAAAATGGTGAAAAATAGTTAAATATCATGAACAATTCTGGAAAATTTCAGAAACGCTTTTTATAACATGTATAAATCACACACAAAATTTTAGGTCAGTTGGAGAAGTCTAAGTAGGCTTTTTGGTTAAACGAGTTCAAGGGTTTTCTAGCTCGGTTTTAGTGAAAATGGCATGTAAAATGAGATTTTGGTTTTGGAAAAATGACAGGGGACTATGTGGATGGCAGGGGTCATCCAGGAAAAAATTGGGATTTTTCTAAGATATTTTGGTATTTACGGCATATTTAGTGTTTAAATGGTGTTTAAAAATAAATAAATAAATTTTAAATATAAAAATTAATTCTGGAAATATTTTTATAAAAATCCCCACCGTCAAAAAGTGATTTGTACAAAATTTCAAGATCCGAGATTAAACGGATATTTATTTGTGCTAAAAAGAAGATAAAAACAACTTTTAAAGCTTAAAACGCGTGAACCGGTAAAGTTCGCCTAAGCGAGCTGACTGGTGTATAAAAACCCTAAAAATGAACCATTTTCATGTAATTGAGTTAAACAAGTAAAAATGAATCATCCGAAAATAATTCGGATGATTTGGGTAATCTTAAACGATTTAACAGTTTCCGGTACGCCAATGACGGAAACGGGCCCCGCGGCCAATCGGGGCGTCTAAACCGAGCTCTAAATTCACAACCTTAATTAAATTATTAGTCAACAACTATTTTCGGGTCGTGTGTGACCAAACTCATTTTTGAAACGTGAAAACGGATAACCGTGCTAGGCACGTAAATCGAGAAAAACGACTAATAGTAATTTTGACCAGTGAACTCTAAACGATATCACAATCTGAGTCCTGAGAAGTGTTTCTGGGTTAACATTGCCCCCGGAACGGTTACAGTATTGGGTTAACAGTGTCCCCAGATGTACCGGTTAACACGGTTAAAGTTATATTAATAATGATTGAATAGTAACGAATTTAGGGATCGTATTACAGATCCGGATTAGTAGCTGTGTATTGTGTTACTGCTTGCTTACGTTAAGGTGATTTTCACGAGCCCCGTTTTATGAATTTTTTTAAATATTTTCCCGGGGCGGAAAGCATGCTATTACTGAAATGTTTAAGTACATACTGAACGCATGGATTTGCGTGGATTTATATATATTTTATTGTACGGGAACCGTACGGAAATGTACTAAGATGGTAATTATCTGAGTTGCTAACATTCTAAGGCCACGGAACACGAGTGATTAACTGAAAGCCGGTAGAGTGTGGATAGTACTATTGGTCTGACAAACCCAACTAGTCCGGCATGGATTTGCTGATGTTTCCCAGCCAGTTGCACATGTCTATTTTGTTGTTATTTATTTTGCTATGTAATGTTAGACATAGCGTTTTGGGGCAGTTCCGTGGGCGGGGGATATGCCACGGGTCCGTGGGCGGGGGATATGCCACGGGGGTTGTGTGTGATAGTCAGAGGTTTCACTTGTGGGCTCAGCATAATTACATCGCTAATATATGATTATTATAATGATTTGTCACTGTTGTTTAAATTAGTGAAACTCACCAACTATTCGTAGTTGACCAGTTTTCTTTGCATGCTTTCTAGGTACTCCCAAGCTGGAATAATTGCTACATGCTTGTTGATGCGTGCTTTTTGTGGAAGCTTAGTGTTCATTTTGTATTAAATATGTTAATGTAAAGTTGGTAAAACTTATGTGCTATCGCCTAGACAGGAATTAAACTTGGGAATAATGTAATATGATGTAAATTAATGTAGTGGTGTTTTCTTTATAAGCAATGCTGTTGATATCAGATTTGTCTGTTGCATCCCGTTTACGTTTCCGCTGCTGTTACGGGGTGTTACATTTGATGAACAACAAACATTGATTGAACAAGCCAATATTACTAAAACCTTTGATCAAGAAGGTGATGTTGAGCAAGAAGTCATTGAAGTATTGATTAAGATGAATCATGCTTAGGAGGTTGATAATACCTAGGCAATGGTCGTGCAAAAATTTAAGCAGACTCAACTAGAAACTGAATCACCAATCACTACAGAGAATGTCATAGATGAAACAAATAAACCAGTGGTAGTAGATGATGTATGTGAACCAATAATTTTTCAACTTGCCAAGAAATGGAATGAATATGCTGAGAAAATTGCTGAGGAAGATGAAAGAAGAAGGGATAAAGATGATTATAAATTTGGAACGAATTATATGAGGAAGAGGTGCAGATATGATGGTCGTGATTATAGTGACGATGAAGTTCATAAGAAAAGGGCAAAAAGGTCTGATGAACCTAATTATACTGTTGAGAGCCCTAAGGAACATGAAATCCCTGTGTTGGCTGTTCCTATTAAGGTAGTAATGCAAGAAGTTGAACTAGACTTGAGTGAACCAAGAATTGAAGCATTGGATGATTCAACTGAAAAAGATGATGATACTGAAGTTGATGATAGTGCGGATGATGACAATGACGATGATAATCATGATGACAATGATCATGATGATAATGGTTGTGAGAAAACTACTGATGCTGAAATTGTTGAGTCTCCACAAATATTAATGACTGATGAGCAAATGGAGAACATATAGCAAAGTCTTGAGAATACAAGCAGAAATCATCCACTGGTTATAAGCTTGATCAAACATGGTTATATGTTTGAAACTTTCGTTCCTATGTTTGATGTGGAACTGCAGAGATTGGTTGACAAAGAAGCTTATGAGATAAAGAGGAGGATTGAAAAAAAGAATATCGATTCCTTGAAATACAGGAACTATTTGAGATTGCATGGATTGTCCGAAAAGGACTTGCGTAAGAGGGTGAATAGAGAAAGAGTGGAAAGAGTGGAGAAGGAGAGATTGAAAAGAGAATCAAAGAAACAAGAAAAGATTGATGAACTAATGAAGAGGAATGGAGGAAAGGTCAAGTACCTGACTGATAGTGGTATTGTCATGGAGAGAGTGGATGGAATGTTAAAAGCACTAGTTGAATCACATTTAAAAATGTTGTCAAAGAATGAAGATACTGAGAAAGCACCTAGGCCAAGAATTGTGACTGTGGCTGAAAAGGAGAAAGCTGAGAAGAACATGAGAAGGGAAGACGAAGTGCTCAACTTGATTAAATGACCGATGGAAGCAAAAAGGAGCTTGAATATGATCGAATGGATGAATAGGAGTGAACGGTTGGCCTTTTATCAATCTGAACATGATAAAATTAATCAAGAAAAGGCTAAATCTGTAAAATCTGTAAAAGTTCCTACTGTTATACATGTTAAGCCTAAGCCAGTCGAATATAGATATCCATGGGAGGATGAGAACATAATCAGATCTCTTAAAGGGTTAATGATGACCAAAGGAATGGATAAGAGGAAGTTTGATCTCCTTGGTAAATTTCAATTGAAAGAACTAATTTATGAACAAAAGGAAGAATGGGAGAGACTGGAGGCTGAACAGAGGAACCCTCGAAATTTTGAAGCTGGACCTAGTGGAGTTCGATTTGTTCCAGCTGGTCAGCTTGGAAATAAAACTATTCTTATAATGATTGTAATGAGAAGTGGAGATTTGCAGGATATCATCTTCAAGGATGATTTTGCTCATTTTAAAAGGGAACAGCTGGAGAAGATGGTAGGTCTAGACCTATATTATTATCATGACATAAATAGACTTACAGGAAGGCAAAAGAATGAGCTATCCAAATATTTGAAAGAAGTAGCAAGCACCGGATTCCCTTTGCTAAATAAGAAGAGAAAGTGAAAATTGTCTGAGCATGAAAAGGAAAAAAGAGCAAAGTGGAAATTCCCTTTGTAATGTCCACTAGAAAATATTTCTATTTGTAATATTTTTTATTATGTTATTTAATTTGAGTTATGAATTTGATGTGTATTTTGACTAAGTGTGTGTAACCTTAGAAGTGTTTAGGTATAGCTGAGGGTATTCCAATCTAGGGGGAGATTGTTGGGATGAGAAAAAGGCTTAAGGAAGATCAGAATCTTCTCAACCTCCATGAAAATGTCTAAGTATGGACATCGGGCACACTTGGGCCTCCGAGCAAGCTTTTACTTGAGCCTAGAAAGGTATTTTGCCTTCCGGGAAAGGTTATCTTCTTGAAGTCTTCTTTTCATTCCGAGCAAGGTTCACTATGTCTGGTAAGGTTGGTTTTCAACGCCAAGAAAGATTTGCTTCCTAGCAAGCTCTTGGCTAAACCAAGCTCTTGAAGCCATGTATTTTGGAATATCTTGCAAGGTTATTCATTAATAAACAGTGGTCCGAGTATGCTTGAAGAAATTAGATAAGGAATTTTCTTAAGGACTTTGTCGAGCATGGTTCAACTCCGAGCAAGCTACTTTACAGTGTTACCAACACACTTGTGTTTGCTCAATATGTCATTCATTATTAAAAGTTGATGGGATCTCTGAAGAACAAGTTTGCTCATAAGATCATATCCAACAAAGTTTGCTATGGTCAAGAAGATTGAAGTCTCCTTGGTGAATATTTTCTAAGGAAAATATTCTAAATTAAGTCTATCCGGAGAACTGTTTCCCATCACTCTTTGATTACATGTTCTGCTCGAAGAAGACAAAAGCCACAAAGCTTACCCGAAGACCTGTTTTACACTTAGAATGTTTTGTAATATGACTTACTGAATATGTATCAATAATTAAGGTTTCTAGAAGGAATGACAGCGTTCACGTAGGCATATAAATAGAATATTTAGGGCAGGCCTAAAAAGTGACGAGATACAATTGAGACAGCTGATATTATTCCTGACTTTGATATTGACGGCTGTTCTTTAATACGCCCTGACAAAAAAAAACATTCAAATATGAGTTTTGAATTTGATGTGTATTTTGACTAAGCGTATGTAACCATAGAAGTGTTTTGGTACAGCTGAGGGTGTTCCAATCTAGGGGGAGATTGTTGGGATGAGAATATGGCTTAAGGAAGATCGGAATCTTCTCAACCTCTCTGAAATTGGCTAAGTATGGACATCGGGCACACTTGGGCCTCCGAGCAAGCTTTTACTTGAGCCTAGCAAGGTATTTTGCCTTCCGGGCAAGGTTATCTTCTTGAAGTCTTCTTTTCAATCCGAGCAAGGTTCACTATGTCTAGCAAGGTTGTTCTTCAATGCCAAGAAAGATTTTCTTCCCAACAAGCTCTTGGCTAAACCAAGCTCTTGAAGCCAAGTATTTTGGAATATCTAGCAAGGTTATTCATTCATAAATAGTGGTCCGAGTATGCTTGAAGAAAGTAGATAAGGAATTTTCTTAAGGACTTTTTCGAGCAAGGTTCAACTCCGAGCAAGCTACTCTACAGTGTTACCAGCACACTTGTGTTTGCTCAATAAGTTATTCATTAACAAAAGTTAAAGGGATCTCTGAAGAACAAGTTTGCTCGTAAGATCATATCGAGCAAAGTTTGCTATGGTCAAGAAGATTGATGTCTGCTTGATGAATATTTTCTAAGGAAAATATTCTAAATAAAGTCTAACCGGAGAACTGTTTCCTAGAACTCTTTAATTAGCAAGTCTGCTCGAAGAAAACAAAAGCCACAAAGCTTACCCGAAGACCTGTTTTACACTTAGAAAGTTTTTTAATATGATTTACTGAATATGTATCATTAATTAAGGTTTCTAGAAGGAATGACAGCTTTCAGGTACTCCTATAAATAGAATATTTTGGGCACGCCTAAAAAGTGACGAGATACAATTGAGACAGCTGATATTATTCCTGACTTTGATATTGGCGGCTGTTCTTTAATACGTCCTGACAAAAAAAACATTCCCTTTCTGTAACCCTTATTGATTCCTGTTTGTGAAAATATTTCTATAAATGGAAATCTTTTGAGTACAGTCTGAGTTTGTTTATTTTCATATTCTTAAGCAACATATATAATGTGTTAGTGATTCCGCCGTTAACACGATATTATTCTTAACCTAAATTAGCAAGTCGTTAACCTATCTTGTCATCACCTCATGGTGTGGGTTACGACAGTTGTGTAGTGATCGTTATAAGGGACCGACATAGACGCACATGTTTTAATTTTTCCGATCGCGTATGATCACACACACTCAATAACTATGTCATAACTCACACAATAAATGTGTCGATAAGAGAGTTAATGACGGTTTCTATTTAGGAAAAGAAAACTGTTTGTTAAAGGCAGAATTAGAAACAAACAGAGTAGTTCCTAAAGGATTAATGAAAAGTAACTAACACACTAGAATCACTCAAAAGATTTACATTTATATAAATATTAATAAAAATGATAATCAATTTAGGGTTTCCTGTTGGGAAAGTTTTATCCGTACGATCCTAGGACAGCCGTCACACTAAGGAATATTCGCTCAGAAAAAAGTCGCTAATCCGTCTTATCCATCCGTCCGGAGGCGTGCCCTAAAATATTCTATTTATAGGCCTGACACCTGCAGACAGTTGTGTAGTGATCGTTATAAGGGACCGACATAGACGCACATGTTTTATTTTTTCCGATCCCGTATGATCACACACACTCAATAACTATGTCATAACTCACACAATAAATGTGTCGATAAGAGAGTTAATGACGGTTGCTATTTAGGGAAAGAAAACTGTTTGTTAAAGGCGGAATTAGAAACAAACAGAGTAGTTGCTAAAGGATTAATGAAAAGTAACTAACACACTAGAATCACTCAAAAGATTTCCATTCATATAGATATTCATATAAATGATAATCAATTTAGGGTTTCTTGTTGGGAAAGTTTTATCCGTACGATCCTAGGACAACCGTCACACTCAGGAATATTTGCTCAGAGAAAAGTGGCTAATCCGTCTTATCCGTGCGTCCGGAGGCGTGTCCTAATATATTCTATTTATAGGTCTGACACCTGCAGACAACTGTCATTTTTTCTAGAAACCCCAAATAAAAGATACATATTCAAATTACATATTCAAAGCTATACTAAGTGTAAAAACAGGTCTTCCGCGTAGAATTTACATATGTTGTCTTTTCCAGATAGGCATTGTGCCTTCTTGTCCTAGTAGACCTGGTAACCTTGAAGTGTGCTCGGGAACAGTTCTCCGGGTAGACTTTACTTTAAGTATTCTCCAAGAGAATACTCACCTAGCAGACTTCAATCTTCTTGATCATATCAAACTTTGCCTGACGTGACCTTACGAGCTACCCTGTTCTTCAATGGTCCTTTCAACTCCTTGCTGGGAATAGCTTATTTAGCAAAGCAAAGTGTGCTTGGTAACACTGTAGCCTGCTTGAGCTGAACCCTGCCTGTTGTAACTTGAGATATTTCATTACTCACAACTAACCTGCTCGAACCCCTATATTAATAATGAATACCTTGCCCGATCTTCCAATCACTTGGCTTCATGAGCTTGGTTAGCCAAGAGCTTACTCTGAAGTAAATCTTGCTTGGCTATGAAGAAATAACTTGCTTGAGATAGTGAACCCTGCTCGGATATACACTAAAGAAGAATTCTAGAAGATAACCTTGCCGATGGACAAAATACCTTGCTAGAGTAAGTGAAACTTGACTGAGAGTCCAAGTGTGCTCGGATTCCTTACTTAGCGATGGTAGAGGAGGTTAAGAAGATTCCAATCTTCCCTATAATCTTTTGAGAGAACCGAACCCCGGTGCGGAAGCGTGAATAATCGTTATTTATAAACAGTGTGGAGCTCGGGTCTAGGGTTAGGATCGAATCTCACTCAGATTCACTCTTGAAATATGTTTGGACGGATGAGGTGTATTGGGAGAGAGCCTGATTTATTAAAAATCAATAATAGGATGAACTATTGCAATCAAAACACAAATAAGATAGAAATGGTAGTATGAAATATTAGCCGAATGATTCTCATGAAGATGAAACACTCAGACATACATTCATACATACAATCAATTAAGAAATATCTTAGCCGCCTCCAGGAGAGCTCATCCTTGAGGAGGAGACTCTCTCAAAAGGGATAAAACCCTAAATCTCACACATACATAATACAGTCACTCATACTAGACAAATGCATAAAAACATCTATTTATACTAGTCTAGCATGACTTGGTCTTCAAGCCATCCACCCTTGGTTGAGATCAAATAATATATTTTTCACCTACAAATTAATTCGATACGTCGGTCTAAAACATAAGTTCCAACAATCTCCCCTTAGACCGATGCCATCGAATTTCTTCCATGATCACCTCATAACTCGTTATCTTTCGTTGAAATTCTCCCCCTCACGTTAAGCTTCTCCCTTTGTTCATTTCGAATTGTAACTCTTATACCACTTATGGATATAGTTGTATGGGCATATGAACGAGGCTTTGAACTTCAAAGATCAACTTCAAGTAACAAGGTCATCACAAAAAGAAATGAACTCAATGTGATCATCAAATAATCTTCAATTCTTCAAATTTGTGCCTTCCCCTGTAAGTCATCTTCAAACGGTTCCCTGAATTAAGATAGCATTCAAGTCAACCATAACCCGTTCTTGACTGTTCAACTGACTATTTCATAGGAGGTTAAACTCTACTAATCATCCTTTCAACATTGTTACTCGTGATGACTCTATCTTCTCATCCGTAGTAGGAAATCTGAAAACTTACAAACGATGAAACATCTTTGAAAAAACCTTGGATTATTGATCTTGATCAACTTTTCGTTAACTAGAGTCTTTTCTTGATTTGACACATACCATTTGCAATGAAATTCAAATGTTGTTGTTCCTGAGAATCCCACTCTTCGGATTCATGGATTCCTGTTTGTGATAATATTTCTATAAATGGAAATCTTTTGAGTACAGTCTGGGTTTGTTAACTTTCATATTCTTAAGCAACATATATATTATGTTAGTGATTCCGCCGTTAACACGATATTATTCTTAACCTAAATTAGCAAGTCGTTAACCTATCTTGTCAACACCTCATGGTGTGGGTTACGACAGTTGTGTAGTGATCGTTATAAGGGACCGACATAGACGCACATGTTTTATTTTATCCGATCCCGTATGATCACACACACTCAATAACTATGTCATAACTCACACAATAAATGTGTCGATAAGAGAGTTAATGACGGTTCCTATTTAGGGAAAGAAAACTGTTTGTTAAAGGCGGAATTAGAAACAAACAGAGTAGTTGCTAAAGGATTAATGAAAAGTAACTAACACACTAGAATCACTCAAAAGATTTCCATTCATATAAATATTCATACAAATGATAATAAATTTAGGGTTTCTTGTTGGGAAATTTTATCCGTACGATCCTAGGACAACCGTCACACTCAGAAATATTTGCTCAGAGAAAAGTGGCTAATCCGTCTTATCCGTGCGTCCGGAGGCGCGCCCTAATATATTCTTTTTATAGGTCTGACACCTGCAGACAGCTATCATTTTTTCTAGAAACCCCAAATAAAATATACATATTCAAATTACATATTCAAAGCTATACTAAGTGTAAAAACAGGTCTTCCGCGTAGAATTTACATATGTTGTCTTTTCCAGATAGTCATTGTGCCTTCTTGTCCTAGTAGACCTGGTAACCTTGAAGTGTGCTCGGGAACAGTACTCCGGGTAGACTTTACTTAAAGTATTCTCCAAGAGAATACTCACCTAGCAGACTTAAGTCTTCTTGATCATATCAAACTTTTCCCGAGGTGACCCTACGAGAACCATGTTCTTCAATAGTCCTTTCAACTCCTTGTTTGGAATAGCTTATTTAGCAAAGCAAAGTGTGCTTGGTAACAATGTAGCATGCTTGAGTTGAACCCTGCCCGTTGTAACTTGAGATATTTCATTACTCTCAACTAGCCTGCTCGGACCCCTATATTAATAATGAATACCTTGCCCGATCTTCCAATCACTTGGCTTCATGAGCTTGGTTAGCCAAGAGCCTACTCTGAAGTAAATATTGCTTGGCTATGAAGAAATAACATGCTTGACATAGTTTACCCTGCTCGGACATACACTATAGAAGAATTCTAGAAGATAACCTTGCCGATGGACAAAATACCTTGCTAGAGTAAGTGAACCTTGACCGAGAGTCCAAGTGTGCTTGGATTCCTTACTTAGCGATGGTAGAGGAGGTTAAGAAGATTCCAATCTTCCTTATAATCTTTTGAGAGAACCGAACCCCGGTGCGGAAGCGTGAATAATCGTTATTAATAAACAGTCTGGAGCTCGGGTCTAGGGTTAGGATCGAATCTCACTCAGATTCACTCTTGAAAGATGTTTGGACGGATGAGGTGTATTGGGAAAGAGCCTGATTTGATTAACAATCAATAATCGGATGAACTATTGCAATCAAAACACAAATAAGATAGAAATGGTAGTATGAAATATTAACCGAATGATTCTCATGAAGATGAAACACTCATACATACATTCATACATACAATCAATTGAGAAATATCTTAGCCGCCTCCAGGAGAGCTCATCCTTGAGGAGGAGACTCTCTCAAAAGGGATAAAACCCTAAATCTCACACATACATAATACAGTCACTCATACTAGACAAATGAATAAAAACATCTATTTATACTAGTCTAGCATGACATGGTCTTCAAGCCATCCACCCTTGGTTGAGACCAAATAATATATTTTTCACCTACAAATTAATTCGATGCGTCTGTCTAAAACATAAGTTCCAACAATCTCCCCCTTAGACCGATGCCATCGAATTTCTTCCATGATCACCTCATAACTCGTTGTCTTTCGTTGAAATTCTTCCCCTCACGTTAAGCTTCTCCCTTTGTTCATTTCGAATTGTCACTCTTATACCACTTATGGATATAGTTGTATGGGCATATGAACGAGGCTTTGAACTTCAAAGATCAACTTCAAGTAACAAGGTCATCACAAAAAGAAATGAACTCAATGTGATCATTAAATAATCTTTAATTCTTCAAATTTGTGCCTTCCCCTGTAAGTCATCTTCAAACGGTTCCCTGAATTAAGATAGCATTCAAGTCAACCATAACCCGTTCTTGACTGTTCAAGTGACTATTTCATAGGAGGTTAAACTCTACTAATCATCCTTTCAACATTGTTACTCGTGATGACTCTATCTTCTCATCCGTAGTAGGAAATCTGAAAACATACAAACAATGAAACATCTTTGAAAAAACCTTGGATTATTGATCTTGATCAACTTTTCGTTAACTAGAGTCTTTTCTTGATTTGACGCATACCATTTGCAATGAAATTCAAATGTTGTTGTTCCTGAGAATCCCACTCTTCGGATTCATGGATTCCTGTTTGTGATAATATTTCTATAAATGGAAATCTTTTGAGTTTAGTCTGAGTTTGTTTACTTTCATATTCTTAAGCAACATATATATTATGTTAGTGATTCCGCCGTTAACACGATATTATTCTTAACCTAAATTAGCAAGTCGTTAACCTATCTTGTCAACACCTCATGGTGTGGGTTACGACAGTTGTGTAGTGATCGTTATAAGGGACCGACATAGATGCACATGTTTTATGTTTTCCGATCCCGTATGATCACACACACTCAATAACTATGTCATAACTCACACAATAAATGTGTCGATAAGAGAGTTAATGACGGTTGCTATTTAGGGAAAGAAAACTGTTTGTTAAAGGCGGAATTAGAAACAAACAGAGTAGTTGCTAAAGGATTAATGAAAAGTAACTAACACACTAGAATCACTCAAAAGATTTCCATTCATATAGATATTCATATAAATGATAATCAATTTAGGGTTTCTTGTTGGGAAAGTTTTATCCGTACGATCCTAGGACAACCGTCACACTCAGAAATATTTGCTTAGAGAAAAGTGGCTAATCCGTCTTATCCGTGCGTCCGGAGGCGTGTCCTAATATATTCTATTTATAGGTCTGACACCTGCAGACAGCTGTCATTTTTTCTAGAAACCCCAAATAAATATACATATTCAAATTACATATTCAAAGCTATACTAAGTGTAAAAACAGATCTTCCGGGTAGACTTTACATATGTTGTCTTTTCCGAGTAGGCATTGTGCCTTCTTGTCCAAGTAGACCTGGTAACCTTGAAGTGTGCTCGGGAAGAGTTCTTCGGGTAGACTTTACTTAAAGTATTCTCCAAGAGAATACTCACCTAGAAGACTTCAATCTTCTTAATCATATCAAACTTTTCCCGATGTGACCTTACGAGAACCATGATCTTCAATGGTCCTTTCAACTCCTTGTTTGGAATAGCTTATTTAGCAAAGCAAAGTGTGCTTGGTAACACTGTAGCATGCTTGAGTTGAACCCTGCCCGTTGTAACTTGAGATATTTCATTACTCACAACTAGCCTGCTCGGACCCCTATATTAATAATGAATACCTTGCCCGATCTTCCAATAACTTGGCTTCATGAGCTTGGTTAGCCAAGAGCCTACTCTAATGTAAATCTTGCTTGGCTATGAACAAATAACATGCGTGACATAGTGAACCCTGCTCGGATATACACTAAAGAAGAATTCTAGAAGATAACCTTGCCGATGGACAAAATACCTTGCTAGAGTAAGTGAACCTTGACCGAGAGTCCAAGTGTGCTTGGATTCTTTACTTAGCGATGGTAGAGGAGCTTAAGAAGATTCCAATCTTCCTTATAATCTTTTGAGAGAACCGAATCCCGGTGCGGAAGCGTGAATAATCGTTATTAATCAACAGTGTGGAGCTCGGGTCTAGGGTTAGGATCGAATCTCACTCATATTCACTCTTGAAAGATGTTTGGACGGATGAGGTGTATTGGGAGAGAGCCTGATTTGATTAACAATCAATAATAGGATGAACTATTGCAATCAAAACACAAATAAGATAGAATTGGTAGTATGAAATATTAGCAGAATGATTCTCATGAAGATGAAACACTCATACATACATTCATACATACAATCAATTAAGAAATATCTTAGCCGCCTCCAGGAGAGCTCATCCTTGAGGAGGAGACCCTCTCAAAAGGGATAAAACCCTAAATCTCACACATACATAATACAATCACTCATACTAGACAAATGAATAAAAACATATATTTATACTAGTCTAGCATGACTTGTTCTTCAAGCCATCCACCCTTGGTTGAGACCAAATAATATATTTTTCACCTACAAATTAATTCGATGCGTCGGTCTAAAACATAAGTTCCAACAATCTCCCCCTTAGACCGATGCCATTGAATTTCTTCCATGATTACCTCATAACTCGTTGTCTTTCGTTGAAATTCTCCCCCTCACGTTAAGCTTCTCCCTTTGTTCATTTCGAATTGTCACTCTTATACCACTTCTGGATATAGTTGTATGGGCATATGAACGAGGCTTTGAACTTCAAAGATCAACTTCAAGTAACAAGGTAATCACAAAAAGAAATGAACTCAATGTGATCATCAAATAATCTTCAATTCTTCAAATTTGTGTCTTCCCCTGTAAGTCATCTTCAAACGGTTCCCTGAATTAAGATAGCATTCAAGTCAACCATAACCCGTTCTTGACTGTTCAAGTGACTATTTCATAGGAGGTTAAACTCTACTAATCATCCTTTCAACATTGTTACTCGTGATGACTCTATCTTCTCATCCGTAGTAGGATATCTGAAAACTTACAAATGATGAAACATCTTTGAAAAAACCTTGGATTATTGATCTTGATCAACTTTTCGTTAACTAGAGTCTTTTCTTGATTTGACGCATACCATTTGCAATGAAATTCAAAGATTTTTACTCCCCCAATTTCATTGAAATTGTCTTTAAAGAACGTGTCTTCAAATCAAGTGTGGGTGAAACAATCTTGACCATCCTTATCAAGATTATAAGAACCTGAAAATAAACATATGCATATGTTGGTTGACACAAAAAGTGATTAAATCCTTAAGCTTGTGTCAACACTTGTTCTTGTTGTTAGTACACGGTTTTGCGTCTAGAGTCTTTGTATTTAACGTTAACGATTTTGTTTATGTTTAATGTAATAAATAGTTTATTTATTAATCAGTTCTCTATGTTAAAGGCTAGTTCGCTAGGGGATGTTAGTGAACTAGCCAATTAATGTATTCCCTCCGGATTCGTTAGGGAATGTTAACGAATTAGGGGGTGCTTCGCTATGAATATTTATATAACGAAGAGGACGCTAGTTCGCTAGGGGATGTTAGCGAACGAGATTACCCTCTATATATAGTGAACTACTGTTCACTTTTAATGTAAGTTTTGAAAAGTTTTTGAGCTAATTTAAAGGATTTTTCAGTCCAGATCTCTCTCAAAGCTTCACCTAATATTATACAACAATACTACTAATCTATTTATAAGATATATACATATTTATAACACTGAATCGATGTTAATCATGAGCTAGATCCGAAAACATATTAATAGTATAGATACAGATCAGAGATCTGTTCGTTGTTAATTGTTATTGATACAGGTTCCAACAAGTGGTATCAGAGCTGTTGGTGCTCAATTTACACTTGATTTGGTGTTTTGTTGGTTTCGTTTTATTAGTTTTCGGTTTTGTTTGGTTTTGAATCAATTTGTATTTGATGTGGTTGAATTATGGACGAATTGAATTGAATTCGTGTTGGTTAAGGTATTGTAGAGGTTCGGATTAGAGGAATTGAGATGTGGTTTGGAATTGTGTTGTTTGGTATTGATTTCGGTTTAAGTCCGGAACAGGGTTGTGTTTTGGTCAAAATTGGTTTGGCTATTGATGTTAATCGGTTACGAGATGATGTGTATTGGATTCGGAATTAGATTACGAGGAGTTTGATAGGTAATTTGTGTGATTTGGTTGAGTAACGAGGTAGTATTACAAATTTGACAATTCTGGGTTTCTGGGTTTGATCTTCAAAATTTCAAGACAAATTGTTTGAAGATTTGAAGATTTGAAGATGGACGTAATTCGTTATCTTCTTCCTAGTGATTCGCTATATGTTTCATGGTGATTCGTTATCAACTGTGTTACTTCGTTACCCTGTTTCTTTAACCAATTCGTGTGAGTTATTGGTTCGTGTTATCTAGGTCGCTATCTAGATTAACCGATTCGTGTGACACGTGTTCTTCTTGGAATTTGTGTCCTAACAACCTCTGCCACGTGGCATAAGGTGTCAGAGTTTGTTACAAACGGTTGTAACAACCTGATTCGCTATAATGTGATTTGCTAATCCACTGTAGCTGATTCGTTATCTTAATTCGCTAAGCATTCCTTAGTGATTCGTTACTGATTATCATCTGATTCGCTAAACTAATCCTTTGTGATTTGTTTGGTCAATTCGTTAAGTTGACTTGTGATTCGCTAAACCTTGATCTCATTCGTTATCTGTTTCGCCATTTGGTTAAGTTGACCCGTTAAGTTGACTTTTGATTCGCTAAAACACTCACCTCATTCGTTAAGGTACTTCGTTGCTGATCAGTCTTAACTTCCTTAAGAGTTGATTCTTTAAACACTGTTAACAGTTAGCTATAACTGTTCTCAGTTCGCTATAATAGTTCACAATTCGCTACACAGTTCGTTAAACCTAGTTCTTTAAACTTGTTTAATTTTCAAATACGGCTGGTATGTATGCATTAGCGTCTCAAAACATGTTGATGCAACAGATGTTGCAACTTGATACCGAGATAGGTTCGCATTCTAAATGTCCAAGATTGATGAAGTTCAGTGACTTTGCCAAGTGGGAACCTCGGTTTCGTGCACATTTGGGATCTGTTCATCATGATTGCTCTTACTGTCTTGATGAAGTTTATGTGGCACCAATGATTGGTGATGATACTATTGGATATACTCCTAAAGTTGTTTCTCAATATTCACAAGAAGAGAAGAAAGCTTTAGAAATCTAGATAAAAGCCTATTCTACTCTTACCATGGCTTTACCCGAGAATATCTTTCATCAAGTTGGTAGTATATGGAGATGTGCGTCTTTATTTCAACATCTGCGTATGAGAAGTATGGGAAACACAGCTGAGAGTAAGAAAGTGATGCTCAAGTTTCAGTTTCGAAATTTTAATCTATTAAAGGGAGAAACAGTTGAAGAGATGACTACAAGATTTAGTCATTTAATTGCTGAAATGGACAAGATGAAAATGGAGATTTCTGAGAGGGATAAAATTGACACTATTAAGAGTGTGCTTCCAAGTTCTTACTCAACATTTCTAATGGTCTTGAAAGAAAATGACTATTTTGTGAATGAAGACTTGACGGCACTTGAATTTCTACAAAAGACCGAAGCTAGAGAATACGATCTTAAGTGTCAAAAATCCTCCAAAGAAAATCAAGATCCAGCTTTCTATGGTGGAAGTATGCCTCTTAGTTCAACGATCTCTCCAATCACTGCTTTTCTTACTCATGCTGCAAGTGAACAAGAATCAACTATGTTGAATAATCCAAAAGTTTGTTTCTACTCTGCTGGTAATTCGGGTGGTTCTGGAAGTTCAACTAATACAAATCCATTTGCTACACCACCTAGTCTTAATATGAAGGAAGCTGAGCAAAACTTTGCTTTTCTGACAGCTTTTATGTCTTCATATGAAAACTTAGTGAGTAGTAAGATTGCCACAAGTGATTTAACAGATGAGGACTATGATCAGATAGATCCAGATGATCTAGAAATCATGGATTTATAATGGAACATGGCTATGATCGTCCGTAAAGTTAAAAGATTCATGCAGAGAACTAGAAAAGATCTTCCAGCTTTAAACAATAAGTTGGGTTTTGACAAATTAAAAGTAAAGTGTTATAATTGTCAAGAATTTGGGCATTTCGCAAAGGAATGTGACAAACCAAGAAAAGAATACACTGGTTCTCGTGGTCAAAATCAAAATGCTTCTACACCACGAGGAAATGATGCTGAAAAGAAATCATCTTCTTCTACAACACAAGCAATGTTAGCAGATTTAACTGATTGGTCACAACGGTTACTATGCAATGATGTTCAAGCAAATTTGGCTATGTTTGGATTACATAAAGATTGTCAAGATGCAACTGGTAGTGAGATGTCTTCCGATAATGATTCTGGATCTGATTCTGACGACTCTTGTGACAAGCCTTCCGAATCAATGTTTGCTTGCATGGCCAAGATTAACGAGGTTAGTAATTCTATTTCTGCTACTTCTTTTGTTAAAGCATCATGTGTTGACTGTGAATCTAATAAATCTAAGTTAGAAGCATTGAAAAATCAAAATGATAGTCTAATAAGAGAAATTGCTTCTCTTAAGGATACTTATCGACAATCTCTTGAGTCTCAAATGAGATCTCGAGAAAAGATTGATGCATTGTCAACAAGTAACCATGATCTCAAAGCTGAATTATTTGTGAAAATGACCATTAATGATCAAAAGTTTCAATAAATATTGAAACATCGTTCTAAGATAACTGAGCTTGAGAATGAGGTTCTTGAGTTGAAGAACAAATTGGGGAAATTTAGAAATTCATCTTTTCTGTTGAATGAAATCATTGAGGTATCTGGAAGACAAAAGGATTCCAAGAAAGGTATTGGTTTTGTTGAAATTCCACCACCTTTCCATAATGATTATAAAATTAATCTTTTTGCAAGAAAAGAAGAGGATTTGATTCAAAAAGATTCTGTAATTTCTGAAAAACCTAAATTGGTTAAACCTGAAATTGTCAAACCCCAAGTTGCTCCTCAAAAACCTCATGTGGAAAGTAAAAAGGTCTTTGTTGAAAATGTTGACAAAGTGATTATTGAAGATGTGTTTGAACCTGAGATAATACACAAGAATAAGAACATTCCTATTTCTAATCATATTCTTTGCGAACCTCAAGAGTTTGAGGAAGCTGTGTATGGTTCATTCAAATCTCAAGTGAACAAGGAAGAAACTGTGAAAACCAAACCAGTGAGGGCAAAGAAGTTAGTTAAACCAAAGAATTTTGACGAGGACTTAATGTGTTTCATTAATCCTTCGAGTTCTAAGTCTTCATCGGCTAGAGTTTTTAAGTTAAAGGGAATGGATACGATGTTCACTGAAAAAGATATTCTAATAAGTATTATCAAACCTGAACTTATTGTGAGTGTTTTTGTCAATGAAACTTGAAAAGTTCAAGAACTTGAACGTGTGTATGCTCAAAAAAAAACATCAGTTCAATCTGACCCATTGACTAAGCAAAGCAACATTTAAAACACGCTAAGAAAATTAAATTTGTGAAGTCAAATGGGACAGATACACTAAAAAGTTTTTCGAACTGTTCTAATTTAGATTTTTACCTAAAGAAGAAGTCTGAATTATCAGATGAGTTTGCTAAGAGCATGACTAAAAATGTGAGTCATCATCAAACTTCTGGGTCATTCATTCCAAATACCTCGCAACAACATCGTGTAGACATGCGAAGTTGTTTCTTATGCGGTCAACAGGGTCATGTTGTGAGGAATTGTAGTCAGTAGAACTATCAGAATCTTCATTCTTTTATCAAGGACAAATCTAAGCCAATTCCATTGGTCAAGGAGATCATGAAACGACCTGTGTCGTATGCTGATGATACTCATATTTTGTTCTCTAATATGAATCCTCGGAAGGTTCTTCATGTCAATGAGACGCATGGTCAAGTGAAACCAAAATTCATTCCAACTGAACCCATATGTCAGAACAAGAATTCAAACATTGTTCAGGTAGCTTACTTAAGACGGAAATCTAGGAAGCCGGTAACTTATTCACAAGTGGCTGAACAACAATTGAAATCTGTTCAAGTTAATGATCAAAGAGAAAACCAAAAGGTTCCCAAGACCGAGGCCTGGGCTGCCTTTTTGAACTAATCACTTTTGTTTGTGTGTAGGGTTCATCCAAGACCATTTCTGGTGAAAACTGGATCATGGATAGCGGATGTTCTCTTCATATCACTGGAAATCTCAACCTCTTATCAAATGTGAGAAATATTCAAGGGGGTTATGTAGCGTTTGTTGGGAATTCTGGGGACATGATCACACAAAAGGGTGAAGTTTCAAATGGTCATATTACGTTTGAGAAAGTGAATTATTGCGATAAAGTTGATCATAACTTATTGAGTGTATCGCAGATTTGTGATAAAAAGTACACTACGATATTTATTGACAAAGAATGTTTTATCTTGAAACCGGGTTATGTTATTCCCGAGGACATGGTTGTCATGCGATCGCCACAATCAAATTATATTTATGTCTTAAATATGAGTTCTAAGGTATCCACATCGATCGAAACATGTTTTGTCTTGAAAGCAACCGAGAAAGACTCCATACTTTGGCATCGAAGAATGGGTCACATACACGTTAGAAAGATGAATTATTTAATGGAAAATGACTTAGTTGAGGGTGTCTCGTTAAAGAATTTTAAGTTATCCGATCACTGCTTTGCATGCAAAAAAGGGCAACCTCCATGAAAATGTCTAAGTATGGACATCGGGCACACTTGGGCCTCCGAGCAAGCTTTTACTTGAGCCTAGAAAGGTATTTTGCCTTCCGGGAAAGGTTATCTTCTTGAAGTCTTCTTTTCATTCCGAGCAAGGTTCACTATGTCTGGTAAGGTTGGTCTTCAACGCCAAGAAAGATTTGCTTCCTAGCAAGCTCTTGGCTAAACCAAGCTCTTGAAGCCAAGTATTTTGGAATATCTAGCAAGGTTATTCATTCATAAATAGTGGTCCGAGTATGCTTGAAGAAAGTAGATAAGGAATTTTCTTAAGGACTTTTTCGAGCAAGGTTCAACTCCGAGCAAGCTACTCTACAGTGTTACCAGCACACTTGTGTTTGCTTAATAAGTTATTCATTAACAAAAGTTAAAGGGATCTCTGAAGAACAAGTTTGCTCGTAAGATCATATCGAGCAAAGTTTGCTATGGTCAAGAAGATTGATGTCTGCTTGATGAATATTTTCTAAGGAAAATATTCTAAATAAAGTCTAACCGGAGAACTGTTTCCCAGCACTCTTTAATTAGCAAGTCTGCTCGAAGAAAACAAAAGCCACAAAGCTTACCCGAAGACCTGTTTTACACTTAGAATGTTTTTTTAATATGATTTACTGAATATGTATCATTAATTAAGGTTTCTAGAAGGAATGACAGCTTTCAGGTAGTCCTATAAATAGAATATTTTGGGCACGCCTAAAAAGTGACGAGATACAATTGAGACAGCTGATATTATTCCTGACTTTGATATTGGCGGCTGTTCTTTAATACGTCCTGACAAAAAAAAATTCCCTTTCTGTAACCCTTATTGATTCCTGTTTGTGAAAATATTTCTATAAATGGAAATCTTTTGAGTACAGTCTGAGTTTGTTTACTTTCATATTCTTAAGCAACATATATAATGTGTTAGTGATTCCGCCGTTAACACGATATTATTCTTAACCTAAATTAGCAAGTCGTTAACCTATCTTGTCATCACCTCATGGTGTGGGTTACGACAGTTGTGTAGCGATCGTTATAAGGGACCGACATAGACGCACATGTTTTAATTTTTCCGATCGCGTATGATCACACACACTCAATAACTATGTCATAACTCACACAATAAATGTGTCGATAAGAGAGTTAATGACGGTTTCTATTTAGGAAAAGAAAACTGTTTGTTAAAGGCAGAATTAGAAACAAACAGAGTAGTTCCTAAAGGATTAATGAAAAGTAACTAACACACTAGAATCACTCAAAATATTTCCATTCATCTAAATATTCATAGAAATGATAATAAATTTAGGGTTTCTTGTTGGGAAAGTTTTATCCGTACGATCCTAGGACAACCGTCACACTCAGGAATATTTGCTCAGAGAAAAGTGGCTAATCCGTCTTATCCGTGCGTCCGGAGGCGTGTCCTAATATATTCTTTTTATAGGTCTGATACCTGCCGACAGCTGTCATTTTTTCTAGAAACCCCAAATAAAATATACATATTCAAATTACATATTCAAAGTTATACTAAGTGTAAAAACAGGTCTTCCGCGTAGAATTTACATATGTTGTCTTTTCCAGATAGGCATTGTGCCTTCTTGTCCTAGTAGACCTGGTTACCTTGAAGTGTGCTCGGGAACAGTTCTCCGGGTAGACTTTACTTAAAGTATTCTCCAAGAGAATACTCACCTAGCAGACTTCAATCTTCTTGATCATATCAAACTTTGCCTGACGTGACCTTACGAGCTACCCTGTTCATCAATGGTCCTTTCAACTCCTTGCTGGGAATAGCTTATTTAGCAAAGCAAAGTGTGCTTGGTAACACTGTAGCCTGCTTGAGCTGAACCCTGCCTGTTGTAACTTGAGATATTTCATTACTCACAACTAACCTGCTCGAACCCCTATATTAATAATGAATACCTTGCCCGATCTTCCAATCACTTGGCTTCATGAGCTTGGTTAGCCAAGAACTTACTCTGAAGTAAATCTTGCTTGGCTATGAAGAAATAACTTGCTTGAGATAGTGAACCCTGCTCGGATATACACTAAAGAAGAATTCTAGAAGATAACCTTGCCGATGGACAAAATACCTTGCTAGAGTAAGTGAAACTTGACTGAGAGTCCAAGTGTGCTCGGATTCCTTACTTAGCGATGGTAGAGGAGGTTAAGAAGATTCCAATCTTCCTTATAATCTTTTGAGAGAACCGAACCCCGGTGCGGAAGCGTGAATAATCGTTATTAATAAACAGTGTGGAGCTCGGGTCTAGGGTTAGGATCGAATCTCACTCAGATTCACTCTTGAAATATGTTTGGACGGATGAGGTGTATTGGGAGAGAGCCTGATTTGATTAAAAATCAATAATAGGATGAACTATTGCAATCAAAACACAAATAAGATAGAAATGGTAGTATGAAATATTAGCCGAATGATTCTCATGAAGATGAAACACTCATACATACATTCATACATACAATCAATTAAGAAATATCTTAGCAGCCTCCAGGATAGCTCATCCTTGAGGAGGAGACTCTCTCAAAAGGGATAAAACCCTAAATCTCACACATTCATAATACAGTCACTCATACTAGACAAATGAATAAAAACATCTATTTATACTAGTCTAGCATGACTTGGTCTTCAAGCCATCCACCCTTGGTTGAGACCAAATAATATATTTTTCACCTACAAATTAATTCGATGCGTCGGTCTAAAACATAAGTTCCAACAATCTCCCCTTAGACCGATGCCATCGAATTTCTTCCATGATCACCTCATAACTCGTTGTCTTTCGTTGAAATTCTCCCCCTCACGTTAAGCTTCTCCCTTTGTTCATTTCGAATTGTAACTCTTATACCACTTATGGATATAGTTGTATGGGCATATGAACGAGGCTTTGAACTTCAAAGATCAACTTCAAGTAACAAGGTCATCACAAAAAGAAATGAACTCAATGTGATCATCAAATAATCTTCAATTCTTCAAATTTGTGCCTTCCCTTGTAAGTCATCTTGTCACACCCCGACTAGGTAGTTGCGGAAGCGTAATACGGGAATGTAACAGATAACACTGGTATCAACAACATTGTTTATAAGGAAATTCATAGCTAATTTACATCATAATACATGGGTTGGTACTAAGTTTACAAACTAGATGTGAAAAACACATAACCGGTTTACGAGCTTCTTATATAGTATTACATCTGCGTCTATTCACAGCTATTCAACTTTCTTCCTAACACCAAGCATGTAAGCAAATCATTCCACTTTTGCTTTACCTGAAAAGCATGTTAAAACGGGTCAACTACGTCTAGTTGGTGAGTTTCAAGTTTCACGAGTATCAATGAAATCAGTTCACGAGTTTGTAAAGTTTACAGTGTGAATGTATGTATGTCTGTGTATGATGCATTATACTAAGCCACAAGTGAAACCGAAACGAGCTATACTGCATGGTCTCTCCTGCCCATGCACTCCTGTTGGCATTTAACAGCCAATTTGCCCCATGTATGTACTATGTCTAACACCACATAGCAGTATGTAAATATATAATGACAATGTGCAACTGGTTTTTACATATGTTCCGGCTTACCCCACCGGCTCTGTCACAGTTGGGTTTGTCAAACCGATAGTACTATCCACACGTCACCGGCACGAAGTTAATCACTTGTGTTTGTGGGGACTTGTCAAGTGTTAGTACTTAGATAATCCACATCATCACACGTTTTCAAGTATATCAGTATATATAAACATGCTTTTCACCCCAAAAGTTCGTAAAACAGCTTAGAAAGTGGGGGTCGTGAAACTCACCTTATCGTAGTTCGCACAGAAATCACGTATCAATAAGTCAGATGTCTCGTTTATAGCCTGATTCCTATAAACGGTATCGTATCGTTAATACTAGTACAGTGTTCAAGCTAAGTCGGGCTGTATAGATAATCTGGGTATAGCTGTTAGGCCCAGAACATGACCATAGTCTTAGATTGTGACGTTGTATACTATGAAATGTTTAAAACTGGATTTTGCTCAGTTTCACCGTTTCCCGAGCCTAGCTCAGTTGATCGTTTATACGTTTCGGGATTAGGTAAGATCACATAAACTTAAGTAAATGTATTGATTGATAAAATGATTTGATTTATAAAAGAATTTTAAGGTTTCGGTGTCTGGTTTGATCGCAGGGTTCGTTTCCGTTTTCACACGGGTTTGATTATACAAAACGCGTACAATCCACCCGAATTGTCCGGAATTTTCGTAAAAAGTTTGTTTTTATTAATGTCATTCAAAAATATGATATTTGACCACTTTTGATATTTTGACATACCAGTCAGTCCGTTAAACACAAAACTGCCGGTTTCGATAAAACAATTATAATTTAAATCTTTGATAAATCATAACTAAATATGTAATTATATATAAATTATGTAAATTTTTGTAAAAATACATTAAGACATGGAGAATTTTATAAAAATATTTCCAGAAATTTTATGATTAATTATTTATTTATAAAAATTCATTTAATAGGTTATAATCATGTAATAAATGGCCCGTTTATATCAAACGACCTCCGAAAAATCCGATAATTTTTACCAATGGCCTCAATGTCATTACATAGCCCCTGCAAAATTTCCAGAACCTAACTCTTTTGACAAAATGCCTTTTTGTGCGTCTTTCGGCTGTTAAAATTCGGTTAAGCCATGATCGCACAAACCATACTTAGACATTTCCAATGATTCCCAAACTTTACCAGTGATCTTACCATCCCATATCAAACTCCAAAGCCAAGTTTCATAATTTTTCAATATGTTTAGCTATTTTTCCCAAATAAACGCTCATAAACGGGAATAAATTCACCAAATATTCTCCGTTTATCAAAAAATTACCAAATTTGAACAGGGACTCATTTATATGATCCCTAATGTCCCTGCAAATTTTCATAAGCTAACAACAAGCACGTCACAACCTAATACTAAACAGCCCCTAAACGAGTATTACGGGTTTACCTTGTCGGTTTTCGATGAATTTTGCTAGCTTAAACGACTTTCCGGGTCTCGGGTTGCAAACTCAATATATCTACATATCATACAACATCAAACCAAGCATAAATCATCCATGTAACAGCCTTGATAATTAGGGTTTCGGTTTTGGGTTCAAACCGAACTTTCTAACCGTAAAAACGTTGTATTCATGTTCTAATCCGCGTTTTTGACCAAAAAAGTATATGTTCCTGGTTTGTAAACATGTTTAACATCAAAACATGATTTTACTTGATTTTTAGGGTTTTTGGATGGTTAAACATATTTAAAACTAACTAAAACATGTTTATATGTTAATTATAGTTAATGAAATCAAGTTAAAAATGATGAACTAATCAAAATACCTTGAGTTTTTTTGAAGGAAGGTTGGTAGAGCAGAGTTGGAGCTGCTGGACTTCAGAGTTTATAAGTTAAAATGAATGACAAAAGCTTAAGAATGAAGTTATGTAAAAAAAATATAATGTGATGTTTGGTGGGTAGATTCCGATCGGAATCCCTTGGAGACCCTTAATGGGCTGTTTTGGCCCATTTCTCTTATCATACAAGCCCAAACATGAAAAGCCCACTTCAAATTTTGTTCGGGTTCGGTTTTTCGCAAGAAAATTAATTCGGGTGTAAGAGATAGCGTAAAAACGTGTGTTTTTCAGCTTATTTTTGTAAAATAAGAAAAACGTACTGACTCGTTGTAAAATTCCAAGATATTTTCACGGATGGCTTAGAACATGTCATATAAGTGTTTTATAAATCTTTTTCGGCTTAACGGATGCTACAATGCTCGTTTTGATATTAACGATTGCGTTTAAGCTTATAGCGTATCGATAAACGAAACCTTTTTCGTTTAAAGAGTTTTAAACGTACTGGGGCCTAAATATCAATATGTTAGCCTCTATAACACATATATAACTCGTATATGACCCCTCAGTATGTATACGGGTCATAATTAGTATCGGTCGGTTACTCGTTTAAGCACTACGAATTAACCGATTTATCGTTTACTTGTTACGTAATGAATATAGTGTACCTCGTTTTGTCATGAATGTCACACATCTTCAAACGGTTCCCTGAATTAAGATAGCATTCAAGTCAACCATAACCCGTTCTTGACTGTTCAAGTGACTATTTAATAGGAGGTTAAACTCTACTAATCATCCTTTCAACATTATTACTCGTGATGACTCTATCTTCTCATCCGTAGTAGGAAATCTGAAAACTTACAAACGATGAAACATCTTTGAAAAAACCTTGGATTATTGATCTTGATCAACTTTTCGTTAACTAGAGTCTTTTCTTGATTTGACGCATACCATTTGCAATGAAATTCAAATGTTGTTGTTCCTGAGAATCCCACTCTTCGGATTCATGGATTCCTGTTTGTGATAATATTTCTATAAATGGAAATATTTTGAGTACAGTCTGGGTTTGTTTACTTTCATATTCTTAAGCAACATATATATTATGTTAGTGATTCCGCCATTAACACGATATTATTCTTAACCTAAATTAGTAAGTCGTTAACCTATCTTGTCAACACCTCATGGTGTGGGTTACGACAGTTGTGTAGTGATCGTTATAAGGGACCGACATAGACGCACATGTTTTATTTTTTCCGATCCCGTATGATCACACACACTCAATAACTATGTCATAACTCACACAATAAATGTGTCGATAAGAGAGTTAATGACGGTTCCTATTTAGGGAAAGAAAACTGTTTGTTAAAGGCGGAATTAGAAACAAACAGAGTAGTTGCTAAAGGATTAATGAAAAGTAACTAACACACTAGAATCACTCAAAAGATTTCCATTCATATAAATATTCATACAAATGATAATAAATTTAGGGTTTCTTGTTGGGAAAGTTTTATCCGTACGATCCTAGGACAATCGTCACACTCGGAAATATTTGCTCAGAGAAAAGTGGCTAATCCGTCTTATCCGTGCGTCCGGAGGCGCGTCCTAATATATTCTTTTTATAGGTCTGACACCTGCAGACAGCTATCATTTTTTCTAGAAACCCCAAATAAAATATACATATTCAAATTACATATTCAAAGCTATACTAAGTGTAAAAACAGGTCTTCCGCGTAGAATTTACATATGTTGTCTTTTCCAGATAGGCATTGTGCCTTCTTGTCCTAGTAGACCTGGTAACCTTGAAGTGTGCTCGGGAATAGTACTCCGGGTAGACTTTACTTAAAGTTTTCTCCAAGAGAATACTCACTTAGCAGACTTAAATCTTCTTGATCATATCAAACTTTTCCCGAGGTGACCCTACGAGAACCATGTTCTTCAATGGTCCTTTCAACTCCTTGTTTGGAATAGCTTATTTAGCAAAGCAAAGTGTGCTTGGTAACACTGTAGCATGCTTGAGTTGAACCCTGCCCGTTGTAACTTGAGATATTTCATTACTCTCAACTAGCCTGCTCGGACCCCTATATTAATAATGAATACCTTGCCCGATCTTCCAATCACTTGGCTTCATGAGCTTGGTTAGCCAAGAGCCTACTCTGAAGTAAATCTTGCTTGGCTATGAAGAAATAACATGCTTGACATAGTTAACCCTGCTCGGATATACACTAAAGAAGAATTCTAGAAGATAACCTTGCCGATGGACAAAATACCTTTCTAGAGTAAGTGAACCTTGACCGAGAGTCCAAGTGTGCTTGGATTCCTTACTTAGCGATGGTAGAGGAGGTTAAGAAGATTCCAATCTTCCTTATAATCTTTTGAGAGAACCGAACCCCGGTGCGGAAGCGTGAATAATCGTTATTAATAAACAGTCTGGAGCTCGGGTCTAGGGTTAGGATCGAATCTCACTCAGATTCACTCTTGAAAGATGTTTGGACGGATGAGGTGTATTGGGAGAGAGCCTGATTTGATTAACAATCAATAATAGGATGAACTATTGCAATCAAAACACAAATAAGATAGAATTGGTAGTATGAAATATTTGCCGAATGATTCTCATGAAGATGAAACACTCATACATATATTCATACATACAATCAATTAAGAAATATCTTAGCCGCCTCCAGGAGAGCTCATCCTTGAGGAGGAGACCCTCTCAAAAGGGATAAAACCCTAAATCTCACACATACATAATACAATCACTCATACTAGACAAATGAATAAAAACATATATTTATACTAGTCTAGCATGACTTGTTCTTCAAGCCATCCACCCTTGGTTGAGACCAAATAATATATTTTTCACCTACAAATTAATTCGATGCGTCGGTCTAAAACATAAGTTCCAACAATCTCCCCCTTAGACAGATGCCATTGAATTTCTTCCATGATTACCTCATAACTCGTTGTCTTTCGTTGAAATTCTCCCCCTCACGTTAAGCTTTTCCCTTTGTTCATTTCGAATTGTCACTCTTATACCACTTCTGGATATAGTTGTATGGGCATATGAACGAGGCTTTGAACTTCAAAGATCAACTTCAAGTAACAAGGTCATCACAAAAAGAAATGAACTCAATGTGATCATCAAATAATCTTCAATTCTTCAAATTTGTGCCTTCCCCTGTAAGTCATCTTCAAACGGTTCCCTGAATTAAGATAGCATTCAAGTCAACCATAACCCGTTCTTGACTATTCAAGTGACTATTTCTTAGGAGGTTAAACTCTACTAATCATCCTTTCAACATTGTTACTCGTGATGACTCTATCTTCTCATCCGTAGTAGGATATCTGAAAACTTACAAATGATGAAACATCTTTGAAAAAACATTGGATTATTGATCTTGATCAACTTTTCGTTAACTAGAGTCTTTACTTGATTTGACGCATACCATTTGCAATGAAATTCAAAGATTTTTTCTCCCCCAATTTCATTGAAATTGTCTTTAAAGAACGTGTCTTCAAATCAAGTGTGGGTGAAACAATCTTGACCATCCTTATCAAGATTATAAGAACCTGAAAATAAACATATGCATATGTTGGTTGACACAAAAAGTGATTAAATCCTTAAGCTTGTGTCAACACTTGTTCTTGTTGTTAGTACACGGTTTTGCGTCTAGAGTCTTTGTATTTAACGTTAACGATTTTGTTTATGTCTAATGTAATAAATAGTTTATTTATTAATCAGTTCTCTATGTTAAAGGCTAGTTCGCTAGGGGATGTTAGTGAACTAGCCAATTAATGTATTCCCTCCTGATTCGTTAGGGAATGTTAACGAATTAGGGGGTGCTTCGCTATGAATATTTATATAACGAAGAGGACGCTAGTTCGCTAGGGGATGTTAGCGAACGAGATTACCCTCTATATATAGTGAACTACTGTTCACTATTAATGTAAGTTTTGAAAAGTTTTTGAGCAAATTTAAAGGATTTTTCAGTCCAGATCTCTCTCAAAGCTTCACCTAATATTATACAACAATACTACTAATCTATTGATAAGATATATACATATTTATAACACTGAATCGATGTTAATCATGAGCTAGATCCGAAAACATATTAATAGTATAGATACAGATCAGAGATCTGTTCGTTGTAAATTGTTATTGATACGGGTTCCAACAAGTGGTATCAGAGCTGTTGGTGCTCAATTTACACTTGATTTGGTGTTTTGTTGGTTTCGTTTTTGTTAGTTTTTGGTTTTGTTTGGTTTTGAATCAATTTGTATTTGATTTGGTTGAATTATGGACGAATTGAATTGAATTCGTGTTGGTTAAGGTATTGTAGAGGTTCGGATTAGAGGAATTTAGATGTGGTTTGGAATTGTGTTGTTTGGTATTGATTTCGGTTTAAGTCCGGAACAGGGTTGTGTTTTGGTCAAAATTGGTTTGGCTATTGATATTAATCGGTTACGAGATGATGTGTATTGGATTCGGAATTAGATTACGAGGAGTTTGATAGGTAATTTGTGTGATTTGGTTGAGTAACGAGGTAGTATTACAAATTTGACAATTCTGGGTTTCTGGGTTTGATCCTCAAAATTTTAGGACAAATTGTTTGAAGATTTGAAGATTTGAAGATGGACGTAATTCGTTATCTTCTTCCTAGTGATTCGCTATATGTTTCATGGTGATTCGTTATCAACTGTGTTACTTCGTTACCCTGTTCGTTAACCAATTCGTGTGAGTTATTGGTTCGTGTTATCTAGTTCGCTATCTAGATTAACCGATTCGTGTGACACGTGTTCTTCTTGGAATTTGTGTCCTAACAACCTCTGCCACGTGGCATAAGGTGTCAGAGTTTGTTACAAACGGTTGTAACAACCTGATTCGCTATAATGTGATTTGCTAATCCACTGTAGCTGATTCGTTATCTTAATTCGCTAAGCATTCCTTAGTGATTCGTTACTGATTATCATCTGATTCGCTAAACTAATCCTTCGTGATTTGTTTGGTCAATTCGTTAAGTTGACTTGTGATTCGCTGAACCTTGATCTCATTCGTTATCTGTTTCGCCATTTGGTTAAGTTGACCCGTTAAGTTGACTTTTGATTCGCTAAAACACTCACCTCATTCGTTAAGGTACTTCGTTGCTGATCAGTCTTAACTTCCTTAAGAGTTGATTCTTTAAACACTGTTAACAGTTAGTTATAACTGTTCTCAGTTCGCTATAATAGTTCACAATTCGCTACACAGTTCGTTAAACCTAGTTCTTTAAACTTGTTTAATTTTCAAATACGGCTGGTATGTATGCATTAGCGTCTCAAAACATGTTGATGCAACGGATGTTGCAACTTGATACCGAGATAGGTTAGCATTCTAAATGTCCAAGATTGATGAAGTTCAGTGACTTTGCCAAGTGGGAACCTCGGTTTCGTGCACATTTGGGATCTGTTCATCATGATTGCTCTTACTGTCTTGATGAAGTTTATGTGGCACCAATGATTGGTGATGATACTATTGGATATACTCTTAAAGTTGTTTCTCAATATTCACAAGAAGAGAAGAAAGCTTTAGAAATCTAGATAAAAGCCTATTCTACTCTTACCATGGCTTTACCCGAGAATATCTTTCATCAAGTTGGTAGTATCAAGAGATGTGTGTCTTTATTTCAACATCTGCGTATGAGAAGTATGGGAAACACAGCTGAGAGTAAGAAAGTGATGCTCAAGTTTCAGTTTCGAAATTTTAATCTATTAAAGGGAGAAACAGTTGAAGAGATGACTACAAGATTTAGTCATTTAATTGCTGAAATGGACAAGATGAAAATGGAGATTTCTGAGAGGGATAAAATTGACACTATTAAGAGTGTGCTTCCAAGTTCTTACTCAACATTTCTAATGGTCTTGAAAGAAAATGACTATTTTGTGAATGAAGACTTGACGGCACTTGAATTTCTACAAAAGACCGAAGCTAGAGAATACGATCTTAAGTGTCAAAAATCCTCCAAAGAAAATCAAGATCCAGCTTTCTATGGTGGAAGTATGCCTCTTAGTTTAACGATCTCTCCAATCACTGCTTTTCTTACTCATGCTGCAAGTGAACAAGAATCAACTATGTTGAATGATCCAAAAGTTTGTTTCTACTCTGCTGGTAATTCGGGTGGTTCTGGAAGTTCACTAATACAAATCCATTTGCTACACCACCTAGTGTTAATATGAAGGAAGCTGAGCAAAACTTTGCTTTTCTGACAGCTTTTATGTCTTCATATGAAAACTTAGTGAGTAGTAAGATTGCCACAAGTGATTTAACAGATGAGGACTATGATCAGATAGATCCAGATGATCTAGAAATCATGGATTTATAATGGAACATGGCTATGATCGTCCGTAAAGTTAAAAGATTCATGCAGAGAACTAGAAAAGATCTTCCAGCTTTAAACCAGAAGTTGGGTTTTGACAAATTAAAAGTAAAGTGTTATAATTGTCAAGAATTTGGGCATTTCGCAAAGGAATGTGACAAACCAAGAAAAGAATACACTGGTTCTCGTGGTCAAAATCAAAATGCTTCTACACCACGAGGAAATGAAATCATCTTCTTCTACAACACAAGCAATGTTAGCAGATTTAACTGATTGGTCACAACGGTTACTATGCAATGATGTTCAAGCAAATTTGGCTATGTTTGGATTACATAAAGATTGTCAAGATGCAACTGGTAGTGAGATGTCTTCCGATAATGATTCTGGATCTGATTCTGACGACTCTTGCGACAAGCCTTCCGAATCAATGTTTGCTTGCATGGCCAAGATTAACGAGGTTAGTAATTCTATTTCTGCTACTTCTTTTGTTAAAGCATCATGTGTTGACTGTGAATCTAACAAATCTAAGTTAGAAGCATTGAAAAATCAAAATGATAGTCTAATAAGAGAAATTGCTTCTCTTAAGGATACTTAACGACAATCTCTTGAGTCTCAAATGAGATCTCGAGAAACGATTGATGCATTGTCGACATGTAACCATGATCTCAAAGCTGAATTATTTGTGAAAATGACCATTAATGATCAAAAGTTTCAATAAATATTGAAACATCGTTCTAAGATAACTGAGCTTGAGAATGAGGTTCTTGAGTTGAAGAACAAATTGGGGAAATTTAGAAATTCATCTTTTCTGTTGAATGAAATCATTGAGGTATCTGGAAGACAAAAGGATTCCAAGAAAGGTATTGGTTTTGTTGAAATTCCACCACCTTTCCATAATGATTATAAAATTAATCTTTTTGCAAGAAAAGAAGAGGATTTGATTCAAAAAGATTCTGTAATTTCTGAAAAACCTAAATTGGTTAAACCTGAAATTGTCAAACCCCAAGTTGCTCCTCAAAAACCTCATGTGGAAAGTAAAAAGGTCTTTGTTGAAAATGTTGAAAAAGTGATTATTGAAGATGTGTTTGAACCTGAGATAATACACAAGAATAAGAACATTCCTATTTCTAATCATATTCTTTGCGAACCTCAAGAGTTTGAGGAAGCTGTGTATGGTTCATTCAAATCTCAAGTGAACAAGGAAGAAACTGTGAAAACCAAACCAGTGAGGGCAAAGAAGTTAGTTAAACCAAAGAATTTTGACGAGGACTTAATGTGTTTCATTAATCCTCCGAGTTCTAAGTCTTCATCGGCTAGAGTTTTTAAGTTAAAGGGAATGGATACGATGTTCACTGAAAAAGATATTCCAATATGTATTATCAAACCTGAACTTATTGTGAGTGTTTTTGTCAATGAAACTTCAAAAGTTCAAGAACTTGAACGTGTGTATGCTCAAAAAAAAACATCAGTTCAATCTGACCCATTGACTAAGCAAAGCAACTTTTAAAACAAGCTAAGAAAATTAAATTTGTGAAGTCAAATGGGACAGATACACTAAAAAGTTTTTCGAACTGTTCTAATTTAGATTTTTACCTAAAGAAGAAGTCTGAATTATCAGATGAGTTTGCTAAGAGCATGACTAAAAATGTGAGTCATCATCAAACTTCTGGGTCATTCATTCCAAATACCTCGCAACAACATCGTGTAGACATGCGAAGTTGTTTCTTATGCGGTCAACAGGGTCATGTTGTGAGGAATTGTAGTCAGTAGAACTATCAGAATCTTCATTCTTTTATCAAGGACAAATCTAAGCCAATTCCATTGGTCAAGGAGATCATGAAACGACCTGTGTCGTATGCTGATGATACTCATATTTTGTTCTCTAATATGAATCCTCGGAAGGTTCTTCATGTCAATGAGACGCATGGTCAAGTGAAACCAAAATTCATTCCAACTGAACCCATATGTCAAAACAAGAATTCAAACATTGTTCAGGTAGCTTACTTAAGACGGAAATCTAGGAAGCCGGTAACTTATTCACAAGTGGCTGAACAACAATTGAAATCTGTTCAAGTTAATGATCAAAGAGAAAACCAAAAGGTTCCCAAGACCGAGGCCTGGGCTGCCTTTTTGAACTAATCACTTTTGTTTGTGTGTAGGGTTCATCCAAGACCATTTCTGGTGAAAACTGGATCATGGATAGCGGATGTTCTCTTCATATTACTGGAAATCTCAACCTCTTATCAAATGTGAGAAATATTCAAGGGGGTTATGTAGCGTTTGTTGGGAATTCTGGGGACATGATCACACAAGAGGGTGAAGTTTCAAATGGTCATATTACGTTTGAGAAAGTGAATTATTGCGATAAAGTTGATCATAACTTATTGAGTGTATCGCAGATTTGTGATAAAAAGTACACTACGATATTTATTGACAAAGAATGTTTTATCTTGAAACCGGGTTATGTTATTCCCGAGGACATGGTTGTCATGCGATCGCCACAATCAAATTATATTTATGTCTTAAATATGAGTTCTAAGGTATCCTCATCGATCGAAACATGTTTTGTCTTGAAAGCAACCGAGAAAGACTCCATACTTTGGCATCGAAGAATGGGTCACATACACGTTAGAAAGATGAATTATTTAATGGAAAAAGACTTAGTTGAGGGTGTCTCGTTAAAGAATTTTAAGTTATCCGATCACTGCTTTGCATGCAAAAAAGGGCAAGCAGAAGGAGAAGACACATCTCTCTAAGTTATTGAATTCCATTGATACTCCTCTTGAACGACTTCATATGGATTTGTTTGGTCCTGTGAATCGTGCGAGTATTTCTGGGGATTGGTATTGTCTTGTAGTAACTGATGATTATTCAAGATACTCTTGGGTGTTATTTATGTGTTCGAAGGATCAAACACCGGTTTTGGTACAAAACCTTATTACTAAGATCGAATAACTGTATAAACAAAAGGTGAGGAGAATTCAAAGTGATAATGGTACTGAATTCAAAAACACTATATTGGATTTCTTTTGTATTCAAAAGGGAATTCACAGAGAATATAGTGCACCTTATGTACCTCAACAAAATGGTGTTGCTGAATGGAAAAATAGAACTCTGATTGAAGCTGCACGCACAATGCTCGCTGATTCTAAGCTTCCTGTCCAATTCTGGAATGAGGCAGTGAATACAGCTTGTTATACGCTTAATCGAGTTCTAACTGTGAAACGACTCAAGAAGACAAGCTACGAGCTCTTAAATAATAGAAAACCTAATTTAAAGTACCTTGAACCATTTGGGTATCCATGTACAATGTTGAAGAAGGATTCAGATAAATTTGAAGAAAAAGCTATCGAAGGGTATTTTTTGGGATATGCATCTCCAAAGAAAAGGGTTTTTATTTTCACATCTGGTTGTGTTGAAGAATGGTACCATGTGGACTGTCAAAAGTACACAACTCCTCCTCAAGGGAAAGGTCCAGACTGGATGCTTGACTACGATAGTTTATTTAATTCATTTACTCCTTCGACTGAACACATTGACGAAGATCTGGTTCATGCATACTTTGAAGATCATTTGACCATTCCAAGATTTTCAAGTTCTAATGATGTTGAAGCTCAACCAGATGTTCCAACTGAAGAACCTCAAGTTGTTTCTCCAGTTGCTATTGATAATCTTTCTACTTCTTCTGATGATGATCAAGCTGAAGATCAAGTTATTGATCTTGACAGTGATAATGTTTCATCTCCCGAGTTTGGTGAACATTACACTAACTTATTTGATAATGTTGTTGTTCCTGAGAATCCCACTCTTCGGATTCATGGATATCATCCACAGGAAAACATCATTGGAGAACTTGATGTGGGCGTTCGTACACGTCATCAAGTTGCTTCGTCAAGTGATAATAACATATTGTGTGCTTACACTAACTTACATTCTTCGGGAATTGTAAATCTTGCTAAGTTCTCTTGCTTTCTATCTCAAGTTGAGCCAACGACAGCTCGTAAGGCACTTGAAGATCCTTCTTCGGTAGAAGCTATGCAAGAAGAATTACAACAATTTGCACGTTTGGGTGTTTGGGACTTAATAGACAAACCTGCTAGAGTTAAGAAGGCAATTACGACTAAGTGGGTATATAAGTGTAAGAAGGATGATCGTGGGGTAATTGTGAGAAACAAGGCACGTTTAGTGGTGCAGGGATTTCATCAGCAAGAGGGTATTGATTACACTGAGGTTTATGCGCCAGTGGCAAGATTAGAGTCGATTCGAATCTTCCTGGCTTATGCTGCTTATAAGAATATCAAGGTCTATCAAATGAACGTTAAGAGTGCTTTTCTCAATGGTGAATTACACGAGGAAGTGTTTTTTTTTACAGTCTCCTGGTTTAGAAGATCCAGATTATCCGGACCGTGTTTACCGATTAAACAAGGCCTTGTATGGTCTACATCAAGCCCCAAGAGCTTGGTATGGCACGCTCGCCGACCATCTGATTGATAATGGCTTCAAATGAGGGACTGTCGATTGCACTTTATTTCATAAAACTGTTGGTGACGACCTTCTCCTAGTCCAGATTTATGTCGACGATATTATTTTTGGGTCTACAAACGACAAATTATGTAAGGAGTTCGAGAGGTCAATGCAGACCAAGTTCGAGATGAGCTCGATGGGAGAGATGAATTTCTTTTTAGGGTTTCAGGTTCTCCAGTCTGCTCACGGAATTTTTATTCACCAGACTAAATATGTGAACGACGTCTTGAGCCGATTCAAGATTTCTGCCGGAAAAATCCCTTATACTCCTCTTCCAGTAGGGCACAATTTATCACCGGATGAATTGGAGGATTCCGTTGATCCTACCATCTATCGTGCCATGATCAGTTCTTTAATGTATTTAACGGCTTCTCGCCCTGATATTATGTTTGCTGTTTGTCTTTGTGATAGGTATCAAGCAAGTCCACGAGTGACTCACCTAGCTGCAGTCAAGAGAATTCTTCAGTATTTGAGGGGAAATCCAGACATCGGGTTGTGGTACCCCAAGGATGATACTTTCGATCTTACTGCTTACTCAGACTCAGATTATGGAGGATGCAAGATCAATTTCAAATCAAGGACTGCAAGATGTCAATTTTTAGGAAACCGGCTTGTTTCCTGGCAGTGTAAGAAGCAGACAACGGTCTCCACTTCAACCGCCGAAGCTGAGTATGTTGCAGCCTCGAGTTGTTGTTCCTAGGTTTTGTGGATACAACAACATCTTCGCGACTACGGTTTGAAGTTTCTTACTACTCCCATTTTAATTGATAATTCTGCTGCTATTAGTATCACCAAGAATCCCGTACAACATTCTAAAACGAAACATATCGAAATTCGATATCACTTTATACGGGATTGCTATGAAAAGAAATTAATCGATCTTGAGAAAGTACATACTGACTTTCAGAAAACCGATCTGTTTACTAAGGCTTTTGACAAAACGCGTTTTAAATTTTTGCATGATTTAAACGGATTGAAGACCCTCGCTGATATCCTTAAACAAGGATGACTATCTTTATTTTCTGTCATATTTTTCTTTTAAAATTCATTTTGGTTTTAGGGGTTGAAAATCTAGAAAATACAAAAAAAGTGTGTTTTGAGTTTGTATAGATAAAACCCAAAAACATTAGAAAACATAGAAAAAATCAAAAATAATTCTATCTTTCTTGTTTTTAATCTGAAAAACCAAAAACATTAAAAATTTTTTTTTTCAAAATTCAAAAATATTGTGATTTCTGTTCTTTAATGTTTTTCTTTTCAATATTTAGAAAAACCAAAATAATTTTAAAATTTTGAAAAACCAAAAAGAATGTGATTTATGTTTGTACAGAAAAATCCGAAAATCCAAAAAGATTGTGAAGGTTATTTTGTTTATAAGAAAATTGAAAAAGAAAAAAATATTGTGTTTTTAAAGTTTGTATAGAGAAAAACCAAAAAGATTTTTAAATTATTTTCTCGCTGAAAATTATGTCGGATATTTAAGTTTGTGAAGCATGCTTGCATGTCTTGGTCCTATTATTCACTTGTGAATTGATGATTAGCCATTTATTTATAAACTTAAGTTAACTGGGGCGATTAAATTTATCTTTTCTTTATTTTATGCTACTCAAAATTTGGAGTTTTGAAGCAAAAAGAGAACGTGATAGTACATTGATTATTTTGACCCCAAATCCAGCAAAAAGTAAGCTTAAAAGACTGTGTGCTTAATTGCATTGGTGCATTGGTAGGTCTTAAAACAACCCAGTAGAGTAAAGTATGTGATATAAACATAAAGAAACGCCAAATTGAAAGAGGTGTTAGTTTCTAGCAAAAGTCTCGGTGAGGATGGCAGAAATGTAAAAACCAGTCATACTCAAGCCTTATATTTGTTGATCACCCAAAAATTAAAATAAAGCAAATAACAAGCGTTTGGATTCTGGACACTGTGAGTCTTTATGCGGCTTAACCGTCTGGGTATTCATAAGCATGAATATTTCACTCGCTTTCTAGAGCAAACCCAAAGTCATTAAACTTGATCACCGCTGTACTTCGTACAATTTAAATTACTGACTTGATCAAAATTCCCTGTTAGTCATACAATTGTTCCTCCCTTGCGTGCGTCTTAATACCAATAAGAAACGGACCCCAGGGGATACAATGTATGTAAGCCGACAGATGGACTCGTGCATACTCACTCACAGTAAAGGAAACTTGATGCATTGCTCAAAATTTCAAAATTGGTATCAAAAATTTTGATCAACATTATAATGGTTTAAGTCAAGTTGGGGTGATTTGGCAAAAATCAAATTAAGCTTGAACCGAGATTAGGGACTGATAGTTTCTGATATTCTGTGCTTTAGTTGAACAAATTAATCATATCACAAAAATACTTGAATGTGTGTTATTAGATTTATGTGGATAACTATACCAATGACTTACTTATCGCCTGTCATAATATCGCTGAAATATAAAACTGTGATGGAAGGGCAATTTGGTCAATATGATTCTCTGCTCAAACTTGACAAAAATACAAAAATATGTTATGTTTTTGAAAAATTAATGAAAACACAAAAATATTGTCTATTTTTATGATTCGAATATTCTTTTGTAAATACATTCTTTATTTTTTATATAATACCATAAATATTTTCGTTTTTCTTTGTACATATTATTTTAAGTTATGTTTCGTAAAACTGAAACGTTTTTAAGGTATTTGGTTGTCGGGATAAAAAGATTCTCGATAACCTAATTTGATTATTGTTTGCTGGGTTAATTGATGATTCATGTTCTCCGTGTTTATAGTTGGTTCGTTTAACCCTCAGTACATCTAGGTGTTGAGTCTCAATCTCATCCACCTAAGCTTACTAGTGTGATTCCGAGCTCAACGAGATCATTATCTCGATGGTCCAACGATAGTTATGGCATAATTGAATCTGGGTTTATAATGTTGACTGTTGTTGTTCTTCCTGATTTTGACCTTGACTATGTGAGTCAAAGAGAAAGTCTTATTTTTTTGACCATTCGTTAATCTTAACGAATTGGGACTGTTTCGTGTCCAATTCGTTAAGATCCTACACGAACGAGCTAAGCGAATAAGATGTTACACGAATCAGATATGGATTCACTTAAATTATAACGAACTAGAGTTCAGTTCGTCAAAATTAAATAATAATTCGCTATGTTCAGTTCGTTAAATTATTTACTTGATAGCGAATCGCCTGATTCGTTATCTTATTGTAACGAATCAGTGTAATTCCCAACGAATGACATTTATTAATTAACTTAATTTCAATATTCAATTAATTTAATTAAAGAATTTATAACGTCTAATACGCGTAAATATATTAATTATACATATCCTTTGATTACGTATATACACCATCTGTAGATATGTTGATATATTTTGATATCTCTTCTCATATTCGATTTTCTTTATGCAGTAAAACATGGCTGATCAAGAACAACAAAATCAACCACCACCAGAACAACCTCCACAGGATCAACAAAATCAACAAGCTGAAGTGATCTTATTGCCGTTTGATAAAAAGCACAACATTTGTGCTTATGTTGATCAAGATGTACCTGATTTGGAAACATTTGGAGATTTGTTGACTTTCTTACGACGATCAAAGATACACTATGCTATCACTGCTAGACCAAAGGTGTATCTAAGTATTATCAGACAATTTTGGAACATGGCTGCATATGTTGAAGAAAATCAGAACATCAGGGCTACAATCAATCAAACTTCCATTACAATTGATGTTGCTGTGATTCGCCGAGTACTTCAATTCGATGATAATGACGATTACCCGAGTGAATTTGACAGGTCATTAGTTAGAGGACTATTCACCCGTTTGCACTATAATGGAAATATTCTTAAGTCCATGTTGAATAAGAATGAGGTGTATGCACCATACAAGTATCTGCTACATGTTTTACTTCATTGTATGAGTGGCCGTCGGGGTGGTTTTGATGAGTGTAGACTAAGTTTGCAGTCGGCCTTTGTTGCCTTGATTCTAAACAAGCCGTATAATTATTCAGAATTAGTATTTGATCATCTGAAAGAACAGGTTCAGCAAACTCTTCAGTCAAATAAATTCTTGATGTACCCTCGCTTTTTACAGCTAATTATTCAAGGTTTGATTCCGAATTTGGTGATTGATCAGACGTTGGTGAATGATGTACTGCATTAGGAACATATGACAGCAGATACAGTTCATCGTATGTTAATTTATAGGAAGGAGAAACCACAGGATAAATGGATGATTGGTCATATAATCAATCCGGATTATGTATGTCCTCCTAATAAGCGCTGGATCCACGACGATTCGGATTCCGAGCATGAAGGGGGAGAAGGTGGGAACGGTGATGGTGGAGATGACAATGGTGATAATGATGGAAATGATGGTGATGGTGGAGCTGGTGAACGAGCTCTTAAAGAACAACAAGATGCAGGCGATGCTGCTCTAGCTGCCACCATGAAAGCTCAGCTGGAAAGAAAAAGAAAGGGTAGAGATGTAGCTACTGGTGAACCATCAAAGAAGCCCCGTGTGTCTGCTGGGGCTGGGGTAATCATTGGAACCCCACCACCACGTCATACAACGCCTCAAAGCTCGGCGGTGCCGCTAACTACTAGCACTTCGATGCATACTTTGACGACGACGTTGGTGTCACACGAGAGGCTCGGTCTTATTCGTCAAATGGCGTTAACCGAGATACCGAGACCTCCTGCTGCATTTTCTACAGTATCTCCTACTACATCAATGAGACCTCCTCCTCCGCCAACAACTACTACTCCTCCACCTCCGCCTAGTGATGTCTCATTCATTAGAATCACTCGGCCTCAAGGACCTGTTCAACCTGTTCACCATTTCGTATACAACTTGCCACCAGGTCGTCAAACTGTAATGCTGTTGAATCTTCTCCATCTTTATGAAAATCAAATGGCAGCAGATCGACAGAACCAAGAACGACTCATGGAAAATCAGAAGCGATTGATGAGTTACGTTTCATTTTGTCAGAAGGAGACGAAATCGTTGCGTGCGATTGTTGAGTCTCAGGGGGTGAAGTTAAAAGAACAAGAATAGTTAATTTTACAATTAACTTGTAAAGAAGATGCCCTAAAGAAACTCAAGAATGACGATGAAGATCCTGATGAATCCGGTGCAGGAGGTGAGCCTAAACAATCGCATGGTTCATCCTCTGGTGCTGGTGTTAGTGGTGATGATGATTCGAGCAAACAAATTATTATTTATCAAGATCCAACAGCTGCCAAGCCAATTGAAATGATTGCAGCTAACACAGTGATATTTGTTGATGGATCTGGGTGGTGAAGAGTGTCGTGAATAGGGAAGAGATACAGGTTGGTGTGTTTGTAGAAAGATCCTTGACACGGGAGCAGATTTCAATACTACTTGGGCTGAATGATGATCAGCTAAATGCTTTAGAGGCTGAGCCCGATGTTGAGGTTGTGAATGAAGAAGGGTTGGATGAGGATCTGTTGTTTATGAATACGGATTTTGTTTATGAGAATGAGGATGTAGAGATGGAGGATGTGACTGCTTATGAGTTCCCGGACTTGTATCAACACACGAACGTTGATCAAGGTGCTCCGGTATTTCATGAAGAAGTATTTAAAGAGACTGAGGATGAATTGGAAAAGGTTGTGCAGCGAACAGTACCCTCACTCAAAGAAGTGACTGATGAGGACGTAGAAAGATGGTTCAAACATCATAAAGTGGCTAAAATTATCAGTGCTTATCGTTATGTAGATCTACAAAGAAAAGATACTGCTGTTGCTTGGGTTAAGGCTAACAGGTGACTACCTTTAAGACCGTTTCTAAGGTACATGGTGATATTGTCTCCTGGTTCTATGATTCTGACCTTAAAGTATGTATAGTCAAGTGGGAAAAAGGTGTCCAGTATTACGAGAAGATAATGGATGATCTTACATTGTCGCGGTGGGATGTTCGTACCCTCGCGAGACGTCCATTTATCAATCGTGGGGGTTACCGAACAGCTGAGTGGTTTCACCAACACTTACTGTTCGAGGTCAATCATGGCTTCAAATTCTTCAAGCCCCAGGTCCAAAGACGTAAGCGCATTGACGAGATTGATACAAGGACCGGCTGGAAGAAACTTGTCTTGAAAGTGAAGCCGCCAAAGACGATGAAAAAGGTTCCTGTGAAGACGATTCCTCAAGATATTTATCTATCTTTCAACCGTTGGTACTATGACAATCATACTGGCGAGGCCGTTATTGTTCATGGTCGAGGACTACAGACCGAGCTCATCAAGATAATCTACCCGATGTGGTTGGTTAATTTATCAGAGACAGACAATGATGTGCTACACATGAAGCAGATTTTGTTAAACGCCAAGAAGATTACGACCTGGCTATGCAATTCCAACGTGTGGTTCGTGTGTGTCATGAACATGGAATTCATAGTTGCAGAGACTGGCAGTCAAAGCACTTCAAATAAGTTAAAGACAAAGAGATCAAGACGAGGGGGTGTCTGTTAGCACACGGTTTTGCGTCTAGAGTCTTTGTATTTAACGTTAACAATTTTGTTTATGTTTAATGTAATAAATAGTTTATTTATTAATCAGTTCGCTAAGTTAAAGGCTAGTTCGCTAGGGGATGTTAGCGAACTAGCCAATTAATGTATTCCCTCCTGATTCGTTAGAGAATGTTAACAAATCAGGGGGTGCTTCGCTATGATTATTTATGTAACGAAGAGGAAGCTGTTTCGCTAGGGGATGTTAGCGAACCAGATTACCCTCTATATATAGTGAACTACTGTTCACTTTTAATGTAAGTTTTGAAAAGTTTTTGAGCTAATTAGAAGGATTTTTCAGTCCAGATCTCTCTCAAAGCTTCACCTAATATTATACAACAATACTACTAATCTATTGATAAGATATATACATATTTATAACACTTAATCGATGTTAATCATGAGCTAGATCCGAAAATGTATTAATAGTATAGATACAGATCAGAGATCTGTTTGTTGTTAATTGTTATTGCTACTGGTTCCAACACTTGTAAAGCTTTTGATGAAGTCGTGAAATTGGATGAGGTTTGAATTCCATAAGCTTGTTGATGATCGGAGAAAATTTACCAAAATACCCCTGGTATATATCTTTTGTAGAGAATAGATTGGTCAAACGGTCAACGGCACCAAAAATCTCAAAAGTTTCTTCTAAACTTTGAAATGTTTCACAAACTTTGTTTCCTAGCACACAGTGAGCATGGGATCACCTTCCTAGTACAAAGTGTGCTTGGGAAATCTTTCCTAGCACAAAGCGTACCCGGAGTACTTTCCAAGCACAAAGCGTACTTGGAAGAACTTTCCTAGCACAAAGTGTACTCGGAAGAACTTTCCTAGCACAAAGTGTACCCGGAAATCAAAAACACTTGTGATTTTTCAATTTTTGCACTAGCACAAAGTGTACTCGGAAGCACTTTCCTAGCACAAAGTTTACCCGGAAAGCAAAACACTTGTGATTTTTCAATTTTTTCACTATCACAAAGTGTACTCGGAAGCACTTTCCTAGCACAAAGTGTACCCGGAAAGCAAAAAACTTGTGATTTTTCAATTATTTCACTATCACAAAGTGTGCTCGGAAGCACTTCACTAGCACAAAGTGTGCTTGGGACTTAAAGATAGTTTTCTTGAGAAGACCAAGGATAAGCAAAGGGGTTACTCGACACTGGAACTTGATGTGCCCGAGATAAGATGTGTCCGAGATAAAGTGTGCCCGAACCAAAAGTTGTGCTTGGGCAAAACACAAACTGTGCCCGAAGCAACACTTAACCATTATCATTACTCGAGAACAATCTTATATGTTCATTGTATGTCCGGTACATCAAAAATTCATTTCTGCATCATCAATCACTGATTTGCCGTTGCAGAACCTGCTTGAATATTCACTTTGCATTTTGTTACAACAAACAATGATAATATTGCCTTTAGTACCTGTTCATTCTTGACTTGTACCTTCTTCATACCAATTTGTACCAATGGCAACGTTTTCCAACATACCATATACTGTTTGTGCAACACACTTATCAAAATCAATATCGATCAAACAAAACCCAAATTCTTTCATATCGAAAAAGTAGTTCAGAAATCTGAAAAGAATCGATGAGCAGTATACAGGTCATCTCGAAATAAACAAAAGAAATCTATCTTCAATCTTATCCACAGCCTTTTCAGATCTGGCAATCATCAGATGAACAGAGTTGCCCCAAAACGATCCAAATAACACTGTTACATCAGATCTGGACCGTTCTGACCAAATAAACATGAAATTGATGTTGGATCTCCAAACGAGTCATCAACCCAAACATCAATCTATAAAATTTTCTCCGAATCATCAAATAATTTCAAAACCCCCAAAAATAATTTCAACGAACTTCATCGTTTAACGTCCATGGTGGATTCAAGAGCGAAAAGAATCTGTTCAGCTGTTATTCTGAACGATTCGGTAACCCAGGCTCTGATACCAACTGAGAGAACCGAACCCCGGTGCGGAAGCATGAATTATCGTTATTAATCAATAGTGTGGAGCTCGGGTCTAGGGTTAGGATCGAATCTCACTTAGATTCACTCTTGAAAGATGTTTGGACGGATAAGGTGTATTGGGAGAGAGCCTGATTTGATTAACAATCAATAATAGGATGAACAATTGCAATCAAAACACTAATAAGATAGAAATGGTAGTATGAAATATTAGCCAGATGATTCTCATGAAGATGAAACACTCATACATACATTCATACATACAATCAATTAAGAAATATCTCAGCCGGCTCCAGGAGAGCTCATCCTGGAGGAGGAGACTCTCTCAAAAGGGATAAAACCCTAAATCTCACACATACATAATACAGTCACTCATACTAGACAAATGAATAAAAACATCTGTTTATACTAGTCTAGCATGACTTGGTCTTCAAGCCATCCACCCTTGGTTGAGACCAAATAATATATTTTTCACCCACAAATTAATTCGATGCGTCGGTCTAAAACATAAGTTCCAACATCTTTTCAGGTCAAATCTTAGAATCAACAATCTCCCCCTATATTGGAACACCTCAGCTGTTCCAAAACACTTCTACAGTTACATACACATAGTAAAAGTACACATCAAATAAAAATCAAATTTTACATATTCAAAACGTCAAACTATTACATATTCAGAAATTTGTCCGTAGACATTACAAATCAAACCCTATTCTAAGATCTTTATCTTCTTCTTGCATCATAGGTTGCTTGTCTTTCAGGAATGGTAACGAGGGTGACTTTCATATTATTACAGTTCTTGCCCTTTGCTGAAAGATGGACAAGATTTGGTAATGAGGGTGACTTTCAAGAATTGTCATATCTCGTATATCCCTCTAATCTTCATTGTGCAAATAAGTCAAACCTTCATCTTTTCTGATTATGCCCAAGATAAGTCCATCTGAATTATGAAGAACATATTGGACATCATTTTCCTTATATTTAATTTCAGCAATGACGCCATTCTTCTGGACAACATAGTTTGGGCTTGTCATTCTTCTTCCAATGCTTATACACGTGTTCTTGTTTGACAGGGGATTGTTGTCTCTGACTGATAATTGGTAATTCAATTCAGCACTTCTTATATTTTTCATTTTTGTTCTTCTGGTTCTGTCAAGCTTTGTCAACTTCCACTTTTTCATTTTCTTTTCCTTTAAAAATGGGAACCCCTTGTCAGCTTCACTTCTCAAATACTTTAAGAGTTCATTTTGCTGTCTCCCTACCAACTTATTACTGTCTTGATAATTATACAAATCCAGTGTGGCCATCTTCTCCAACTGCTCCCTTGAATAGTCAACAAAATCATCTCTAAAGATAATGTCTCTCAGTTGTCTACTCTGCATAATTACTTTCAAAGACTGAGAGACAGAGTCACAGTAGAAGTTCCTGGAAGAGCCACATCAGATTGTGGTCTTGTTTTTCTTTGGGATCCGGCTCTACTTAACTCACCCCTGTTTTCTGATGGATATACCCTTGAGGGAGAGGGTCTGGTTGGGATAGATTTCATGGGTTTGCTAGGCCCTGATACTACAAATGCTTTCATATACATTGACTCAATCAATTTAGCATGGTAGTTGATAAGATCTGCTAAGTTTTTCCCTGCATCTTTGTGAAGCCTCATGATCATTTTGACTATCCTTGGATTATTCAACAGCCCTACAATCACAGATCTCCCTTCAACAAAACTTCTGGGATTTTCACCCTCCAATAAGACTTTCTCCCATTCAGCCTTTTGCACATAAAATTGTTCCTTCAGTTCATCTCTATTTATTGCATTAAAGGCATTCTCATCCATTCCCTTTTACCACTATACCCCTTAGAATTTTGATCATTTCTTCATTTTCCCAAGGAATTATAGGTTCATCCACTGGTTCAGGCTTGACTTCCACTGGTATTGGGGTTTCATCCAATTCAGCCCTTTTTGATTCTTTCTCAACCTCCCGTTTCTTCCTGAATGTTATAATTTTCCTTTTCTTCTTTGGAGGTTCAGGCTTTTCTTCGCTTAAATGCCTAGTAGATGACTCAGGTTGAACTCTCTCTAGCTTGTATTTTCGTTGCAGTCTAATATTGTGAGAGTCAACAACAGTCTTAGAAAGGCTACTCACCAATTCTGGTGGCATACCCTTATCCAGCAAATAACCACATCTTCCATCAAATTTATTCCTCAACTTGTTAAGCTTATCAGTCAGTTCAACATCTCTTGCAAGTTGTTCCTTTTCTTTTCTCTGCACATCTTCTCTTGTTGTGTTGTACAGCTTTTCAGGATCCTCAAGTTTGAAATGGGACAAGTCTTTTTCAGAGAAATTGTGTTTTCTCAGATAATCTCTGAATCGTAGACTGTCTCTATTCTTCTTTTCCATTCTTTTCTTTTCTTCCCTTTCTGCACTCCGAATTTTCTATCACAAATAATTAAACTCTTTTTCAACCATCTCTTTAGTCATTGATTCTGTTGGGTTTTATACAAGTTTATCAAAGTCAAGTTAACCATATTTAACTAGAAAACGCAACGGAAGCTTAGATTTTATAACTTGTTATGAACATACCATTATGTTAAAACTAAAACCCAAAGAACAAGGATCAATATTACAAGAACAATATGCTTACAAAATGTAAATGGTACCTTCTTATACCTTTAGAAGAAGATGTATGTGGATGAAGATGATGATGTCTTCAAATGGCAAGGTTGCAAAGAGAAACCCTCAAGCTTTGTATACCCCAAGCTTTGAGCAACAACACCAACTAGTTGCTAGGATTTGAACACCAATTTGAAGCTCACAAAACTCCCAATTTGAGGCCAATGTGGCCGTGAGTTTTGAGAGAGAAAAGAGAGTATGGAAAACTTCAAAATTACTTGAGAATACAAAAGGGACAAGACCAAGAATGCATGTAATGTGAATGGAGATAAATAAGAGGTGGTCAACACAAAAGGACAAAAGATTGGATGGGACCAAACCCTCCACCCACATGGGGTGGCCGGTTTTGATATTTTTTTTTTTTTTTTTTTTTTTGTGTTTTGTTTTAACCATTTTAAAACCATCTCCATTCATTTTATAAAACTTAACTTTATAAAATGTACATGCATTTACATAATTACTTAACCAATTAAATAATTAATTTATATAAACAAATTATCCAGATAATTTATTTAAATCCTCAAGTGTGTTTGTTTAGAAAACCAATTTTCTAAACACGTAGTGTTCGGTATTCGTTTAAGTGATCAAATCATTAAAGAATACATTTGGTGTTGTCTAGCTTGTTATTGGGTATGACCCGACTTGGATCAAACACAGTTAGCCACATTAGTTTAAGTATGTGTCTCGGGCATACGTAATTCCAACAATCTCCCACTTGCACGAGATACATAGAAAATTAATGCAAGTGGTGAATACCGCCTAACAACAGTTCACCACCCCTAATGTGTTTGACGAAGTGCCATTCAATAACATCATCCCTTCAAGTCCCTTACTTGATATGATTTAGGTGAATCTATCATTATATCCCTTTGTTACTAGATGTCATGTTGGATCTAAGAGACATAGGTGATCATTCTCTTTACAATTCAACTTTATCAGGCCTTAGACATCTAAACTCTCAACACATAAGAGGAACAAATTCCGTCTTGACTGTATACGCCTCTCACTATCACTTTATACTCCACCCGAGCTCATCCTTATGTACCATCTTTTACGAATAGCGAAGGGGAGAGTCAAAGTGTAATACTCGGTGAAAATCAAGACCCAATATACATCTCAGGTCTAAGGATAATATGAAATTCTCCTTTACTCAAGATTACTAATGATCAAGTCAATCGACTCCATGTAGTAATATTGAGAGCGGGTCAGTCCAATATTTGTATCCCACAAATATCTATGAACTTTGGCAGCAAACCTATGCTCCATATTCATTCCTTATGAATATCCACCAATCCTAGTTCATAATAGTCTTGCTTCATATTTGTTCCCACAAATGTGATCGACTACGGACTTTTAGAATAAGATAACTTATTCATGGATTAAACATGCAAAATTAGAATTTAACTCAAGATTCCATAATCATATAAAAGAGTTAAATTACAAAAGTCTTTTAAACGTAAATACAAAATAGATCAAATCCAATTACTAGAATATCGAAGTCCTAAGCCACTCGCATGACGCTCATGTTTCGGTCTTTCTAGGAGCTTCGTGAATGGATCCGCAAGATTTTGATCAGTTCCAACTTTGCGAATACATATCTTTCCCTTTTCAACTTCATCCCTTATGTAGTTGAATCTCCGCTCTATGTGTCTAGTCTTTTGGTGCGAACGAGGTTCCTTGATTTGTGCAATCGCACCCTCGTTGTCACAAAAGATTTCTAGAGGGTCTTGAATGGAAGAGACCACCCCTAGATCAGTAATGAATTTCTTCAACCATGCAGCTTCCTGAGCTGCCAATGAAGCGGCGATGTATTCTGATTCTGTAGTGGACAATGCTACCACTTCCTGTTTTGAGCTCTTCCAAGAGACAGCTCCTCCATTAAGTGTGAACACATACCCAGACTGTGATCGAGAATCATCTCGATCAGTTTGGAAGCTCGCATCCGTGTAACCTTTTATAGCGAGTTCCTCCTCACCAGATCCATATATCAGAAACATATCCTTAGTTCTCCTAAGGTATTTCAATATGCTCTTAACAGCCATCCAATGACTGTTTCCTGGATTCTGTTGGTATCTGCTTGTCATGCTCAAAGCGCATGACACATCCGGTCTAGTACATATCATCGCATACATGATGGATCCTATAGCAGAAGCATATGGGATTTGTTTCATCGTCTCTTGCTCACCCTTTGAGCTTGGACATTGAGCTGAACTCAATATGGTCCCTCTTTGAATAGGTACAAAACCTTTCTTGGAGTTTTCCATCTTGAACCTTTTCAAGATCTTATCAATGTATGTACTTTGGTTCAAACCTATCAAGCGCCTTGACCTATCCCTATAGATCTTTATTCCCAAAATATAGGCAGCTTCACCTAGATCCTTGATGGAAAATCTACTTCCAAGCCAAGCCTTAACGCTTTCCATGGTTGGAATGTCATTTCCAAATAGTAGAATGTCATCGACATACAATACTAAGAATGTAATTATACTCCCACTAGCCTTTTTATACACACAAGCCTCATCAGCGTTTTTGATGAACCCAAAACTTTTGATTTCTTCATCAAAACGATGATTCCAAGTTCTAGATGCTTGTTTCAATCCATAGATTGATTTCTTTAACTTGCATACTTTATTAGGATGTTTTGGATCGACAAAACCTTCAGGCTGAACCATATAGACATCTTCCTCAAGATATCCATTTAGGAAAGCGGTCTTGACATCCATTTGCCAGATTTCATAATCATAATGTGCAGCTATGGCAAATAATATCCTAATAGACTTTAGCATTGCCACAGGCGAAAAAGTTTCATCATAATCAACCCCTTGAGTTTGAGTGAAACCTTTAGCTACAAGTCTTGCTTTATAAGTATCCAAGTTTCCATGCATATCAGTTTTCCTTTTGAAAACCCACTTACTTCCAACAGCTTTGGAGTTGAGTGGTGGTTCAACCAATTCCCAAACTTGGTTGTCATACATGGATTGCATCTCAACGTTCATGGCTTCAAGCCATTTGTCACAATCATTCTTGGACATTGCATCACGGTATGTGGTTGGTTCATCCGAATCTACCACGTAGCAACCTTCTACAAAAAATCCATATTTTTCAGGTGGATTGCTAATTCTACCAGATCTGCGAACGTTTTGTGTGTTTTGATCAACCACTTGATCACTTTCAACAACCTCTTGTTGAGTGCTAGTATCAACCAATTGTGTATCATCTTGTGATTCTTGATCCTCATCAAATTTCACTGTTCTACTATTAGTTCCTTCCTCAAGGAACTTAGTTTCCAAGAACTTACCCTTTCGAGCAATAATAACATTTTGCTCACTAGGATCGTAAAAGTAATATCCTAAATCATCTTTAGGATAACCTATAAAGATACACTTAGTGGATCGGACTTCTAATTTGTTTGGGGTGTATTGCTTTACATAAGCTTCACAACCCCAAACTTTTAAGAATGATAGCGATGGAGCCTTTCCATGCCATACTTCAAAAGGTGTCTTCTCCACTTTCTTGGTTGGAGCCATATTCAATATGCGAACAGCGGAAAGTAAAGCATAGCCCCAAAATGATAGAGGTAAAGTGCTTCTAGCCATCATCGATCGAACCATATCTAATAGGGTACGATTTCTCCTTTCAGACACACCATTATGTTGTGGTGTTCCAGGTGGAGTAAGTTGTGAAATAATTCCACAACTCTTAAGATGATCTTGAAATACACCACTTAGGTATTCACCTCCTCTATCACTACGAAGTACTTTGATTGTGGTCTTGAGTTGTCTTTCTACTTCAGTTTTGAAGTCTTTGAACATTTCAAAAGCTTCATCTTTGTGTTTCATTAAGTACACATAACCATATCGACTATAATCATCAATAAAGGTAATGAAGTATCTTTCACCATTCCTAGTCATTGGTCTAAAAGGACCACATACATCCGAATGTATGATACCCAATAATTCTTTTGACCTTTCAAAAGTTTTATTAAAGGGTTGCTTTGTCATTTTGCCTTGTAAACAAGATTCACATACATCAAATGAATCATACTCATTTGTTTCTAGAATACCACTCTTGCGAAGAGTTTGCATGCGATTCTTACTTATATGTCCAAGGCGACAATGCCAAAGATAGGAATCACCCAAGTCCTTCTTGAGTTTCTTGGTGTTGACATTGTACATTGAACTACTATGTGACATACCACTTTGATCTATTTCATATATACCATTCATGGGTACAGCTTTAAAATAAAACATGCCATTCATCAAAACATGAATATCACAATTTATAAATTTAAGATCAAAGCCACATTGTTTTAAAAGGGACACGGAAATAATGTTTCTCCTTAACTTAGGAGCATACAAAACATTCTTCAAAATTACTTCCAAACCACTTGGAAGCTTTAACAAGTAGTCTCCTTGGGCTTGGACTTCAACTCTTGCTCCATTGCCCATAAAGAGACTAATGTCCCCTTTGTTGAGTTGTTTACTTCTTTTGAACCCCTGCAACAAATTGCAAATGTGAGTTCCACATCCGGTATCAAGTACCCATGTATTTGAAGAAATAACATTTAGTTCAATATGTATAGTAAAGATAATACCTGAGGTATGCCCCGCATCCCTCTTATCTTTTAACGCATTGAGATAGGTCGGACAATTCCTTTTCCAATGACCTATCTCTCCACACTCAAAGCATGGATCTTGCGCCGCAACCTTTTGCTTCTTTTCCTTCGGTTTGGTGGGCGTGATGGCTTTCCTCTTTCCCTTTCCTTGGACGTGGCCCTTGCCCTTAGCAACACTTGCTTTGGGGTTGGAGTTATGTCCCCTTTTTCCTTCATTGATTGTTAGAACGGGTAAAACCCTTTTACCCATTCCCGCTTCGGCCGTTCTTAGCATTGCGTGAAGCTCACCAATGCTTTTGTCCCACCCATTCATGTTATAGTTCATGACAAAAGTTTCAAACCTTTTGGTCAAAGAGTTGAGGATCAAATCCGTAGCCAACTCATTAGAGACGGGACAATTTAACCTACGAAGCTTTTCAATGTAGCTTTTCATCTTTAGGACATAAGATGAGACGCTTTGGGTTTCCTCCATACGACATGCATGAAACGCTCGAACCGTTTCGAAACGTTCCGCTCTAGCTTGTTGAAGGAACATTTCCTTCAATTGAGTTATCATGTCGTATGCCCCATGATGCTCGAAATCCTTTTGGATTTCGGGAATCATAGTCCCCAACATGAGGCAAGAGGCTTGCACCGAATCTTTGGTGTACTTGACCCAATCGTTATACGCCTCCTCATCTTCCACGTTAGGCTCATCGGGAATGGGATCGTCTAAGACATATGATATCTCTTCTTGTTTGAGAACTATTCTCAAGTTGCGATACCAATCCATAAAGTTATTATGGTTTAGACGATCCTTTTCAAGGATGGTTCTTAAGGATAGGTTACGGGTGTTATGGGTAGAGGTGTTTGCATTGTTAGCGGCCATCTACAAAATTTAACAAAGTTCTATTTTAGTATTATAAACAATTTAATTATTAATACCCTTTTATTCCAAATTTTAAAATAATAATTAAATTCTAGAATCCAACGATAAATCAAATTTCGGTTAGGTGACCTTTATCCCGTTATTTGATTTAACAAGGTAGTCAACCTTGACAATTGCAACCCTTTGCAACTTCTAGAGGTATGGGACCATTCGAAATCCTTATTTCGTGTTGGCATGTTTATCCCATCAACACCATTGGATCCCCATGCTTAGGTGACCTTTATCACATGGTTTCCAATTCAAGTCGTCCTACTTGTATAAACATGTAAGATTAACATACAAGTGGTTAGGTGACCTTTATCCCACAAATATGTTAATATTACCCTAAGTATATTAGTTTGCTCAAAATGGTTAGGTGACCTTTATCCCATTTAAAGTTCCCTAATACGTTAAGTGTCATACAAAAGGATGGTGTTAGACTTGTTTCCTTGGTAATTATGAAAAAGGGATTTTTAAGTTTTCCAATATTCTAGTTTGAAAAACATTATGCCATATCCTAACATGCATTTAGAAATATGGCGATTTTGAAAACCAATTTTCAAGGTTCTAGTTATAATAAAACCAATTTTATTATATGTGAGTAATCGCTTAGTTTTAATAAACCCATTTAATTAAACTAATTAACGCGATATTACCAAATATATATTAGAACCCGTTTTATGCTTGTTGTCGTTCCTATGTGACGGTTTGGATATCCTAATATCTATCAACCACACATTACAATAAGTAAAACAAACAACCAAGCAAACACATGCAAAATATAGTCATAACCGAGAACCGCTAAGTTTGACCATACTTGTTAGCCGAAACAAGTATAGGTCATAAGTCACACCTAAGGGACAAAACATGACACAAGGATGGAATGTTGACTCCCACTTGATCTTGCATCCAAATGCTTCAAGTATCCTTTCCAAGTTGTTGTGTTCTTGTTGGGCTTGTTAATGGGCTCCAAACTCCCAAAAGTCTTCTTGGGCCCAAGAGTGAAATTTATGGGCCTAATGGGCTTGAATCCCATGATGGGCCGGTGAGGCCCAACAAGCCCAAAATTTCGGTCCAAGGCCCAAATCCACCAATTCTTGCATCTTCAATTTTTACAAAATGTATCCTAATACATATTTTTCTAAAAAAAAAAGAAAATGCAACTAATCTATTTATTACAAACCAACTTATGAATAAATAAATTACACAAGCCTAAGATAATGAATTATTACAACCATATTGAATAATAAACATAATCAACATACACAAACAACAATCAACACATCCAAGGTCTAGGTTTCGGTTATGACACAATCAAACATACCAAATGTTCTAAGCATGCAACCTAAGCAACCAATGCCCAAAATCACCAAATAAAATCGGCCCCCCCCCCCCCAAGAGGCTACGGCCCAAATTATTATTATTATTTTTTTTTATTTTTAACATCCAAATGTTATTAATGGTTTCCTAAGATCTTTTCATGCATGTCAAGATCTTACAAAACCATGAGGGGTAAAATCCACCAAAATTTCGGACCCCTTTTTCACCCATGAAAAACCCGAAATCTATGAACATGTAAGAAGCATAAGTCCTTGTAACCGGCTCTTGATGCCATTTGTTGGGTTTTATACAAGTTTATCAAAGTCAAGTTAACCATATTTAACTAGAAAACGCAACGGAAGCTTAGATTTTATAACTTGTTATGAACATACCATTATGTTAAAACTAAAACCCAAAGAACAAGGATCAATATTACAAGAACAATATGCTTACAAAATGTAAATGGTACCTTCTTATACCTTTAGAAGAAGATGTATGTGGATGAAGATGATGATGTCTTCAAATGGCAAGGTTGCAAAGAGAAACCCTCAAGCTTTGTATACCCCAAGCTTTGAGCAACAACACCAACTAGTTGCTAGGATTTGAACACCAATTTGAAGCTCACAAAACTCCCAATTTGAGGCCAATGTGGCCGTGAGTTTTGAGAGAGAAAAGAGAGTATGGAAAACTTCAAAATTACTTGAGAATACAAAAGGGACAAGACCAAGAATGCATGTAATGTGAATGGAGATAAATAAGAGGTGGTCAACACAAAAGGACAAAAGATTGGATGGGACCAAACCCTCCACCCACATGGGGTGGCCGGTTTTGATATTTTTTTTTTTTTTTTTTTTTTTGTGTTTTGTTTTAACCATTTTAAAACCATCTCCATTCATTTTATAAAACTTAACTTTATAAAATGTACATGCATTTACATAATTACTTAACCAATTAAATAATTAATTTATATAAACAAATTATCCAGATAATTTATTTAAATCCTCAAGTGTGTTTGTTTAGAAAACCAATTTTCTAAACACGTAGTGTTCGGTATTCGTTTAAGTGATCAAATCATTAAAGAATACATTTGGTGTTGTCTAGCTTGTTATTGGGTATGACCCGACTTGGATCAAACACAGTTAGCCACATTAGTTTAAGTATGTGTCTCGGGCATACGTAATTCCAACAGATTCGACAACATTTGGAGTTCTTCCATGTTCTATCAAGAATCTGCATTTTTCTCCATATTTGTTATAGATTTTCTCAATTCTTTCCTTTTCATTGGCAGTTTTCAGCTTAACTCTCTCAAATTCATCTTCTTTCTCAGCATATTTGGTTTTATAATAGACATCATGAAGTTGCTCAAACTTAAAATGACTCAAATCTGTCTCAGAATAGTTGTGCAGTCTCAGATACTCTTTGAATCTTTGACTTTCTCTGTTTTTATTTTCCATCATTCTTTTAATAGTATCACTCTCCTTGTCCAACTAGCTCTGCAACTCCTCATTAGTTAAAGAAGCTAGTTCTTCAAAACTGAATCCATGAATCATCAATTTGATTACCGATGGATATTTCCTTTTAGTATCAATCAAAATCTGCTCAATGTTTGCCCTTTGATCTTCAGACATTGTTTCTTGTGGTGACACAACATTGACGTTTTCATCAGCTTTACCATGATCATCAACATCATCATCATCTTCAGATTAAACCTCCTCCTCTGTTGTTTTGTTTATAGCATCAATTTTAGGTTCATTAGGAGTCGGAATATCAGGAACCTGAACATTTGGGACTCCTTAAACTACTTCCTCAGGCCTTAAGCTTTGCATAGGAACTGCCCTTAGTGGACTTCATCAGGGGTCTCAATGTTGGTGCATGTTTTGTGGCCGTCGCTTGGCGAATAGTTTAGAATGTATATGTTGTATGCTGTACACCTAGGTAGTGGTTCACGCTGAAAGTGATCCATTTGAAAGAGCATTTTCAAATGGATACTCATTCGATCGAATGAGTTTCTGATTCGATCGAATGAGTCTGCCATTCGATCGAATAGGACTCATTCGATCGAATGAGTCCTGACCGAATGGCAGCGGGTATAAATACCAGCTTTCAGGCGTGAACAGGAAAGAGTTTAAGGTTTTTGCGTGCCCGGAGCCCAGGTGCTGTCCGGATGAGGGGGGAGGCCATGCTCGACCTCCCCCTGCCATAGATCGTGATTTCAGTGTTTAAACAAGCATGTAATCTTTCGTTTTTATCAATGAAATCGTTTGTTTTGTGTTTGTTTCTATCCGTCTTTGGTCTTCAAACCTTCCGTCTGGAACGCGCTCGGATCGTCTCGGTCCCGGGGTCCCGGCTGAGCCAACACTCAACATAATATTGGTTCTTGTCATCCCATCTCCCTCTTTTTACTTATTCAGCTCCTCCAGCCTGATCAAAAGCTTTTCTTTTTCTTGTGTATTTCTTTCTAAATCTTGAATCATCTGTACACTCCCAATCAGATGGGTTTTGTCTTATATCTTCTTTGATTTGCTCAGCCTATTTCTCGGAAAAAATAGATGCAATGGATTCACCAATTTCTTCATAATTCAGATCCATATCCATGTCCTTCTCTGGGTCAGCTGTTGTATTTGTTTCATTTTGAGGCTGACCTGGAGATTGACTAAGTTTGTTTACTACCATGGCAAGTGAATTATCCACTTCCTCAGTCATCTTTAGATTAATAAAGGTCTCAATCACTACTTGGTCATCTTCCTCCTCCTGTTCTAACGATTTTGCAAAATTAGCCTGTTCAAATGATGTCTGTTGTTTTGCCAGTTCTTCTTTTGTTAAGGTTTGGGCAATGTGTTCCCTCTCCCTTATTTCGCTCATCACATGTTCCAGCATTCTGGCAGCAGCAGAAGCAATCTCATCTACTTCCTCTTCTTCTAAAGTATCTGCCCTAACAGGCTCATTTTCTTTTTCAGCAATGGCTTTGCCCTTGGCTAGCCTTTTCTTCTTATCACTTTCAGTTTTAGACTGAAAACCATCAATCTCTTTCTCCAAATCATCCATTTCTTTATCATGCTCAACATTCTTGGAGCCTTCTTCAACATTTTCAGTAACAACTGGTTCCTCATCTGCAACATTTTCTATCAACTCATCTATTTGTACTTTAGTTGTAATTAAAACATCTGTCATCATACCAGTGGTAACCTCAAACATAGCCAAATTTTCATCGATATTCATCCTTTAAACTTCATTCTCTATCTCCGTTTCTCCTCTCACCTCATCCTCATCATTATTCACAACATTCAGCACTTCATTATTGACATCATAATTCTGCTCATCTCCTTCTGACTAATCAGCGTCATACTCATCTTCCCGTATTGATCTTTTACCACTATCCTCATCATCACTTTCATATGCATTTATAATAAAATCCAAACCATCAGTTGTCATTACAACTGCAACTTGCAACACATCATCAACAGCATTAGTTGGCATAATAATATTCTCCCCCTGTTTTGGGGCAGCTGAGGTCTTCACAACCTCCTGCTCCACGGAATGAATTCATTAGGGTTTGAAATGTTTATCTATCAAAACTTGCTCGGAGAAGTTCATTTGAGTTTTAAAGGTTTACTAGAGATTTTCCACTTTCTCAAAACTTGCTCGATTTGGTCAACTAAGAATTATTAAAAGTATATTTAAATAAAATGAAGAAAGCTTACCTGAAATACAGGATTGCTTGAGAACTGAATCACAAGACAGATAATCAAGTATACAATATCAAGTAGTCAACCTTTCTAGAAATCAATTAAGATACCCAAGTAAATTTCTTAAACATACTTCTAATTATTAACGTTACTCTAATAACTCAACTTATCGCAAACCTTACCCGAAAATAGTTTACAAATATTCAGTCAGGTATACTTAGATACAAAGTATGCCCGAAAACCATAGTCTAGCATCTAATTCTGAATCCAGAGAACTTGTGCACAACAAGCAGATGCAACAATGTATTCAGCTACTGCTGTTGAATTTGACACAGTGTTCTGCTTCTTGCATTGCCATAAAACTAGCATGTCTCCCAAGAATTGACATCCACCTGAGGTTGACTTCCTGCTCATGTTACACCCATCATAATCACTATTTGTGTAGGCATTCAAATAAAAAGACTGGTTCTTTGGATACAAAATCCCCAAGTCAGGTCTTCCCTTCAAATATCTAAAGATTCTCTTGACTGCATTCATGTGAGAAACTTTTGGACTTGACTGGAATCTTGCACAAACACACATAGCATACATAATGTCAGGTCTTGTAGTAGTTAGGTACATCAGGGATCCAATCTTGGCTCTATATTCATGTTCATCCACAGGCTCCCCCTTTTCATCATCTATCATCTTTTCTTTTGTGTCCATAGGAGGTGAAACTGTTTTGAATTCATGACATTTGAACTTACTCAAAATGTCCTGCACATATTTAGTTTGGTAGATGAAAATCCCATCAGTTTTCTGTTGAACTTGCAGTCCAAAGAAGAAATTCATTTCTCCATAGAGGTCATACTGTATTTAGATTTATTCACCTCTTCAAACTCCATACACTTTTGTTCACTGGTTGACCCAAAGATGATATCATCCACATAGACTTGTAACAACAGCAAATCTGATCCTCTCCTTTTGTAGAAGATTGTCTTGACAATAGCTCCTCTTTGGAAACCATTTTCAAGTAGATGTTTTGACAACTCATCATACCATGCTCTAGGAGCTTGATGCAATCCACACAAGGCTTTGTTTAACATATACACCCTTTTAGGATTCACAGGATCCTCAAAACTTGGTGGTTGAGCTACATAAACCTCTTCATCAATCATTCCATTTAGGAATGTAGATTTGACATCCAGTTTGAATACCTTGATATTCTTTGAGGCAGCATAAGCACGAAAAATTCGTATGGCTTCTAGTCTTGCAACAGGTGCAGAGACTTGTAGGCATCCAAGTGCAACAAGTCTGGATTTATTCTTAATCACAATACCCCTCTCATCCCTCTTATTTCTGAAAACCCATTTTATTCCTATTGCATGTCTGTTTCTTGGCATGTCCACAAGATCCAAAACATGTAGATCTCTGAACTGAGCCAACTCCTCTTGCATTGCTTCTACCCAGCTGTTGTTCTTTAGAGCTTGAACAATATTCTTTGGTTCTATCTGGGATAGAAAGTAGAAGTACAAACAGATGTTTGCAGATTCAGGATGACTTCTTGTAATTCTTTCATATATATTTCCTATGATGTTTTCAGATGGATGATTCTTTTCAACATAAGGGGTTTGAACTACAACATCTGCAGACACATTATTGTCAAGATTTGAGTCATTTAGATCATGTTCCTCAATGATCAATTCAGTTTCAGCATCGTGACACTCTGGCGCTTCTTCATTATTCTGTCTTGAAGTGAATGCACCATTGTTTCCCAAATTCAATCTCTCAGACAGATCTTGAAACCTTGCTGTCTGTTTCCTCTTCACTTGTTTGGTTGCTTGGGTCTCCCTCATTCTAAACTTGATCATTTTGCACTTCTTAGTTGTCTTGAGGTTTATTTGCCTGATCTTGTTCTGTACTTTGATTGTTCTCGTGATCATTTTCTTGAACATGCTCAACATTTGCACTTGAGGGATCCTTTATAAATGAATATTCAGTTTCTTTACTTGCAACCTTCTTCCACAACTTCTCCAAGTCCAATATTTTCTTACTTTTCTCTTCAATCAAACTAGTCTTGTAGAATGAATCATCAAAGTCCTCAAGATAAATGTTGAATGACTTGATCAATTTTTCAAGATCAAACAGCTGTGTTGAACTGATTTTCATTAAAAATTATGTCATATGATTCAATGACACTCAAATGGTCTTTCACATATACCCTTTAAGCTTTTGAGTGCGTAGAGTAAACAACAAAGAAGCAATCCAAGGATTTAGCTTGAAACTTGTTTAAATAGTCCTTGGTGTTCAAGAGTGAACATTTGCATCCAAAAGCTTGAGAAACTTGATATAGGGTTTTCTATTGAAGAATATTTCATATAGGTTCTTGTTGTACCTTTTGTTGATTAGTACCATGTTCTGAACATAGTAAGCTGTGTTAATAGCTTATGCCTAAAGGTTACAGGCAGAAAAGCATCATCCAACATGGTTCTTGCAGCCTTAATAAGTGTGAAGTTTCTTCTTTCTACAACACCATTCTGTTCTGGAGTTCTAGGAGCTGTGAATTGTTGAAATATTCCCTTTTCTGCACAAAATTCTTCAATAACTCCATTTTTCAACTCAGTACCATTGTCACTTCTCATCACTTTAGCCCTTTTATCCAGTTGATTCTCAATCCTGGTTACACAACCTCTGATCAACTCTGCAGTTTCAACTTTTAAACTTAGGAAATAAACCCAAGTATATCTTGAATAATCATCAATGATCACTAGACAATATCTTTTCTTTCTCGTGCTTGGGACACTCACAGGACCAAAAAGATCCATGTGAAGCAATTCAAGCACTTGATCAATTGAGTTGATGAGCTTTGTCTTATGAGAAGACTTGTGATGCTTGCCTTTTTGACATGAAATACAATTATCATCCAATCTGAACTCTCTTGTAGGTAAGCCAATTACATGCTCTCCCTTCACAAGTTTGTTCATGTTCTTCAAATTCACATGACACAATTTCCTATGCCACAATTTTGACTCATTTTTAGTGGCTTTGGAAACACAACACGTACCACCTCTTGAAACAGCTTCTTTCATATTGAGCTCATATAAGTTGCCATTTCTTGGTGCCATCATCATGATCATGTCAGGTGGGATCACAAATTCAGGTCTTAAAATGAAACAATGTGAGTTATCAAAACCAACTTTATAACCTTTATCACACATCTGAGATATGCTCAGTAGGTTATATTGTAGACCTTCCACATAAAACACATTGCCAAATGAGACTTTTCCATTTGTTAAAATTCCCTTTCCAGCTATCTTTCCTCCATTCTCATCATTGCCAAATACCACAGGACCTTCAAACTTCACTTCATAGTTAACAATTGACCTCTCCTAACAAGTCATGTGCCTTGAACATCCACTATCCATGTACCATACTTCATTCAGTGGAGCGGACTGTTCTTGCACAAATTAAAGAAGTTGATTAGTTAAGTGATAAAGTACAAGTTCTCTCAACTTGCAAATCATCATATTCATTTTCAGTAGCAGCATTGGGCGTGAGTGTCATTGGGTCAGGATCTTCATGAGTCAACTCAAGATTATCAGAATTGTTTGTTTCATATCCACACTCTCTTGGAGTTTTCACAAATAAAGTTAGATATGGGCAGTCATCCAATACAGTAACACATTCTTGGACAGCATAATCAATTTGTCTTGAATAAACTTTCACTTCAGAATTCTTTTCCTCCTTAACTTCAACCTTAGGTTTCCAAAGGAATCCTTGAGGTTCATAACCATGCTTTAACATAAACTTTTCATCACCTGTCAGTTTAGTTGGTTTCTTTCTTGAAAAGGTACCTTTGTTTCTTGTCTTTTCACTGCTAGGTGATCCTTGAGAATCATCATACTTGAATGATTTTGTGTCTAAATTGGGGATAATCCTCAATGGTTGAAAATTCTTCTTGACAACTTTCTCAGACTTCTTAGGAGATCTGCTTCTCCTGATTGGTTCAGCCACATGTTTCTTTGTCTTCACAGTAGCTTTCTTTTCTTTCTTTGTCTCTACAGCAGTTTTCAACACATCTTCACTCATGGTCTCTTTACCACACACTTTTCCTTATCCTAGGTACGTATCATACTTTTGCTTGTACAGAACAAAGTCTTGTCCATACTTTATCTCATCTAGGACATGAAAAGGCTTAAAGTTGAATATTTCATTACAAGAATCTGTGTGGTGACCATATTCATCACATTTCTTACACCAAACTTTTCCCTTGTATCTTTCATGATCACTTGCTTTCTTGAACCTCTCACTAGGTTTAGGTGGTTTGACACCTAGTGTCTTCTGAGTCTTAAGACCGTCAAAGTCAATTGAGAAAGGAACAAACTCATCAATCTTGATATCTTGTCTTTCAATCTTTCTTTTAACAAAGATAATTTTCTTCATATTCAAAGGATCTTCATCTAGGCTTCCTTTATGCCTTGACTGCCTCTTTTCGTATTCTTCCATAGTCTCAACTTCCCTAATATCAAACACCTCATGACTTGAGAAAACTGGGATAAAGTTTTCAACATCTACTGTTTCAGTTACCTTTTTCTTGTTGTTGCTTCTTATCCTTTCCACTACAGCCTTGCTTGGTGGCCTTACTGCATTGTAGCTCACCCTTTTCTTCTCACATATGTCAAAAGACACATGTTCTATATTCATTCTTACATTTTGTTTCTTCATCTTTGGTGTGACTGGTGGGTACATTGGAAGCTTGTCTATGGATTTTGGTTTCTTCATTCCTCATCCTCTTTCAGCAGCTATGATTTCTTCATCTGTGATCTGATCACTTAAGTCACTTAAGTCATCTGCATTCAGATCATCGGAATCAAAACCATCTTTAGAGACTTGTATCCCTATTGACTTGTCTTCTCTTGCTTCATCCTTGACTACAAATTCTCCTTCTTCACACACCTCAACATTCTTGTAAAGATCAACTAATTCTTCTTTGTCTTGAAATACAACTCTAAACTGTTGTTTATATGCATCTCTCTTTTCTTTGTCAACTTTGGGCGTAAAGTTGTTATTGAATGGTGGTGGAACTGCTTTGTACTTGTCTTCCTCTTTCACTTGGTTCAAGATACCACAAATGTTACCTGTGGCAAACCAAGTTCTTCAAAAATTCATTTGCAACTTGCAATTTTGTGTTCTACACTTTCTCTTCCACAATCAATTTTTTAAGCCATCTATCTCAGTGATGTATCTCCTTTGAGCTCTATAACTGCTCATACAATCATCTTCCAAACTTTTAATTTTCTCTTCATTGATTAGATCACTTGCCTCATACCCATTAATGATACTTTGTTTCCTAAAACACTCACCCTCCAGCTTGCCTACTTTTATGGTTAAAGCATTGATAATTTCATTTAAACCAACTGTAGGAGTAAAGTGTACCTGAGATGATGTTCCAGCCTCTTTTTCAGCAATAGCCATCAAAGCAACATTTGCTCTTGTGTGACAATCGTCAATTTCAGGTTAACTCTGTTAACTCAACTCCGTCAATTCAAACTTAAGATCACTGAATCTATAACGCACACCTCATTACATTTAAACTAGGGCTTAAATGACGCTTAACACTTACTACATGTGTAGTCTTTCGGGAATTGCACCGAAACGCAAACGAGTTGACGCAAACGATTGGTGAATAAACGAAAAACGTCAAAACAGTAATTATGTGATAATTATGTGTTAGACTTATGTGTTGTGTGATAACATCGTTATAAACACTAACTCAAGATGTAAACAAGTTAGTTTAAGCTAGATAAGTAATACTTAGAAGTGGAGGGGCCAAAGTGTAACATAGTATTATTATAAATAATAATAATAATAATAATAAACCCTAACTTATTATTCTCTCCCCACCCAAAATCCCGATCGGACTCCTCTTCCCCCCTCCCTCACGGCTTCCACCACCTATATACACACATACAATCAAGTTCTCAAGCCTTTGATTGAAGATTAAGGTGCTAGGAAGGTATAAACGACTATCCTATGCATCCTTTATACTTAATTTCGATGTTTAATGGGTTAATTGAAAACCCTAGAGGCCGATTTATGTGTGTATGTAATTCATATGATTGTTGTTGATTTGATTAAGATTTGATAACTAGATTGGATATTGTTACTTGTTAATTGCTTGTGTCTTTGATTTGAGTTCAAACAAAAACCCTAATCATGTATGTAATGTGTAATTGATGTGCATGGATAGTGATTATGGAGTCTAGAGTGTTATATGAATGAATGATGGTCCGTAGATAGTTAATTTGTTGAGTTTGGATGCAAACAGTTTCTGGACAGATTGTGTTATTGATATTTAATTGACTGTAACGAGGTGTAAATGTGAAAATTGGTTGAGATTTTTGATACTATAGTAAACTAGGTTGAGTCTAGTTTCTATAGAATATAAATTTGCAATTGTTGGACGTGTAGAAGTTAACTTTTATGATTTTACAAAAACGTTGTGCAAAGCTTAGCTGTTAGACCTGCTGTTAGGTTGTTTTGTAAATGTTATATCTCATGAACTACGAGACCAATTGGGTTGGTTCCACTTCTGGAAGTTGACTCATTGAGTTAGGAACCTAACCCAAGTGGCCTCGCATTTATTGGATTTTTCGTTTAACGGGAATTTCAAATAACATTCTGTTGCGCATGAATTTGACTGTTATGAGTTTGCTGTAATGATTTGATGATTGTGAGAAACCTATGTGGAATAAAAATATAATAAAATATGTTCTGGTAACCTAAGACATATATTCTTTTGTGATGATTTTTGGTAAATTAATTGTGATGCTATGATCGGTGAGATAGTACAATCTTTCAAGTAGGATTTCTGTCTCGGTGAAACTAGCTGCTGAATTTTGTGAAAATGCATGAAACATGATACTTGCTATATAATTGATGTGTTTTGACCAAATTACCCTTGCGGGGAATAATTGCTAATTGATTGTCATGATTTGACCAAATTGCCCTTATGGCGAATAATTGCTAGCTAATTGTTATGTGTTGACCAAATTGCCCTTACGGGGAGTAATTGCTAGTGATGTACTTTATGAATACATGACACGTAAATAATTGCTTACACATGTAACGTATCACAAATACCTTTGTTAAAGTCACATACGATTCACAAACGAAACACGAAACATGTTATGTGCATAGGTATTATGTGCCGGGTCTAGAGACTCGATAATATTCCGACACTTAGAAAAATCTCTTTGTTGTTTTAGAACGCTAGAGAGAGTTTTTCTGTGACGCGCATCTTGGTGAATTATTTTGGGAATACTTCGCAAACAGTGAGTTTCACTTTCCCCTTTTAAACTTTTTAAACGCTTTTCACTTGGGGGAGATAACATACTCCGAAACGCATTTAAGATTTTGTTAATATAGATTATATATCACTTGTAAAGACTAAGTGGCAAACGCAATAACTAAAGTCCTTCATAACATCGAACCGGTTAATATTTGGATAATAGCGAGTCACTGTTGAGTAGTACTACTGGGTTTGACAAACCCCACCCAACGCTAAACTCGACTGGAGGTCGAGTGGGTGTAATCTTGGCTAAACACATACCATGGTCTGGATGACCTGGTGGCAAGGCAAATGATATGATAAACAGTCAGCTTCGGTGTCGAACACTTAGTGATACTTGTTTTATAGGCTAGCTACCTATAGATATATAATTGACATAACACTATCTGGTAACGCAAAACGCTGAACGCAAACGCTAAACGCTTTATTTTATATAAACTTGTGAACTCACCAACCCCGTGTTGACACTTTTAGTATGTTATTCTCAGGTAGCCGAGGCGGGCGCGCGGTTTAAGATCATGCATTGCTTGAAACACTTTTAATTATGCAAACTTATTTTAAACTGTTATCATTGGGTTTTTAAGTCGTCCTGCGTGACGCAACATTGGTTTCTATGGTTTTACGCTTCCGCATTTAAATACTCGTAAACGTTTTCATGGTTTTGAAACTTTGTTTTATGGTTTGATTATAACTAATGAATCCGATCCTGTTAGTTCACACCCTCTAACGGTAAAACTCCGTTAGTGGAATTTGAGGGTGTGACAGATTGGTATCAGAGCCATTGGTTATAGCGAACTAGAAGCTGCATGCATACTAGACTATAACCGCGACGACCCATTAGTTATAATGATACGCACTGCATAGATTTGTGTAGTCTTTGTTATCTTATCTCTTTACCTCTTTCACTCATACACGCACGCATACACGGCTTACCTATAGGAATGTCGACGCCGCCACCCTCATCATCATCTGATCCGATGACTCATGCTCACGGGAAGGAACCGCAGTTACCTACCGCATCGCCACCCCGTGAAGTTCTGGAACTCGAAGCTCCTGCACCGAAGAGGTACCGCTTATTCGGAGGCATGTACAAAAACGAAGTTAGCTGGGATTGGTACCCTAATATGATTAGACGTATGGTCTATCGTGAACAAGTTCCCCCGTTACCTCACCCGAACCACCCTGCTTACCCCAACACCCTACCACCCATAACCGAACCTGTAGAGCGAGTTCTCGCAGCTGTCGTTTCTTGCTTGGAGCGTGACGTGGGTTACATGCGCTATACGAGAGCCAACGTTACTGGACTGTTAAAAGATGGAACCGAGACTAAGGAGGAAATTGCCCGCATGGCAGCGGCAATGAAGGAAATGCAAGAGGCTAGTGATCAACAGATGAAGATTATGAGAAAGATGCAAGCCGAGATGATAGACTTGCAAGAGCAACTCCAAGTAGCAAGGACCCGAACCGAGATAGCTTTAGAGCGTTGCGATGTCTTACAAATGCAAATTACTCAGAACGCAGCCGAACCCGAAGAAGTTCCCGGAGAGGAGCCTGAGGAGGATCCCGAGGAGGAACCCGAAGAGGAACCAGAGGAAGAACCGGCTGAGCCAGAGGCACACTCAGAGGTGTCCTCAGACGATGTGCAAATGTGCAAATTCTTGGATTGGAACTGGCTAACGCTATGAACTGGGAGGAGTTCAAGAACATGATGCGAGAGGAGTACTGTCCGAGAGAGGAGATTTCGAAGTTAGAGTCAGAATTTTGGTCACTGAAGATGGTGGGCTCAGAAATCGAAGCCTACAGTACCCGTTCTCACGAGTTAGCGGTGATGTGTCCGCGGATGGTAGATCCGCCGAGTAAGAGGATTGAAATGTATATCGATGGGTTAGCACCGCAAATTCAAGGCATGGTGACGTCTTCCAGACCAGCCACGATTCAACAAGCGATCCGTTTAGCTCACAAACTGACGGATCAAGCTGTGACCCAAGGTGCGTTACCACCTAGGGGTTCAACCACTAAAGCCCGTGACAACCCGAGTAATGACAACAACAGCAACAGCAACCCGAGCAGCGGAAAGAGAAAGTTTGACAACACCAGATCCTCATCCGCGAACCTCCCACGGCAACAACACTACCGTAAGCCCGAATTCACTCAGAGCTTTAACAATCAGAGTCACCACAACAATAACAACGGTAGCGGGCAGGGTTCGAGCGGATATGCTGGGAAATATCCGAAGTGCAATAGGTGCAACTATCATCATGTTGGCCCGTGTGACCGTGTCAAGTGCCAGAGATGCGGAAAGATGGGTCACCAGGCAAAGGAATGTAGAGGAGACCTTGCGGCAAAGGGTGCTCCTAAACCACCCATGACAACCAAGGGATGTTTTGAGTGTGGACAAGAGGGACATTTTAAGAAAGACTGCCCCAAGCTGAAACAGAACGACAACAATGGAGGTAATGGAAGTGGCAGTGGTGGTGGAAACAATGGTAAAGGAAGAACTTTTGTTATTGGGTCGGGTCAAGCCCGCAATGATCCGTACGTGGTGACTGGTAAGTTCCCTTTGAACGATTGTTTTGCTTCTGTTTTGTTTTACACTGGAGCTGATAGGAGTTTTGTGTCGAAAGCCTTTAGTCAACTCTTAGACTTAACTCCAACCCCGTTAGATGCTAAATTTCCTGTTGAATTAGCTGATGGTAAGACTATAGTAACGACTCATGTACTTGCGGGATGTAAGTTATAACTGTCAGGTCATGTTTTTGATATCGACCTTATTCCTTTTTTGCTTAGTAGTTTCGATGTCGTGGTCGGCATGGACTGGTTATCCGAGAACCGAGCGGAGATTATATGTCACGACAAGGTAGTCCACATTACTACCCCTTCCGGCGAGATCATTTCGATCCAAGGTAAGAGAAGCGGCATGACCACCAGTGTTATCACCCTCATGAAGGCGCAGAAGTATCTACGAAAGGGTCATCCGGCAATTTTGGCGCAGATTGTTGAGAAACCCGCGGAGGATAAGCGAATTGAAGATATACCGATTGTGCGAGATTTTCCGGAAGTTTTCCGGGAGGATTTGCCTGGACTCCCTCCTATTCGAAAAGTCGAGTTTCAAATCGAATTGACCCCCGGTGCAGCACCCATAGCACGAGCCCCGTATCGGCTCGCACCGGCGGAGCATTAGGAACTGTCCACTCAGTTGCAAGATTTATTGGATAAATGTTTTATCCGACCTAGCTCATCGCCATGGGGAGCCCCTGTCTTGTTTGTCCGAAAGAAGGACGGGACTTTCCGCATGTGCATCGACTACCGGGAGTTGAACAAGGTGACGGTCAAGAACCGTTATCCTTTACCCCGAATTGATGATTTGTTTGACCAGCTTCAAGGATCGAGTTACTACTCGAAGATCGATCTGCGATCCGGTTACCACCAACTAAGAGTGCGCGAAGAAGATATCTCAAAGACGGCTTTCATAACACGGTATGGTCACTACGAGTTTTCGGTTATGCCTTTTGGTCTAACTAACGCACCAGCCATATTTATGGATCTCATGAATCGAGTGTGCAAGGCGTACCTCGACAAGTTTGTGATTGTGTTTATTGACGATATCCTTGTCTACTCCAAGGACAAGGCTGACCATGGGGAACACTTAAAGGTAATTCTGGAATTATTGAAGAAGGAACAACTGTACGCAAAACTCTCGAAATGCGAATTTTGGCTTCGCGAGATTCACTTTTTAGGACATGTGATCAACGAGAATGGTATCCATGTCGATCCCGGTAAGGTAGAGGCCATCAAAAACTGGGAAGCACCTAAGACTCCGACTGAGGTGCGGCAATTCCTAGGACTGGCCGGCTACTACCGACATTTCATCGAGGGATTTTCAAAGATTGCTCAACCCCTCACCGCTTTGACTCACAAAGGCACTAAGTACAATTGGGGTGACACGCAAGAATCTGCTTTTCAACTGTTGAAAACCAAACTCTGTAGCGCCCCTATTCTAACCCTACCCGAGGGAACGGAGAATTTTGAGGTACACTGTGACGCATCGATACAAGGTCTCGGTTGTGTGCTGATGCAACTCGAGAAGGTTATAGCTTATGCCTCTCGACAACTACGGGTTCACGAGAAGAACTACACGACCCATGATTTGGAACTCGGAGCTGTGGTGTTTGCCCTTAAGATATGGAGGCATTACTTGTACGGTACCAAGTTTACCATTTACACCGACTACAAGAGTCTCCGGCATATCTAAGATCAGAAGGAGCTGAACATGCGACAGCGTCGTTGGGTCGAGCTGCTTAAGGATTATGATTGTGCCATCAAATACCACCCTGGTAAGGCCAATGTAGTGGCCAACGCTCTCAGCAGAAAAGAAACCGATAAACCCAGGCGAGTGCGAGCATTGCAACTCACGATTCATGCCAACTTACCCGATCAAATTCGCGAGGCGTAACTCGAAGCTTTGAAAGATGATAATCTTCCATCAGAACTCATGCGGGGCATGAACAAGCAACTTGAAACCAAATCGGACGGGGTCCGATATTTTGAGAACCGGATTTGGGTTCCACGGTTCGGAGAGTTGAGAACTCTGGTGATGGACGAAGCCCACAAGTCCCGATATTCTATCCACCCTGGCGCAGATAAAATGTACCATGACTTAAAGGCACTTTACTGGTGGCTGAACATGAAAGCCGACATTGCCACCTACGTGAGCAAATGCTTGACTTGTGCCAGAGTCAGAATAGAATACCAGAAACCATCTGGTCTACTGCAACAACCGGAACTCCCAATGTGGAAATGGGAACACATCTCAATGGATTTTATCACGGGTTTACCTAAGACACCGACGGGATGCGATACCATCTGGGTGATCGTTGACCGGTTGACTAAGTCTGCACACTTCTTAGCGATTAAGGAATCAGACAAAATGGAAAGACTGACTCGTGTTTACATGAAAGAAGTGGTGTCTAGACACGGAGTGCCTGTCTCAATCATTTCTGAACGAGATTCTCGTTTCACTTCGCACTTTTGGAAGTCACTACAAAGCGCACTAGGCACACGTCTTGATATGAGCACAGCATACCATCCTCAGACGGATGGGCAAAGTGAACGAACTATTCAGACCCTGGAGGATATGTTGCGTGCATGCGTATTGGATTTCGGAAAAAGTTGGGAACCTCACTTACCTTTGGTAGAGTTTTCGTATAATAACAGCTACCACGCAAGTATTAAAGCAGCGTCGTTTGAAGCGCTGCACGGACGGAAGTGTCGATCACCACTCTGCTGGGCAGAGGTGGGTGACAGCCAAATCACTGGTCCAGTACTGGTACTCGAAACTTTGGAAAAGATTGTTCAAATCCGAAATCGCATGGCAGCAGCACGAGATCGCCAAAAGAGTTACGCCGACAAGTGCCGAAAGCCTCTCGAATTTCAAGTGAATGACCAAGTGTTACTTAAAGTCTCACCTTGGAAAGGTGTGGTTCGCTTTGGTAAGCGAAACAAACTCAACCCACGATATGTTGGTCCTTATCGAATAACTGAGCGCATTGGTCCGGTGGCGTACCGCCTGGACCTACCAACGGAACTCAGTGGCGTACACAATGTATTCCACGTATCCAATATGAAGAAATGCCTAACCGATGAGACTCAAGTAGTCCCTTTGGATGAACTGCAAGTTGATGAACAGTTACGTTTCATTGAGGAACCAGTCGAGGTTTTGGATTGGGAAACCAAAACGCTCAAGCACAGCAAAATTCCAATCGTTAAGGTTCGTTGGAACTCGAGACGTGGACCGGAGTTCACGTGGGAACGCGAGGATCAAATGATGAAAAAGTATCCTCACCTTTTTGAAGGGCTGACCAAACACAGAAAACCGCGAAACCCGGCAAACCGTCAGAAATCACCGGAGGTATGAATTAAATTTCGGGACGAAATTTCTTTCTACTAGGGGATGATATGACAAACTAAAAATTTTTCTTACTTTTTCAGACACTCATCACGACTTGACTCAAATTTTCGGGACGAAAATTCTTTAACATGGGAATGATGTGACAATCGTCAATTTCAGGTTAACTCCGTTAACTCAACTCCGTCAATTCAAACTTAAGATCACTGAATCTATAACGCACACCTCATTACATTTAAACTGGGGTTTAAATGACGCTTAACACTTACTACGTGTGTAGTCTTTCGGGAATTGCACCGAAACGCAAACGAGTTGACGCAAACGATTGGTGAATAAACGAAAAACGTCAAAACAGTAATTATGTGATAATTATGTGATAGACTTATGTGTTGTGTGATAACATCGTTATAAACACTAACTCAAGATGTAAACAAGTTAGTTTAAGCTAGATAAGTAATACTTAGAAGTGGAGGGGCCAAAGTGTAACATAGTATTATTATAAATAATAATAATAAACCCTAACTTATTATTTCTCCCCACCCAAAATCCCGATCGGACTCCTCTTCCCCCGCCCCTCACGGCTGCCGCCACCTATATACACACATACAATCAAGTTCTCAAGCCTTTGATTGAAGATTAAGGTGCTAGGAAGGTATAAACGACTATCCTATGCATCCTTTATACTTAATTTCGATGTTTAATGGGTTAATTGAAAACCCTAGAGGACGATTTATGTGTGTATGTAATTCATATGATTGTTGTTGATTTGATGATGATTTGATAACTAGATTGGATATTGTTACATGTTAATTGCTTGTGTCTTTGATTTGAGTTCAAATAAAAACCCTAATCATGTATGTAATGTGTAATTGATGTGCATGGATAGTGATTATGGAGTCTAGAGTGTTATATGAATGAATGATGGTCCGTAGATAGTTAATATGTTGAGTTTGGATGCAAACAGTTTCTGGACAGATTGTGTTATTGATGTTTAATTGACTGTAACGAGGTGTAAATGTGAAAATTGGTGGAGATTATTGATACTACTGTAACGATTCCGACGAAACCCGGCCTAACCGGTAGACAATAGTTACGTCGTATTTAAGGTCGGGTACATGAATCACCATAGTAGTTATACGAGAATACATGGTTCACTGTATTGATTGTACGTGAATATATAATTCATCGCATCGAATATGCGATTAATCGATCGATAGTTATTGAAACCCGAACGAATCGAGGGTTCAATTATAGACGAGATATATGATATTTAGCGATTTTACGAAGCATTAATGCTTCGGGATAAGTAAAATACGGCACAGAAAAAAAATTTTCGATTTAATGTACGTCGGTACGTTAAACGAAACCTTTAATACCAGACCGAGCAAGAGACGATCGATCAAGCCGAAAAAGATGCGCAATTATTATTAATATGATGTTTTAAGTTAATGAAAGTCATGGTTTAAGTTTTTAAAGTTTTAAATCGGTTTTATATAAATTTCATTTTTTAGCCGAAAAAACGACCGTTTTAGCCTCGTTTTAAGCCGAATTAAACATTTAACCGAAAAACGAACTGAACCAGATTATCCAAAACATTATCCGGATATCCGAAATCCAAACATGTGGCTTAGAATGGAGAGGTGGGTCCCACCCCACCCCCCTCATTTATCCGATCGGAATCAAGGGGTTTACCCCATGCTCTCATTTCTTTTTTTTTTTATCAAACTTTTGCAAGATCTTTTCTTCCTCTCAACTCCATGATCCAAAACCGAGGTTTTGTAGCAAGAAAACAAGGTAAAGAATCGAGTTAATCACGTTTCCATCTTCGTTTTCTTGAGTTTAATTGCAAGAAAATGAGGTTTCAAAGATGAAAACCGATTCTTGCATGATCAAGTGATGTATACGGGTTATACAAAGGATCTTGGTCCAAGAAAGGAGTTAAACGAACCAAAAACGAATTTTTACGGTTTAAATATTTGTTTTTGAATCATAACCGAAACTATAGTGTTAGAGGCTTGATCGTGAGTGTAACTTGCTTGGTATTGTGGTATGTTGGTTGTAGGTTCTGTGTTTAGTGGTAGATAAGGCGGAAAGACGAGTTTGTAGCTTGTAGTGGCGGAAAACAAAAGGTATATTCGGTTTATGTTCGATTTTGGAGTTTTTGGACAGATTGTTGATGGTTTAGAGTTAGGTCAAGAAATTTTACAGGGATATTCTACACATGAAAATAAGAGTTCTGTGAAATTTTGGTAATTTTTGGACAAAGGATGAATATTTGGTGAATTTAATGCTCGGTTTTGGCCAAAAATGGTGAAAAATAGTTAAATATCATGAAAAATTCTGGAAAATTCCAGATACGCTTTTTATAACATTTATAAGTAACACACAAAATTTTAGGTCAGTTGGAGAAGTCTAAGTAGGCTTTTCGGTTAAACGAGTTCTAGGGTTTTCTAGCTCGGTTTTAGTGAAAATGGCATGTAAAAAGAGATTTTGGTTCTGGAAAAATTACAGAGGACTATGTGGATGGCAGGGGACATCCAGGAAAAATTTGGGATTTTTCTAAGGCCGTTTGGTATTTACGACATATTTAGTGTTTAAATGGTGTTTAAAAATAGATAAATGAATTTTAAATATAAAAATTAATTCTGGAAATATTTTTATAAAATTCCCCACTGTCAAAAAGTGATTTGTGCAAAATTTCAAGATCCGAGATTAAACGGATAATTATTTGGGCAAAAACAAACTTTTAAAGCTTAAAACGCGTAAACCGGTAAAGTTCGCTTAAACGAACTGACTGGTGTATAAAAACCCTAAAAATGAACTATTTTCATTTAACTGAGTTAAACAAGTAAAAATAAATCATCCGAAAATAATTCGGATGATTTGAGTAATTTTAACCGATTTAACAGTTTCCGGTGCACTAAAGACGGAAACGGGTCCCGCGGCCAATCGGGACGTCTAAACCGAGCTCTAATTTCACATCTTTAATTAAATTACCAGTCAACAACTATTTTCGGGTCGTGTGTGACCAAACTCATTTTGAAACGTAAAAACGGATAACCGTGCTAGGCACGCAAAACGGGGAAACGACTAATAGTAATTTTGACTAGTAAACTCTAAACGACATCACAATCTGAGTCCGGAGAAGTGTTTCTGGGTTAACATTGCCCCCAGAACGGGTACAGTGCTGGGTTAACAGTGTCCCCAGATGTACCGGTTAACTTGGTTAAAGATTATATAAACAATAATTGTATAATAACGATCGTAGGGATCATATTACAAGATTTGGACGTGTTAGTTGATAATGATTGTTGTTACCTGCTTGCATGTGCTAAGGTGAGTTTCACGAGCCCCTTTTTCTGAATTGTTTTCAAATATTTTCCCGGGGCGGAAGCATGTTACTACTGAAATGTTTAAGTACATACTGAACGCATGGATTTGCGTGGATTTATATATATTTTATTGTACGGGAATCGTACGGAAATGTACTAAGATGGTAATTGTCTGAGTTGCTAACATTCTAAGGCCCCGGAACACGAGTGATTAACTGAAAGCCGGTAGAGTGTGGATAGTACTATTGGTCTGACAAACCCAACTGGCCCGGCATGGATTTGCTGATGTTTCCCAGCCAGTTGCACATGTCTTTTTTGTTGTTGATATATATTTTGCTATGTAATGTTAGACATAGCGGTTTGGGGCAGGTCCGTGGACGGGGGATATGCCACGGGGGTTGTGTGTGATAATCAGAGGTTTCACTTGTGGGCTCAGCATAATTACATCGATAATATTATATTTTGATATTTAATTATCAAGGTTTACTCAAATTGTGAAACTCACCAACTATTCGTAGTTGACCCGTTTTCTCACATGCTTTTCAGGTACAACAAAGATGAAGTGATTGCTTACGTGCTAAGTGCTTGATGTGTGTAAGATTTGCTTGCGGGATGTTAGGATACATTATAATAAATAGAATTATGTATCGTATTGTATGATGTGTGTATCACCTAGACGGTAATGAATTACGAGATAATGTAATTTTGAAGTATATTAATGCATTCAGTTTTCTTTATAAACAATGTGGTTGATATCAGAGGCGTCTGTTGCATCCCATTTACGTTTCCGTTGCGGTTACGGGGTGTTACAGAACTTGGTATCAGAGCCATTGGTTATAAAGAATTAGGATGTCTTTAAAAGATACCTAAAATATAACCAGTAGCTCAAGTATTATAGGATCTGAATATCAACTAATAATTTATAGTGACGAGATCTTGATGAACTTGGATGGACAAGTGAGTTATTATGGTCCGTAACATAATAACAGACTTGTCTGCACGAGGGAATTCAGGGGAAGTCACGGGGACATTAATAGGTAAAAATGGCAACATATGTGTAAAGTATATAATATTATTTATGCGTGCTAATGTGTATATATATATGTACGTATCTTGTGGGTACATGTATTGAGAAATAGGACCCGGATAAGGAACCGGGGGATGAAATAATAAAAGTACCAAGGATGCTGAAATTTCTAGAGCATCGGTTGATGATAAGCCTGACTTATCGGGCCATAGTTACGATATTACCAAGTTAGATCTTCCGTTTGACATTAACCAGAAATATCTAGTAACCGTCACTCCCAACCGAAATTAATAAATCCCTTACCCTACCAACACTGGTACCGTATATCTTAATAACCCCCTATGTTCAACCGAACCGCCGACCCTCACGTACGGACGAACCTGTACCTGGACCCATTGTTATTCCATTAAGGTAAATAAATAAGTAAATAAATAAATAAATAAAATAAAATAAAATAAAATAATAATAATAATAATAATAAATTTGATAATAAATGAGCAGATAAAAATAATATATAGAAATATATATATGTATTTCTCACTCTCAAACATATGAGTCATACCACCTCCAGATCGAGAATTACCGATTTTAGCGAACCTAGAACGCCTGAGGACATTGACTGAGCAAGTGATAGAGTTTCCCATAATAGTAATTGATAATATTTGAAGGCAACCCATGTTGCGCGATTACCTTGAACCTTGCAACTCCCTATGTTATCCTTACATCCGCTAGATGCCTATACCCATGCATACTCGAATAGAATGATTACCCATACACAAAGAGGTGTTGGAATCATTAGAGCATAATTTGTTGTTCGTTCGTAGGTGGTATACCGTGTATGCCGGATATACAAATAGACACGGATATTATAACTCCGTGGTACGTAATCGTTTGGTGCTCACGGTGAGCACGTATCGGTTATGCTGACATGCAGAAGGATATTGAGATCAAGCATATTAGACATTAATCATTGTTGAGAAAGATCTATATGTCAGTTGGTGACAAGGGTTATGAAACATATTTAAACGTTAACTGACATCAGGATAAGTCCATATGTTATTATATTTGTGGGACATATATACTAGATACCGGTATGTGTAATATGTATGATAATATTTGGTGTGTATGTGTACTTGCTGTTAGGATTGAGCTGGTAACGAGTTATACGGTGAGATTAGTATTGATTACTGCGTACGGGATGGGTACGACAGAATGACATAAAAAGAGTAACTCCAATGATGGAGATTGATATGATTCAGTTGATTGCTCAAAGATAGCAGATGATGATATCGAATGTCGTATCACAGATCACTGCTAGTGTTGATGCAAATGTGATCGCAGAATTATAGATCGAGCAATCACATGAATATGAATATTTCAATTCTTAGTGATATTACTAAGAGTGATAATGTCCCACCCAATACTATTATGACTACAAGTATTAGTTACAAACTAAACATGAATAGTAGTTGTAATGAATTAGATCCGGTATGAAGGATATGTTTGTTGGTTGTGTTAAGGAAATTATTAATAGTTTACTGAGGGTAAAGGGAGGAATAGATTAGCGAGTGGATAGAAAAGATCGAAATGGTTAAGGATATTGGTAAGAGTCTATAACATTGTGTAGTGAAATATGCTACAGATATGTTGGTAGATTATGTTGTATCGTGATGGAACACGATGGTACAAAATTATAGTTAGAAAATTATTACTCAGATGATATGGTCGGAATTTAAAATTCTTCGGCTAGAGCACTTTTATTCAAGTAATTAAGTTCATAGATTGGAAACTGAGCTATGGAAGAAAGAAATATTGTGTGCTGATCACTTAGAACACGCCAATCGATTGAAGGAATTGTCATGTCTGGTAACATGGCTAATAACTCCTGAAACTAAGCGAAGTGAGCGCTATATTTGGGACTAACTCCATCGATAAGGAGTATAGTCAATCCTGTAAAATATACAACCTTTGGAAGGGTTGTGTCACAAGCCAGCATTGATATATCTGACTCTATGGGAAGCGGACTGGAAGGACGTTAGGTGAGACGTCGAGTGTTAAAGAAGAGAAATGATAAAGGAATAGTGCAAGATAGGCTTCTGAATAAGTTGTAACACCCCGCAACCGCAGCGGAAACGTAAACGGGGTGCGACAGACTCGTCTGATATCAACCACATTGTTTATAAAGAAAACTGAATACATTAATATACTTCAAATTACATTATTTGTATTTCATTACCGTCTAGGTGATACACACTTCATACAATACGATACACAATTATATTTGTTATAATGTATCCTAACATCCTGCACGCAAATCTTACACACATCAAGCACTTAGCACGTAAGCAATCACTTCATCTTAGTTGTACCTGAAAAGCATGTGAGAAAACGGGTCAACTACGAATAGTTGGTGAGTTTCACAATTTGAGTAAACCATGATAAATCCATATTAAAATATAATATTATCTGGGGACACTGTTAACCCAGTACCGTACTGATTCCGGGGGCAATGTTAACCCAGAATTACGATGTAATTATGCTGAGCCCACAAGTGAAACCTCTGACTATCACACACAATCCCCGTGGCATATCCCCCGCCCACGGACCCGTGACATATCCCCCGTCCACGGAACTGCCCCAAACCGCTATGTCTAACATTACATAGCAAAATAAATATCAACAAAATAGACATGTGCAACTGGTGGGAAACATCAGTAAATCCATGCCGGACCAGTTGGGTTTGTCAGACCAATAGTACTATCCACACTCTACCGGCTTTCAGTTAATCACTCGTGTTCCGGGGCCTTAGAATGTTAGCAACTCAGACAATTACCATCTTAGTACATTTCCGTACGATTCCCGTACAATAAAATATATAAATCCACGCAAATCCATGCGTTCAGTATGTATTTAAACATTTCAGTAAAAACATGCTTCCGCCCCGAGAAAATATTCGAAATCAGGTCAGAAAAAGGGGCTCGTGAAACTCACCTTAGCACATGCAAGCAGGTACAACAATCATTATCAGTTAACACGTCCAATCGGTAATATGATCCCTACGATCGTTACTATACACTCATTATTAATATAACTTTCACTAAGTTAACCGGTACATCTGGGGACACTGTTAACCCAGCACTGTACCCGTTCTGGGGGCAAGGTTAACCCAGAAACACTTCTCCGGACTCAGATTGTGATGTCGTTTAGAGTTCCATGGTCACAACTACTATTAGTCGTTTTTCTCGTTTTGCGTGCCTAGCACGGTTATCCGTTTTTATGTTTCAAAAATGAGTTTGGTCACACACGACCCGAAAATAGTCGTTGACTGATAGTTTAAGTAAAGTTGTGAAATTTGAGCTCGGTTTAGACGCCCCGTTTGGCCGCGGGACCCGTTTCCGTCTTTAACGTACCGGAAACTGTTAAAATAGGTTAAAATTACTCAAATCATCCGAATTATTTTCGGATGATTTTTTTTTACTTGTTTAACTCATTTATATGAAAATAGTTCATTTTTAGGGTTTTTATACACCAGTCAGCTCGGTTAAGCGAACTTCACCGGTTTACGCTTTTTAACTTTAAAAGTTTGATAATTAGCACAAATAATTATCCGTTTACTCTCGGATCTTGAAATTTTGCACAAATCACTTTTTAGGAGTGGGGAATTTTATAAAAATATTTCCAGAATTAATTCTTATATTTATAATTTATTTATCTATTTTTAAACACCATTTAAACACTAAATATGTCGTAAATACCAAACGATCTTAGAAAAATCCCAAATTTTTTCTGAATGTCCCCTGCCATCCACATAGTCCCCTGTAATTTTTCCTGAACCAAAATCTTCTTTTACATGCCATTTTTACTAAAACCGACCTAGAACACCCTAGAACTCGTTTAACCGAAAAGCCTACTTAGCCTTCTCCAACCGACCTCAAATTTTGTGTGTGACTTATGCATGATATAAAAAGCTTATCTGCATTTTCCAGAGTTTTTCATGATATTTAACTATTTTTCACCATTTTTGGCCAAAACCGAGCATTAAATTCACCAAATATTCATCCTTTATCCAAAATTTACCAAAAATTCACAGATCTCATATTTTCATGTGTTTAACACCTCTGTAAAATTTCATGACCTAACTCTAAAGAATCAACAATCTGACCAAATTTCCCAAAACCGAACATAACCGAATATACCTTTCGTTTTCCGCCACTACAAGCTACAAACTCGTCTTTCCGCCTTATCTACAACTAAATACAGAGCCTACAAACAACATACCACTATACCAAGAAAGTTACACTCACGATCAAGCCATTTCTTTCATGGTTTCGGTTTTGATTCCAAAAACAAAGATTTAACCGTAAAAATTCGTTTTTGATTCGTTTAACTCATTTCTTGGACCAAGATCCCTTGTATAACCCGTATACATCACTTGATCATGCAAGAATCGGTTTTCATCATTGAAACCTCATTTTCTTGCAAACAAACTCAAGAAACGAAGGTGGAAACGTAAATAACTCGACTTTTTACCTCGGTTTTCTTGATAAAATCTCGGTTTTTATGATCTTGATGTGGAGAGGATTGAAGTTCATAGAGATTTTGTGGTAAAAAAAGAAATGAGACCATGGGGTTTAACCCTTAAGGCCGATCGGAATCATCAAGGGGGTGGGGTGGGACCCACCTCTCCAATATTAGCCACATATTTGGATTCTCGTAATCCGGATAATGTTTTGGATAATCTGGTTCAATTCGTTTTACGGTTAAATGTCTAATTCGGCTTAAAACGAGGTCAAAACGGTCGTTTTTCGGCTTAAAAATGAAATTTATATAAAACCGATTTAAAAACTTTAAAAACTTAAACCATGACATTTATTAACTTAAAACATCATATTATTAATTATTGCGCATCTTTTTCGGCTTGATCGATCGTCTCTTGCTCGGTTTGGTATTAAAGGTTTCGTTTAATGTACCGACGTACCATTAAATCGAAATTCTTTTTCTGTGACGTACTATACTTATCCCGAAGCATTAATGCTTCGTAAAATCACTAAATATCATAGATATCGTCTATAATTGAACCATCGATTCGTTCGGGTTTCAATAACTATCGATCGATTGACCGAATATTCAATACGGTGAATTATATATTCACGTATAATCAGTACAATGAACCATATATTCTCGTATAATTACTATGGTAATTCATGCACCCGACATTAAATATGACGTAACTATTATCTACCGGTTAGGGTATACCGGGTTTCGTCGGAATCGTTACATTTTCCCCCCGTTAAGAAATTTCGTCCTCGAAATTTTACACGTCCACTATCCCTTTCCGAGGGAAAAGGTGGGGGTTTTTCCTTCAGGATTCACCCTCGCGTTACCAGGTATAATATGGTCCTCGCTGTGAATTCCACTTAATCTTTATCAATAAAGCTTGGTGTGTCCAAACTGTTTAATTTTCTCGTCTACTAACTCTACGGAATTATTTATGATATCAGGCATGTCTTCCATGAGTACCTCCATTACTGGTACTTTCGTTGCCTCGTCGCATAGGTACTTTTCAATCCGTATACATGGCAAAACATCATGTATAGTACTTAGCCCCTGGAGTACTTTGATCGATAAACTAAATGACCAATCATGGATATAGTCTCATGAGGTCCGATATATTAAGAAGCTATTTTCGGTTTTGCCAAACCTCATATCACCTCTCTCCAATGTGATGCCTTAAAATGCCTTGTCACCTTTTTCCAGTGACAATGGTTTCCTTTGAACATCGGCATAAATCCCTTGCAAATCTCGCGCTGCTTTCAACTTATCCGAAATATTATAAACCCGATTGGTTGTTTCTCGAATCAATTTAAATCTTATGGCTTGAGTGACGCCCAATTTCAATTTAACAAATTGGTGATAATTACTTCACCCATAGAAAGCTTCAAGCTCTCGATGCTTCCTTGCCCGCCTTCCAATAATGGAAGTAGGATGCCCATTTCGATCTGAGATAATTGAAAATGGTATTCCACGATGAGATACCATTTCTCCATCATGAATTTGGGCGAGAATTCATTGTGGTAATCATCATAGATTGGGATGAAATGCGAGGATTGGTTAATCGATCTGCGATTACCCAATTTACATCATGCCTTTTATATATCTTGGGAATTTGCGTCCCGAAATCCTTTGTAATTTATTCCCACTATCATTGGCGAATTTTTCTGTCGTTGTATCGTTCCCTAGGGTTTTCGGCGTGCAGCCTTATCTCTTGCATAACTTAAATATTCACCAACATACGTAACCATATCTTTCTCCAAACTCGGCCATTAATACAATCCCTTCAGATATTTGTATCATCAATAGTCTAATCCGATCCCGGATGTATGGAATATTTCTATCTATGCGCTTCGTCCATGATTAATTCACGAAGGTCATGGAGGGTCGGGATCCACACCCGATCTTTGAAATAAAGAATTTCGTCCACGCGCTGTTCGAAATTCTTCTCGTCGCCGTAAAGTCCCTCCTTTTCCAATTGTTCCTCTTCCAACGCCTCACGTTGAGCGACTCGAATCAGGTCCGAAAGATTCGACTGGACTATCATCCCCAGCACTCGCACTCGCAATGGCTTAACCCGATCTTTCCTACTCAAGGCATCGGCTATGACGTTAGCCATGCCGGGGTGATAACGGATGTCACAGTCATAATCGCTTAACAACTCAACCCATCTTCGATGAGTATGAGACTGCGGTCTCTTATCTTCTATAAAATTTGTACATTTGCGTCGTACAAAGGATTATGAGTTGGGTAATGCTAAAAATTCTTCAATAAACCGCTGATAGCCTCCGGCTAGTCCTAAAGATTGGCGCATTCCCTTTGGTGCCTTGGGTGACTGCCAATTTTAATGGTTTCTATCATATTTGAATCTTTGTGAAATCCTTGTTGCTTTACAACATGACCAAGGGATTATGCTTTCTGTATTCAAAGTCACATTTCGAAAACTTCGCGTATAACTCCTCTTGTTTTAACACTTCCACAATTTTCCTTAACCGTCGTTCGTGCTCTTCTTTACGTTGCGAATATATCAAAATATCATCAATGAATGCAATGAAAAATTTGTCAAAGTAAGGTCTACAGACTCGATTCATGAGTTCCATGAATACTGCCTGCGCATTTGTTAACCCGAACGGCATGAATAAGAATTCATAATGGCCGTAGCGAGTCCGAAACGCTGTTGCTGCAACGTCCTCCTCTTTGATTTTTCATTTGGTGATAACTATATATAAGATCAATTTTCTAAAGATAAATAGCTCTTTGCAGTTGGTTAAACAGATCATTTACTTCGAAGAAGTGAATACCTATTCTTGATCGTCACTTTATTCAATTCTCCCTAATCAACACATATCCTAACACTTCCGTCCTTCATTTCCCAATTAAAACCGGTGCACCCCATGGTGACTAACTAGGTCGTATAAAACCTTATCCAATAATTCTTGCAACTGATTGGATAATTCCTGCATCTCGGACGGTGCAAGTCGGTAGGGTGCCTTTGCAACAGGGCCAGCTTGAGGTATTAAATCGATTCTAAATTCGACCTGTCGGGTTGGCGGTAATCCAGGAAGTTCTTCTGGGAAAACTTGTGGAAATTCGCGTACCATCGGGATATCTTCTAAATGTTTTCTTTTAAATACTTTGGCAATCGCGTTTGTTAAATACACTACGTCTTCTTGTCGTAAATATTATAAGATCTCAAGATGAGATTAGAGTGGTAACATAATACCGTACACTTTTCTCTGTATTTAATCGCTTCATCGTCCGAAAGAGAGCTTCTAATCATCTTCTTTTCATATTTGATTTCTGCTTCATGTTGAGTTAGCCAATCCATGTTAACTATTACGTCAAAACTTCTTAACTTTACTGGTCGTAAGTCAATAAGGAAAGGTTAATCGTTCAGAATAATAGGACAACTCCGAACAATTTAGTTAACCATTAGGGGTTTACCGTTAGTGATTCTACAGTATAGGGTTCTATAGTTTCACTAATCGGTATCTTTCCGAATGATAGGAGGTTAACAGGAACTAACTTCTATCGACGACCGTAAAAATTATCACTGAAGTCTATTGATTTAAAACTACCACATACTTAACACCACCTTTGGATCATGATGTGCTTTATTCAAATTACTCACAAAAGCACGGCTCCTTGCTTAATCAGAGGTTGATGCTTGTCATGAGGTTCGTCTTCCAACGACACCTTGGTTCAACTTTGGGCAATTTCTCTTGAAACGTTCTGTACTGCCACATTCATAGCAAGTACAACTGTTTGGCATAATTTGGTTTCTTTGGATGGATTGTTATTGAAGTTGTTGGGTTCGGAGTGGTTGTACACGAATGGGTTGGGGTTGCCGGCTCGCATGGCTTCAATTGGTTCTACAATTGGGGCATTACGTCCATCTTTACCACACCTGTGGCCTACTATCACTCGATATTCTTCTTCCTACCGATAACCATATTTTCCACCTTTAGGGAAGGACCCTTCATGCGGTTCATGTTTTCACACCAGAACTAGTCTTAGTATAATTCTGGGTTGTAGGACATGCCTACTTATTCACAAGTCTATCTTGCACTATACCTTTATCATTTCTCTTCTTTAACACTCGACGTCTCACCTAACGTCCTTCCAGTCCGCTTCCCATAGAGTAAAATATATCAATGCTGGCTTGCGACACAACCCTTCCAAAGGTTGTATATTTTACAGGATTGACTATACTCCTTATCGATGGAGTTAATCCCCAATATTGCGCTCACTTCGCTTAGTTTCAGGAGTAACTAGCCATGTTACCAGACATGACAATTCCTTCAAACGATTAGCGTGTTCTATGTGATCAGCACACAACATTTCTATCTTTCATAGCTCAGTTTCCAATCTCTGAGTTTAATTATTCGAATAAAAGTGCTCTAGCACAAGAATTTTAAATTCTGACCATATCATCTGAGTAATAATTTTCTAACTATAATTTTGTACCATCGTGTTCCATCACGATACAACATAATCTACCAACATATCTGTAGCGTATTTCACTACACAATGTTCTGGACTCTTACCAATATCCTTAACCATTTCGATCTTTTCTATCCACTCGCTAGTCTATTCCTCCCTTTACCATCTGTAAACTATTAATAATTTCCTTAACACAACCAACAGACATATCCCTCATACCGGATCTAATTCATTACGACTACTATTCATGTTTAGTTTATAACTAATACTTGTAGTCATAATAGTATTCGGTGGAACAATATCACTCTTAGTAATAACACTAAGAATTGAAATATTCATAATCATGTGACTGCTCGATCTATAATTCTGCGATCACATTTGCATCAACACTAGCAGTGATCTGTGATACGACATTCGGTATCATCATCTGCTATCTTTGAGCAATCAACTGAATCATATCAATCTCCATCATTGGAGTTACTCTTTTTATGTCATTCTGCCGTACTCATCCCGTACGCAGTAATCAATACTAATCTCACCGTATAACTCGTTACCAGTTCAATCATAACAGCAGGTACACATACACACCAAATATTATCATACATATTACACATACCAGTATCTAGTATATATGTCCCACAAGTATAATAACATATGGACTTAACCTGACGTCGGTTAACTTTTAAATATGCTTCATAACCCTTGTCAACAACTGACATAGAGATCTTTCTCAACAAAGATCAATGTTTAATATGCTTGATTTCAATATCCTTCTGCATGTCAGCATAACCGATACATGCTCACCGTGAGCACCAAACGATTACGTACCACGGAGTTATAATATCCGTGTCTATTAGTATATCCGGCATACACGGTATACCATCTACCAGCGAACAACCAACTATGCTATAGGGATTCCAACACCTCTTTGTGTATGGGTAATCATTCTATTCGGGTATTCATGGGTATAGGCATCTAACGGATGTAAGGGTAGCATAGGGAGCTGCAAGGTTCAAGGTAATCGTGCAACATGGGTTGCCTTCAAATATCATTAATTACTATCCTGGGAAACTCTATCACTTGCTCAGTCAATGTCCTCGGCGTTCTAGGTTCGCTAAAATCGGTGATTCTCGATCTGAAGGTGGTATGACTCATATGTTTGAGAGTGAGAAATACATATATATATTTCTATATATTATTTTTATCTGCTCATTTATTATCAAATTTATTATTATTATTATTATTATTATTTTATTTTATTATATTTTATTTATTTATTTATTTATTTACTCCTTTACCTTAATGGAATAAGAACGGGTTCAGGTACGGGTCCGTCCGTACGTGAGGGTCGACGGTTCAGGTGAACATCTGGGGTTATTAGAATATACGGTACCGGTATTGGTAGGGTAAGGGATTTATCAATTTCGGTTGGGAGGGACGGTTACTAGATATTTTTGGTTAATGTCAAACGGGAGATCTAACTTGGTACTATCATAACTATGGCCCAATAAGTCAGACTCATTATCAACCGATGCTCCAGAAATTTCAGCATCCTCGGTACTTTTTTTATTTTATCCCCCGGTTCCTTATCCGGGTCCCATTTCTCAATACATGTACGCACAAGATACGTACATATATATACACATTAGCACGCATAAATAATATTATATACTTTACAGATATGTTGCCATTTTTACCTATTAATGTACCCCGTGACTTCCCCTGAATTCCCTCGTGCAGACAAGTCTGTTATTATGTTCCGGACCATAATAACTCACTTGTCCATCCAAGTTCATCAAGATCTCGTCACTATAAATTATTAGTTGATATTCAGATCCTATAATACTTGAGCTACTGGTTATATTTTAGGTATCTTTTAAAGACATCCTAATTCTTTTATAACCAATGGCTCTGATACCAAGTTCTGTAACACCCCGCAACCGCAGCGGAAATGTAAACGGGGTGCGACAGACTCGTCTGATATCAACCACATTGTTTATAAAGAAAACTGAATACATTAATATACTTCAAATTACATTATTTGTATTTCATTACCGTCTAGGTGATACACACTTCATACAATACGATACACCATTCTATTTGTTATAATGTATCCAAACATCCTGAACGCAAATCTTACACACATCAAGCACTTAGCACGTAAGCAATCACTTCATCTTAGTTGTACCTGAAAAGCATGTGAGAAAACGGGTCAACTACGAATAGTTGGTGAGTTTCACAATTTGAGTAAACCATGATAAATCCATATCAAAATATAATATTATCTGGGGACACTGTTAACCCCAGTACCGTACTCATTCTGGGGGCAATGTTAACCCAGAATTACGATGTAGTTATGCTGAGCCCACAAGTGAAACCTCTGACTATCACACACAATCCCCGTGGCATATCCCCCGCCCACGGACCCGTGACATATCCCCCGTCCACGGAACTGCCCCAAACCGCTATGTCTAACAATACATAGCAAAATAAATATCAACAAAATAGACATGTGCAACTGGCTGGGAAACATCAGCAAATCCATGCCGGACCAGTTGGGTTTGTCAGACCAATAGTACTATCCACACTCTACCGGCTTTCAGTTAATCACTCGTGTTCCGGGGCCTTAGAATGTTAGCAACTCAGACAATTACCATCTTAGTACATTTACGTACGATTCCCGTACAATAAAATATATAAATCCACGCAAATCCATGCGTTCAGTATGTATTTAAATATTTCAGTAAAAACATGCTTCCGCCCCGAGAAAATATTCGAAATCAGTTTAGAAAAAGGGGCTCGTGAAACTCACCTTAGCACATGCAAGCAGGTACAACAATCATTATCAGTTAACACGTCCAATCTGTAATATGATCCCTACGATCGTTACTATACACTCATTATTAATATAACTTTCACTAAGTTAACCGGTACATCTGGGGACACTGTTAACCCAGCACTGTACCCGTTCTGGGGGCAAGGTTAACCCAAAAACACTTCTCCGGACTCAGATTGTGATGTCGTTTAGAGTTCCATGGTCACAACTACTATTTGTCGTTTTTCTCGTTTTGCGTGCCTAGCACGGTTATCCGTTTTTATGTTTCAAAAATGAGTTTGGTCACACACGACCCGAAAATAGTCGTTGACTGATAGTTTAAGTAAAGTTGTGAAATTTGAGCTCGGTTTAGACGCCCCGTTTGGCCGCGGGACCCGTTTCCGTCTTTAGCATACCGGAAACTGTTAAAATAGGTTAAAATTACTCAAATCATCCGAATTATTTTCGGATGATTTATTTTTACTTGTTTAACTCATTTATATGAAAATAGTTCATTTTTAAGGTTTTTATACACCAGTCAGCTCGCTTAAGCGAACTTCACCGGTTTACGCGTTTTAACTTTAAAAGTTTGATAATTAGCACAAAAAATTATCCGTTTACTCTCGGATCTTGAAATTTCGCACAAATCACTTTTTAACAGTGGGGAATTTTATAAAAATATTTCCAGAATTAATTCTTATATTTATAATTTATTTATCTATTTTTAAACACCATTTAAACACTAAATATGTCGTAAATACCAAACGATCTTAGAAAAATCCCAAATTTTTCCTGGAAGTCCCCGGCCATCCACATAGTCCCCTGTAATATTTCCAGAACCAAAATCTTCTTTTACATGCCATTTTTACTAAAACCGAGCTAGAACACCCTAGAATTCGTTTAACCGAAACGCCTACTTAGACTTCTCCAACTGACCTAAAATTTTGTGTGTGACTTATGCATGATATAAAAAGCTTATCTGCAATTTTCCAGAATTTTTATGATATTAGCTATTTTTCACCATTTTTGGTCAAAACCGAGCATTAAATTCACCAAATATTCATCCTTTATCCAAAAATTACCAAAAATTCACAGAACTCATATTTTCATGTGTTTAACACCTCTGTAAAATTTCATGACCTAACTCTAAAGCATCAACAATCTGTCCCAATTTCCCAAAACCGAACATAACCGAATATACCTTTCGTTTTCCGCCACTACAAGCAACAAACTCGTCTTTCCGCCTTATCTACCACTAAATACAGAGCCTACAAACAACATACCACTATACCAAGCAAGTTACACTCATGATCAAGCCATTTCTTTCATGGTTTCGGTTATGATTCCAAAAACAAAGATTTAACCGTAAAAATTCGTTTTTGATTCGTTTAACACATTTCTTGGACCAAGATCCCTTGTATAACCCGTATACATCACTTGATCATGCAAGAATCGGTTTTCATCATGGAAACCTCATTTTCTTGCAAACAAACTCAAGAAACGAAGGTGAAAACGTAAATAACTCGACTTTTTACCTTGGTTTTCTTTATCAAATCTCGGTTTTTATGATCTTGGTGTGGAGAGGATTGAAGTTCATAGAGATTTTGTGGTATAAAAAGAAATGAGACCATGGGGTTTAACCCTTAAGGCCGATCAGAATCATCAAGGGGGTGGGGTGGGACCCACCTCTCCAATATTAGCCACATATTTGGATTCTCGTAATCCGGATAATGTTTTGGATAATCTGGTTCAGTTCGTTTTACGGTTAAATGTCTAATTCGGCTTAAAACGAGGTTAAAACGGTCGTTTTTCGGCTTAAAAATGAAATTTATATAAAACCGATTTAAAAACTTTAAATACTTAAACCATGACATTTATTAACTTAAAACATCATATTATTAATTATTGCGCATCTTTTTCGGCTTGATCGATCGTCTCTTGCTCGGTTTGGTATTAAAGGTTTCGTTTAATGTACTGACGTACCATTAAATTGAAATTCTTTTTCTGTGCCGTACTATACTTATCCCGAAGCATTAATGCTTCGTAAAATCACTAAATATAATAGATATCGTCTATAATTGAACCCTCGATTCGTTCGGGTTTCAATAACTATCGATCGATTGACCGAATATTCAATACGGTGAATTATATATTCACGTACAATCAGTACAATGAACCATGTATTCTCCTATAATTACTATGGTAATTCGTGCACCCGACATTAAATATGACGTAACTATTATCTACCGGTTAGGGTATACCGGGTTTCGTCGGAATCGTTACATAAGTAGGTATGTCCTAAAACCCAGAATTATACTAAGACTAGTTCTGCTGTGAAAACATGAACCGCATGAAGGGTCCTTCCCTAAATGTGGAATATATGGTTATCGGCAGGAAGAAGGATGTCGAGTGATAGTAGGCCACAGGTGTGGTAAAGATGGACGTATTGCCCCAATTGTAGAACCAATTGAAGCCATGTGAACCGGCAACCCCAACCCATTCGTGTACAACCACTTCGAACCCAACAACTTCAATAGCAATCCATCCAAAGAAATCAAATTATGCCAAACAGTTGTACTTGCTATGAATGTGGCAGTACAGAACGTTTCAAGAGAAATTGCCCAAAGTTGAACCAAAGTGTCGTTGGAAGACGAACCTCATGACAAGCATCAACCTCTGATCAAGCAAGGAGCCGTGCTTTTGTGAGTAATGCGAATAAAGCACGTCGTGATCCAAAGGCGGTATTAAGTACGTTGTAGTTTTAAATCAATAGGCTTCGGTGATATTTTTACGGTCGTCGATAGAAGTTAGTTCCTGTTAACCTCCTATCATTTGAAAAGATACCGATTAGTGAAACTATAGAACCCTATACTGTAGAATCGCTAACGGTAAATCCCTGATGGTTAACTAAATTGTTCGGAATTGTCCTATTATTCTGAACGATTAACCTTCCTTATCGACCTACGACCAGTAAAGTTAAGAAGTTCGACGTAACAACTAACATGGATTGGCTAATTCAACATGAAGCTGAAATCAAATATGAAAAGAAGATGATTAGAAGCTCTCTTTCAGACGATGAAGCGATTAAATACAGAGAAAAGTGTACGGTATTATGTTACCACTCTAATCTCATCTTGAGATGGTATAATATTTACGTCAAGAAGACGTGGTGTATTTAACAAACGTGATTGCCACAGATTTAAAAGAAAACATATAGAAGACATCCCGGTGGTACGCGAATTTCCACAAGTTCTTCCTGAAGAACTTCCTGGATTACCGCCAACCCGACAGGTCGAATTCAGAATCGATTTAATACCTCAAGCTGGCCCTGTTGCTAAAGCACCTTACTGACTTGCACCAACTGAGATGCAAGAATTTTTAGATGAGGTTTTATACGACCTAGTTAGTCACCATGGGGTGCACCAGTGTTATTTGGGAAATGAAGGACGGAAGTATTAGGATATGTATTGATTAGAGAGAATTGAATAAAGTGACGATCAAGAATAGGTATTCACTTCTTTGAAGCAAATGATCTGTTTAACCAACTGCAAGGGGCGATTTATTTTTAGAAAATTGATCTTAGATATAGTTATCACCAAATGAAAAGTCCAAGAGCGGACGTTGCAACAACAGCGTTTCGGACTCGTTACGGCCATTATGAATTCTTATTTATGCCGTTCAGGCTAACAAGTGTGCCGACAGTGTTCATGGAACTCATGAACCGAGTCTGTAAACTTTATTTTGACAAATTGTCATAGCATCCATTGATGATATTTTGATATATTTGCAACGTAAGGAAGAGCACGAACGACGTCTAAGGAAAATGGTGGAAGTGTTAAAGCAAGATGAGTTATACGCGAAGTTTTCGAAATGTGACTTTGAATACAGAAAGCATAATCCCTTGGTCATGCTGTAAAGCAACAAGGATTTCACATAGATTCAAATAAGATAGAAACCATTAAAATTGGCAGTCACCCAAGGCGCCAAAGGAAACGCGCCAATTTTTAGGACTAGCCGGAGACTATCAGCGGTTTATTAAAAAATGTTTAGCATTACCCAACTCATAATCCTTTGTACGACGCAAATGTACAAATTTTATAGATGATAAGAGACCGCAGTCTCATATTCAACGAAGATGGGTCAAGTTGTTAAGCGATTATGACTGTGACTTCCGTTATCACCCCGGCAAGGCTAACGTCGTAGCCGATGCCTTGAGTAGGAAAGATCGGGTCAAGCCATTGCGAATGCGAGCGCTGGGGATGATAGTCCAGTCGAACCTTTCAGACCTGATTCGAGTCGCTCAACGTGAGATGTTGAAAGAGGAAAAATTGGAAAAGGAGGGACTTTACGGCAATGAGAAGAATTTCGAACAACGCGTGGACGAAATTCTCTACTTCAAAAATCGGGTTTGGATCCCGACCCTCCATGACCTTCGTGAATTAATCATGGACGAAGCGCATAGATCGAAATATTCCATACATCCGGGATCGGATTTGACTATTGAAAATACGAATATCTGAAAGAATTTTATTAATGGCCGAGTTTGGAGAAAGATATGGTTACGTATGTTGGTGAATATGTAAGCTATGCAGGACATAAGGCTGCACACCGAAAACCCTAGGGAACGCCACAACGACAGAAAATTCGCCAATGATAGTGGGAATAAAATTACAATGGATTTCGGGCGCAAATTCCCAAGATATATCCAAGGAAGGAGGTAAATTGGGTAATCGCGGATCGATTAACCAATCCTCGCATTTCATCCCAATCCATGACGTTTACCATAATGAATTCTCGCCCAAATTCCTGATGGGGAAATGGTATCTCGTCGTGGAGTACCATTTTCAATGATCTCAGATCGAAATAGTCATCCTACTTCCATTATTGGAAGGAGGGGAAGGAAGCATCGAGAGCTTGAAGCTTTCTATGGGTGAAGTAGTTATCACCAATTTGTTAAATTGAAAATGGGCGTCGATCAAGCCATAAGATTTGAATTGATTCGAAAAACAACCAATCGGATCTATAATATTTAAGATAAGTTGAAATCAGCGCGAGATTGGCAAAGGATTTATGCCAACATTCAAAGGAAACCATTGTCACCGGAAAGAGGCGACAAGGCATTTTTAAGGCATCACTTTAGAGCGGTGATATGAGGTTTGGCAAAACCGAAAATAGCTCCTTAATATATTGGACCTCATGAAACTATCTCCATGATTGGTCATTTAGTTTATCGATTAAAGTACTCCAGGGGCTAAGTACTATACATGATGTTGTTGGTACATGTGTGTCAGTAGTTCATAGTCTAGCATTTGTAATCGAGTCTGTAATGTAATTATGTTTATGATTATGTTTATGTTTTTGTACGTGCGAAGTTGTCAACAAGTTCGCTCAGGCGAACTTGTTGAACCAGCGAAGTTATTGACAACTTCGCCTATGGCAAAGTTGTCGTGTATATAAACTGTTCAGCGGAACAGTTTGGTGGTTGGTTTTTTAGGTTTTCGTTTCAGTTGTTCAGTGAACGTGTTACGTGTCAGTGTCTGTAATAGTGACCTCGAGTCACGTGTTCGGTTATCTATATAACGTGTTCGTTCATTGCTCGTGTGTTTGGTTTATACATATTCTGCACTCGTATCTAACTACGCAGGGATTCCGCACCTGCGCAGATAGCGACATCCCGTGTACGATCCGTCCAGGAACCTACAATTGGTATCAGAGCCATCGGCTCGATTGTGAGGTTCAGGATTTCACGCGGGTGTAGAAAACGTCTCGTTTGACCTATTCGCGGGACGTGTTTTTATTGGGATTGGGTTATACTCGTGTTTGACAGTCATTTTCAAGCCATTACATCGATCGGAAACTGCTAGATTGACGAAATCAGATCTGAACAGTTTCCTTGTTCATCGGGCGAAGTTACAGTTCTTCAGGCGAAGTTGCCGTCACCGGAAGTAGGGTTTCGGCGAAGATATAAGGATTAAGCGAAGTTAACCACAACTTCGCCTACCCTCATAAGTTCGCCTCAGCGAAGTTATCCTCAACTTCGCTCACCTCCCAAGTTCGCTCATTCTAAGCGAAGTTATTCTTAACTTCGCCCAATCAAGCGAATTTCAGACCCAGCGAAGTTACACTTTCCAGCGAAGTTAACTTTCAAGCGAAGTTATTCTTAACTTCGCCTACTGTGCTGTTTGGAAGATTTTTTTTTTTTTTTTAAATTTCCGGATTTTCGTGTTTTCAAAAAGATGTCGTCAATTAACATCTCCGATTTGGTCAAGATGGAAGTAGAAGCGGGGTCAGCCACTAAGGCCCCGAGGTTGATGAAAGGAACTGACTTCGTGGCATGGAAGGACAGATTCATCCAATACATTAAATATCAGGATGCAAAAATGTGGGTGTGCATCTAGGATGGATATATCCCTCCAACTATGCAATACGAAGGTCGGGATGTGGTTAAGAAGTATAGCAAAATGGAGGACGAAGAAAAGAAAATGTACGAGGCCGAGAGCAAGGCCCATGCTGCGATAACAATGGCACTTCCTCAAGAGGTTCTCCATACGTTCCGAAAGTACACTTCTGCGAGAGCTTTGGGATGCTCTTGAAAATAGATTCGAGGGGAACGTGGGTATCCGTGCATCAAAGATTAAACTTTTGAAGACTCAGTTCTCCGTCTTCAAATTTTTGAAGAACGAATCACTGGATGATATTATCACCAGATACTATCATCTAATGACAGAGCTTAGCAATTATTCGATTGCTTACCGAGAAGAAGAGATCGTTGAAAAGCTTCTCGATGCTCTCCCACCGAAGTGGGAAATGTACACCGTTCTTATGAGGGAAGACAGAGACTTTCCTAATTATGATCTAGAAACGGCAGTAAACAAGCTCAGAACTTATGAGCTTAATATGGTTCGAAAAGAAACACCAACAGATCAGATACAAGACCCTGGTATGTATGGTGCAAAGGTTAACTCAGGCTCAAGTTCGAGGCCTGAATCAGCTGCTTATTACTCAAAAGGGGAGTCAGGTTCTGACTCTTCTCATGAAGGAAACGTTTCTGTAAACTCGAATGGTGATGTCTGTTTCGTTGCTGGAGGATCAAGTACTTCAAAGCCTCAAGCATCCACAAGTGGTTTCTCTGCAAATGCCTCAAGCAATAATTATTCCAAGATGCCTATGAGTGTAAAATCTGCTGAAGAGCAGTTTGCAGTCTATGCATCATTTATTGCTTCCTACGAAAACTACATCCAAGGGAAGATTGTGGACCCTGCTGCTCTAGATGAGGATTACGACCAGATCGATGCTGATGATCTGGAGGAGATGGACTTGCAATGGCAAATGGCAATGATTGTAAGGCGAGTTAAACGGTTTATGAATAAAACTGGGAGAAAGTTTGTTGGTGGTAGGCCTGGATTCGACAAATCTAAGGTAAGGTGCTATAATTGTCAGCAATACGGGCACTTTGCCAAAGAATGCAGAAATGAAAGAGTTGAACGTGGACAAGGTCGGCCTACACAACACTCTGGATTTAACAGAGAGATTAATGCCATGTTGACCAGAGAAGCAGGTGAGTACAACTGGAACCTGCATTCAAATGAATCTGGTGAGCAAGCGAACATGGCTGAGGCTGAAGTTGAAGAATGTGAGAAGGTTGATGGAAATGAGAAAGCTACTGAAGAAGAAACAGCTTTCATGGCAGATGACAAGGATAATCGCTCCGAGGTACGTAATAAGAATATTTGTACTAATTGTGAGAATTTGTCTGAGCAACTAACAACAATAACTGATCAATACGTTCGTTTAGATGCTGAATTTAAAAATCTTAAAGAAGATCATCATTTTACTAAGGCAAGAGAAAACAGTTTTAAAGTTAAAATAAAAGCATGTGAAAAAGATGTCAAAAGCTTAAAAACTAAACTTGCTGAGAAAATTGAAATAATTGATCTTAGTTATGAAGTTTTAGAAGAAAAAACAAAATTGATTGCTGATCGAGATAAACAGATTGCTGACCACCAGGTGAAGGTGGTGGAACTGAATCGCAAACTTGAGCAGTTCAGGAATTCCTCGGCCATCCTAGATCACCTCGTGAGTGATCAAGGTACCTCTGCAAAGAGGGGAGGAATTGGATATCACGAGGTTCCACCACCCTTTAACCACAACTATACTTATAATCCGAGTGTTCAGAAATCTGTTGATTTCGAGGTTACTCAGACAACTCCCATCAAGGTTACAAATATAGAACCAAGTGTTAGCTGTGGCAAAACGAGTTCGCCTGTTTCAAATGTGAAAGTTTCTGTCTCGAGTCCAGTCTCATCGGAATCGGATAAGTTGTCTGAATCTGGTCAGACAAAAGAGAAGGTAGGGTTACCCACCGGTGGAGATAAAAATAACATTTCTAAAAAGAATTCTCCACTCAATCCGTACGTCCCACCTTATGTGAGACAAACGGCTGGTAACACTGCCTCTACATCCAGACCAACATTTGACAAGAAAAAGGAGAGTCGGTGTTGCTTTAGATGTAAAAAATTAGGACATCTAGTTGCAGATTGCCCTCTGAAGCCGAGATTCAGAGGTGTGAGGCCAAATAAAACTGAGGATAAGCGTCATTTTGTTACTGCTAAAAATGAAAACTTTTCAAAGGGCCAAAATGTAACTAACTCAAGTTTTCATAAAAACAAACCTCAGTTTTTCAACCAAACCACAAGATATAACACCTTCAATTCACATAGGTTTGGGAGGCATTACACTCAATCTACAAGGAGATTTCCTAACAGGACTTACAGAAATTATCCTGATGCTAACTTGAGAAAGCCAGGGTACGGGACGTATCGATCCAAGACCAATTGGTCTTGGGTCCCAAGATTCTAACTCTTTGTTTTATTGTGCAGGAACAGTTGAACAGGGCTGCCAACAATCTTTGGATTGTAGATAGCGGCTGTTCCCGGCACATGACGGGCAACAAACACTTGTTGCAAGACTTAAAACCTGTTCAGGGAGCAAGAGTTAGTTTTGCTGGCGAGAGCGGAGGAAGGATTACTGGTAGAGGAACAGTGTCGAATGGAAGGATGACACTTGAGAATGTGAATTTTGTGGAGGAATTAAAGCACAATCTGCTGAGTGTGTCGCAGATTTGTGATAAAGATTACACTGTCCATTTCACGAAGAATGAAGCGATAGTATTGAAGCCTGGTTTTCAGATACCAGACGAATGGATAGTTATGAAAGCTCCACGTGAAACGAATACATATGTGATGGACATGAGGTCTACTGAAATGGCCACCGGAGAATCTTGTTTAATGACAAAAGCAAGCGAATCAGAATCAGAATTGTGGCACAGGAGAATGGGACATATTCATCTTTGGAAGATGAACTTCATTGTCAAGAATGGGCTTGTGATGGGCGTTCCCTTAAAAAGTTTTAATTTTGAAGACAAATGTATAGCATGCAAGAAGGGAAAGCAACACAAGAAATCCCATCTCACCAAGAAGATTAACTCAATTGCCGGTACTCTAGAACTACTTCATATGGATCTCTTCGGTCCCGTGAATGTACAAAGTCTAGGAGGTACCTCTTACTGCTTGGTGATCACTGATGACTACTCGCGATATTCGTGGGTATATTTTCTGAAAACGAAAGATGAGACGGCTCAAATGGTGAAGAATCTAATTACAAAAGTTGAGAACGTCATGAGTAAATCAGTTAAATTCATCAGAAGTGACAATGGGACAGAGTTCAAAAACTTTGAAATGGAAATCTTCTGTCTTCAGAAGGGAATTGAACATCAATACAGCGCTCCGTATACTCCGCAACAGAATGGAGTGGCTGAAAGGAAGAACCGAACGTTAATTGAAGGAGCCAGAACTATGCTGGCAGACTCGAAGCTTCCTGTGATGTTCTGGGCTGAAGCAGTTGCTACAGCTTGCTATGTTCTGAATAGGGTGTTAACCGTTAAGAAACTTGGAAAAACTTGTTACGAGCTTATGCATGGAAGGAAGCCCAACTTGTGTGGTCTTGAACCATTTGGGTCTCCTTGTTCGATTTTGAAGACTAATTCGAAGTTTGGTGAAGTAGCTGATGAAGGAATCTTAGTCGGTTATGTAGTTGGGACTCCCAACAGACGGGTCTTCAATACGTCGACTTGCAAGGTGGAGGTGGTTTGTAACACCGACATTACTAGTTACCAATCGCCAAAACCAAGCAATGGACCTGCTGAGCTTTTCGACTATGTTAAGCTTTTTAAGTCGTTTAACGTACCTGATTTGGAAATTTCTGAAGAAGACGAAAGAGCTGTGACGAAGATGATACTTGATGAGGAAGAGAATCTATTGCAACGACAGCTTATTGAGAAAAGTCAACCTTCCACATCAAACACTTTTGATACCCCTGCTGCCTTTCCTGAAGATGAGTTTATCAATCCATTTCACTCTCAGCCAGAAACAACCATTGATGAGATCTCTTCAAATTTGGAAGATAATTTGCATGTCGGTGCTGTTCCGACCACGAGAATTCACAAAGATCACCCTTTGGAGAATATTATAGGTGATGTGTCCTCAAGTGTACAAACCAGAAGTAGCTTGAATGAGCACACCTGTGTTTATACAAGCATAAAAGAAACGGGTATAATGAACGAATGTTTGTACTCCTGCTTTATTAGCCAGATTGAACCGAAAAATTACCAAATGGCTCTTAAGGACAGCTCGTGGGTCGAGGCCATGCAAGAAGAGTTGGCTCAATTCGAGAAGATGGAAGTCTGGACTTTGGTTGAAAAACCAAGGAATGTGCATGCTATAGGCACAAAATGGGTGTTCAAGTGCAAGAGAGATGATAAGGGGATTATCATAAGAAATAAGGCAAGGCTGGTTGTTAAAGGATTTAATCAGCAAGAGGGTATTGATTACAATGAGGTGTTTGCTCCTGTCGCCCGGTTAGAAGCGATTCGATTGTTTTTGGCGTTTGCTGCATTTAAAAAGATGAAGGTATTTCAGTTGGATGTGAAGAGCGCGTTCCTAAATGGGAAAGTTGATGAGGTTGTGTATGTTGAGCAACCTCCGGGTTTTCCTGACCCAGACTTTCCTGATCACGTATTCAAGTTGAGCAAGGCGCTATATGGATTACATCAGGCACCTCGTGCCTGGTATTTAACGTTATCAGACTACTTGCTGGAAAATGGTTTTGAAAGGGGATTGATCGACAGTACGTTGTTTGTGAAGAGAGAAGGATGTGACTTCCTGCTGGTTCAAGTCTACGTGGATGATATCATTTTTGCTACATCAAGAGCATCCATGTGTCAGGATTTTGAGGCTGTCATGAAGAAACGATTTGAGATGAGTGCTATGGGTGAACTAACTTTCTTTCTAGGATTGCAGGTTGATCAGAAGAAGGACGGGATGTTCATTCATCAGACGAAGTACGTTCATGATGTGCTGAAGAGATTCAAGATGGAGGACAGTTCTCCATATGACACTCCAATCTGCGTCAATCACAAATTGGGCACTGAATCAGATGGTGACGCAGATGTGGACCCAACTCTGTATCGGGCGATAATAGGTTCATTAATGTATTTAACTGCTTCTAGGCCTGATATAATGTTTGCTGTTTATCTTTGTGCACGTTTTCAGGCAAATCCGAAAGAATCTCATTTGAAAGGTGCAAAGAGGATACTACGGTATCTCAAGGGCAAGCCGAAGCTGGGGTTGTGGTACCCGAAGGGAGGAGACGTTGAACTGGTGGCATATACAGATTCTGATTATGGAGGATGCAATCAGAGTCGGAAGTCAACCACAGGAGGCTGTCAGTTTCTTGGAGGAAGATTAGTTTCCTGGCAGTGCAAGAAACAGACATCAGTTGCAATTTCAACATGCGAAGCTGAATACATGGCAGCATCCAACTGCTGCTCTCAGGTTTTGTGGATTCAGCAACAATTGCGCGACTATGGTCTGAATTTCTTACTCACTCCTATTTTAATTGATAACACTGCCGCCATCTCAGTAATTAACAATCCCGTGAAACATAGTAAAACCAAACATATTGACATTCGTCATCATTTCATACGGGATTGTGCTGAGAAGAAACTGATTACGATCGAAAAAGTTGATACGCTAGAAAATTTTGCTGATCTGTTTACAAAAGCGTTTGATAAATCCAGATTTCAAAACCTAATTGAGCTGAACGGGATGATCAATCCCGAGTAACCATGTCTTTGTGTTTATTAAAAAAAAAAAAAAAAAAAAAAAAAACGTCACTATTGCTTAAAATTAGTCGGTTACCTCCGTTTGACGGACATATCCACGGATATGTTTTGGTCCTCGTTTCTACTTAGAAAATGAGGGTCGCCATTAACTAGATGACTGAAAGTGACCGGGGCAGTTATGATGTGTTTTCTTTCTGTCGCTGAAAATTAGTCGGTCATACATAGTTAGAAGGACACATACTTGTATGTGGTCGGTCCAATTGATCCATTGGATCTTCAGGATTGCCGTTTACCTGAAGACTTTGACTTGATCGGGGTGACTGAAGTCAAAAGTTTTGTTAAAGGGAAATGAAATTACTTTTCAAGTCTATTACTTCGTATGAAGTAACTGTGCTATGTTTAACAGAAAATTGATCTAACCTTGGAAAATGATATATATACTGATTGTGTGTGCTTAACTGGTGATGTTATTAGGCTTAAAAGGCTTTAGGACAATCATTGTATGTCATGGTAACTTTTTATGGTGCGTAAAAATAGATGTGATACAAACTAATTTTACTTGATTTTACGTGGAAACTCCTTAAGAGTTTTGTGTGTCTTCATATATATCTTTTCGAATGATAGGCAGAAAAGCGATTACCCAGTCATACACGATCCCATGTGTGTTATGATTCCCGTGAAGAAAGCGTTTCAAGACACTGCAGTGATCCAGATTCGGGACTTGCAGTAAAATTCTACTTTGAAGTATATGTTCAAAAAAAAAAAAAAAAAAAATATATATATATTTTTTTTTTTGAGGTATTGTAACATATTAGTAATCATAAATTCAAGAACAGAAGAAGAATACATACAAGATAATCAGACACTATGGGTCGAAGTCAATTCGGGGTGACTTGGGGAAAGCCAAATACGCTTTGAGGATAGATAGGAGGTATCACAGAAACGATGAAAACCATCTTAAGTATATTACCGGCTTACAACCTGTCTCTATATGTCATAATACAGCTAAACATGGATCTATGTAACAGTCACATAGTTAGTATGATTCCTGTTAGGATCTTTTCTAAAAACGTAGTGGTCCCTGACTAGACTGAAATTTGATCCCTTATTTCGTTAAATTTTTATAAGTTTTTTTTTCTATTTTTGTAGTTGTATTATTGTATAACTGGTTACTTGGACATGATCATTTTTGTTTAACTCTTTTTGGAAGCTTCAAATGTTAAGTGCAAGATTCTTCAAACTTAAAGGGTTGATTTTGAAATTACGGGCGAAGTTGTTGAATTCGGCGAAGTTGTGCTTAACTTCGCCTAGGCGAAGTTAAGCGTAACTTCGCCTGAACAAACTCCGCCCTATATAAGGACTTTTAAATCGGGAACAGTACCATTATTTTCAAAGTTCCGGCGAACATATAATCAAAAACCAAATTATCCGGAGATCAAGTTTGCTTTTCGATTTCGATCTTTGATTTCAGTATCTATTATTCATTGACGATATGGCCGCTGTTGGAGGTGCTGGTGGTGATGACGGTGATGATCAACGACAATTCTTTCCGGCCCATAACCAGTACATCATTTTAGATCCAGACGCAAGAGGCGTAGAAGACTACAGGGAGATAATCACATTTCTCCAGCGATCAAGAGTCTTTCATGCGATCACAAATACACTGCCCATTTCACTGCCTAACATTGAAGACTTTTGGCAGACAGTGTACTATGATTGCAGGCCTGAGCCCCCGGTGATGCGAGCAACCGTCAATGGTCATGATGTGCAGTTTTCCTCGGAAGATATACGGTTGGCTCTGCAGTTTGGTGAAGAAACAAGAGATGACCCAACGGAGTTCGTAGCTCTTTTTCGTGATGGAGCGTATTTGAGGATGGGTTATTCGGGTCCGCTGGGGGACTCGCAGAGGAGGAAAGGGTTTTTGCGGGATCAGTGGCGCTTCCTGATGCATGTATTAATTGTATGCATGTCTGGGAGGAAGGCAGGAACGGATGGGATGGGCGCGACGATGCTGTCTGCCATGGCTGCGCTGACTTACCACCGACGATATTCATTTAGTCAGCTGATCTTTTACGAGATCGATCGTCAGAGGAGGGCTGTGGCGCGCGAGCGATTTATCATGTATCCTCGGTTCTTACAAATGATTCTGAATCATGTCGCTCCGTCGCTACCGCGGAGACGCCCTATTAGATACGTCGAATGCGTGACGAAACGTATCTTTGCTCAGTGCCGCACATCGAGCACTCGTAGCAAGCCTGAGCTGAGTCCCAGGCATACTTCATTATTCGGGTATCTCATCAACCCGGAGTATGTTCCTGCAGGAGGGGACGAGTTCAGAGACCCACAGCCACATCAGGCGGCAGCACCCCATGCTGTACCAGCTGCGCCTGTTGTATCTACTGTGGTTTCTGCTGCTGTGCCAGCTGCTGCATCTTCTGCTGTGCCTACTACTGAAGATGTCGATCTTGATGCTGCTTTTAGCGGCCATTGATTGTTTGATATGGATGTCTCAGTTTCTCGGGTCATGGATGTTACTAGAGCAGTTACTTCGGTAGCTGACTCGGATCTTGACGAAACGTTTGCTGAAGCGAGACGACTGATGGTGTCTCGGGAGAGAACTACGGGAAAGAGGCCGAGAACTGTTGACGAGGATGATGACGAAGTTGATGAAGAGGAAGCAGTTCAGATTGTGCTCAGACGTTCACGAAGAGAACGGACAGGTATGGGTTCGGGAGCTGGAGAATCTTCGAGGCTGGTACGTTTTGCTCCACCTGCCTTGTCTGGTATGTCTCTTATTCCTACTACAACACAGGTTACTGCTGTAGAGACGTCGGCCCCAGCAGTTGTGTCTCTACCACCCCAATCGCTTACTACACCGGTGGTGGTTGCACGATTTGTGGAGTCGACCGTCACTACTACTGCAGGGTTACCAAGTGTACCACCTGCGGTCACTTCTGCTGCTGATGTCCCGCCAACTCCAACGCCTACTTCAGATTCCGAAAGGATTTCATCGCTAGAGCGGATTGTTGATGTACAGTCAAAGACCATTGAACGCCTAGTGGAATCCAATCGACTACAAGCCGCCCTCCTGGTTGAACACGGAAAAGTAATAGATGCCTTCAAGGCATTCTTGGCATCTCAGGGGGAGAAGACTTGTAGGGGAGATGAGTTGAGGACGAAACGGAGAGAAGATCATGACGATGATCCCAATGCACCGGAAGGTGCAGGTGGTGAGCTGCCAAGAACCTCTTAGGCTCTTGGGGCTTCCACAGCTGAGGGGGAGTCTACAAGTGCAGCCGGTGACGACGTTGTAGATGTTGATGATGATGCTGATGTTGAAGATGTTATAGATGCGTTGAAAGAGTTGGATGAGGTTAAAGATGAGTTTATGGATGAAGATGATGTGCTGCCGGTTGATGAGATCGAGAGGATCGGAGAGCAGATTACTGTTGAAAACGTGTTAGAAGAAGGGGAGATTGTTGATGACTCCGTGGAACACGAGATTCCGGAGGTTGAGAGACCAGAGTTGGGTGATGAGAGCGTGGTGGAAGATACTGAATGGGAGGAACAACCGAATTGGAAGGAGGGTTGTGCTCACTGGTTCATAAAGACGATGAAGCCGGCGGTCCCTAAGATGTTCAGAAAAAGTTACAATATTAAGGGATACGCAGAAGCTAAGAAAGGTATTATCTGCTGGTTATATGACGAGCAGCTGCGGCTCTTCTTGATCAAAAGATATGATGGAATTCAGTACTTCAGGAGAACGTTGAGATCTCTAAACACACTGCCAGAATGTGAGGTAAAAGATTTAGCCAGATTGGGATTGATAAACCGAAGTGAAGACAACATGGCTAGAATCATCGGGAAGATCGTGTGGAAGGAGTGCGTTAAAGAGAAAAAGTTTGAGCTACTGAGACCACAAAAGGGGAAACTTGTCGAAGACAAGGATAGAGGTCTGAGAGTTGATGGAAAACCTTGGATGGTTATGAAATATAAACCGATCCGGTGCCTTAAAGAAGTACCGATGAAGCTCATGCCCAAGGACGTGCTGAATGACCTAAAATGGTGGTTCGTGGATTGTGAGATAGCAGAGGCGGTAATGGAAGATGAGGATGAACAAGAAGTGCTTAGGGTTTACGACCCGATGCATCTTGTTAATCTATCGCAGGCTGATCTGAAAGTGCTCAACGAGAAGAAGATCTTCTACATTCCTGCTTGGAAGGATCAAGCTAGGAAATATCAACGGGTGGTGTCGGTGTGTGTTAGAGAGGGAGCGCACGCATAGAGATGCAAGATTACAAGACTCAAGATTTGAAGATCAAGATATGAAGCTACTGCCAAGGGGGAGTCTGTTGGTACATGTGTGTCAGTAGTTCATAGTCTAGCATTTGTAATCGAGTCTGTAATGTAATTATGTTTATGATTATGTTTATGTTTTTGTACGTGCGAAGTTGTCAACAAGTTCGCTCAGGCGAACTTGTTGAACCAGCGAAGTTATTGACAACTTCGCCTATGGCGAAGTTGTCGTGTATATAAACTGTTCAGCGGAACAGTTTGGTGGTTGGTTTTTTAGGTTTTCGTTTCAGTTGTTCAGTGAACGTGTTACGTGTCAGTGTCTGTAATAGTGACCTCGAGTCACGTGTTCGGTTATCTATATAACGTGTTCGTTCATTGCTCGTGTGTTTGGTTTATACATATTCTGCACTCGTATCTAACTACGCAGGGATTCCGCACCTGCGCAGATAGAGACATCCCGTGTACGATCCGTCCAGGAACCTACAGATGTTTTGCCATGTATACGGATTGAAAAGTACCTAAGCGATGAGGCAACGAAAGTACTAGTAATGGAGGTACTCATAGAAGTCATACTTGATATCATAAATAATTTCGTAGAGATAGTAGACGGGAAAACTAAACAGTTTGGACGTACCAAGCTTTATTGATTAAGATTAAGTGGAATTCACCACGAGGACCAGATTATACCTGCTAACGCGAGGGTGAATTCTGAAGGAAAACCCCCACCTTTCTCTCGGGAAGGGGATAGTGGGCGTGTAAAATTTCGAGGACGAAATTTCTTAACGGGGGGAGAATGTAACGATTCCGACGAAACCCGGTATACCCTAACCGGTAGACAATAGTTACGTCGTATTTAAGGTCAGGTACATGAATCACCATAGTAGTTATACGGAATACATGGTTCACTGTATTGATTGTACGTGAATATATAATTCATCGCATCGAATATGCGATTAATCGATCGATAGTTATTGAAACCCGAACGAGTCGAGGGTTCAATTATAGACGAGATATATGATATTTAGCGATTTTACGAAGCGTTAATGCTTCGGGATAAGTAAAATACGGCACAGAAAAAGAATTTTCGATTTAATGTACGTCGGTACGTTAAACGAAACCTTTAATACCAAACCGAGCAAGAGACGATCGATCAAGCCGAAAAAGATTCGCAATTATTGTTAATATGATGTTTTAAGTTAATGAAAGTCATGGTTTAAGTTTTTAAAGTTTTAAATCGGTTTTATATAAATTTCATTTTTTAGCCGAAAAATGACCGTTTTAGCCTCGTTTTAAGCCGAATTAAACATTTAACTGAAAAACGAACTGAACCAGATTATCCAAAACATTATCCGGATATCCGAAATCCAAACATGTGGCTTAGAATGGAGAGGTGGGTCCCACCCCACCCCCCTCATTAATCCGATCGGAATCAAGGGGTTTACCCCATGCTCTCATTTCTATTTTTTTATCAAACTTTCAACTCCATGATCCAAAACCGAGGTTTTGTAGCAAGAAAACAAGGTAAAGAATCGAGTTAATCACGTTTCCATCTTCGTTTCTTGAGTTTAATTGCAAGAAAATGAGGTTTCAAAGATGAAAACCGATTCTTGCATGATCAAGTGATGTATACGGGTTATACAAAGGATCTTGGTCCAAGAAAGGAGTTAAACGAACCAAAAACGAATATTTACGGTTTAAATCTTTGTTTTTGAATCATAACCGAAACTATAGTGTAAGAGGCTTGATCGTGAGTGTAACTTTCTTGGTTTTGTGGTATGTTGGTTGTAGGTTCTGTGTTTAGTGGTAGATAAGGCGGAAAGACGAGTTTGTAGCTTGTAGTGGCGGAAAACAAAAGGTATATTCGGTTTATGTTCGGTTTGGGAGTTTTTTTGACAGATTGTTGATGGTTTAGAGTTAGGTCATGAAATTTTACAGGGATGTTCTACACATGAAAATAAGAGTTCTGTGAAATTTTGGTAATTTTTGGACAAAGGATGAATATTTGGTGAATTTAATGCTCGGTTTTGGCCAAAAATGGTGAAAAATAGTTAAATATCATGAAAAATTCTGGAAAATTCCAGATAAGCTTTATATAACATTTATAAGTCACACACAAAATTTTAGGTCAGTTGGAGAAGTCTAAGTAGGCTTTTCGGTTAAACGAGTTCTAGGGTTTTCTAGCTCGGTTTTAGTGAAAATGGCATGTAAAAGGAGATTTTGGTTCTGGAAAATTTACAGAGGACTATGTGGATGGCAGGGGACCTCCAGGAAAAATTTGGGATTTTTCTAAGGCCATTTGGTATTTACGACATATCTAGTGTTTAAATGGTGTTTAAAAATAGATAAATGAATTTTAAATATAAAAATTAATTCTGGAAATATTTTTATAAAATTCCCCACTGCCAAAAAGTGATTTGTGCAAAATTTCAAGATCCGAGATTAAACGGATAATTATTTGTGCAAAAACAAACTTTTAAAGCTTAAAACGCGTAAACCGGTAAAGTTCGCTTAAACGAACTGACTGGTGTATGAAAACCCTAAAAATGAACTATTTTCATTTAACTGAGTTAAGCAAGTAAAAATAAATCATCCGAAAATAATTCGGATGATTTGAGTAATTTTAACCGATTTAACAGTTTCCGGTGCACTAAAGACGGAAACGGGTCCCGCGGCCAATCGGGACGTCTAAACCGAGCTCTAATTTCACATCTTTAATTAAATTACCAGTCAACAACTATTTTCGGGTCGTGTGTGACCAAACTCATTTTGAAACGTAAAAACGGATAACCGTGCTAGGCACGCAAAACGGGGAAACGACTAATAGTAATTTTGTCTAGTAAACTCTAAACGACATCACAATCTGAGTCCGGAGAAGTGTTTCTGGGTTAACATTGCCCCCAGAACGGGTACAGTGCTGGGTTAACAGTGTCCCCAGATGTACCGGTTAACTTGGTTAAAGATTATTTAAACAATAATTGTATAATAACGATCGTAGGGATCATATTACAAGATTTGGACGTGTTAGTTGATAATGATTGTTGTTACCTGCTTGCATGTGCTAAGGTGAGTTTCACGAGCCCCTTTTTCTGAATTGTTTTCAAATATTTTCCCGGGACGGAAGCATGTTACTACTGAAATGTTTAAGTACATACTGAACGCATGGATTTGCGTGGATTTATATATATTTTATTGTACGGGAATCGTACGGAAATGTACTAAGATGGTAATTGTTTGAGTTGCTAACATTCTAAGGCCCCGGAACACGAGTGATTAACTGAAAGCCGGTAGAGTCTGGATATTACTATTGGTCTGACAAACCCAACTGGTCCGGCATGGATTTGCTGATGTTTCCCAGCCAGTTGCACATGTCTATTTTGTTGTTGATATATATTTTGCTATGTAATGTTAAACATAGCGGTTTGGGGCAGGTCCGTGGGCGGGGGATATGCCACGGGGGTTGTGTGTGATAGTCAGAGGATTCACTTGTGGGCTCAGCATAATTACATCGATAATATTATATTTTGATATTGAATTATCAAGGTTTACTCAAATTGTGAAACTCACCAACTATTCGTAGTTGACCCGTTTTCTCACATGCTTTTCAGGTACAACTAAGATGAAGTGATTGCTTACGTGCTAAGTGCTTGATGTGTGTAAGATTTGCGTGCGGGATGTTAGGATACATTATAATAAATAGAATTATGTATCGTATTGTATGATGTGTGTATCACCTAGACGGTAATGAATTACGAGATAATGTAATTTTGAAGTATATTAATGCATTCAGTTTTCTTTATAAAAAATGTGGTTGATATCAGAGGCGTCTGTTGCATCCCGTTTACGTTTCCGCTGCGGTTACGGGGTGTTTTAACTACAGTAAACTAGGTTGAGTCTAGTTTCTAAAGAATATAAATTTGCAATTTTTGGACGTGTAAAAGTTAACTTTTATGATTTTACAAAAACGTTGTGCAAAGCTGAGCTGTTAGACCTGCTGTTAGGTTGTTTTGTAAATGTTATATCTCATGAACTACGAGACCAATTGGGTTGGTTCCACTTCTGGAAGTTGAGTCATTGAGTTAGGAACCTAACCCAAGTGGCCTCGCATTTATTGGATTTTTCCTTTAACGGGAATTTCAAATAACATTCTGTTGCGCATGAATTTGACTGTTAGGAGTTTGCTGTAATGATTTGATGATTGTGAGAAACCTATGTGGAATAAAAATATAATAAAATATGTTCTGGAAACCTAAGACATATATGCTTTTGTGATGATTTTTGGTAAATTAATTGTGATACTATGATCGGTGAGATAGTACAATCTTTCAAGTAGGATTTCTGTCTCGGTGAAACTAGCTGCTGAATTTTGTGAAAATGCATGAAACATGATACTTGCTATATAATTGATGTGTTTTGACCAAATTACCCTTGCGGGGAATAATTGCTAATTGATTGTCATGATTTGACCAAATTGCCCTCATGGGGAACAATTGCTAGCTAATTGTTATGTGTTGACCAAATTGCCCTTACGGGGAGTAATTGCTAGTGATGTACTTTATGAATACATGACACGTAAATAATTTCTTACACATGTAACGTATCACAAATACCTTTGTTAAAGTCACACACGATTCACAAACGAAACACGAAACATGTTATGTGCATAGGTATTATGTGCCGGGTCTAGAGACTCGATAATATTCCGACACTTAGAAAAATCTCTTTGTTGTTTTAGAACGCTAGAGAGAGTTTTTCTGTGACGCGCATCTTGGTGAATTATTTTGGGAATACTTCGCAAACAGTGAGTTTCACTTTCCCCTTTTAAACTTTTTAAACGCTTTTCACTTGGGGGAGATAACATACTCCGAAACGCATTTAAGATTTTGTTAATATAGATTATATATCACTTGTAAAGACTAAGTGGCAAACGCAATAACTAAAGTCCTTCATAACATCGAACCGGTTAATATTTGGATAATAGCGAGTCACTGTTGAGTAGTACTACTGGGTTTGACAAACCCCACCCAACGCTAAACTCGACTGGAGGTCGAGTGGGTGTAATCTTGGCTAAACACATACCATGGTCTGGATGACTTGGTGGCAAGGCAAATGATAAACAGTCAGCTTCGGTGTCGAACACTTAGTGATACTTGTTTTATAGGCTAGCTACCTATAGATATATAATTGACATAACACTATCTGGTAACGCAAAACGCTGAACGCAAAACGCTGAACGCAAACGCTAAACGCTTTATTTTATATAAACTTGTGAACTCACCAACCCCGTGTTGACACTTTTAGTATGTTATTCTCAGGTAGCCGAGGCGGGCGCGCGGTTTAGGATCATGCATTGCTTGAAACACTTTTAATTATGCAAACTTATTTTAAACTGTTATCATTGGGTTTTTAAGTCGTCATGCGTGACGCAACATTGGTTTCTATGGTTTTACGCTTTCGCATTTAAATACTCGTAAACGTTTTCATGGTTTTGAAACTTTGTTTTATGGTTTGATTATAACTAATGAATCCGATCCTGTTAGTTCACACCCTCTGACGGTAAAACTCCGTTAGTGGAATTTTAGGGTGTGACATCTTGATATGTCCTCTTAGTGCTCACTCCAATCAAAATCACCATCTTGTTGTGCAGCTAAAGCTACATTTCCCTGATTTGTTATTTGATTTTGGTTGGTTATGTTTGAGTTGGTTGGAGCTGTTCGAAGGTTTTGGTTGTTTTGGTTGTTTCTCTGAAAGTTATGATTTTGGGGCACAACCTGTTGATTGTTCATTTGAGGCTGTTGGAAATTGTTGAAGTTGGTATTATAGTTGTTGAAGTTGTTTGGATTGTTGTTGTTGTATCTTGGCTGATTTTGTTGATATTGCTACTGGTTTCTTGGTTGTTGATTCTGGTACTGATTCATCTGAAAGTTTCTTGGCAGATTGCACTCTCTTGCAAAATGTCCAGGCTGTTGGCAATTGTAGCAAATTGCCTTTGACTTCTCAAACCCAATCCTTTCATTAGGGCCATACACCAGTGACTTCCCAGTCTTATCGAACAACCTTTTACTTCTCAAACCTAACATGGCAGCTTGCCATTTCAAATCCATAACCTCCAAATCTTCTGCATCAAATTGCTCTAAGTCATCCTGGATGACACTGGTATGAATCAAGTTCTTTGCCACAAAAGCATTGTATGACTCAGTGAACATTGAAAACAAAGCCTGTGTTTCACTTCCTTGACAATTTCTTCCACCAGTGTAGGGTGTGTGTCCATTTGCCATAGATGTTGAGTCATTGTATTCCAAGAGTTGGACATTGAGCCTTGACTGATTTCCTTGGTGACTTGTGCTACGTCCAACAAAAGCTTTAGGTGTATCACTACCTTGTTCAACTGGTTCCTCTATGATAGGAATCTGCTGTTTGTTTTTGGTTGACAAGTTTCCCATAGGTGCAATGAGAGCGTTGGACACCTAGAAACAGGACTTCTCTTCTTTGATCATTTCATTCTCAGTCATTTCTATTTCTGCAGCTTGAAGGAAGCAAATTACATTATCCAACTTAAGTGCTTCATAGTTGGGCTTCTGCATGATGAATTTACTAGCTGTGTACCACTCTATGGGCATAGAGTTCAGCAGCTTTCTGGTCAGAGCAAACTCGGTCATCACAAAGTCAGTAGTTCTCAGATCATTCACAATGGCCAGAAATCTCTCTAGAATTGACTTCAATATTTCTCCTTCCTTGTACTTGAATCTTTCTAGTTGTTGCTTGAGTCTTCGTTTCTTTATGTTTTTCAGCTCGGTGTTACGTTCATACATCTCAAGGATTGCATCAGACATAGTCTTAGCCGTAGTGTGATGTGCAATCTGGGTTAAGATAACCCAAGACAGTCCTAGCCTGAACATAGCTAAGGCCCTGTCGTCCACTTTCCTCATCCTTTCAAGTACAGCAACAGTAGCATTTGCACCATCATTATCTTGAGGCCCATTCTTGATTGAATTCCACATGTCTACATCGTTGTAACACACAGCAGCCTCGAATAATACATTCCATTTGGTGAAATTTTCCTGTCCGTACAGTCTTGGTATCTTGTTAGTGGAAACTTCTTTCTCTTCAAAACCAGACATTTTGGTATTTCAAAAGCAGCAAACAGAGAACAGCCAAAAATAAAGTTTTTGAAAATAATCAGATCTGAGAGATAAGTAATAAAGATGCAAACTTTAATCAAAATAAGTATTATAGGGGTCATCATTAAGATCATTTATACCTTATGATTGCATGTATATGATCAATATATCAAAACTCAACACTTAATGATCAAGAAAATATTTGGCAAGATTTTTGTTTAGTATTGGGGTTTTAGAGAGTAACAATAGTTTGACGAATGGAGTACCATTCATCTCCGAGGGTTTATATACTCCGTACATATTTGCACATACCCCAAGACACACGAGTGTCTCCTTCAATTAAATTAAATTAACTAATGAACATTCATTCGTTAAAAACTTAACGAATAACACTCCATACTTTAAGAATTAAAGGAATAACCCTTAATTTGTTAAGAATTTAATGCATAACACGTCATTCATTATTCATTCATTAACAGTTAACGAATAAGACTTCATTTGTTAGTTGTGAGCTGCAGCAAATGTGATGAAATAATGAATGTAAAACATTCATTATATAATGTTAATGAACGAACACTCATTCGTTAAACTGTAGTAACAAATGAATCATTTACTTTAACGAATGGGATTTTACCATGTAAAACCCTATAAATTGACCATCAAAAAACAATTTCTTGATGCTATTCATATAAATAATAACTTAAAAGTTACCTTAAGGTTTTTACGTTAAAAAAATTTCTTTACCGTTTTTAAATTAACCTATAACTTAAAATCGTGGGTAAAATTTTTTTTTTTCAAGTTTTAACTTCTCATAGCTCGGTAATCGAAAATAAAGAAGAACAAAAAATATTTTTGGATTTTTCTAAGATTTTATATCAAAACAAACCATATATCTTTTTAATAGTTTCCAAATATTCAAATAAAAACTAAACGAAAACTAAGGTTTATACTACAAAAACAGTACATAATTTTACGAGTTCGAGCAGGGAATCATATTGACGAAAATCCCGTCCATCAAAGTTTTATATTCATGCTTTATTATGACTGGTGTTTAGACAATAATTGGTTTTGTTGTCCTCCTAAGCCTTTCAAAAAAGTTTTCAGAAATTTCGGTGATATGCTTTAAGTTTCAATTAGAGCACATAATATCATAAACTATCATCCCCTAATCTTGATTCAGACGTATTCTGATTTTTACCACGTCACTCTAACTTACTTATACCCTTGAATCAGCAGATCACAACATTGTGAGTTATTGTTTTATGATAGCAGACTAGCAAATAATCCCCACTACACGATACACCCCCTTTATCAAAAAATAGCCGGAATACATTGGTCCCTTATAGTCCGTTTCTTAATGGTAATAAGACACGATCAAGAGGCAATGTAAAGCTCACAGCATGGTTTGATCAAGTCAGTAGTGAATTTTTACAAAATACGGTGGCTATCAAGTATAATGACTTATATTGGCAGATAAACTGCATGTTCGCCTTTTGAGCATAATATTATTCCTCGAAATTAATACCCAAATAAGAAACCACATAAAGGTTCAATGGAGTCCGGAAAATCGAAGCATCCCATCGATACAAATTCTACGACCATAAAACCATACATCGTTGGAGTGTTAACAATTAACTAAAAGTTTAAACATTTTAATTTGTAACAATTTTGGTGATCAAAATAATTTAAGGATTGAGTATGACAGCGAATTACGTTTCTTCCTTCATCACCAAGACTTAGTAAAGACTAACAACTCCTTCAATTTGGAAATTTTAATGTTTAAATTACATACTTTTCCTAACTTGTTTGTTTAAAACCTACCAATGAACTAATACATTTAAGCACACCGCCTTTATCGCTTATTTCTTACTGTATTTAGGATATAAATGATCAATGTACTATCATTTTTCCTTTTGCTTCAAAAACTTATTTTGAGGAGCACCATTAAATGTTTTTGGGTTTTCAAATTATATTAATGCTTTTGGGTTTTTCTATACAAATAGAATTCACATATTTTTGTATTTTTCCATTTCCTCCCGCTAAAGTTAAAAACATAAAGTAAGAAATGAAAAACTATACAAAATAAAAAAGGATTACCGAGCAATTGAATTTCTTTAAAACTTTTTAAACCATTTAAACCAAGAAGATAAGTAATTATAGTTTTGTTAAATGCTTTGGTAAAAAGTTTAGCTTTCTAAAAATACCTGTGAATCTTTTCAACATTGATTAGTTTCTTTTCAAACAAACATAGATAAATGATATCTTATTTCGTATTTCATTTAGAGTGGTGAACTGTGTTTTCAGTAATACTTATCGCAACAGAATTATCAATAAAAGTTGAAGTTGTAAGAAACTTCAAACCGTAATCCCGCATAAGTTTTTGGATCAACAAACCCGTGAACAGCAACTCGAGGCTGCAATGTATTCGGCTTCAGCTGTTGAAGTAGAGACCGTTCTCTACTTCTTACACTTCCAAGAAAAAATTTGGTTTCCTAAGAATTGACGTGCTGATGCGCTAGACTTAAATTTGATCTTTCATCCTCCATAGTCAGAATATGTATAAAAAGTAAGATCGAAACTATTATACTTGGGACACAATAACCCGATGTCAAGATTACCCCTCCAATAGTGGAAAATACGTTTAACAACCCCCATATGAGTCACTCGGAGACTCGATTGATATTTGGAACATAAAAAAACAACAAACATGATATCATGACGAGACGCAGTTAAGTACATTAAAGAACCAATCATAGCTCGATAAAAGGTCGAATCAATGGTTTTTTCCAATTCGTCTGGTACAAATTGTGCCCCACGAGAAGAGGTGTCGAGGGGACTATCTGGTAGTTATCTTGAATCGGCTTGAGTCATTTTTCACATACTTGGTCTGATAAATAAAAATACCAGAATCATACTGGTGAACCTGCAACCCAAAGAAGAAATTCATATCTCCTCTCAAACTCATCTCAAACTTATTATCCATTTTCTTCTCGGAGTCCTTACACAACTTGTCATTTGTCGAGTCAAAAATGATATCATCGACATGTGTTTGGACAAGGATAAGATGTTCTTCCGCAGTCTTGCAAAAGTAAGTACGATCCATAGTCCCTCGTTTGAAGCTACTATCGATTAGATGGTCAGCCAACGTGTTATATCAAGATCTCGGAGTTTGGTGAAGACCATATAGAGCCTTCTAAAATCAATAAAGACACTCGGGATAGTCCGTATCTTCTAAACCAGGAGGCTTCTTCACAAACACCTCTTCGTGAAGTTCCCTATTCAAGAACACTCTTTTAACGTCCAATTGATAAACTTAATAGTTCTTGAAAGCTGCAAAGGCCAAAAAAGTACGTATAGCCTCCATCGAGCAACAGGAGCATATACCTCGGTTTAATTTGTTTCTTCTTGTTGGTTAAAAAACTAGAGGACTAATCGTGCCTTATTCCTCACGATTACCCAACGATCATCCTTTTTACATTTAAATAGCCATTTTGTCAGGATCGCCTTATTCACCTGAGATGGATGATCAATGAGATCCCAAACACCTAGTTGTACAAATTGTTGCAACTCTTTTGGCATTGCACTTCTACCCAAGATGGTTTTTGAAGTGCCATTGAAACACTTATTTGGAAACTTTAACAAGTGTACTTGGGGATACTCAAGATCCATGATGCATGCATATCTGTATAGACACACAATACATTATCATCGTATACATTAGCAACCTGACGTCGCGTACAAACCTCCTAATGTAGATCACCAATAATGTTGTCTAAAGAATGATACGAACAAATCCTATGTTTCGTATTCTTGGAAACTTTAACATTGTAATGCATGTTGTTGACGTTTTCTTCAGCCGATTAAGCATTCAAAGGCTAGGAAGATTCTTCAACCCGTACCTCAGGAACATCTTGAGATTAAATAAATGGAGCAGAGGAAAAGTCTTAAAAGTTGGCATCATCAGAAGATACAGAAACATCATCAGATGTTTTTATTTGATCAGGTGCAACATGTGCTTTATAAATAAATGAACTCGGCTTACGTAAGATCTCTTCTTCAAGGTAAACACGAACAATTCTTTCTTTTTAACATCAACCAACGAAGTTAAAGAATTGAAAAGACTCTCATAATCGAACATCCAATCAGGTCCCTTGCAGGCAGGTAGTGTGGTGTGCCTTTGACAATCAACATGGTACCACTCTTCTACAATCCAAAAAAAGAAATTAAATACCCTTTTCTTAGGCGACACATACCCAAGAAAAAAAAATCCTTCAATCGCTTTCTCTTCAAATTTGCCCACATCTTTCTACAACATTGTGCAAGGACACACAAAAGGCTCGAGAATAGAAGATTCAGATTACGGTTATTAAGAAACTCATAGCGTGTCTTGAGTTTCTTAACCATGTGAACATTATTCAATTTATAACATGTGGCATTCACATCATCATTCCAAAATTGAATCGTAAGCTTATAATCCGCCAACATAGTTAGAGCTGCTCAAATAAAGTCTTATTCTTCCTTTCAACAACACCGTTCTATTATGGTACGTACGAGGGACCGTATTAGTGATGAATACCTCGTTGTAGACAGAAAAATTCGATCATGCTATTCATGAATTTCGTACAATTATCACTTCTAATTCGTCTTACTTTCAATTTATGAAGTGACTCAATCTTAGTGATCAAATTTTGCACGAGAACTGGTGTTTGATCCTTTGTGCTCATAAATAACACCCACGAGAATCGAGAATAGTCGTTGGTCATGAATAAGAAATAAAGATCTCCAATATCAATACTCTCTATATTCACAATACCTAACAAATCCATGTGAGGGCATTCTAGAGGAGTGTCGATAGAGGTAATCAACTTCGATGGATGTGACTTCTTCTGGTTACCTTTCTTTTAGGCAACATAATGATTGGTCATCTTGAAATTTTTCAAAGCAACGCCATCCACCAAATCTTTTTTAGTTAAATGATTCATCTTTCGAATGTGGATATGACCCATCTGTATGTGCCAAAGTATAGTATCTTTCTCTGTTGCTTTAGAGACAACATTTTGTCAAAGAAGAAGATGCTTTTGACGCCATGCAAAGCGCATAAATATCATTTGATCGAGGTGATCACATGACAACCATGTCCTCGGGAATAAAAAATCCCGGTTTGAGATTTACACATTCTTTATGAATGAACAAAGTCGTAAGCTTTTTATTACAAATATCTGACACACTTAACAGATTGTGGATGCAAGTGCTCCTTGTTGAATACCAAAGACTAATTAAACAAATTTCAGTCTAAATCATTAGATTGTTTCTTTATTGGATATTCTACACACTCAAAGGCTTACAGAGTCTATGTGAAAGATCATTTGATTGTGATTGAGTGTTCAGATGTAATATTCAATGAAAATCAATTCAACACTGTTGATGGAGCATCATGGCTATTTGTTCTAGAGAAGTCAATCTAATCCTTCAAACTTTACCCCAAGGACTTTGTTAATACTTTATATAGGACAAGTGTCCTTGAAGCTACTTTATAGATGAATGTTGATTTGGATAGATTATGGTCAGGTTGCTGAAAAGAACACTGAATATTCTTTTAATTAGAATGTTACTACTATTGAATCTGAAGATGAACAAAATGATAATCTTGATTAGCCACAATATTAAGAAAATCGTTGCATGAATTATGTGCAAGCTGATAACCAACATGATCAAGACCAACAAGCTGACAAGACAGTCAACATTTGAAACTTTGTTTCAAAATTAGTGTTCGTTGTGCAACATTTAGAGTGCTATTGATTCCGCCTTTAGTATTCTATTGTTCTATTGTTTTTTGTGAAGAACTGTTGCTAAATATTGCTGATTTTGAAGATGAAGAATGACATCAGCTAAAAACTGTTACATTGGTTTGTGACGTCAGTTGCCCTGTTTTTCATTTTCCATAGATCTACAATATTGTTGAGGTTTAAAAGTGTTCTCTTACTCAGATCTATATTACAGTTTCTTTCTTTATTATAGATCTTTCTCTAATTAATCCAGATATATCAGGTCTGAGGATTTTGTGCACATATCTGATTATTTTTCAAAGAGTATTAAAATTTTTGTTCAAGTTTGATAAGTTTTTTCTTGTTTTTCAAAATATTTCGAAAATACCAAAAAGATATATGTATCATTGGATGAGGAAGAGGTTTCTACTAACAAGATTCCTAGGTTGTACGGATAAGACAATTACATCAAATGGAAAGTGCTGTTTGAAGCTGCAGTATGCTACAACGATGTAGAGATGCGGAAATCTATTAAAAATGGTCCTTATGTTCCCGATGGCACAGGAAACAACCTGTGACACTCGTCAATTTCAGGTTAACTCCGTTAATTCAAACTCCGTCAATTCAAACTTAAGATCACTTGATCTATAACGCACATCTCATTACATTTAAACTAAGGTTTTAAATGATGCTTGACAATCACTACACATGTAGTCTTTCGGGATTGCACCGAAACGCAAACGAGTTGACGCAAACCATTGGTGAATAAACGACAAACATCCAAACAATAAGTATTTGAGAATTATGTGTTAGGTTTATGTGTTATTTGATATTTATATGTAAAACATTAACTCAAGATGCAAAAGTCTATGTTATGCTAGAAAATGATTAATTAGAAGCTTAAGGGGGTTAAGTGTAACATAATTATATATATAAACAACATATTAATAACCTAAACCCTAATCCCCTCTCTCCCTCCCCTCTCACCTGGCGGCAGCCCCCCTCCCCTCTCCTCTCTCGTCGACCGAGCCACAAGGCACACACACACACACACGTATACAAGTCGGTTTCAAGCTTGATCGAAGAGTTAAGAAGCTAATTAGGTAATATAAACACCATATCTAATCCATTCTATCATTTAATTGTATGATTAAACTTGTAATCATAAACCCTAAGTGTTAAATATGTTGTTTGTTGATGATTTAGGGTTACATGCATGATTGTTAGTTCATAGGTTAATTGTTTATTGAGTTTTGATGAAAACTGATGCTGGACAGATTATTGAATTCGTTTTTGGACGGCTGTAACTCGATGTTAATGTTATGTTTTGGTACGATGTTGAATCTACAGTATACTAGGTCGAGTCTAGTTTCTGAAAAGTCTTAGTTTGTAATTTTTGGACATATAAAAGTCTGTTTTTATTATTTTACAAAACTGTTGTGCAAGGCTGATTTGGGAGACCTGCTGTTAGGCTGTTTTGCGACTAAGATATCTCATAAACTACAAGACCAAATGGGTTGGTTCCACTTCTGGAAGAAAATACACTGAGTTAGGAACCTAATCCAATTGGTCTTGTATTAATTGGATTTTTCATTTAACAGGAATAACAAATAACATTCTGTTGCGCATGATTCTGACTGCTGTGAGTTTACTGTAATGTTTTGACCATTGTGAGAAATCTATGTGGAATAAAAATACAATAAAAATAGTTCTGGAAACCTAACTCATGTGTGCATTTGTGACGATTTTTGGTGAATTAATTGATATATTATGATTTGTTGAATAGAGTAATCTTTCAAGTAGAAATCTGTCCTGATAGAACTAGCTGCTGAACTATATGAAAATACATGAAACGTGCTTGTTGCTAGATAATTGCCATGTTTTTGACTAAATTGCCCTTGTGGCGAATGATTGCTAGTAATGTACAATATTAATACTTGACACATAAGTAGTTGTTCACACATGTAACGTATCACCAATGTGTTTGTTGAGTCACACACAATTCACAAACGAAACACGAAACGTATCTTATGCATAGGTATTATGTGCCGAGTCTAGAGACTCAATAATAGTTCCAACACTTAGAAAATCTCATTCTTGTTTTAGAACGCTAGTGAGAGTTTTCTGTGACGCGCATATCTTGGTTGACTTGTTTTTGAATTCTTCGCAAACAGTGAGTTTCACGTTCCCCTTTTACTCTTTTAAACGCTTTTTACTTGGGGGAGATAACATACTCCAAAACGCTTTAGATTTTGTTATTTAGTTATATATCACTTGTAAAGGCTAAGTGGCAAACGAAACAACAAAAGTCCTTCATAACATCGAACCGTTTAGTATTGGATAATAGCGAGTCACTGTTGAGTAGTACTACTGGGTTTGACAAACCCCACCCAACGCTAAACTCGACTGGAGGTCGAGCGGGTGTAATCTTGGCTAACACATTTTCCATGGTCTGGATAGATATGGTGGCAAGGCAATTGATAAACAATCAGCTTCGGTGTCGAACACTTAGTAATACTTGTTTTATAGGCTAGCTATCTATAGATATATATTTGATTTAACATTATCTGGTAACGCAAACGCAAATGCAAAACGCAAACGCAAACGCATAACGCAAACACAAAACGCAAACGCAAAACGTAAACGCAAACGCAAACGCTTTATTTATATAAACTTGTGAACTCACCAACCCCGTGTTGACACTTTTAGTATGTTATTCTTAGGTAGCCGAGGCGGGCGCGCGGTATAGGATCATGCATTACTTTGAACTCTATCGTTTTTGCAAACTTGTTCTTAAGCTGTTATCAATTGGGTTTTAAGTCGTCCTGCGTGACGCAACACTTGGTTTATGATTTTACGCTTCCGCACTTATTTACACTTAAATGTTTCGTGGTTTGAAAACTTTATTTATGATGTTTGATTATAACTAATGATTCCGATCCTGTTAGTTCACACCCTCTGACGGTAAAACTCCGTTAGTGGATTTTGAGGGTGTGACAGATTGGTATCAGAGCCATTGGTTATAGCGAACTAGAATTGCATGCATACTAGACGATAACCGCAACGACCCATTAGTTATAATTTCTACGCCCTGTATATATATTATTTAGTCTTTCGTTATCTCTATCTCTTTACCTTATTCACTCATGCGCGCGCATACACGACTTATCCTGTAAGGATATCAACGCCATTATCATCACCCGACCCGGTGCCCCATGTCCCCGGAAAGGAACCGCAGCTACCCGACTCATCACCACCTCGAGTAGTCCCGGAACTAGCAGCCCCCGCACCAAAGAGGTATCGCCCATCTGGAGACGTGTACGAGGACAATGGTCACTAGAGTTGGTACCCCGAGTCTAGTCAAGCGGATCGTTTACTGTGTGCAAGTTCCACCGCTACCTCTCCCAGGTTGTCCTACATCCTTCAAAACGCGACCACCCCTGACACTCCCGATGGAGCGCGCTTTCGCAGTCCTCGTTTCTTTTTTAAAGCGTGAGGTTGACATTATGCACTCGACTAGAGCAAACGTGAGAGAATTGAAAGAGAATGGAATCGATGTCCGAAAGAGAATTTCCTTCCTGACTGAAGCCATGAAGGAAGTTCAGGAAGCTCATGTTCAGCAAATGGAGATAATGAACAAAATGCAAGCAGAGATTATAGATTTGCGTGACCAAATTTTTAGTGCAAGAGCCCTTGCAGCGACAGCTCTAGCCCGCTGCGACACACTAGGGGCGCAGATTGCCCCAAATGCAGCAGATTCTGAGGTAGAACCTGAGGAAGAACCCGAGGAAGATCCCGATAAGGAACCCGAAGAGGAACCGGAGGAAGAGCCGGCTGAGGAGGAGGCACACTCAGAGGTGTCCTCAGACGATGACATCTAAGAATGATAACACCTAGATGGAAGGGAGATGTCTGTAGAAACGCTAGACGTGGTCGCGGTAGCTCTAGCTCAACATGACCGCATCAGAAATCCAAACTCTACTGAATAACCATGCGGCGGCAGCTCTAGCTGCGCACGTTCAGAATCAAGCCGGAGGTTCAGCTGGAACGTGTACCTTCAAGAACTAACTGGATTGCAAGCCCAATTCGTTTAAGGGCACCGAGGGAGCTATAGGTTTCCTGCGTTGGGCTAAGAAGGTCGAGTCAGCTTTCGAAATGTGTAACTGTCCACCCGCCAGTAGGGTCAAATTTGCTGCTGGAACACTGGAAGATTCTGCTCTCACTTGGTAGAACTCCAATGTGCAAATTCTTGGGTTGGAATTGGCGAACGCTATGAACTGGGAAGAGTTCAAGAATATGATGCGGGAAGAGTATTGTCCTAGAGAAGAAATCACGAAGTTGGAATCTGATTTTTGGTCGTTGAAAATGGTGGGTTCCGAGATTGAAGCCTACACCACCCGTTCCCACGAGCTAGCAGTGACGTGTCCACGGATGGTAGACCCGCCGAGTAAGAGAATCGAGATGTATATCGATGGGCTGGTACCACAAATTCAGGGTATGGTGACGTCTTCCCAACCGGCTACAATTCAACAAGAGATCCAGTTAGCTCACAAACTGACGGACCAGGAAGTGACACAAGGTGCGTTACCACCTAGAGGTTCAACCTCTAAAACCCGTGAAAACTTAAGCACTGACAACAACAACAACAACAACAACCCGAGCAATGGAAAGAGGAAATTCGACAACACCAGGTCCTTATCATCGAACCCCTCACAGCAACAACACTACCGTAAGCCCGAACTCACTCAAAGCTTCAATAATCAGGGTTCCAACAATAACAACAACGGTGGCGGACAGGGTTCGAGTGGCTATGCTGGGAAATACCCGAAATGCAACAAGTGCAACTATCACCATGCTGACTCATGCGACCGTATCAAGTGTCTGAGATGGGGAAAAATGGGTCATCAGGCCAAGGAATGTAGGGGAGACCTAGCGGTAAAGGGTGCTCCTAAACAGCCTACGGCGACAAAAGGGTGTTTCGAGTGTGGTCAAGAGGGTCATTTCAGGAAGGATTGCCCCAAACTAAAGCAGAATGAGAACAATGAAGGCAATAACAGTGGCGGGAGCAGTGGTAAAGGTAGCTTTCGTCATTGAGTCGGGCCAGGCCCGCAACGATCCGAATGTGGTGACCGGTAAGTTTCCTATGAATGACTGTTTTGCTTCAGTTTTGTTTGACACTGGAGCTGATAGGAGTTTTATATCGAAAGCCTTTAGTAAACTCTTAGACTTAACTCCAACCCCGTTAGATGCTAAGTTTCCTGTTGAATTAGCTGACGGTAAGTCTATAGAAACAACTCATGTACTTGCTGGATGTAATTTGAAACTGTCGGGTCATACATTTGATATCGACCTCATACCTTTTACACTTGGTAGTTTCGATGTCGTTGCCGGCATGGACTGGTTATCCGAGAACCGAGCGGAGATTATATGTCATGACAAGATAGTCCACATCACTACCCCTTCCTACGAGATCATTTCGATTCAGGGCGAGAAGAGGGGCATGACCACCAGCGTCATCACCCTCATGAAGGCGCAGAAATATTTATAAAAGGGTCATCCGGCGATCTTAGCCCATATTGTCGAGAAACCCGCGGAGGAGAAACAAATCGAAGACATACCGATTCTGCGAGATTTTCCAGAAGTCTTCCCGGAGGATTTGCCTGGACTCCCACCTATTCGACAAGTCGAGTTCCAAATCGAATTGCCCCCCCCCCCCCCCCCGGTGCAGCACCCATAGCACGAGCCTCGTATTGGCTCGCACCGACAGAGCTTCAGAAGTTGTCTACTCAATTGCAAGATTTGTTGGATAAAGGTTTTATCCGACCTAGCTTATCACCATGGGGAGCCCCTGTCTTATTTGTCCGAAAGAAGGACGGGACTTTCCGCATGTGCATCGACTACCGAGAGCTGAACAAGGTGACGATCAAGAACCGTTATCTCTTACCCCGAATTGATGATCTGTTCGACCAGCTTCAAGGATCGAGTTACTACTCGAAGATCGATCTGAGATCTGGTTACCATCAATGAAGAGTGGCGCGAAGAAGATATTTCAAAGACGGCTTTCAGAACTCGGTACGGTCACTATGAGTTTTCGGTTATGCCTTTTGGCTTAACCAACGCACTAGCTGTATTTATGGATCTCATGAACAGAGTATGCAAGGCGTACCTTGAAAAGTTTGTGATTGTTTTCGTTGATGATATTCTCGTTTACTCCAAGAACAAGACCGACCATGAAGAACAATTGAAAACTTTACTTATGATGTTTGATTATAACTAATGATTACGATCCTGTTAGTTCACACCCTCTGATGGTAAAACTCCGTTAGTGGATTTTGAGGGTGTGACACAACCAAATTGTTGAAAGAGCCATGAAAAAGAATGATGACAGAGCCTTAGCTATGCTAAAGTTGGGTTTATCGTGGGAAATTCTGACCCAAGTGGCTTATCATACCACAATAAAAGCAACGTATAATGCTTTGGTAGAAATGTTTGACGGGAATACTTGGTTGAAGGACATTAAGAAAGATAGGTTGAAACAACAACTTGACCGATTCAATTTTAGAGAGGGTGAAAGATTGAAGTCAGTGTAGGAAAGGTATTTGGCTATTGTTAATGAGATCATGACAACTGATCTTGCAATCACTGATTTCGATTTCAACTAGAAACTGTTGTCATCCTTATCAGGAGAGTGGTACATAACCAACAAGTTCATTAAGGAAAAAGCAAACTTTTCAGCTCTAAAGGAAGAAGATTTGATATGCTTCTTGTAAGAAAAAGAGCATGAGATGATTGAAAAAAACATGATCAAAGAAGACAGACCAAGTTTTCAAGTGGCAAATGCATTGACTGCACCAATGGGAAATTTGTCAACAAAGAATCAACAGCAAATTCCCATAATAGAAGTGCCAAATGAGTATGGTGGTCATACACCAAAGAGTTTTGTTGCTGTTAGTTCAAGAAATTAGGGTGGGCAATCAGGATTTAATGTCCAACTAATTGATGACATTGACACATATTCTATGGCCAGTGGACATGCTCCTTATGGTGGTGTAAAATGTTAATCAAGGAAATGAGTATCAATCCCTATTCTCAATGTTTATTGAGTCATACAATGCCTTTATGGCTAAGAATTTGATCCACACCAATGTTTTTCAAGAAGACCTGGAGCAGATAGATGTAGATGACTTAGAAGACATGTACTTGAAATAGCAAGCTGCTATGTTGGTTGTTAGAAGCAAGAGACTATTTAACAGAACTTGACGATCTTTGGTTTCAGGACCAAATGATTGAATTGGGTTTGACAAATCGAAGGCTATCTGTTACAACTGTCAGTTACCTGGTCATTTGCAAGGGAGTTCAATCAACTAAGACAATTTCAGAACAACTAGCCAAGAAATCAGTTTAAACATCAGAACCAAAATCATGGCCAACAAAGAAACTTCAACTACTTCAACAACAACCAACTGTAGAACCATCAGGAACTTATCCCACAACAACAACAACCCTTTCAAAGAAATCAACATAACCCCCCACAAGCTCATGCAAATCATGACAGAAACAATCCTAACCAAACAAGAAACCAAGGAAATGTAGCCTTAAATCAAGAGCCATAACAAGAAGGCGGTTTTGACTAGAGTAATAATGCTAATGATATTGAAAAGGCAGATGTGGCTTTCATGTCTAAGATTGAAGGAGAAGCTATATCCTCTTCATCTCAGGTACATTCAAATCTCTCAAAACTTGAATTACTTGAAATGAATGAATCATTGAGAATGACAGTTGAAGAGCTACAAAGTGAGTGTTTTAAAAAGCAGAGTATGAACAATGTTTATTAGATAAGTGATTTAACTTATGAGGAAAGGATTATGATTTTGGGGCAAGATTGTATGGATAGTTACATGATTCAATACAGATATGTCACTGAATAGAAGTGTTAAAAAAGATGTATTTGGATGAGAAGTTGATGAATACAAAACTTCATGTTGGAAATGATTTTCTGAAGAATCTAGTTTCAACTGGAAATATTTGTGGGAAGATAAACAAGATCAGAGAGGAAGATAGGTATAAGGCTATTCCTCCATGTCGGTCCCGTTGTATATCGATCACACTACTAATGTCGCAACTCACACCATTAAGTGTTGACAAGAAGGTTAACGACTTGCTATTTAGGGTAAGAAAAATATTGTATTAATGGCAGAAACACTAACACAATTAATGTTGCTTGAGGAATACAAAGGTAACCAACACAAACTTTTGATTTATAGAAAGATTAATACAAACGGGAATCAATCAGGGTTCCAGAAAGGGAATGTTTTTGTCCGTACATATTAAAGAGTAGCTGTCACACACAAAGTCAGGAATATTATCAGTCTGTCTCAATCTTATCTCTCATCTCTTTTTAGGCGTGCCCTGAATTATTCTATTTATAGGCCTATCCTGACAGCTGTCATTCCTTCTGGAAACCCTAATTAATGATATATAATCAAAATAACATATTACAAAAGATTCTATGTGTAAAACAGGTATTTGAGTAAGCTTTGCATCATTTGTCTTCTTCGAGCAGACCTGGTAAACAAACTGTGCTGGTGAACAGTTCTTCAGGTAGACTTTACTTAGAATATTTCCCTTAGAAAATATTCACCTAGCTGACTTCAATCTTCTTGACCCTAGCAAACTTTGATCGATATGGTCCTATGAGAAACTAACATATTGAACAAACCCAAGTGTGCTGGTAACACTGTAGACTTGTGCTGGTAGCACAGTAGCTTGCTCAGAGTTGATCCTTGCTTGAAATAGTCATTAAGATATTTCTTTATCAACTTTCTTCAAGCTTGATGAGACCACTGTTTATTAACTAATAACCTTGCAAGATCTTCCAAAATACTTGGTTTCTTTAGATTGGATTAGCCAAGAGATTGTTGCGAAAACAAACCTTGATTGGCTTGAAGAACAACCTTGCTAGACAAAGTGAACCATGCTCGGATTGACACTTAAGAAGTCTTCAAGAAGATAACCTTGCCCAGAAGGCAAAATATCTTGCTAGGATAAGTAAAACCTTGCTGGGAGGTCTGAGCTTGCTCGGATTCCATACTTAGTAGTTTCTTGAGAGGTTGAGAAGTTTCCAATCTTCATTTTGCATTTTTCTCATCCCAACCATCTCTCCTAGATTGGAACAACCTGAGCTGTAGCAAAATACTTCTATGGTTACATACACATAGTGAAAAATACACTTAAACTTTCAAAGTTAAATGATATTACATAATCAAAGGATTAGAAGTTGGAAATTTTGTCCAGTGGACATTACAAAGTAAATTTAAACAGAAAGAAATTATCTTCATTTTCTTGAGCATCTAGCTTCATTCCTTCTGTTGAATTTGATTGTAGCAACCTTTTCTTTTAATAATGAGATCCCAATGTGGTGTAGATGTTGAGTAGTCAGATTCCATCTGATTATCTCCTCAAGATCCTTCACATCAAGAAGCTTTAAGTCAGTGTCACTTGAGATTGTATGGCTTAAATTTCAATCAATATTCCTCAACAGGAACCTTCTATATCTTTCATCATATGAAATGTTGGCAAGATGTTCATTTCTTCTGACTTTTGGGATTGGGATGTCCATTTCCCATTTAATGTTGCAACATTTCTTGATAACAGAGCAAGGTTTGCTTGTTGAACATGCAACAGCTGGTTTTATAATTTCAGATATTACTTCATCTGATATTTTCCTTATGTTCTGAAAACGAAATCCCAACTCTGCTTGTTTTCTCAAATATCTCAGCAATTCAGATTGTTGTGCACTGGTAGACGTCTGTCTTTCCTGATAATAAGATATATGCAGTGCAGCAATCACAGTCAACTACCCTAGGTTTAACTTTCGGAAGGCAAATTTAAAGTAGATTTTTTCAAGTTCTCCATTTTCCATCGGAATATTCAGATGTTCAACCCCTTAATCCTAGAATAGTCCATCTGGCATGATTATGTTATTGACTGGAGGTCCTTTGGATTTAGCATTTGTTTAAAATTTGACACAAGATGGCTTGACTTTAGAGTTCCCAATCTTGATGGACAAGTCAATATTTCGGATATTCCCTTGACCTTAACATTAGGATGTTGAGCACTTCCCTATTCTGGTTTCAAGAGTTTCCCTTTTAGCACTTTGAAGTTGCTCAAGATTTCTTTCCTCGTCATAGTTTTCACAGAGTCAAGGGGAATCCCGTGTTTCACTAGAAATTTTGGTTTTCCACCATATTTGCACAAAAATATTTGAATTTCCATTTCTTCTGCCAGTTCCTTATGCTTTCTCAAGTCTTCAATTACTAAATCATTATTCTTAACAGTCTTTTCATTTTCTAAGACCTCTAATATTTTGTCAATCACAATGTCTAGTTTTTCTTTTGCAGCACTTTCTGATTCTTCTTTTTAATCAACATGAGTAATGACACTAGCACTCCGTTTGGGATTTATTTATCATTTAAACATTTTTCAATTACATCTTGAGGGACATCCTTCTGATTTTCACTTTTTGATTCATCCCTTGATTTCTTCACAGCTTCAAACTGTTCTAACATTTTTCTTTGCTCTTCAAATTCCTTATCAGACAACATTTGATTTAGAAACTCTCTATCTTGTATTTATGTCATTCTTTGCTCATAGAACTTTTTGGCCTTCTTACTGGATTCATCATTATGCAAGACCTTTTTATTAACTTTTGGAGAATTAAAGATCTGTATATTATCAGTTTCTAGGGTGATTTATTTTCCTTTGAACTTCCTTCCTTTATCAACTTGATGGTTATTAGTTTCATCGTCCGAATCATTTTCATCATAAAGCGATAATAGATTCAATGAATTCTCCCCTGTTTTGGTGCAGCTGAGGTCTTCTCAACCTCAGACCTTAGGGTTTGAACTTTCTTCATTGCCTTCTTCAGTTCTTCCTCAAATTCGTATAGATGATTCTTGAAGGATTTTGAGTTACATGGAATTGAATCAATTTTTGATCTGTAATTATCAGACACAGAAGATAGCAATCAGTAAAAAATATTAAGATATTGAGAATTTATTGAAAAAGACTGGTAATAAAAATTATAGATACAAGATGTTTCGATTCAAGCCGTCGTCTTGAGCAATATGGATACCTACACACAACACAAAGATATGAGTTTATTTTTGAAATAGGAACCCTTTAAATATGGAAAGTTTCATTAATGAGACAAATGAATTGTCTGAAAAAGTTCTTTTGATTCTTTCTTTTTTTTTGCACACCTGGTTTTAAATGCGTTTTGTCATATAGTTCATAAGTGCGTTCAACCTTCAACGTTTGTACATTTCATTTATATATGATTTTTTAAAAATTGTTCTAAGTAAATCACAAGAAAACTAATCAAGTATAAATTATCAAATATGCAACCTTTCTAGGAATAAATAAAGACACCTAAAATAACATCTTAGAAATATTTCTAATAGTCAATCATGCTCGAATACCTGAACATATCAACCTTACTCTAAACTTACAAAAGTTTAACAAATAATCCGTTAAGTTCATTCTCATACTAAAATGTGCTCGAAAATAATTAATAAGTGCAAAGTGTGCTAGAGAAGACTTATCTTCCCTAAGATATAAAAGTATGCTCTAAACACAATGTGTACTCAAAAATATATGAATTAAATCGTTTAAGCACATATAATCATCAAGCTTTCCAGGATATCTCAAACATTTAAACGAAACAATTAAGTTTGCTAGAATTGCCTAAGAATATCAAGGCTTGCTATGAATCACATAGTCAAATATAATCAAATGTAAAGCTTGCTCGAATAAGTCAAATATCCTATAAAACAACTAAGTTTGCTATAATAGATCAAACTTGATAAAGCTTGCTTGAAATATCATATCTAACCATAAAGCTTGCTGGGATGACCTAAAAATCCTACAAAACAACTAAGTTTGCAAGAAAGTTCAGTATTCATCAAAGCTTGCTCGAATCAACATAATTAAACATATTCAAACTTCAAGCTTGCTTGAAAGAGTTAAACTTCAAACAAAACAGTTAAGTCTACTAGAAAGTCGGTAAAACATCAAAGCATGCTCGAAATTGATACACTTAGACAAAAATTATCTAAGTTTACTCGATAAGGTTGCAAATCATTAATCCTTACTCGAAGAAGTTAAATACACTTAGACAAAAAGATCTTTCCAAGTTAAATGAAATTCTTTTTGACTTAAAACAAACCTCAAAATAGATTTATCAATAAAATTTAATTTTTAGGAGCAAACGGTGCATTAAGAGATCAAATTTCAGTTATTTTCCTTTCGTTTTCTTTTGAAAAGATCTCAACATGGGTTCATATTTGTTAAGTTGCCTCTCATTACTTCATTCTCACCATCATTATGACATATCAGACAAGTTACCAGCAGGTCTAGACTTAGCATGATTTTCATTGCTAATTGGTGATATGCATTAAGTTTTAGTTAAGTAGCATAATTCAGAAATGGACAACACTGTGCTATGATGCCTCATATCTCTTCTCAAAGCTTATTTGGCTTTCCCCAAATCACCCCAATTTGACTTCAATCCCCCATCATTTTTTCAAAATCTTTTTATGCCAGAACAGTTTAAATTATTTAGATTTTTATTTTCAAATTTACAAACATATGCGTGGTTGAACGTTGGACTTACATGCCACGCAAGTCGGAATTACATGCCTTTCATTCGGAATGCTTAAAGGACTTATATGATTGCCTCCACCTCTTTAGTTCTAGAATTAACCCTCATGTTTGCATTTTCATAAAAAAATGTGAACATTTCAACTTTTGGTTGAATAAAAATATCAGTTCACATTAGTTCTTCGTTATATATTGGTGTAACGATTCCGACGAAACCAGGGATACCCTAACCGGTAGACAGTAGTTACGTCATATTTAATGTCGGGTACATGAATTACCAAATTATACGAGAATACATGGTTCACTGAATTGATTGTACGTGAATACATAATTCATCGTATTGAATATGCGATTAGTCGATCGATAGTTATTGAAACCCGAACGAATCGAGGGTTCAATTATAGACGAGATATATGATATTTAGTGATGTTTACGAAGTATTAAAGCTTCGGGAAAAGTGAATTAAAACACAGAAAAAGAATTTCGATTTAATGGTACGTCGGTACATTAAACGAAACCTTTAATACCAAACCGAGCAAGAGTTGATCGATCAAGCCGAAAAAGATGCGCGATAATTAATGATATGATGTTTTAAGTTAATAAATGTCATGGTTTAAGTTTTTAAAGTTTTTAAATCGGTTCTATATAAATTTCATTTTTAAGCCGAAAAACGACCGTTTTAGCCTCGTTTTAAGCCGAATTAAACATTTAACCGAAAAACGAACTGAACCAGATTATCCAAAACATTTAACCGAAAGCCGAATTCGAATGAAGCACGTCAAATATTTTCCCGGGGCGGAAGCATGTTACTATTGAAATGTTTAAGTACATACTGAACGCATGGATTTGCGTGTATTTATAAATATTTGATTATACGAGAATCATACGGAATGGGTACAGTACTGGGTTAACAGTGTCCCCAGATGTCCCTAGAAGTGTTTCTGGGTTAACAGTGTCCCCGGAATGAGTACTGTACTGGGTTAACAGTGTCCCCAGACAGAGGTTTCGCTTGTGGGCTCAGCATAATTACATCGTGTTTCTGGGTTAACATTGCCCCCGGAATGAGTACAGTACTGGGTTAACAGTGTCCCCAGATAATATTATATTTTGATATGGATTTATCATGGTTTACTCAAATTGTGAAACTCACCAACTATTCATAGTTGACCCGTTTTCTCACATGCTTTTCAGGTACAATTAAGTTGAAGTGATTGCTTACGTGCTAAGTGCTTGATGTGTGTAAGATTTGCGTGTGGGATGTTAGGATACATTATATTACATAGAATTACGTATCGTATTGTATGATGTGTGTATCACCTAGACGGTAATGAAATACGAGATAATGTAATTTTGAAGTATATTAATGCATTCAGTTTTCTTTATAAACAATGTGGTTGATATCAGAGGTGTCAGTCGCATCCCGTTTACGTTTCCGCTGCGGTTGCGGGGTGTTACAGAAGTTGGTATCAGAGCCATTGGTTATAAAAGAATTAGGATGTCTTTAAAAGATACCTAAAATATAACCAGTATCTCAAGTATTATAGGATCTGAATATCAACTAATAATTTATAGTGACGAGATCCGGATGAACTTGGACGGACAAATGAGTTATTATGGTCCGGAACATAATAACAGACTTGTCCGCACGAGGGAGTTCAGGGGAAATCACGGGGTACATTAATAGGTAAAAATGGCAACATATGTGTAAAGTATATAATATTATTTATACGTGCTAATGTGTATATATATAGATGTACATATCTTGTGGGTACATGAATTGAGGAATAGGACCCGGATAAGGAACCGGGGGATGAAATAATAAAAGTACCGAGGATGCTGAAATTTCTAGAGCATCGGTTGAGGATAAGTCTGACTTATCGGGCCATAGTTATGGTAGTACCAAGTTAGATCTCCCGTTTGACATTAACCGGAAATATCTAGTAACCGTCACTCCCAACCAAAATTGATAAATCCCTTACCTACCAACACCGGTACCGTATATCCTAATAACCCCCTATGTTCACCCGAACCGCCAACCCTCACGTACGGACGGACCTGTACCTGAACCCATTCTTGTTCCATTAAAATAAAAATAAAATAATAATAATAAAATGGATAATAAATGAGTAGATGAAAATAATATATAGAAACATATATATGTATTTCTCACTCTCAAACATATGAGTCATACCACCTCCAAATCGAGAATTACCGATTTTAGCAAACCTAGAACGCCTGAGGACATTGACTGAGCAAGTGATAGAGTTTCCCATAATAGTAGTTGATAATATTTGAAGGCAACCCATGTTGCGCGATTACCTTGAACCTTGCAACTCCCTATGTTATCCTTACATCCGTTAGATGCCCATACCCATGTATACTCGAATAGAATGATTACCCATACACAAAGAGGTGTTGGAATCATTATAGCCTAGTTGGTTGTTCGTTCGTAGGTGGTATACCGTGTATGCCGGATATACGAATAGACACGGATATTATAACTCCGTGGTACGTAATCGTTTGGTGCGCACGGTGAGCATGTATCGGTTATGCTGACATGCCGAAAGATATTGAAATCAAGTATATTAAACATTAATCTTTGTTGAGAAAGATCTATATGTCAGTTGGTGACAAGGATTATGAAACATATATGAACGTTAACCGACGTCAGGTTAAGTCCATATGTTATTATACTTGTGGGACATATATACTAGATACTGGTATGTGTAATATGTATGATAATATTTGGTGTGTATGTGTACCTGTTGTTATGATTGAGCTGGTAACGAGTTATACGGTGAGATTAGTATTGATTACTGCGTACGGGATGAGTACGGCAGAATGACATAAAAAGAGCAACTCCAATGATGGAGATTGATATGATTCAGTTGATTGCTCAAAAATAGCAGATGATGATACCGAATGTCGTATCACAGATCACTGCTAGTGTTGATGCAAATGTGATCGCAGACTTATAGATCGAGCAATCACATGATTATGAATATTTCAATTCTTAGTGTTATTACTAAGAGTGTTAATGTCCCACCGAATACTATTATGAGTACAAGTATTAGTTATAAACTAAACATGAATGGTAGTCGTAATGAATTAGATCCGGTATGAAGGATATGATTATCGGTTGTGTTAAGGGGATTATTGATAGTTTACTGATGGTAAAGGGAGGAATAGATTAGCGAGTGGATAGAAAATATCGAAATGGTTAAGGATATTGGTAAGAGTCTAGAACATTGTGTAGTGAAATATGCTACAGATATGTTGGTAGATTATGTTATATCGTGATGGAACACGATGGTACAAAATTATAGTTAGAAAATTATTGCTCAGATGATATGGTCAGGATTTAAAATTCTTGTGCTAGAGCACTTTTATTCGAGTAATTAAACTCAGAGATTGGAAACTGAGCTATGAAAGATAGAAATGTTGTATGCTGATCACTTAGAAAACGCTAATCGTTTGAAGGAATTGTCATGTCTGGTAACATGGCTAATTACTCCTGAAACTAAGCGAAGTGAGCGCTATATTGGGGACTAACTCCATCGATAAGGAGTATAGTCAACCCTGTAAATATACAACCTTTGGAAGGGTTGTGTCACAAGCCATCATTGATATATTTGACTCTATGGGAAGCGGAATGGAAGGACGTTAGGTGAGACGTCGAGTGTTAAAGAAGAGAAATGATAAAGGAATAGTGCAAGATAGGCTTTTGAATAAGTAGGTATGTCCTACAACCCAGAATTATACTGAGATTAGTTCTGGTGTGAAAACATGAACCGCATAAAGGGTCCTTCCCTAAATGTGGAAAATATGGTTATCGGCAGGAAGAAGAATGTCGAGTGATAGTAGACCACAGGTGTGGTAAAGATGGACGTAATGCCTCAATTGTGGAACCAATTGAAGCCACGTGAACCGGCAACCCCAACCCATTCTTGTTCAACCACTCCGAACCCAACAACTTCAATAACAATCCATCCAAAGAAATCAGATTATGCCAAACAGTTGTACTTGATATGAATGCGGTACAGAACGTTTCAAGAGAAATTGCCCAAGTTGAACCAAGGTGTCGTTGGAAGATGAACCTCATGACAAGCATCAACCTCTGATCAAGCAAGGAGCCGTACTTATGGGAGTAATTCGAATGAAGCACGTCATGATCCATAGGTGGTATTAAGTATGTTGTAGTTTTAAATCAATAGGCTTCAGTGATGTTTTTACGGTCATCGATAGAAGTTAGTTCCTGTTAACCTCCTATCATTTGGAAAGATACCGATTAGTGAAACTATAGAACCCTATACTATAGAATCGCTAACGGTAAACCCCTAATGGTTAACTAAATTGTTCGGAATTGTCCTATTATTCTGAACGATTAACCTTTCCTTATTGACCTACGACCAGTAAAGTTAAGAAGTTTTGACGTAATAGTTAACATGGATTGGCTAACTCAACATGAAGCTGCAATCAAATATGAAAAGAAGATGATTAGAAGCTCTCGTTCGGACGATAAGGCGATTAGATACAGAGAAAAGTGTACGGTATTATGTTACCACTCTAATCTCATCTTGAGATGTTATAATATTTACGACAAGAAGACGTGGTGTATTCAACAAACGTGATTGCCAAAGTATTTAAAAGAAAACATATAGAAGATATTCCGGTGTTACGTAAATATCCGAAAGTTTTCCCAGAAGAACTTCCTGGATTACCGCCAACCCGACAGGTCGAATTCAGAATCGATTTAATACCTCAAGCTGGCCCTGTTGCTAAAGCATCTTACCGACTTGCACCATCTGAAATGCAAGAATTATTGGATAAAGGTTTTATACGACCTAGTTAGTCACCATGGGGTGCACCAGTGTTATTTGGGAAATGAAGGACGAAAGTGTTAGGATATGTATTGATTAGAGAAAATTGCATAAAGTGAAGATCAGGAATAGGTAATCACTTCTTCGAAGTGAACGATCTGTTTAACCAACTGCAAAGGGCGATTTATTTTTAGAAAATTGATCTTAGATATAGTTATCACTAAATGAAAAAAATCCAAGAAGAGGACGTTGCAACAACAGCGTTTCGGACTCGCTACGGCCATTATGAATTCTTAGTTATGCCTTTCGGGCTAACAAATGTGCCGGCAGCATTCATGGAACTCATGAACCGAGTCGGTAAACTTTATTTTGACAAATTTGTCGTAACATTCATTGATGATATTTTGATATATTCGCAACGAAAAGAAGAGCACGAACGACGGTTAAGGAAAATTGTGGAAGTGTTAAAGCAAGAGGAGTTGTACGCGAAGTTTTCGAAATGTGATTTTGAATAAAGAAGGCATAATCCCTTGGTCATGTTGTAAAGCAACAAGGATTTCACATAGATCCAAATAAGATGGAAACCATTAAAATTATGCCAAGCGCCGATTTTAAGTCTCCCCGATGGAGACGATGGGTTTGTCGCGTATTGTGACGCCTCGCGTAGAGGGTTAGGATGCGTGTTGATGCAGAATAATAAGGTTATAGCCTATGCTGTTGGAATTACGTATGCCCGAGACACATACTTAAACTAATGTGGCTAACTGTGTTTGATCCAAGTCGGGTCATACCCAATAACAAGCTAGACAACACCAAATGTATTCTTTAATGATTTGATCACTTAAACGAATACCGAACACTACGTGTTTAGAAAATTGGTTTTCTAAACAAACACACTTGAGGATTTAAATAAATTATCTGGATAATTTGTTTATATAAATTAATTATTTAATTGGTTAAGTAATTATGTAAATGCATGTACATTTTATAAAATTATGTTTTATAAAATGAATGGAGATGGTTTTAAAATGGTTAAAACAAAACACAAAAAAAAAAAAAAAAAAAATATCAAAACCGGCCACCCCATGTGGGTGGAGGGTTTGGTCCCATCCAATCTTTTGTCCTTTTGTGTTGACCACCTCTTATTTATCTCCATTCACATTACATGCATTCTTGGTCTTGTCCCTTTTGTATTCTCAAGTAATTTTGAAGTTTTCTATACTCTCTTTTCTCTCTCAAAACTCACGGCCATATTGGCCTCAAATTGGGAGTTTTGTGAGCTTGGAATTGGTGTTCAAATCCTAGCACAAATTGGTGTTGTTGCTACATAAGCTTGGGGTATACAAAGCTTGAGGGTTTCTCCTTTGCAACCTAGCCATTCAAAGTCATCATCTTCTTCATCCACCTACATCTTCTTCTAAAGGTAGAAGAGGTACCATTTACATTTTGTAAGCATATTGTTCTTGTAATATTGATCCTTGTCTTTGGGTTTTAGTTTTAACATAATGGTATGTTTATAACTAGATTTAAAATCTAAGCTTCCGTTGCGTTTTCATGTTAAATATGGTTAACTTGAACTTTGATAATCTTATATAAAACCCAACAATGGCATCAAGAGCCGGTTACAAGGACTTATGCTTCTTACATGTTCATAGATTTCGGGTTTTTCATGGGTGAAAAAGGGGTCCGAAATTTGGGTGGATTTTACCCCTCATGGATTTGTAAGATCTTGACATGCATGAAAGATCTTAGGAAACCATTAATAACATTTGGATGTTGAAAATAAATAAAAAATAATAATAATAATTTGGGCCGTAGCCTCTTGGGGGGGGGGGGCCGATTTTATTTGGTGATTTTGGGCATTGGTTGCTTAGGTTGCATGCTTAGAACATTTGGTATGTTTGGATGTGTCATAACCGAAACCTAGACCTTGGATGTGTTGATTGTTGTTTGTGTATGTTGATTATGTTTATTATTCAATATGGTTGTAATAATTCATAATCTTAGGCTTGTGTAATTTATTTATTCATAAGTTGGTTTGTAATAAATAGATTAGTTGCATTTTCTTTTTTTAGAAAAATATGTATTAGGATACATTTTGTAAAAAATTTGAAGATGCAAGAATTGGTGAATTTGGGCCTTGGACCGAAATTTTGGGCTTGTTGGGCCTCACCGGCCCATCATGGGATTCAAGCCCATTAAGCCCATAAATTTCACTCTTGGGCCCAAGAAGACTTTTGGAAGTTTGGAGCCCATTAACAAGCCCAACAAGAACACAACAACTTGGAAAGGATACTTGAAGCATTTGGATGCAAGGTCAAGTGGGAGTCAACATTCCATCCTTGTGTCATGTTTTGTCCCTTAGGTGTGACTTATGACCTATACTTGTTTCGGCTAACAAGTATGGTCAAACTTAGCGGTTCTCGGTTATGACTATATTTTGCATGTGTATGCTTGGTTGTTTGTTTTACTTTATGTAATGTGTGGTTGATAGATATTAGGATATCCAAACCGTCACATAGGAACGACAACAAGCATAAAACGGGTTCTAATATATATTTGGTAATATCGCGTCAATTAGTTTATTTAAATGGGTTTATTAAAACTAAGCGATCACTCACCTATAATAAAATTGGTTTTATTATAACTAGAACCTTGAAAATTGGTTTTCAAAATCGCCATATTACTAAATGCATGTTAGGATATGGCATAATGTTTTTCAAACTAGAATATTGGAAAACTTAAAAATCCCTTTTTCATAATTACCAAGGAAACAAGTCTAACACCATCCTTTTGTATGACACTTAACGTATTAGGGAACTTTAAATGGGATAAAGGTCACCTAACCATTTTGAGCAAACTAATATACTTAGGGTAATATTAACATATTTGTGGGATAAAGGTCACCTAACCACTTGTATGTTAATCTTACATGTTTATACAAGTAGGACGACTTGAATTGGAAACCATGTGATAAAGGTCACCTAAGCATAGGATCCAATGGTGTTGATGGGATAAACATGCCAACACGAAATAAGGATTTCGAATGGTCCCATACCTCTAGAAGTTGCAAAGGGTTGCAATTGTCAAGATTGACTACCTTGTTAAATCAAATAACGGGATAAAGGTCACCTAACCGAAATTTGATTTATCGTTGGATTCTAGAATTTAATTATTATTTTAAAATTTGGAATAAAAGGGTATTAATAATTAAATTGTTTGTAATACTAAAATAAAACTTTGTTAAATTTTGTAGATGGCCGCTAACAATGCAAACACCTCTACCCATAACACCCGTAACCTATCCTTAAGAACCATCCTTGAAAAGGATCGTCTAAACCATAATAACTTTATGGATTGGTATCGCAACTTGAGAATAGTTCTCAAACAAGAAGAGATATCATATGTCTTAGACGATCCCATTCCCGACGAGCCTAACGTGGAAGATGAGGAGGCGTATAACGATTGGGTCAAGTACACCAAAGATTCGGTGCAAGCCTCTTGCCTCATGTTGGGGACTATGATTCCCGAAATCCAAAAGGATTTCGAGCATCATGGGGCATACGACATGATAACTCAATTGAAGGAAATGTTCCTTCAACAAGCTAGAGCGGAACGTTTCGAAACGGTTCGAGCGTTTCATGCATGTCGTATGGAGGAAACCCAAAGCGTCTCATCTTATGTCCTAAAGATGAAAAGCTACATTGAAAAGCTTCGTAGGTTGAATTGTCCCGTATCTAATGAGTTGGCTACGGATTTGATCCTCAACTCTTTGACCAAAAGGTTTGAAACCTTTGTCATGAATTATAACATGAATGGATGGGACAAAAGCATTGGTGAGCTTCACGCAATGCTAAGAACGGCCGAAGCGGGAATGGGTAAAAGGGTTTTACCCGTTCTAACAATCAATGAAGGAAAAAGGGGACATAACTCCAACCCCAAAGCAAGTGTTGCTAAGGGCAAGGGCCACGTCCAAGGAAAGGGAAAGAGGAAAGCCATCACGCCCATCAAACCGAAGGAAAAAAAGCAAAAGGTTGCGGCGCAAGATCCATGCTTTGAGTGTGGAGAGATAGGTCATTGGAAAAGGAATTGTCCGACCTATCTCAATGCGTTAAAAGATAAGAGGGATGCGGGGCATACCTCAGGTATTATCTTTACTATACATATTGAACTAAATGTTATTTCTTCAAATACATGGGTACTTGATACCGGATGTGGAACTCACATTTGCAATTTGTTGCAGGGGTTCAAAAGAAGTAAACAACTCAACAAAGGGGACATTAGTCTCTTTATGGGCAATGGAGCAAGAGTTGAAGTCCAAGCCCAAGGAGACTACTTGTTAAAGCTTCCAAGTGGTTTGGAAGTAATTTTGAAGAATGTTTTGTATGCTCCTAAGTTAAGGAGAAACATTATTTCCGTGTCCCTTTTAAAACAATGTGGCTTTGATTTTAAATTTATGGATTATGATATTCATGTTTTGATGAATGGCATATTTTATTTTAAAGCTATACCCATGAATGGTATATATGAAATAGATCAAAGTGGTATATCACATAGTAGTTCAATGTATAATGTCAACACCAAGAAACTCAAGAAGGACTTGGGTGATCCCTATCTTTGGCATTGTCGCCTTGGACATATAAGCAAGAATCGCATGCAAACTCTTCGCAAGAGTGGTATTCTAGAAACAAATGAGTATGATTCATTTGATGTATGTGAATCTTGTTTACAAGGCAAAATGACAAAGCAACCCTTTAATAAAACTTTTGAAAGGTCAAAAGAATTATTGGGTATCATACATTCGGATGTATGTGGTCCTTTTAGACCAATGACTAGGAATGGTGAAAGATACTTCATTACCTTTATTGACGATTATAGTCGATATGGTTATGTGTACTTAATGAAACACAAAGATGAAGCTTTTGAAATGTTCAAAAACTTCAAAACTGAAGTAGAAAGACAACTGAAGACCACAATCAAAGTACTTCGTAGTGATAGAGGAGGTGAATACCTAAGTGGTGTTTTTCAAGATCATCTTAAGAGTTGTGGAATTATTTCACAACTTACTCCACCTGGAACACCACAACATAATGGTGTGTCTGAAAGGAGAAATCGTACCCTATTAGATATGGTTCGATCGATGATGGCTAGAAGCACTTTACCTCTATCATTTTGGGGCTATGCTTTACTTTCCGCTGTTCGCATATTGAATATGGCTCCAACCAAGAAAGTGGAGAAGACACCTTTTGAAGTATGGCATGGAAAAGCTCCATCGCTATCATTCTTAAGAGTTTGGGGTTGTGAAGCTTATGTAAAGCAATACACCCCAAACAAATTAGAAGTCCGATCCACTAAGTGTATCTTTATAGGTTATCCTAAAGATGATTTAGGATATTACTTTTACGATCCTAGTGAGCAAAATGTTATTATTGCTCGAAAGGGTAAGTTCTTGGAAACTAAGTTCCTTGAGGAAGGAACTAATAGTAGAACAGTGAAATTTGATGAGGATCAAGAATCACAAGATGATACACAATTGGTTGATACTAGCACTCAACAAGAGGTTGTTGAAAGTGATCAAGTGGTTGATCAAAACACACAAAACGTTCGCAGATCTGGTAGAATTAGCAATCCACCTGAAAAATATGGATTTTTTGTAGAAGGTTGCTACGTGGTAGATTCGGATGAACCGACCACATACCGTGATGCAATGTCCAAGAATGATTGTGACAAATGGCTTGAAGCCATGAACGTTGAGATGCAATCCATGTATGACAACCAAGTTTGGGAATTGGTTGAACCACCACTCAACTCCAAAGCTGTTGGAAGTAAGTGGGTTTTCAAAAGGAAAACTGATATGCATGGAAACTTGGATACTTATAAAGCAAGACTTGTAGCTAAAGGTTTCACTCAAACTCAAGGGGTTGATTATGATGAAACTTTTTCGCCTGTGGCAATGCTTAAGTCTATTAGGATATTATTTGCCATAGCTGCACATTATGATTATGAAATTTGGCAAATGGATGTCAAGACCGCTTTCCTAAATGGATATCTTGAGGAAGATGTCTATATGGTTCAGCCTGAAGGTTTTGTCGATCCGAAACATCCTAATAAAGTATGCAAGTTAAAGAAATCAATCTATGGATTGAAACAAGCATCTAGAACTTGGAATCATCGTTTTGATGAAGAAATCAAAAATTTTGGATTCATCAAGAACGCTGATGAGGCTTGTGTGTATAAAAAGGCTAGTGGGAGTATAATTACCTTCTTAGTATTGTATGTCGATGACATCCTACTATTTGGAAATGACATTCCAACCATGGAAAGCGTTAAGGCTTGGCTTGGAAGTAGATTTTCCATCAAGGATCTTGGTGAAGCTGCCTATATTTTGGGAATAAAGATCTATAGGGATAGGTCAAGGCGCTTGATAGGTTTGAACCAAAGTACATACATTGATAAGATCTTGAAAAGGTTCAAGATGGAAAACTCCAAGAAAGGTTTTGTACCTATTCAAAGAGGGACCATATTGAGTTCAGCTCAATGTCCAAGCTCAAAGGGTGAGCAAGAGACGATGAAACAAATCCCATATGCTTCTGCTATAGGATCCATCATGTATGCGATGATATGTACTAGACCGGATGTGTCATGCGCTTTGAGCATGACAAGCAGATACCAACAGAATCCAGGAAACAGTCATTGGATGGCTGTTAAGAGCATATTGAAATACCTTAGGAGAACTAAGGATATGTTTCTGATATATGGATCTGGTGAGGAGGAACTCGCTATAAAAGGTTACACGGATGCGAGCTTCCAAACTGATCGAGATGATTCTCGATCACAGTCTGGGTATGTGTTCACTCTTAATGGAGGAGCTGTCTCTTGGAAGAGCTCAAAACAGGAAGTGGTAGCATTGTCCACTACAGAATCAGAATACATCGCCGCTTCATTGGCAGCTCAGGAAGCTGCATGGTTGAAGAAATTCATTACTGATCTAGGGGTGGTCTCTTCCATTCAAGACCCCCTAGAAATCTTTTGTGACAACGAGGGTGCGATTGCACAAATCAAGGAACCTCGTTCGCACCAAAAGACAAGGCACATAGAGCGGAGATTCAACTACATAAGGGATGAAGTTGAAAAAGGAAAGATATGTATTCGCAAAGTTGGAACTGATCAAAATCTTGCGGATCCATTCACGAAGCTCCTAGAAAGACCGAAACATGAGCGTCATGCGAGTGGCTTAGGACTTCGATATTCTAGTAATTGGATTTGATCTATTTTGTATTAAAGTTTAAAAGACTTTTGTAATTTAACTCTTTTATATGATTATGGAATCTTGAGTTAAATTCTGATTTTGCATGTTTAATCCATGAATAAGTTATCTTATTCTAAAAGTCCGTAGTCGATCACATTTGTGGGAACAAATATGAAGCAAGACTATTATGAACTAGGATTGGTGGATATTCATAAGGAATGAATATGGAGCATAGGTTTGCTGCCAAGGTTCATAGATATTTGTGGGATACAAATATTGGACTGACCCGCTCTCAATATTACTACATGGAGTCGATTGACTTGATCATTAGTAATTTTGAGTAAAGGAGAATTTCATATTATCCTTAGACCTGAGATGTATACTGGGTCTTGATTTTCACCAAGTATTACACTTTGACTCTCCCCTTCGCTATTCGTAAAAGATGGTACATAAGGATGAGCTCAGGTGGAGTATAAAAGTGATAGTGAGAGGCGTATACAGTCAAGAAGGAATTTGTTCCTCTTATGTGTTGAGAGTTTAGATGTCTAAGGCCTGATAAAGTTGAATTGTAAAGAGAATGATCACCTATGTCTCTTAGATTCAACATGACATCTAGTAACAAAGGGATATAATGATAGATTCACCTAAATCATATCAAGTAAGGGACTTGAAGGGATGATGTTATTGAATGGCACTTCGTCAAACACATTAGGGGTGGTGAACTGTTGTTAGGCGGTATTCACCACTTGCATTAATTTTCTATGTATCTCGTGCAAGTGGGAGATTGTTGGAATTACGTATGCCCGAGACACATACTTAAACTAATGTGGCTAACTGTGTTTGATCCAAGTCGGGTCATACCCAATAACAAGCTAGACAACACCAAATGTATTCTTTAATGATTTGATCACTTAAACGAATACCGAACACTACGTGTTTAGAAAATTGGTTTTCTAAACAAACACACTTGAGGATTTAAATAAATTATCTGGATAATTTGTTTATATAAATTAATTATTTAATTGGTTAAGTAATTATGTAAATGCATGTACATTTTATAAAATTAAGTTTTATAAAATGAATGGAGATGGTTTTAAAATGGTTAAAACAAAACACAAAAAAAAAAAAAAAAAAAAAATATCAAAACCGGCCACCCCATGTGGGTGGAGGGTTTGGTCCCATCCAATCTTTTGTCCTTTTGTGTTGACCACCTCTTATTTATCTCCATTCACATTACATGCATTCTTGGTCTTGTCCCTTTTGTATTCTCAAGTAATTTTGAAGTTTTCTATACTCTCTTTTCTCTCTCAAAACTCACGGCCATATTGGCCTCAAATTGGGAGTTTTGTGAGCTTGGAATTGGTGTTCAAATCCTAGCACAAATTGGTGTTGTTGCTACATAAGCTTGGGGTATACAAAGCTTGAGGGTTTCTCCTTTGCAACCTAGCCATTCAAAGTCATCATCTTCTTCATCCACCTACATCTTCTTCTAAAGGTAGAAGAGGTACCATTTACATTTTGTAAGCATATTGTTCTTGTAATATTGATCCTTGTCTTTGGGTTTTAGTTTTAACATAATGGTATGTTTATAACTAGATTTAAAATCTAAGCTTCCGTTGCGTTTTCATGTTAAATATGGTTAACTTGAACTTTGATAATCTTATATAAAACCCAACATATGCTTCCCGACAGTTAAAAGTACACAAGAAAAATTACATTACTCATGACTTAGAACTGGGAGCGGTTATCTTCGCACTTAAAATCTGGAAACATTATCTCCACGGTACGAAGTGCCCCATCTTCACTAATCATAAAAGTTTGCAGCACATATTCGATCGAAAAGAACTGAATATGAGGCAACGAAGATGGGTCAAGTTGTTAAGCGATTATGACTGTGACATCCGTTATCACCCCGGCAAGGCTAGCGTCGTAGCCGATGCCTTTAGTAGGAAAGGTCGGGTTAAGTCATTGCGAGTGCGAGCGCTGGGGATGATAGTTCAGTCGAACCTTTCGGACCTAATTCGAGTCGCTTAACGTGAGGCGTTGAGAGAGGAACAATTGGAAAGGGAGGAGCTTTACGGCAATGAGAAGAATGTCGAACAGCGCGTGGACGAAATTCTCTACTTCAAAAATCGGGTTTGGATCCCGACCCTCCATGACCTTCGTGAATTAATCATGGACGAAGCGCATAGATCGAAATATTCCATACATCCGGGATCGGATTAGTCTATTGATGATACGAACATCTGAAAGGATTTTGTTAATGACCGAGTGTGGAGAAAGATATGGTTACGTAAATTGGTGAAAATTTAAGTTATGCAAGAGATAAGGCTGCATACCGAAAACCCTTTGGAACGCCACAACGACAGAAAATTCGCCAATGATAGTGGGAATAAATTACAATGGGTTTCGGGACGCAAATTCCCAAGATATATCAAAGGCATGAGGTAAATTGGGTAATCGCGGATCGATTAACCAATACTCGCATTTCATTCCAATCTATGACGATTACCACAATGAATTCTCGCCCAAATTCATGATAGTGAAATGGTATCTCGTCGTGGAGTACCATTTTCAATTATCTCAGATCGAAATAGTCATCCTACTTCCATGATTGGAAGGCGGGGAAGGAAGCATCGAGAGCTTGAAGCTTTCTATGGGTGAAGTAATTATCACCAATTTGTTAAATTGAAAATTGGGCGTCAATCAAGCCATAAGATTTGAATTGATTCGGGAAATAACCAATCGGATTTACAATATTTAAGATGAGTTGAAAGCAGCGCGAGATTGGCAAAGGATTTATGCCAACATTCATAGGATACCATTGTCATTGGAAAGAGGTGACAAGGCATTTTTAAGGCATCACCTTAGAGAGGTGATATGAGGTTTTCCAAAACCGAAAATAGCTCCTCAATATATTGGACCTCATGAGACTATCTCCATGATTGGTCATTTAGTTTATCGATTAAAGTACTCCAGGGGCTAAGTATTATACATGATGTTTTGCCATGTATACGGATTGAAAACTGCCTAAGCGATGAGGCAACGAAAGTACTAGTAATAGAGGTACTCATAGAAGACATGCTTGATATCATAACTAATTCCGTAGAGATAGTAGACGGGAAAACTAAACAGTTTTGACATACCAAGCTTTATTGTTTAAGATTAAGTGGAATTCACAGCGAGGACCAGATTATACCTGGTAACGCGAGAGTGAATTCTGAAGGAAAAACCCCCCACATTTCTCTCGGAAGGGGATAGCGGGCGTGTAAAATTTCGAGGACGAAATTTCTCAACGGGGGGAGAATGTAACGATTCCGACAAAACCAGGGATACCCTAACCGGTAGACAGTAGTTACGTCATATTTAATGTCGGGTACATGAATTATCATAGTAATTATACGAGAATACATGGTTCACTGTATTGATTGTACGTGAATACATAATTCATCGTATTGAATATGCGATTAGTCGATCGATAGTTATTGAAACCCGAACGAATCGAGGGTTCAATTATAGACGAGATATATGATATTTAGTGATGTTTACGAAGTATTAAAGCTTCGGGATAAGTGAATTAAAGCACAGAAAAAGAATTTCGATTTAATGGTACGTCGGTACATTAAACGAAACCTTTAATACCAAACCGAGCAAGAGATGATCGATCAAGCCGAAAAAGATGCGCGATAATTAATGATATGATGTTTTAAGTTAATAAATGTCATGGTTTAAGTTTTTAAGTTTTTAAATCGGTTCTAAATAAATTTCATATTTAAGCCGAAAAAACGACCGTTTTAGCCTCGTTTTAAGCCGAATTAAACATTTAACCGAAAAACGAACTGAACCAGATTATCCAAAACATTATCCGGATTGCGGGAATCCAAACATGTGTCTTAGAATGAAGTGGTGGGTCCCACCCCACCCCCTTGATGATTCCGATCGGACTCCCCCTCCCTATACCATTCCTTTGTTATTTTTTTTACACAAGTATCTCCCAAGTTCTTCAATCCTCTCAATAATTTCATCCAAAAACCGAGAGTTCTAGCAAGAAAAACAAGGTAATGATCGAGTTATTCACGTGTTCATCTTCGTTTCTTGAGTTTGTTTGCAAGAAAATGAGGTTTCAATGATGAAAACCGATTCTTGCATGATCAAGTGATGTATACGGGTTACACAAGGGATCTTGGTCCAAGAAAGGAGTTAAACGAATCAAAAAAGAATTTTTACGGTTAAATCTTTGTTTTTGGAATCATAACCCAAAACCATGAAAGAAATGGCTTGATCGTGAGTGTAACTTGCTTGGTATTGTGGTATGTTGGTTGTAGGCTCTGTGTTAGTGGTAGATAAGGCGGAAAGACGAGTTTGTAGCTTGTAGTGGCGGAAAACGAAAGGTATATTCGGTTATGTTCGGTTTTGGGAAATTTGGACAGATTGTTGATGCTTTGGAGTTAGGTCATGAAATTTTACAGAGGTGTTTTGCACATGAAAATAAGAGTTCTGTGAAATTTTGGTATTTTTTGGATAAAGGATGAATATTTGGTGAATTTAATGCTCGGTTTTGGCCAAAAATGGTGAAAAATAGTTAAATATCATGAAAAATTCTGGAAAATTGCAGATAAGCTTTTTATATCATGTATAAGTGACACACAAAATTTGAGGTCAGTTGGAGAAGTCTATGTATGCTTTTCGGTTAAACGAGTTCTAGGGTTTTCTAGCTCGGTTTTAGTGAAAATGGCATGTAAAAGAAGATTTTGGTTCTGGATAAATTACAAGGGACTATGTGGATGGCAGGGGACATCCAGGAAAAATTTGGGATTTTTCTAAGGTCGTTTGGTATTTACGACATATTTAGTGTTTAAATTGTGTTTAAAAATAGATAAATAAACTTTTAAATATAAAATTTAATTCTGGAAATATTGCTATAAATTTCCCCACTGTCAATATGTTATTTGTGCAAAATTTCAAGATCCGAGGTTAAACGGATAATTATTTGTGCTAATTATCAAACTTTTAAAGTTAAAACGCGTAAACCGGTGAAGTTCGCTAAAGCGAGCTGACTGGTGTATAAAAACCCTAAAAATGAACTATTTTCATATAATTGAGTTAAAAAAGTAAAAATGAATCATCCGAAAATAATTCGGATGATTTGGGTATTTTTAACCGATTTAACAGTTTCCGGTACGCCAAATACGGAAACGGGTCCCGCGGCCAATCGGGGCGTCTAAACCGATCTCTAATTTCACATCTTTAATTAAATTATCAGTCAACCACTACTCTCGGGTCGTGTGTGACCAAACTCATTTTTGAAACGTAAAAACGGATAACCGTGCTAGGCACGCAAAACGAGAAAAACGACTAAAAGTAGTTGTGACCATGGAACTCTAAACGATATCACAATCTGAGTCCGGAGAAGTGTTTCTGGGTTAACCTTGCCCCCAGAACGGGTACAGTGCTGGGTTAACAGTGTCCCCAGATGTACCGGTTAACTTGGTTAAAGTTATATTAATAATGAGTGTATAGTAACGATCGTAGGGTTCATATTACAGATTGGACGTGTTAACTGATAATGATTGTTGTTACCTGCTTGCATGTGTGCTAAGGTGAGTTTCACGAGCACTTTTTCTGAATTGTTTTCAAATATTTTCCCGGGGCGGAAGCATGTTACTATTGAAATGTTTAAGTACATACTGAACGCATGGATTTGCGTGTATTTATAAATATTTGATTATACGAGAATCGTACGGAATGGGTACAGTACTGGGTTAACAGTGTCCCCAGATGTCCCTAGAAGTGTTTCTGGGTTAACAGTGTCCCCGGAATGAGTACTGTACTAGGTTAACAGTGTCCCCAGACAGAGGTTTCGCTTGTGGGCTCAGCATAATTACATCGTGTTTCTGGGTTAACATTGCCCCCGGAATGAGTACAGTACTGGGTTAACAGTGTCCCCAGATAATATTATATTTTGATTTGGATTTATCATGGTTTACTCAAATTGTGAAACTCACCAACTATTCGTAGTTGACTCGTTTTCTCACATGCTTTTCAGGTACAATTAAGATGAAGTGATTGCTTACGTGCTAAGTGCTTGATGTGTGTAAGATTTGCGTGTGGGATGTAAGGATACATTATATTACATTGAATTATGTATCGTATTGTAGGATTTGTGTATCACCTAGACGGTAATGAAATACGAGATAATGTAAATTTGAAGTATATTAATGCATTCAGTTTTCTTTATAAACAATGTGGTTGATATTAGAGGTGTCTGTCGCATCCCGTTTACGTTTCCGCTGCGGTTGCGGGGTGTTACAATTGGAATAATCATTTTGAAGACCAAATACCAACGGACTTGTGTATGACTGGGTAGTCACTTTTCTACCTATCATCCAAAGAGATGTATCTTGAAACATTTTAAAGACAACAATGAATCTCAATATAAGGATTAGCATTTATCATTATGTTCATATCACCTCAGAATTTACACATCATGGAAAGCAACCATACTTGATAATGATTGTACTAACTGTCTTTTTAGCTTATTAAATCTATAAGATCAGCATAAATAACCAATGTACTATCCTTTCCCAAGAAGGTTAGATCAATTTTCACTTACAACCTTTTAAGCTTCTACAAAGCTTGAACTGAATAACCTTATCATGTCTCTTCACCATAATCAACTTAGTATGTTTTGTCAAAAATGTTTTGAGAATATTTTTCTTTAGAATGTTCATTTCAGCAATCAATTTTTGACACATGAACACATTTTGAAACAAACATTTGAAGCATATTCAAAACACATATTCATATCTAAATATAAATGACATCATCAAAACAAGCAGACTTCAAAGGATTTATTGTCTAACATCATCATATAAGATAATTCACATAATTAAGATATCAGATAAGCACACTCATGTAGATCAAATCAAATACTTATCCTGACATCACACATTTACTGATCATTACCTTAAGTATCACAAACACCTAAGATACGCAAATAGTCATTCAAATCACATATCAGTAAACATTTAAACATAGTTTCACACATCAATCAAACAAACATTCAACAAGACTTTTAAAAAGATAGTCAATTTTCACATGAGTCACACATCATCAATCAGACATCATTAGAGTTGATCATTCCCAGGGCTTTCAGAAGAAAGTGGAATCCAATTTTATCAAGTGACTTGATGAATAGGTCAGCCAAATTATCACATGTTTCAACTCTTTTCATTTCAATCAGTCCTTTTTCACTATAATACCGAATAAAATGATGTCTGATTTCAATGTGCTTAGTCTTGGAATGATGAACTGGATTCTTTACAATAAACATTGCAGCAGTATTATCAATAAAATTAGCGGTGTTAAGACAATTCAAACCATAATCCAACAATTAGTTCTGAATCTAGAGAACTTGTGCACAGCAAGCTGAAGCAGCAATATACTCAGTTTCAGTAGTTGTGATGGACACTGTTGTTTGTTTCTTGCACTGCCATGACACCAGCCAGTCACCTAAAAATTGGCAATCTCCAGAAGCGGACTTTCTACTCATATTACAGCCATCATAGTCATTGTCAGTATAAGCAAGTAGATCAAAGGCATGGTTCTTTGGGTACCATATCCCCAAATCTAGTTTTCCTTTCAATTATCTAAAGATCCTCTTGACAGCAATCATTTGAGAGACCTTTGGACTTTATTGGAATCTTGCACACACACATACTGCAAACATGATGTCTGGCCTTGAAGCATCCAGATACATTAGAGATCCAATCTTTGCTCTATATTCATGTTCATCTACATGCTTCCCCTTTTCATCTGCAATCATCTTCTCACTTGTATCCATAGGAGATGAAACAGTTTTGAGGTCATGACACTTGAACTTATTCAGTATGTCCTACACATACTTGGACTAGAATATGAAAATACCATCAGTCTTTTGTTGAATTTGTAGTCCAAGAACGAAGTTCATTTCTCCCATAGAGCTCATGCTATACTTGGGCTTCATCACTTCTTCAAACTCCAGACACATTGGTTCATTAGTTGAACCAAAAATAATATCAATAACATAAACTTGTAACAACAACAAATCTTTTTCTCTTTTCTTATAGAGGAGAGTCTTGTCAATAGCTCCGCATTGGAAACCATTAGCCTGCAGATGGTTTGATAACTCATCATACCAAGCTCTTGGATCTTGATGTAGTCCATACGAATCTTTATTTAACTTATAAACTTTATTAGGATAATCAGGGTCCTCAAATCCTGGTGGTTGAGTAAAACACACCTCCTCTTCTATGTTTCCATTCATAAATGCAGATTTGACATACAATTGGAATATTCTTATATTCTTTGAGGAAGCATACGCTAAGAAAATTCTTATTGCTTTAAGTCTTGAAACTGGTGAAAAGACTTCCTCAAAGTCAATTCCTTCTTCTTGTAAGCCCATTTGTTCTTAATCACAATCCACCTTTCATCTCTTTTTTCCTGAAAGCCCATTTGGTTCCGATAGCATATATGTTTCTTCCCTTATCTACAAGTTCCCACACTTGCAGATCTCTTAATTGAGCCATCTCCTCTTGCATTGCTTCTACCAAATAATTTTCTTTCAATGCTTGAACAATGTTCTTGGGTTCTATTTGGGATAGAAAGCAGGAGTGCAAAAAAATGTTTGCAGATTCATAAGTACTTCTTGTTACTCTTTCATTGATGTTCCCAATGATGTTCTCAGGTGGATGATTTCTTTCAAAAAATGAGGACTGAACAATCACATCAGTAGACATAGTTGATTCAAGATTTGTGTCGTTGAGATCATGTTCATCAATGATCAAATCAGTTGTTGCATCATGAAATTCATGTGCTTCTTCATTATTCTGTTGTGAAGTAGAAGCATCATTGGTTCCAATGATCAAGCTTTGAAACAACTGTTCAAATCTTTCTTCTCTCTTAGCTTGTCTTTGAATTCCATGTTGGTTGCTAGGATCTTCCTCAATCAAGACATGATCATCTTGATCCTCTTGATTGTCTTGATCACCATGTTCTTGATCCTGAACTTGATCTTGAACTTATTCATTTTCAGTAGTTGAGGGATCCTTTATTAATCTGTATTAAGTTCTTTTGCCAGCTACTTTGGACCACAACTTATCCAAATCAATGTTCTTTGAAAATTCTTCCATATGCACACTTGTTTTGTAAAAAGTTTCATCAATATCCTCAGGATAAATCTTGAAGGACTTGATTAACTTCTCAGGATCAAAGAGCCATGCTGCTCCAACAACTGTATTGAACTGATTCTCATTGAAAACAATATCAGATGATTCAATTACACTCAGATGGTCTTTCACATAGACTCTGTATTCTTTTTAGTGTGTTGAATATCCAACAAAGAAGCAATCCAAGGATTTTGACTGAAACTTGTTAAGATAATCCTTGCTGTTCAATAGTGAACATTTGCATCCAAAAGGCTTGAGATACTTGATGTAGGGCTTCCTTTTAAACAAAATCTCAAAAGGAGTTTTGTCTTGACTTTTGTTGAGAAGAAACCTGTTCCGAACATAGCAAGAAGTATTGATAGCTTTTACCCAAAAGGTAACAGGCATGAAAGCATCTGCAAACATGGTCCACAAATTCAGTGAGTGTTCTATTTCATCTTTCTGCAACCCCATTCTTTTCAGGAGTTCTAGGGGCACTAAATTGTTGAATAATTCCTTTTGCATTGCAAAATTCTTCATTTACCCCATTCTTGAACTCAGTTTCATTATCACATCTCATTACCTTCACCCTTGCATTCAACTGGTTCTCAACCCTTGTTACACAGTTTTTAATCATCTCAGCTGCTTCATCTTTGGTACCTAGGAAATAAACCCAAGTAAATCTTGAAAAATAATTTATGATCACTAAAAAATATCTCTTTTTCCCAATACTTAATACACTCACGGGAACAAAAAGCTGAATATGAAGCATTTCAAGCACTTGATCAGTTGAGTTTATGAGCTTTGTTTTGTGAGATGACTTGTGTTGCTTACCCTTTTGACAAGAAATGCACTTGTCATCAAGTTTGAACTATCTTGTGGTAAACCAATTACATGCCCACCCTTCATAATTTTGTTCATGTTCTTTAGATTGACATGACAAAGCTTTCTGTGCCACAATTTAGTTTCATTTTCAATGGCCTTGGACACAAAACAAGTGCCTCCCATTGAAATTGCATCTTTCATTTTCAGTTCATACAAGTTCCCATTTCTTGGAGCCATCATCATAATCATATCTGGAGGAATAATAAAGTCAGGTTTGTGAATAAAGCAATGGGTGTCATCAAACCCAACCTTATAACCTTTAACACACATTTGTGAGATGCTCAAAAGGTTATATTGCAATCATTTCACATAAAACACATTATCAAAGTGACTTTTCCATTATTCAATATTTCGTTACCCACTATCTTCCCTTCATTCTCATCACTCCCAAATGCAACTGGTCCTTCAAACTATTCTTCATAGTTCACTATTGACCTCTTATCACATCTCATGTGCTAGGAACATCCATTGTCCATATACCATACTTCATTGACTGGTGTAGATTGTTTCTTCACATATCAAAGAAGATGATCAGTTGGGTAATGAAATGCAAGCTGAATCAACTTGCAAATCATCAGTGACATGGACAAGTGATGCATTAGGATTGGGAACAGGCTTAGGATCTTCATACACAACTTCACAAGTGTCAGATTCATCTGATTCATAACAACTATCAATTGGGCTTTTCACCTATGTAATTATGCTTTTACACTCTTGAACCACATAATCCCTTTTAATAGTTTCATTTATCACATCTTTCCCTTTTGTCAGTTGAACCTCACTCGTAGGTTTCCAAAGAAAACCATGGGGTTCAAATCCATGCTTCAGCAGAAACTTTTCATCACCATGGAGTTCTCTTGACTTCTTTCTAGAGAACACACCCTCAATACTTTTCTTTCCATTTCATGGTGATTTCTCAGAATTCACTAACTTGGAATCATTTCTTGGAACAATTCTGATGGGTTGGGTATTCCTTTTCATTACAACTTCAGTTTTGCGAGTGTTGTTCCTTTTCACTTGATTTACTGTATTCCTCTTCAACTTCTCTTAAACTTCAGGTTTGCGAGTATTATCATCTTATATTTTCACTTCCTCACACTTCCTCCCTTTCTCAAGTATTCATCATACTTATTCTTATACAAACTAAAATCTTGCGCAAACATGGTTTCATTTGGAACAATAATTGGTTTGCAAGTAAACCTTTCATGGCAGGAATCAGTGTGGTCATACTCATCACACTTCTTGCTCCATACTTTTTCTTTCATGCTTTCACATGCCTTCCCTTTTTTGAATCTCTCACTTGGCCTAAGGGGTTCAATACCAATGGTCTTCTGAGTTTTTAGACCATCAAAATCAATAGAGATGACACAAACTCTTCAATCTTAATATTCTTCCTTTCTACATTTCTTTTCACAAAGATTATTTTCTCCATCTTGATTGGTTCATCATCCATACTTACTTTGTGCCTTAACTGTCTCCACTCTTATTCTTCTACTGTCTCAAACTCACCAATATCAAACAGTTCTTTATTGGAGAACCCAGGGTACACAGGAATGAATTGATCACTGTCAACAGTTTCTTGGTCTTTTTCTTATTTTTGTTCTTTATCCTTTTCAAGACTTCTTTTCTTGGAGGTCTCACAACATTATAAGTAACCTTTGACAACTTGGATCCTTCACATATGTCAAATGACACATGTTCTCTTCTCATCTGTTCATAGTGTCTTTTCATCTTTGGTGTAATCTTTGGAAACAGTGGGATTTTGCTTGGTGGACTTGACTTGCCTCCTTCTGCAGATATTTGATCACTTGAATCACTCCAGTCATCTCTGTTCAAGCAATCCTTATCAAAGTCATCCTCAGAAATTTGAATTCCCACAGATGTTTCTCCATTCACATCTTCTTTCAATACAAACTTTCTGTCTTCACTCACTTCTACCATTTTGTAGTTTTCAAAGAATTCTTCTTTATCTTGAAAAACATCTCCGAACTTATTAAGGTATGCCTCCGTCTTCTCTTTATCAACTTTCAAAGAGTAGTTATCATTTAATGGTGGAGGAACAACCTTATACTTGTCTTCTTCTTTAATTTTGTTCAGAATTCCACAAATGTTTCTTGTCGAGACAAGGTTTTTCAAGAATTCATTCTCTACTTGAAGTGTGGTATTCTTCACCTTCTCCTCAACAACCATCTTTCAAACCTTCAATTTCAGTCATATATCTTGATTGTATTCTGTAACTATCCACACAATCTTGTTCAAGACTTTTAATCCTGTCTTCATATTCTAAATCACTTGCTTGATACACATTAAGCATGCTTTGCTTTTTGAAGCAGTCACTTTCAAGTTTTCCTTTTTTCAATTTTAATAATTCAATGGTTTCAAGTAATTCAGATGTTGAGATTGAATGTACCTGTGTTGAAGAAGATCCAGCTTCATTCTCTGCTTGAGCCATCAGTGCAACATTTACTTTCTTATATCATCAGCATGATTACTCCTTTAAAAATCATCATCTTCTTAAGTAGCAGCCAATGCAACATTTCCTTGATTTATGGGCTGATTACTGTAGATTCCATTGGTGTTGGTGGGAACATGTGGAGGGTTTTGTTTGTTATTTATCTAGTAACTTTGATTTTGAGGGACAACTTGTTGATTGTTCTGCTGTTAATTATGGTAATTGTTGTTAATGTTGGGGTTATTATTGAAATTGGTTTTGATTTCTAGTTGGGTATTGCTGACCTTGATTGTTGTTGAACTGTCAAGGCATGTTGCACTCTCTTACAAAATGTCTTGGTTGTTGACCGTTATAGCAAATAGCTTTTCACTTGTCAAACCCAATTCTTTCATTAGGACCTGATACAAGAGACCTACCAGTCCTGTTGAACAACCTTTTCCTTATTAATGCTAACATGGCAACTTGCTATTTGAGATCCATGCCCTGAAGATCATCTTCATGAATTAGCTCACGATCATCCTGAACAACACTTGTATGAATCATGTTCTTTGCAACAAATGCATTGTAGGAGTCTGTGAACATGAAAAACAAAGCTTGGTATTCATTGCCATGACTAGGATTACCACCACCATAAGGTGTATGCCCACTGGACATTGAGGCAGGTTCATCATCAATTAGTTGAACATTGAACCTAGTACTTGTCAAGTTGCTGCTTCAGCCTCTCCTTCTTGATATTATTTAATTCTAAGTTGCCTTCCAACATTTCTAGTAGGGTATCATACACGGCTTTTGCAGTTTGATGATGAGCAACCTTTGTCAATATCTGCCAAGGTAGACCCAATATCAACATAGCCAGTGGTCTATCATCAACTTTCTTCATCCTAGCTTCAATAGTAGGGTTGCTGTTTGTTCCATCAGGCCTATAAGGTCCATTTTTTATTGATGTCCACATCTCTATATCGTTGTAGCATACTGCAGCTTCAAACAACACCTTCCATTTGATGAAATTTTCCTGTCCGTACAGTCTTGGAATTGTGTTAGTTAAGACTTCTTGCTCATCGTAACCAGACATCTGTTTGAGATTTTAGAATAATTTTGAAAAATAGAGAAAAACAATTGAAAAACTTAAACTTTTTAAAACTCTTTTGAAAAATAATCAGATCTGTGGATGAAATCCTCAGATCTGAAGTATCTGGTCAAAAAAATAATATCAAGATCCAAAATAAAAATCAAAACTTTAATGTAAACAAAAGAAAGAAGAAACAAAATATTGCATATCTGAAATAAAATGAAGAAACAGAGATGCTGAAGTCACGATTCAATAAAACAGTGCCCAGCTTACGTCATTCTTCATATTCAAATCTCCAATAATTAGCAACCATTCTTCACCCAAAAACAGCAGGGACAGGCTCTAATTCCACTTGTCGGTCCCGTTGTATAACGATCACACTACCGATGTTGCAACCCACACCGTTAAGTGTTGACAAGAAGGTTAACGACTTGCTATATAGGATAAGAACAATATTGTATTAATGGCGGAAACACTAACACAATAAATGTTTCTTGATGAATACAAAGATAACAAACACAAACTGTAACTCAAAAGATTTCCATTTATGGAAAGAATAATACAAACGGGAATCAATCAGGGTTCCAGAAAGGGAATGTTTTTATCCGTACGTATTAAAGAGCAACCGTTACACTCAAAGTCAGGAATATTATCGGGCCCTCTCAATCGTATCTCTTGTCTCTTTTTAGGAGTGCCCTAAATTATTCAATTTATAGGCCTATCTTGACAGCTGTCATTCCTTCTTGAAACCCTAATTAATGATACATAATTATAATAACATATTATAATAGATTCTAAGTGTAAAACAGGTCTTCGAGTAAGCTTTCCAGCTTTTGTCTTCTTCGAGTAGACCTGGTAACCAAAGTGTGCTAGTGAACAGATCTTCAAGCAGACTTTAATCTTCTTGACCATAACAAACTTTGCTCTATACGGTTCTATGAGCAAACTTGTCCTTCAGAGATCCCTTCAACTCTTTGTTAAAACTAACTTATTGAACAAACCCAAGTGTGCTGGTAACGCTATAGACTTGTGCTGGTAGCACTGTAGCCTGCTCGGAGTTGAACCTTGCTAGAAAAAGTCCTTAAGATATTTCCTTATCAAATTTTTTCAAGCTTGCTGGGACCCTTGTTTATTAATGAATAACCTTGCTAGATCTTCCCATATTGTAACATCCTAAAATTTTTATATTGATAAATAAAAGAAAGTTATGTTTAGTAATTTCACGTTTTAGTTATTTAATGTCGAGTAAGGAACGGGTCTTGGGCTTAGTTATTTTATGAACTCGGCCTGTCTCGACCCGTAGGAAGCCAACCCGAGCCTAACCAAACCCGTAGTATATAAACGAAATTTCTTGACACATCCACCATTTTCACCATCTTCCTTCACTTACACCCACCCAAACACTCTCAATTCTAGAGAGAGAAACTAGAGAGAGAAAGTTCTCAAATCGCCGATCCGAGTTCACAATCTTGTTCCTAGTCGTTTTTGGTAAGTCCCTCTCGAAAATCATCCGTTTTCATAACCATTTCGGCCTCAAATCGAGCAAAAACGTAACTTGAGTTTTCGGGTCAAAAACCGCCTTGTTTTGGTGTCAAAATGCAAGCTTTTGTGTTTAAAAGTACTAGGAATCGATAGCCCTTTCAATCCCGAACATTTCCATGTCAAAAACTTCGTTTTTGGGTCAAAAATCTGGAAAATCTGGAAAACCCGTGAGTTTCTCCGTCGCCAGCTTGAAGGAGTCGAATCAGACTCATTCGATCGAACCAGTCGATCGAATCAGTCCATTCGATCGAATGTGTAGATCGAACAAGTCCAGTCGATCGAATAGGGAAGCAACCGAATGGTCTCCAACTCATTCGATCGAATGAGTTTTATATTCGATCGAACGTGTGCCTATTCGATCGAACGCGTGTCTATTCGATCGAACGTGTGTCTATTCGATCGAACGTGTGTCTATTCGATCGAACGTGTGTCTATTCGATCGAACGTGTGCCTATTCGATCGAACGTGTTCCTATTCGATCGAATCAAGCCAGAACCAAGCTGTTTCCAAGTTCGCCTAAGGTTTAACTTCGCCTGAAGCGAAGTTCGTTTATAAAATAAATTAAAAACCTAATGGAAAATGTGTTAAGGCAGTTATCGAAAATAAAATTTTTCCAAGCTGACCTGGCAGCTTAACCCCAGCCAGGGGCTCTGCCCCTTGGACCCCGCTAGGGGCTGCCGCCCCTAGAACCCCGCTGCCAGGGGCGCTGCCCCCGGACCCCCGTTCGTTGTGGGTCATATATAGATAGAAATACAAACGAGTAGCAGTAGTTAATTGATATGTGTAAATATTATACAGTTAGCCGAGCCCAGTTAAAGAAAGGAATTACGATCAGCGGCGAGCGTAACAGGATCCAGGTGAGTTTCTAGCCCCATTTATGTGTCATGTTTTCGGGGCTGTGTGCATACTCAATATGTTTGTTAATACGCTTATCCTAAGAGATAAGTGTATGCCTTATGTGAATGATGTGATATGTGTGAATGATTGCTTGATGGTACGTGAACGATCTTCGGATATTGCACGTACTGTCAGGTTGTAATGCTAAGTTAAGGTAAGTATGATATGTATGCTTATGTGTATGAATGTGATAAGGATAATAAAAGAAAGAAATGATAATGTATGGTTGTATGGTTATGAAAAGGGTACCGAGCCCTAATAATACTCGAGGAAGGAGGGTACCGAGCCCTAATAATACTCGAGGAAGGAGGGTACCGAGCCCTAATAATACTCGAGGAAGGAGGGTACCGAGCCCTAATAATACTCGAGGAAGGAGGGTACCGAGCCCTAACAATACTCGAGGAATGTAGGGCGTAGTGCTCTTTATAACGTAAGATATGAAAGTAAGAAAGTAAGAAAGTATGAAAGTATGAATGAAAGTAAGAAAGTAAGGAAGTATGAAAATATGAAAGTATGAATATAACGTTATGTAAATGGTATGATTACGTGATTATCTAGAACTCACTCAGCGTAGCTGACTTTTAGTATGCACGCAGGTGAGTAGGATGAGGCAGCTCGCTTGAGGAGACACATGGCACTGAACAAGAATCTGGCATCTGAAGATTGTGATGTGTTAACTTTAATGCTTTAATGTGAAAGACAATGAATGTTTTGAGACAAGTTATGAATTATGTAATGTTTAATGAAAGTTTTATATTCCGCATAAATGTTTTAATTAACTCTGATATTTAGAACTGTGTTTATGAGTAAATCCAACACGAAAGTAGGGTTACCGGTATCGGGGCCTTACAAGTTGGTATCAGAGCAAAGTTCGAGAGATTTAAGCATCCTACATGCTTAGACTCGAACAGAGAATGGGATTTAAGTAAGAAAAGAAAGAAGATGCCAGTTCAAGAATGCCATGTGTTGCCCAAGCAAGATCAGTAAAGGTATGGTGTAGGATTAAAAGATATTTGTTAATGAGAAAGGAAAGATATGTGAACGGTAGGGACAGGAATAATTGATGGTTTAATTTGACAAACTGCTTAAGTAGAACCAGCACAAATGGACTCATAAAGGGAAGTGTATAGGACACGGAAAGTAACGTGATCAGCTAATCACAACTGGCCACTGTTATTACCTGTTAGCCTTACTATCCTTGTACTAAATAGTTCTTTGAGTGATGATGTTTGTGTTTTCCCTTGTAGAATACTAATGGCGGGAGCTGGAGAATTTGTTGGAACTGGGGGTCGCGCTGGACGTCGTGGCAGGCCTCGTCTTGTCCGGCAACCCTCGGTAGAAGAAGCTTCCCACACCGAAGATGAAGGAAGCGCAGCTGGAGGAGACCAAAACAACAACGAAGAAGTTCAACTTAGCCCTGCAGTTCAAGCAGCCATTGTTCAGGCTGTGGTTGCTGCTGTGAAGAACCTGAATCCCGAAGGATCTGCTGGAAGCCGTGAACGAACCGCTGAAGGGGCGGGTGGTGATGGTAGGAAGGATGGGGAAGGTGAAAGAGGGGCCTCGAGTGGGGATAAGTCTGTGAAAGTCGATGATAGGAGAAGAGGACAAGGTGGGTGCAGCTATAAGTCCTTCAAAGGATGCGACCCGCCAAAGCTGACCGGGTTGGGTGACGCAATCGCTACTCTCCAATGGATAACCGCTATGGACAAGGTTATCCGCATTAGCGAATGCCGCCCCGACCAAGCTGTGGGGTATGCTACTCAGTCATTCGTAGACGAGGCTATGTATTGGTGGGAGAGTGTGGAGCAGAGGAAGACCCGCGAAGAGATCAAAGAGATGAGGTGGGATGATCTGAAGGAGTTAGTGATGATGAAGTTCTGTGCAGACGCCGAGGTTGAAAGGGCGGAAATGAAATTCTTAAACTTGAAAGCTGGGGCAATGACACATCGTGAGTACACCACCGAGTTCAATCGAATGTCTAGGTTGGTGCCCGATATGGTCAACACTGAGGCAAAAAGGATCAAGTGTTATGTGAGGGGATTACCGCAGAGAGTTCGCATGTTAGTCAGAACAAGTAAACCTACTACTTTCGATTCTGCGGTCGAACTCGCAGAAATGGTTTATGCAGACTTGGTTGCGGATGATGTGGTGGTGGGAGATGAGAAGAAAGAGAAGAAATGGGTCGCTCCTGCTAAACGACCCGGTACCCAGATGTGGAACCCTAAGAACAAACAGCCGAGAGTTTGGGAGAACAGGTCGTGCAAGACTTGTGGCAAGGCGCACAGTGGTGAGTGTAGGTGGGGAAAGGGTTCGGATACATGTCATAAGTGTGGAAAGATACATGCCGGAGAATGTAAATTTGGGTCGAATGTTTGCTACAAGTGTGGGAAGGCAGGTCATTATGCTCATGAGTGCAGTTCTAAGCCTGCATGCTACAAGTGTGGTAAGACGGGTCATTTTGCTAGGGAGTGTACCGAAAGCGAAGCGGGAGGTAGTAGAAAGAAGGATGCCGATCAAGCTAAGCCAAGAACTAGAGCCTACATGCTGACCCAAGAACAAGCCAAGCAGATTCCTGATGTTGTGACGGGTACGTTCCTAGTAAACGGCATTTCTGCTTTAGTATTATTTGATTCTGGTGCGAATAGAAGTTTTGTAGCTACGACATTTAGTAAACTCGCTAAAATGAAAGACTGCCGAGTGTCCGAAACTTTTGTAGTAGAGACCGCTAGTGACACTTCGGTTAAAATAACGAAGATGATTAAGAACTGTAAGATAGAATTGGAAGGACATGAGTTCCCGATCACCTTGTACGTTATGACCTTGGGAGGGTTCGATGTGGTTTTGGGTATGGATTGGTTGTCTGAGTTTGAGGCTCAGATAGTATGTAGGAGTAGGACTATAAGGTTAAAGTCATCGGATGGTAGCGCGGTAACGGTTTATGGTGATAAGGAAAGTTCTGGGCTTAATGTCATTTCGATGATAAAAGCTGAGGGTTTGCTAAGGCGAGGGTGTGGTGCTTACCTGGCGTATGTTGTCAACGCTACGGCCGAGACGAAAGAAATGAAGAATGTTCCTATTGTGCGCGACTACCCAGAAGTATTCCCTGAGGATCTTCCGGGGTTGCCACCTGAGCGAGAGATAGAATTTCAGATAGATCTAGTACCAGGAGCCCAGCCCGTCGCGAAAGCGCCTTACCGTCTAGCACCGTCCGAGATGAAGGAATTGATGTCCCAACTGCAAGAACTCCTCGACAAGGGTTTTATCAGACCGAGTGTTTCCCCGTGGGGCGCGCCAGTATTGTTCGTGAAAAAGAAGGATGGAAGTATGAGAATGTGCATAGACTATCGTGAGTTGAATAAGCTTACGGTAAAGAATAGATATCCTTTGCCAAGGATTGATGATCTGTTTGACCAACTGCAAGGTTCAAGTTGGTTCTCACGAATAGATCTCAGATCAGGCTACCATCAGCTAAAGGTGAAGGAGGCAGACATCCCTAAGACAGCGTTCCGAACGCGGTATGGACACTACGAGTTCCTCGTAATGTCATTCGGTCTAACCAATGCTCCTGCAGCATTTATGGACATGATGAATAGGGTGTGTCGGCCGATGTTGGATAAGTCGGTTATCGTATTCATTGACGATATACTGATTTATTCAAAGAATGAGTCTGACCATGCTGAGCATCTGAGAGAGGTATTGGAGACACTGAAGAAAGAGAGGTTGTACGCCAAGTTTTCGAAGTGCGCGTTCTGGTTAAGAGAAGTGCAATTTTTAGGTCATGTGGTTAATCCGGAGGGGATTACCGTGGACCCAGCTAAGATTGAAGCAATAACGAATTGGAAGACTCCGCAAAATCCGACCGATATACGAAGCTTCCTAGGGTTAGCTGGCTACTATAGGAGATTCATCGAAGGTTTCTCCAAGATAGCCGCACCGCTGACCGGTATGACCCGAAAGTCAATAGTATTCAGCTGGGGGAAATTTCAAGAAGAAGCCTTTGAAGAATTGAAGAAGAGACTCACGCAAGCTCCAATCCTTACTTTACCCGATGGTGATGAGGATTTTGTTGTTTGCGCTGATGCCTCGCATCAAGGGTTAGGTTGCGTGTTGATGCAACGAGGGAAGGTGATAGCTTACGCGTCTAGACAGTTGAAGGTCCATGAAAGTACTTATCCGACGCATGATCTGGAGTTAGCAGCTGTAGTGCATGCTCTTAAGATATGGAGGCATTATCTGTACGGTACTAAGTGTACTATCTATACCGATCATAAGAGTTTAAAGTACTTCTTCGAGCAGAAAGAATTGAACATGAGGCAGAGAAGATGGTTAGAATTGATAAAGGATTACGACTGTGAGATTAAGTATTACCCCGGTAAAGCTAACGTGGTCGCTGATGCGTTAAGCCGTAAGAATGAGGAAGTCCTTGCAACAGTGAAGTCATACAAGTTGATCATGAACTCAAGTCTTTTTGAAGAAATCATCAAAGTGCAGTCAGAAGTGTTAGTAGACGAAGGGTTAGTAAAGAAAGAAAGGATTTATGGTCAGCAAGATGAGTTGATGGAAAACACTCATGGAATTAAGACAAGTTCGACCGTATGTGGATCCCACGCCATGGTGATCTTAGAAGTCGAATCTTAGATGAAGCTCATAAGTCAAGGTACTCAATCCATCCAGGAACTACAAAGATGTACCAAGACCTGAAAAGAGATTACTGGTGGCCAGGAATGAAGAACGATGTAGTGGATTATGTTGGTAAGTGCTTAACTTGCTTACAAGTCAAAGCCGAACACCAAAAGCCTTATGGGAAGATGCAACCGCTAGAGATACCTGAGTGGAAATGGGAACACATCACCATGGATTTCGTAACTAAGCTACCTCGTACAGCTAAGCAACATGATACCATCTGGGTGATTGTGGACCGTTTGACCAAGAGTGCTCACTTTCTGCCCATACGAGAGGCCATCTCGTCAGAAACGTTAGCAAGCTTGTTCATTAAAGAAATTGTAACCAAGCATGGAGTACCGTTATCGATCGTGTCTGATAGGGATACACGGTTTACTTCGAGGTTCTGGAAGAAATTTCATGAAGCTATGGGGACGAGGTTGAACATCAGTACGGCGTATCATCCTCAAACCGATGGACAGTCTGAAAGGACGATCCAAACCCTTGAGGATATGCTACGTGCTTGCGTTTTAGACTTTGGTGGAAGTTGGGATGATCATCTGCATCTGGCAGAGTTCTCCTATAACAACAGTTACCATTCGAGTATTGGTATGCCACCGTTTGAGATGCTGTACGGTAGACGATGTAGAACCCCGGTGTGTTGGGGTGAGATTGGTCAGAAGGAAATGGGAAGTATAGAAGTGGTTCAGGAAACGTCTTCAAAGTTCGATCAGATCAAAGCAAGAATGAAAGCCGCTCAAGACAGACAAAAGTCTTATGCAGATAAGCGGCGACGACCAATTGAGTTTAACGTTGGCGACTATGTGATGCTTAAGGTCTCGCCTTGGAAGGGGATTATCCGTTTTAGGAAAAGAGGAAAGTTGAGTCCGAGGTACATCGGACCGTTCAAGATTGTAAAGCGTGTGGGTGAAGTAGCTTACAAACTGGATTTACCCGATGAGTTAGAAGGAATTCATTCAACCTTCCATGTTTCTCATCTGAGGAAGTGTCTAGCTGATGACACGTCTCACGTGCCCTTAATGGACATCGAGGTTGATGAGCAATTGAACTACATCGAGCAACCGATAAAGATCGTTGATCGCAAGGAGAAGCAGCTTCGTCACAAGATTATACCCTTGGTCAAAGTGATATGGAAACACCGCAAGGGATCGGATGCTACTTGGGAAGTCGAGGATGAGATGCGCAAGTTTTACCCTAGTTTGTTTATGTAATAGTTAGGTTTCGGGGACGAAACCTCTTTAAGGGAGGAAGACTTGTAACATCCTAAAATTTTTATATTGATAAATAAAAGAAAGTTATGTTTAGTAATTTCACGTTTTAGTTATTTAATGTCGAGTAAGGAACGGGTCTTGGGCTTAGTTATTTTATGAACTCGGCCTGTCTCGACCCGTAGGAAGCCAACCCGAGCCTAACCAAACCCGTAGTATATAAACGAAATTTCTTGACACATCCACCATTTTCACCATCTTCCTTCACTTACACCCACCCAAACACTCTCAATTCTAGAGAGAGAAACTAGAGAGAGAAAGTTCTCAAATCGCCGATCCGAGTTCACAATCTTGTTCCTAGTCGTTTTTGGTAAGTCCCTCTCGAAAATCATCCGTTTTCATAACCATTTCGGCCTCAAATCGAGCAAAAACGTAACTTGAGTTTTCGGGTCAAAAACCGCCTTGTTTTGGTGTCAAAATGCAAGCTTTTGTGTTTAAAAGTACTAGGAATCGATAGCCCTTTCAATCCCGAACATTTCCATGTCAAAAACTTCGTTTTTGGGTCAAAAATCTGGAAAATCTGGAAAACCCGTGAGTTTCTCCGTCGCCAGCTTGAAGGAGTCGAATCAGACTCATTCGATCGAACCAGTCGATCGAATCAGTCCATTCGATCGAATGTGTAGATCGAACAAGTCCAGTCGATCGAATAGGGAAGCAACCGAATGGTCTCCAACTCATTCGATCGAATGAGTTTTGTATTCGATCGAACGTGTGCCTATTCGATCGAACGCGTGTCTATTCGATCGAACGTGTGTCTATTCGATCGAACGTGTGTCTATTCGATCGAACGTGTGTCTATTCGATCGAACGTGTGTCTATTCGATCGAACGTGTGTCTATTCGATCGAACGTGTGCCTATTCGATCGAACGTGTTCCTATTCGATCGAATCAAGCCAGAACCAAGCTGTTTCCAAGTTCGCCTAAGGTTTAACTTCGCCTGAAGCGAAGTTCGTTTATAAAATAAATTAAAAACCTAATGGAAAATGTGTTAAGGCAGTTATCGAAAATAAAATTTTTCCAAGCTGACCTGGCAGCTTAACCCCAGCCAGGGGCTCTGCCCCTTGGACCCCGCTAGGGGCTGCCGCCCCTAGAACCCCGCTGCCAGGGGCGCTGCCCCCGGACCCCCGTTCGTTGTGGGTCATATATAGATAGAAATACAAACGAGTAGCAGTAGTTAATTGATATGTGTAAATATTATACAGTTAGCCGAGCCCAGTTAAAGAAAGGAATTACGATCAGCGGCGAGCGTAACAGGATCCAGGTGAGTTTCTAGCCCCATTTATGTGTCATGTTTTCGGGGCTGTGTGCATACTCAATATGTTTGTTAATACGCTTATCCTAAGAGATAAGTGTATGCCTTATGTGAATGGTGTGATATGTGTGAATGATTGCTTGATGGTACGTGAACGATCTTCGGATATTGCACGTACTGTCAGGTTGTAATGCTAAGTTAAGGTAAGTATGATATGTATGCTTATGTGTATGAATGTGATAAGGATAATAAAAGAAAGAAATGATAATGTATGGTTGTATGGTTATGAAAAGGGTACCGAGCCCTAATAATACTCGAGGAAGGAGGGTACCGAGCCCTAATAATACTCGAGGAAGGAGGGTACCGAGCCCTAATAATACTCGAGGAAGGAGGGTACCGAGCCCTAATAATACTCGAGGAAGGAGGGTACCGAGCCCTAACAATACTCGAGGAATGTAGGGCGTAGTGCTCTTTATAACGTAAGATATGAAAGTAAGAAAGTAAGAAAGTATGAAAGTATGAATGAAAGTAAGAAAGTAAGGAAGTATGAAAATATGAAAGTATGAATATAACGTTATGTAAATGGTATGATTACGTGATTATCTAGAACTCACTCAGCGTAGCTGACTTTTAGTATGCACGCAGGTGAGTAGGATGAGGCAGCTCGCTTGAGGAGACACATGGCACTGAACAAGAATCTGGCATCTGAAGATTGTGATGTGTTAACTTTAATGCTTTAATGTGAAAGACAATGAATGTTTTGAGACAAGTTATGAATTATGTAATGTTTAATGAAAGTTTTATATTCCGCATAAATGTTTTAATTAACTCTGATATTTAGAACTGTGTTTATGAGTAAATCCAACACGAAAGTAGGGTTACCGGTATCGGGGCCTTACACATATACTTGGTTTCTTTAGCTAGGATTAGCCAAGAACTTGCGGGGAAAGCAAACCTTGCTTGGCTTGAAGAACAACCGTGCTAGACAAAGTGAACCCTGTTCGGATTGACACTTAAGAAGACTTCAAGAAGATAAACTTGCCCAGAAGGCAAAATACCTTGCTAGGCTAAGTAAAACCTTGCTGGGAGGTCTGAGCTTGCTTGAATTTTATACTTAGCAGTTTCTTGAGAGGTTGAGAAGTTTTCAATCTTCATTTTGCACTTTTCTCATCCCAACACTCCACTTTTCAATGAGAATTATTCATTGAGGGTTGATAAGAAAAAAAAGAAATGCATTCCTTGATCAGTTTAGATAAGTGTTTAAGGAAAAAGAATATTTCTTTGAAAACTACAAGTTGGTTGAAGTTGATGAAAATGGAGAGTTTGTGATGAAAGAGGAAATGTAAGATGCGAAATGTGCTGAAATTTCTGTTGGTTTACATGTTCCTGAATATGAGTTTGATGAAGACTATTTAAATAGATATGACTTAAGTGATTCCAGTGATAAAAGCTCAAGCAATGGAAGCTTGAAGAAAGAGAAAAATGGAAAAAAGGAGCCAAAAGACAAGATTCCTTTGCTGCGAAAGATAACTCCAAAGATGAGAAGGAACCATGAACATATGAGAAGAGAGCATCAATTTTTTTTATATTTGTTGTGGTTCAAAATCAAAGAAGAACAATGAAAGAACAGCACACAAAGTCCCACAAAGAAAAGAGAATGTCAAGGAATGCAAGAAAACAGAAGAATCAAAGAAGAATGATGATCTATTCATTCATGTTTATCCTGTTTTCTCAAACCTAGAGTTTTTTGAAATTGGGGAAGTGGATAGTATGGAAGAGTATGATAGAATGAAATCAAGGTCTAGAAGAAGCATTGATGATGAACCTATAAACATGGAGAGAATAGTCTTTGTGAAGAGTTCTGTGGACAGATAAGATATAAAAATTGAGGAATTTGTACCTTCCTCTATTGATTATGACGGTCTTAAAACTCAAAGTGTCACACCTTCAATTTCCACATGCGTGGTTTTACCGCGAGGCGCGTGATAAACCAGGATCTCAATCATTAGTTATAACAAACAACGTCTAAATATTTTAGATAAACTTTAGTGTCCCATATTTGGGAAAACCATTCAGAGTTAATGTCTTAATGTTTTAATATGCGAAAGCGTAACATAACGGGAAACATCCCTAAGAAAAACCAAATAGTCTAAAGCGCCCAAAACATGAGCAAGCTATAACATTATTAAATAAAAAGGTTCCAACTTATGATGCAATGTCTATTGGTGATCATGAATGTAACTCCTATCCTTACACAATCAGCGACCTGAGAAATACATGCTAAAACGGGTCAACACAACGGTTGGTGAGTTCACAGCTTGAGTTTAAAGACAAGTTTTTCAATCAAACCATTTAGTAAGAAAACAGTGTAAGTAGTAAAGCATAGATATTGTACGGATAATGTATGCATTAGCAATACCGCTAGTTAATTAGGCTAGCAATCATGTTACATTAGTGTTTGTATCATTGTGACCGAGGCTGACTTGTTAGTTTGTTGCCACCCACTGAGTCTAATATAAGACTAGTGTGTTTCTAGTAAATGAGACGCCCGACGACTCCCTCAACCGAGAGCCCCGAGGGGTTTGTCAAACCCATTAGTACTACCTTTCATTTACCAGCCAATATACAATTGTTAACGGTCCAATGTGCATGGGGGACTTCAGTATAAGTTCACAATGTACACATGAGGTATTAAAAAGTTTACAATTATCCAAAAGTTTGTATGTTGCATGCTTTCCCACCAAAAGGAGTAAGTAAAAAGTGGGGTAGTGAAACTCACCTCGAATGCGGTTCAAATTGAAAGTCAATTGTTTAAGTCAATGTTGTTCTAGTGCCTAAGTCACACAAGCACTATAAGTATTTGCTAAGAGATTCCTAGAACCCTTAGTATCCAAACAATTCCCTTGTTTATTTGAAGTTTGACCAAAGTTTGACTTTTTGTTGACCTTGACCAAAGTTTGACTTTTGTTGACTTTGACCAAAGTTTGACTTTTCGTTTGACTTTTGACCAAAAGGTCTAAGTTGTTGACCGTTGATTAAAAAGTCCAAGTCTCGATGACCGAAGACTAAAAATTGAGTTTGTTGACCGCTGACCAAAATGTTGACCTTTAACCAAAATGTTGACCGACCACCCGTTGATGACTCTTGACCAATTCGTTAGACTTAGAATGTTTATAATATGTTCCTAGTCGCAACTTTAACAATAATCAAGTAATGTGCACCTAGTCATTTTTCATGCGATTTTATGACTAAATCTAACTCCTATTACTTTCAACATTTCACAAGTAAGACTAACCACTTAGTCAATTAGTTCTAAGTTGACCCATAAAGTCAAAATTCAATTTACCACAATCAATATATTACAATTTACAACTATTTTAACTAATCAATATATTGATCATCCTTAACCAATTTCAATCATCCAAAACCGATTTTTCTCATCAACCAAAACTTGAAATTAAATTACCAAATAAATCACACATATACTCACAAGTAATAGGTATAACATATATTTTTCCCATAATTTTATAATTCACTAAAACACACAGAATATTCACATACTACATCCATCTAATTTTTGTCACTATTTCAACACAGAAGTACACAAATATTTGTCCAATTGATGCAAGATCAATTGGATTAGATTCCTACATTAATTTACAACATTCCAGAAGTGGAATCATATCCATATCTATTTTTAACATCAAGTTATGCAAATTTATAACTCAACTCAGAAACTTTACCTCTAAATCAGGTTTGCAACCCGATTTTATAAATTAATAAAAGTTATTCAAACAAAGTCCAAAAATTAAAATTCTCGACTTTCTGAAAACTAGATTCAAAGTATTTGTTCATAGAATCAAAAATCGACCAGAAACACAAACGTATCATCAAGTTATTCACCATACAATCTAAGACACAAAGTCTGCCAGCAAGCATATTCAAACCACAATTCACAAAAGTTATGATTTTTACATCCTTATGATTCTTAAATCATCAAAGATCATTCCTACACAATCAATTTCATGTGTTTCTATTATCCATATAATTTCAAAAGAAAAACAAATATACTTGTAAAAGAAACCAACTCCTAGACCAAAACACATACAATCCTTTTGACTCATCAAACTTTGAGTATCCCCTTTCTATGATCCAAATCATTTGGATACAAGGTTCATATTTATAATATAAAACATAATAACCTACTCACTTATTTGATCCAAAGGCTTACTCCCCTTGCTTCCCAATAATCACCAAACCTTTGTGTATGGAAATGAGATTGAAAGAGAGTGTTTGCAAAACAAAGTGAGTGTGTGTGTGTGGGTGTGTGGTTCAATAATTTCAATGGAAATCAATAGTTTGTAACCTCTTTGTTATTAAAAATCCTTTATTATTGATTTAATGGGATAATAATACCTTAGGTTATTTTTATTAAACAGTATGTGACATGTTACATATTTTATAAAACATTTCCTATGTATTATAATCTAAGGTTCCATTTAAATAACCAACATGTAACATGACATATAATGTAACTTGTTTAATCACCTAGTTTTCTTACAAATCACATAATCATGTAACAACTATAATATAACATATTGATAGTATAACACATTATACTTATCATATACAGTACTTGCCAGGTAACACGTTTATTATAACATGCATGACGACTTTATTATTCTAGTTATAATTAGCCACTTATTCTTGTTTAAGTCACCAATGACACAATAACTTAAATGTACACATACATGACACCATATGTACAAGAGTTCATATACATGACACCACATGTATAAGAGTTCGTTAACATAGTTAACAAAACTAACTGAGTTTACAGGCATAATCAACAAGGTTTAACTGTGTTTAGTTCACGAAGTTAACCTGAAATTTGGCAGTTGTCACATCATCCCCTTGTTAAAAGAATTTTCGTCCCGAAAATTGAAAAATGTCGCTCAAGGGCTGGAAATGAAAGAGAGGAAAATAAAGAAGAGAAAAAAAATTCAGATTGTCACATCATCCCCTTGTTAAAATAAATTTCGTCTCGAAATTTAGATTTAACTAAGGTTTATCATTAAGTGAGGATACTTTTCTTTTATTTGTTCATCGCGCTCCCACGTGAACTCCGGTCCATGTTTTGAGTTCCATCGCACACAAACAATAGGGGTTTTGTTATGTCTTCTGGTTTTTACCTCCCTATCCATAATCTCAATAGGTTCCTCCACGAAGTCTAACTTTTAATCAATCTCTAATTCCTCTAAAGGAACTATGAGAGTTTCGTCTGCCAAACACTTTTTAAGGTTCAACACATGGAAAACGTTGTGTACTCCACTGAGTTGTTCTGGTAATTCCATATTGTATGCCACAGGGCCAATTCGTTTAATAATTTCGAATGGTCATACATAGCGCGGATTTAGTTTTCCATGTTTCCCAAAACGGATAACACCTTTCCAAGGTGACACTTTCAAAAGCACTTTGTCTCCAACTTCAAATTCCAGAGGCTTCCTACGTTTATCAGCATAGCTCTTTTGGCAATCTCGGGCTGCTTCCATACGATGTCTGATTTGCACAATTCGTTCATTCGTTTCGTGGACTATCTCGGGTCCAGTTAGCTGGCTTTCACCGACTCCTGCCCAGACAGTGGTGATCAACACTTTTGCCCATACAGAGCTTCGAAAGGTGCCGCTTTAATAGTCGTGTGGTAACTATTATTATAAGAGAACTCAACTAATGGTAAGTGAGTTTCCCAAGTCTTACCGAAATCGATGACGCAAGCTCTAAGCATATCCTCCAAAGTTTTTATCGTTCGTTCACTCTGACCATCAGTCTGCGGATGGTAAGCTGTACTCATATCTACGCGTGTTCCCAACGCCTTTTGTAATGACTGCCAAAAATTTGAAGTAAATCTAGAATCTCGATCGGATAAAATAGAAATTGGTACTCCATAACGAGCGACAATTTCCTTAATATAAATCCGAGCTAACATATCCATCTTATCGGTCTCGCGGATAGTTAGAAAATGTGCTAACTTTTTCAGGCAATCCACTATTACCCAAATAGTATCGTATCCATTAGGAGTCTTAGGTAATTTGGTTATGAAATCCATGGATATTTGTTCCCATTTACCCATTGGGATTACTGGTTGCTGAAGCAACCCAAATGGTTTCCTATACTCAACCTTTACCTTAGCACATGTCAAGCACTTTGCTACATAGTTAGCAATTTCTTCTTCCATACCAGGCCACCAGTTGAGTTCTCGTAAGTCCTGGTACATCTTAACTGAACCTGGGTGCACAGAATACCGAGATTTTTGTGCCTCGTCCATGACCAATTCACGCAAAGTCCCATAGCGAGGTACCCAAATCCGGCCTTTGTAATACCGAATTACATCAGATTCAACTTCGGATTTGCCATTGATTCCACGCAAGGCTTCGAAATCAAAATTATTTGCTTTTAAGGCTTCAAACTGAACCTCTCAAATTCGGTCCGGCAATCCTGTATGTATAGTTAACTGCAATGCTCGAACTCTTCGAGGCTTTAGGTTTTCCTTAAGACTTAAAGCGTCAGCTACAACATTAGCTTTTCCCGGATGATACTTAATAGCACACTCATAGTCGTTAAGAGGTTCGACCCATCTCCTTTGCCTCATATTGAGCTCTTTCGGCTCAAATATATGCTGGAGACTCTTATGGTCAGTGTAGATGGTACACTTTGTTCCATAGAGATAATGTCTCCAAATCTTTAGTGCGAAGACAACAGCTCCTAATACCAAATCGTGAGTCGTATAATTTCGCTCATTTTAAATTGTCTAGAAACATACGCTATAACTTTCTCGCGTTGCATAAGTACACATCCAAGACCTTGGATGGAAGCCTCACAATATACAACAAAATTATCGACTCCATCTGGCAACGATAGAATCGGTGCGATGCAAAGTTTTTGCTTAAGCGTTTGAAATGTTGCTTCTTGCTCCTCTTCCCACTTGTACGGAATGCCTTTTTGGGTTAGAGCAGTGAGTGGTTGTGCAATATTTGTGAATCCATCAATGAACCTCCGATATTAACCAGCCAAACCAAGAAATTGGCGAATCTCTGTCAGCGTTCTTGGGTTCGGCCAATACTTAATGGACTCAATCTTAGCTGGGTCAACATGAATACTTTTCGCGTTAACCACATGGCCTAAGAATTGAAACTCTTGAATCCAAAATTCGCATTTCAAAAACTTTGCGAAAAGTTGCTCTTTCTTCAGAAGTTCCAAAAGCAACCGTAAGTGCCGTTCATGATCCTCCTTAGTCTTTGAGTATATCAAGATATCTTCAATAAACACAATGACAAACTTATCTAGATACGGTTTACAAACGCGATTCATGAGATCCATGAATATTGCGGGTGCGTTCGTCAACCCAAATGACATAACCGTAAACTCATAGTGACCATAACGAGTGCGAAATGTCGTCTTTGATATGTCCTCCACCCGAACTCTGAGTTTATGATAACCCGATCTAAGATCGATTTTAGAATAATAACCAGATCCTTGCAACTGGTCAAAGAGATCATCAATACGGGGTAAAGGATATCGGTTCTTGATCGTAACCTTGTTAAGGTCTCTATAGTCGATACACATCCGGAAAGTTCCATCCTTCTTATTTACGAACAACACAGGAGCTCCCCATGGTGATGAACTCGGACGAATAAAACCCTTGTCTAACAAGTCTTTCAATTTTTTCGACAATTCCTCCAACTCATTAGGCGCGAGTCGATAAGGTGCGCGAGCAATAGGAGTTGCTCCCGGGGTTAATTCGATCTGAAATTCGACATGTCTGTGGGGCGGAAGACCAGGTAGATCTTCAGGAAATACCTCAGGAAAATCCCTGAAGATAGGAATATCCTCGATTCGTTTCTATTCCGTCCTCGTGTCAGACACCATAGCCAAAACTGCTAAGTGTCCTTTACGTAACAACTTTTGAGCCCTCATCATCGAGATAACACCCATGGCAGTACCGCCCTCTTCTCCTTGAACAGTTAGGACTTCTCCATTAGCGACTGGAATACGAACTACCTTCTCATGACAACCTACTGCGGCTTGATGCGGAGACAACCAATCCATACCAATGACCACATCAAAACTACCGAGTTCAATTGGTATAAGGTCAATGTCGAACGTATGAGTAGACAATACTAATTTTCATTCTTTAAGAATCTGAGATACCTCAACGGTTTTCCCGTTGGCCAGTTCAATTAAATAGTTCAACTCTAACATTGATGGATCGTGTTCTATTAGTTTGCAAAACTTAGTAGAAATAAAACTTCTATCTGCACCAGTATCAAATAAGGTTAGGGCAGGATACCCATTCAACATAAATTTACCATTAACAGTAGAAGATTCGGATAGAGCCTGACCTGATCCGATCACGAATGCTCTTCCTCTTCCTTCTCCACTTGAGTTACCATTTCCACCATTGTTGTCTTTACCATGGTTGTTGTTTCCTCCATTTTTTTTCTTATTCTTAAATTTCGGACAATCTGGCCTGAAATGTCCTTCTTGTCCTCACTCGTAACATTTCTTTGATTTCTCTTGAGCTTGTGGTTGCTTATTCTTAAGTTCTCCCCGACAAACTCTCGCTTCATGACCCGTCTATCCACAACGTTGGCAAGCTGCTTTTTCACACTGGCCAACATGGTGCAGATTGCACTTGTTGCATCTAGGATGTCAGCCCTGATAACCCCCGTGATTCTGGTTAGGGTTAAAGTGATTGTTGTTCCGGGTAGGTTTGAACCGTTTGTTCTGTCGATGCTGAGTGTTGTGGGAATATGGTGCTTTGTTCCCATAAATGTGGGTGTTGTTGCTCTCCCACTTACGTTTGTTTTCACTTGATCCTGTAGTCGATTTCTTTGGTGGTAATTCCCCTTGCTTGGTAGCTTGTTCGGTTAGTTTATGAGCTAAACGAATAGCTTCTTGAATCGTAGTTGGCCTTTACGAAGTTACAATTCCCTGAATTTGTGGTACTAGACCATCAATATACTTCTCAATCCTCTTGTAGGCATGATTCACCATTTGTGGGCACAACACGACAAGTTCATGCGATCGGTTCGTATAGGTTTCAATTTCTGAACTATCCATTATCAGTGAGTCACCTCAGACCCAACACTATCTGCTGGCCCTTCTTTGGGGTACTCCTCCGATTCCTCCTCAGGGTCCTCCACAGGATCCTCTTCAGGTTCGTGCTGCTCTCTAATCCTATCAACTGCCAGATCCAGATGGCCAGTCAAATATTGCACTCTACCAACCATTTCAGCAACTTCGATTCTAACCTTGTGAAAAGCTCGCACCATACTACGATGGTTTTCCACAAGTTGTTTGTTCCTATCCGTCAGTTCTGAAATCCTGATCTTAGCCATATCTAAATCTCTCTTCAAATAATATATCCCCAATCTGTTATCCTCCATTTAACTACGTTGGCGCTCCGACAAAGCCACCACAGCAGCCATCACTTGCAATTCATGACATGGAAGTACATGAAGTGTAGGCTCGGTTGTCGGATCATTGGGTAACGAAGGTTTAGTTAAACTAGGCATAGGTGGGACATGTTCCTTCAAGACGAGACTAGAAACATAAGTCGGGTACCAGTCCCATGTCTTCTGTCTGCTTAGAAAATGAGCATGAGACGATTCACCTAGAGGTGTTGCTCCTTCCGGCAATTCGGTACGGTGCCTCTTCGTCCTTAGTGACAAAGGCGATGTAGGATGTGTTGGTGACAATGGTTCGTCACTTTCGGTGACGGGTTCCTTTCCACGAGCACGATCGGAGTTGGATGATAACTTACTGCAACATAGGCGGGTGTACGAATAAGTACCTAATATGTGTGTGTTGTAACTATCTTGACAAGTTCAGTCATAGTTAGGAATGCAACCTAGTTCACTTATCACTAACTAGAATGCAACCTTGTTCACTATAACTAATGTCTCTGATACCAATCTGTCACACCCTCAATTTCCACATGCGGGGTTTTACCGCGAGGCGCGTGACAAACCAGGATCTCAATCATAAGTTACAACAAACAACGTCTAAATATTTTAGATAAACTTTATTGTCCCATATTTGGGAAAACCATTCAGAGTTAATGTCTTAATGTTTTAATATGCGAAAGCGTAACATAACGGGAAACATCCCTAAGAAAAACCAAATAGTCTAAAGCGCCCAAAACATGCGCAAGAAATAACATTATTAAATAAAAAGGTTCTAACTTATGATGCAATGTCTATTGGTGATCATGAATGCAACTCCTATCCTTGCACTATCAGCGACCTAAGAAAGAAATGCTAAAATGGGTCAACACAACGGTTGGTGAGTTCACAATTTGAGTTTAAAGAAAAGTTTTTCAATCAAACCATTTAGTAAGTAAAAAGTGTAAGTAGAAAAGCATAGATATTGTACGGATAATGTATGCATTAGTAATACCGCTAGATAATTAGGCTAGCAATCATGTTACATTAGTGTGTGTTCCATTGTGACCGAGGCTGACTTGTTAGTTTGTTGCCACCCACGGAGTCTAATATAAGACTAGTGTGTGTCTAGTAAATGAGACACCCGGCGACTCCTCAACCGAGAGCCCGGAGGAGGTTTGTCAAACCCCGTAGTACTACCATTCATTACCCAGCCAGTATACAATTGTTAACGGTCCAATGTGCATGAGGGACTTTAGTATAAGTTCACAATGTACACATGAGGTATTAAAAAGTTTACAATTATTCAAAAGTTTGTATGTTGCATGCTTTCCCCCCAAAAGGAGTAAGTAAAAAGTGGGGTAGTGAAACTCACCTCGAATGCGGTTCAAATTGAAAGTCAATTTTTTAGGTCAATGTTGTTCTAGTGCCTAAATCACACAAGCACTATAAGTATTTGCTAAGCGATTCCTATAACCCTTAGTATCCAAACAATTCCCTTGTTTATTTGAAGTTTAACCAAAGTTTGACTTTTTGTTGACTTTGACCAAAGTTTGACTTTTGTTGACTTTGACTAAAGTTTGACTTTTCGTTTGACTTTTGACCAAAAGGTCCAAGTTGTTGACCGTTGACTAAAAAGTCCAAGTCTCGATGACCGAAGACTAAAATTGAGTTTTGTTGATCGCTGACCAAAATGTTGACCGACGACCCGTTGATGACTCTTAACCAATTCGTTAAACTTAGAATGTTTATAATATGTTCCTAGTCGCAACTTTAACAATAATCAAGTAATGTGCACTTAGTCATTTTTCATGCGATTCTATGACTAAATTTAACTCCTATTACTTTCAACATTTCATAAGTAAGACTAACCACTTAGTCAATTAGTTCTAAGTTGACCCATAAAGTCAAAATTCAATTTACCACAATCAATATATTACAATTTACAACTATTTTAACTAATCAATATATTGATCATCCTTAACCAATTTCAATCATCCAAAACCGATTTTTCTCATCAACCAAAACTTGAAATTAAATTACCAAATAAATCACACATATACTCACAAGTAATAGGTATAACATATATTTTTCCCATAATTTTATAATTCACCAAAACACACAAAATATTCACACACTACATCCATCTAATTTTTGTCTCTATTTCAACACAGAAGTACACAAATATTTGTCCAATTGATGCAAGACCAATTGGATTAGATTCCTACATCAATTTACAACATTCCAGAAGTGGAATCATATCCATATCTATTTTTAACATCAAGTTATGCAAATTTATAACTCAACTCAGAAACTTTACCTCTAAATCAGGTTTGCAACCCGATTTTATAAATTAATTAAAGGTATTCAAACAAAGTCCAAAAATTAAGATTCTCGACTTTCGGAAAACTAGATTCAAAGTACTTGTTCGTAGAATCAAAAATCGACCAGAAACACAAACGAATCATCAAGTTATTAACCATACAATCTAAGACACAAAGTCTGTCAGCAAGCACATTCAAACCACAATTCACAAAAGTTATGTTTTTTACATCCTTATGATTCATAAATCATCAAAGATCATTCCTACACAATCAATTTCATGTGTTTCTATTATCCATTGAATTTCATAAGAAAAACAAATATACTTATAAAAGAATCAAACTTCTAGACCAAAACACATACAATCCTTTTGACTCATCAAACTTTGATCATCCCCTTTCTATGATCCAAATCATTTGGATACAAGGTTCATATTTATAATATAAAACATAATAACCTACTCACTTGTTTGATCCAAAGGCTTACTCCCCTTGTTTCCCAATAATCACCAGACCTTTTGTGTATGGAAATGAGATTGAAAGAGAGTGTTCGCAAAACAAAGTGAGTGCGTGTGTATGGGTGTGTGGTTCACGGCCAAGGCAAGAGAGAAAGGGAAAGAGAAAACCTTTGGAAAATCAATAGTTTGTAACCTCTTTGTTATTAAAAATCCTTTATTAATTATTTAATGGAATAATAATACCTTAGGTTATTTTTATTAAACCATATGTGACATATTAAAAATTTTATAAAACATTTCCTATGGATTATAATCTAAGGTTCCATTTAAATAACCAAAACGTAACATGACATATAATGTAACTTGTTTAATCACCTAGCTTTCTTACAAATCAAATAATCGTGTAATAACTATAATATAACATATTGATCGTATAACACATTATACTTATCATATAAAGTACATGCCACATAACACGTTTATTATAACATGCATGACGAGTTTATTATTCTAGTTATAATTAGCCACTTATTCTTGTTTAAGTCACCAACGACACATTAACTTAAACGTACACATACATGACACCACATGTACTAGAGTTCTATAGATGACACCACATGTACAAGAGTTCGTTAACATAGTTAAAATAACTAACTGAGTTTACAGGTATAGTCAACAAGGTTTAACTGTGTTTAGTTAACAAAGTTAACCTGAAATTTGGCAGTTGTCACACAAAGAACCATTGGAGTTTATCCCCTAAGACCAAGTGAAAGATTTAAAAAGGGGAAGTCAAAATAAAGCTTCAAAGGAAAAGTGTGGTGCAAACACTGTGATGAGTATGGAAATCACACAGATTCTTGCCATGAAAGTTTTACTTTCAAACCAATATATGTTCAAATTCAACAATGTTTGGACAAGACTTTGGATTCTACAAGAAGAAATATGATGAGTATTTGGGTAAACGCAAGAAGTCATTTTCTGATATTGTGAGCAATGATGAAGACAAGGGTGAGAAGAAAGTTGAAACTATTAATAGGAAAGAGAAGAAAATTTTAATATGCAAGAGAAGAAGAAAGATCCAGTGATCAAACAACCTATCATAGTTAAACCTAACAAGGCTGTTAAAACTGTGAAATCTGTTGACCATGAAAGTCAACAGAAAGTGAACAGAAAGTTAAGAAGGAAACATTCAAGAGAAAGAAATCAAGAGCACTGAATGGATATGAGAAATTCTTGTTGAAAAATGGATTTGAGCCTCAAGGATTTCTGTGGAAACCAAGGAATGAGACTCTAGTGACAAAAGAGACACAAGTTACATATGAAACTTTTGTCACAAGTGTGAAAAAAGATTTTGTCATTGAGGAATGCAAGAGCATAGTTCCATTTGTGGGACCATCATAAGAAACTGGCTATGACACAGATGATTCTGATGAATCCTGTGATGTTGTTTATGAAGACCCCAAACCCAATACAACATTTGTTCATGTCACTAATGATTTGCAAGCTAATCTTGCTTGTACTTCATCACTTAAGTGATCATTTTTCTTTGATTTGTGCTGGAACAAACCATACCAATCAATGATGTACGGTATATGGACAGTGGATGTTCCAAGAACATGACATGTGATAAGAGTTCATTGGTGAATTATGAAGAGAAGTTTGAAGGACCTGTTGCATTTGGCAGTGATGAAAATGTGGGAAGATTGTGGGGGAAAGGCATTCTAACCAATGGCAAAGTGTCATTTGATAACGTATTTTATATGAAAGGATTGCAATAAAACCTTTTGAGCATCTCACAAATGTGTGATAAAGGTTATAAGGTTGTTTTTGATGACTCATACTGTTTCATCCTGAAACCTGAATTTGTAATCCCTCCTGACAAGATTATGATGATGGCTCCTAGAAATGGAAATCTGTATGAACTTAGAATGAAAGATTCTATCTCTAGGGGTGGTACTTGTTTTGTATCTAAGGACACTGAAATGAAAGAAAATTGTGGCACAGAAAGCTTTGTCGTGATAACTTAAAGAAACATGAACAAACTTGTCAAGGGTGAAAATGTAATTGGATTACCAACAAGGGAGTTCAAGCTTGATGACAAATCACTTCTTGCAAAAGGGTAAGCATCATAAGTCATTACACAAAGCAAAACTTGTGAATTCAATTGAACAAGAACTGGAAATGCTTCACATGGATCTTTTTGGTCCTGTAAGTGTTCATATTATAGGGAAGAACATGTATTCCTTGGTGATAGTTGATGATTATTCAATATATACTTTGGTTTATTTCGGAATTCCAAGGATGAGGCTGTCGATTTGATTAAAGGGTGTTTTACAAGGATTGAGAACCAACTAGATGTAAGGGTGAAGGTCATTAGAAGTGACAATGGTACTGAGTTTAAGAATGTCGTGATGATTGAATTTTGTCTAGCAAAGGGAATTCTTCAACATTTCAGTGCACCTAGAACTCCTGAACAAAATGGGGGTGCAGAAAGAAGAAACAGAACACTCATTGAAGCAGTAAGAACCATGTTAGCAGATGCTTATATACCTGTTACTTGTTTGGTAGAGGCTATCAATATTGCTTGCTATGATTAGAACATGGTACTTCTCAACAAAAGTCATAACAAAACTCTGTATGAGATTTTTTTTAAAAGAAAAGAAAACCCTATATCAAGTTTTTCAAGCCCTTTGGATGCAAATGTTCACTGTTGAATATCAAAGACTACTTGAAGAAGTTTCAATCAAAATTTTTATATTGTTTCTTTGTTGGATATTCCACACACTCAAAAGCCTATAGTGTATATTTGAAAGATCATTTGAGTGTGCTTGAATCTTCTGATGTTATATTCAGTGAAAACCAATTTAACATAGTGCATGGAGCTTCCTGGCTGTTTGATATTGAGAAGCTAATCAAGTCCTTCAAGATTTGTCCTGAGGACTTTGATGAAACTCTGTATAGAACAACTTTCCTAGAGGAAAATTCTGAAAAGAAAGTTGACTTGGACAAATTATGGTCAAAGATTGCCGACAAGAATGTTGAATACTCTTTTTCTAAGACCTACTCTGAAATATAATCAGAGAATGAGTAAAATGACAATCTTGAGCAATCACCTATTCAAGAGAGTCTTGTAATAGAACATGTTCAAATTGACAAACAAAATGAACAAGAGCAAGTTGTCAGCCATGAAGAGAAAACTGATAATCAAGATAGTCAAGATCAAGATTTAAGACAACCAGATTTTGAATCTTTGTTTCAAAGTTTAAATATTGGAAATGAAGAAGCTGCATAAATGAACAATGAAACATTGGATTCGGTCATTGAGGAACCAGATATCAATGATACATATCTTGATTCAAATATGTCTTTAGAACAAGTTGTGCAAAGTTCCTTTGTTGAGAGAAATCATCCACCTGAAAAAACATCATTGGAGATATTCATGAAAGGGTTAAAAGAAGTTCATCTGAAACTACAAACATCTGTTTGTACTCCTGTTTCCAATACAAAATTGAACCCAAGAACATTGATCAAGATTTAAAGGACAATAGTTTTGTGGGAGAAATGCAGGAGGATTTGGCTCAATTTAGAAATCTACAATTGTGGGAACTTGTAGATAAGCAAAGAGGTAAGTATGCTATTGGAACAAAATGGGTTTTCATAAACAAAACAGACGAGAGAGGAATTGAAATGAAAAAATAAGGCAAGACTAGTTGCACTAGGCTGCTTACAAGAAGAAGGAATTGATTTTGAGGAAGTGTTTGCACCAGTGGCAAGGCTAGAAGCTATCAGAATCTTCTTAGCTTATGCTGCTTGAAATAATATAAGAGTGTTTCAACATACGTTAAATCTGCCTTCTTGAATGGAAATATTGAAGAGGAGGTGTATGTTACTCAACCTCAAGGTTTTGAGGATCCTGAGTTTTCAAATCAACTATTGGACTACGTTTGAATTACTTGAACACTCGAATCTTTATATACAATACTGCTGCTTTGTTCATAGTAAAGAACCCAGTCCAACACTCCAAGACCAAGCACAGTGAACATTTCATTAGAGATTGTAATGAAAAAGGTATAATTGAAATGAGAAGAGTTGACACTAGTGACAACTTGGCTCACTTGCTAAATGACTATCTTTAGAAAGTCTTGATGAGTGAGTTATACTTAATTTGTGATTGTATGTGCATATTTAACTGATGTGTGACTTGAATGAACATTTATGTAACTTAGTTGTCTATGATGCTTAGGACGTTTGAATTTAGTGTGTGAGATATCATGATAAGTGTGTCTGAATATGATTTGAATTGATAAATCTGTGTGCTTATCTGATATTTCGGAATATGTGGATACTCTGATGTGATGATGTGTTTAAACAGAATAAGGTTTGCATAATCAGTCTTGAATGTACATTATGTTAAATCTGCTTCTGTTAATGCATGTCATTCATATTATGATTGCTCTTGAATATGTTACTTTACGTTGGTGTCAAAGTATGTATTTGTGTTAAAATTGCATGCTCAAATGGATACCTTCCAAGAAAATTTTCACAAAACATTTTTGACAAAATATTGAAAATTAATGGTCTAGAGCAATGATAAGATTATTCAGTTCAAAGCTTTGTAGAAGCTTAAAAGGTTATCAATGAAAATTGATCCAATGTTTGGGAAATGATAGTAAATTGATTATTTTTGCTAATCATATGGATTTAATAGGCTAAAAGACAATTAGTAAAGTCATTAATATGTATGGTTGCTTTCCATGATGTGTAAAACTTAAGGTGATATAAACATAATGAAAATTATAATTTTAATGTGGAGATACATTGTTGGATATGCATGTTTCAAGATAAATCTCTCCAAATGATAGGTAGAAAAGTGACTACCCAGTCATACATGAATTTGTTGGTATTTGGTCACCAAAAATGAAACATTTTTACATATGACAAAGAAAAAACGTGAGAAAAATTTTATTAATCATCCAAAAAGTTGAAATGTTCACAAATTTTGAAAGAAAATGCAAACACGAGGGTTAACTATAGAACTACCGAGGTAGGGCGTCACTATAAGTCCTAAACACCTAGAGTGGATGGTTACAGTATTGCGTGGCATGTAAGTCCAACGTTCAATCTCAATATGTTTGAAAGATTTGAAAGGAAAATTACATGAAAATTTATATGTTTCGTCATAAAAATATTTTGACCAAATATCAGGGGGTTGAAGTCAAATTGGGGTGATCTAGGAAAGCCAAATAAGGTTTGAGAAGAGATATTGGACATCATACCATAATAAATGTAATCCATTTAATAATTATGCAAATTAATTGAACTTTAATCGTATCACCAATATGTATTGAAATTCATGCTAAGTCTAGACCTGCTATTAACATGTCTGATATGTCACAATAACGCTAAGTATTGAGAGTTGACTTTATCAATATGATCCCGTGTTGAGATATTTTCATTAAAGAAAAGGATTTGAAAGGAAATAACTGAAATTTGATTTCTTAATGCACCATTTGCTCTTAAACAATGAACTTTAATGATAAAATTGTTTAAAATATGGTTATGTCAAAAAGTGTTGCATTTTAACCTTGAATATGTCATAATACGTTTATTCTAGCAAGCCTTAATGTTTTCAAACTTTCTAGGAAACTTAGATCTTTTGACAGGATGTTTAACTCATTCGAGCAAGCTTGATGCTTGAATATGTTTGAATATGCTATTTCTAGCAAGGTTTGATGTTTTTAAACTTTCTAGCAAACTTAGATATTTTGATAGAATGTTTACCTCATTCGAGCAAGCTTGATGCTTGAATATGTTTGAATATGTTATTTCTAGCAAACTTTGATGTTTTTAAGCTTTCTAGCAAACTTAGATGTTTCGTTTACTTGTTTAACTCATGCGAGAAAGCTTGATGCTAATTTGTACTTAAATGAATTATTCATGAATTATCGGGTACACTTTGGTGACTTTATACTTTTGAGTAAACTTGGATGTTTAGAAAGTTGTTTATATCAAGCAAACTTGATGATTATATGATAGATGTATGAATATGCTTTACATGTCTGTTTCGAGTAAACTTGGTAGTTTTAGTTGAAATTTGTATTTGTCTAGCATACTTCCAACGTTTTGGTGTGATCTTTCTGAAATTACAAGGGTTTTTTAGTAAAATTTGTTTACCGGGCAAACTTCATGCTTATAGCACACTTGTCAAATGATGACACATTCCAAGTGTTTTCCCAGCATACTTGTTAATTTCTGAAAATCCCCAGCAAACTTTACTTTTCGGATACACATTGTGTTTACAGCAAAACGACAAAATGCATTTTAAACCCACATTCACAAAGGTATATAAAAGGGACTTAGAGAAATTTTACATTTCACTTTTCTCTCTTTCCACTATTGCATTATTTCCAGTTCGGTCGTTTCCAGAATCTCAATCGTTTGATCATAGTTCCTAACCATAATTTGTCAGCCCACTAATTCTGACTCTGTAAGCTTCAATTGATAGTTTTCTGATACTAATTGTACGGAATTAGGGCTGTAATTTCATCTTAACTAACATCTTTGTTTTATGTGTAGGTCATCAATTTGTCGAGGACAGGTTCTTAGAGAAAATCTATTATTTCTTTTTCAAGTTATAACTGATTACATGTCAAAGCTGTGAACTTTATGACTAATTTTTACTTTGAATGTGTTTTTTGTTTGTGTTTGTATAGTTATGGAGTACCCTTTCAAAAAGAAACACAACACGTGTGCGCTACTCCAAGTAATATATAACAATAGATCGGTTGAAATGATGATCAGGTAGATGCAACGATCAAATCTCTGTTCTCTCAAACAAAATGGGTAACATCCCGTTTTCTCGTTTCGGTTAATAAAATGAAAACATGAGTTATTATGAGTCGGGCTAGTGTTGGGTTAAATGGATATGGGTTATGGACTCAAACCCGGTAGATCTTGTCGTGAAACGACGAGCTGACACCCTTAAACTGTTAAAGTCTTGAGATCCGGGTAGAATCGGGTATAAACCGAACCAAAGATGAGGTTAGGGGTCAACCTAGCTCAGATCTGGATCGAACGGGACGAAGAACAGTGACAACAGTGGTGAAATAAACGGAGATATCACTTTTCCAGAGAGATCCCGGTTATCCGGCGATGACGACGCCGGAAAAATGTATCCTAGGATGTCAAAGAATGTTCTGACATTCTGACCTAACCCTAATTCGTTAACGGAGAGTTAAAGAACTAGAGGTAATTCGTCAAGGTGATTCGTTAACGGAATCCTAACGAACTAGCCTTAGTTCGTATCCAAATTCCTTAAGGTAAAGATAATGAATTAACCCCAATTCGTTATGACCATTCATCAAAATGAAGATAACGAACTAGAAGGTTCAATTCGTTACAGAGCGGTCATTCGCTAAGAAGTTCAATTCGTCAAAGGACCAGTTCGTTATAAGGTCCAATTCGTCAACGGCCAGTTTGTTATGATAGTCCAATTCGTCAACGGCCAGTTTGTTATGGAAAATGTGCTAAAACTGTTAATGAAAACAAAATATTATCAGCTTAACCCCAGCCAGGGGCTCTGCCTCTTGGACCCCGTTAGGGGCTGCTGCCCCTAGAACCCCGCTGCCCCCGGACCCCCGTTAATTGAGGGTAGTAATAGTTAAATTGATATGTGTAATTGGTATACAGTTAGTCGTGCACAGCTCAAGACAGGCATAACCATAAACGGTGAACGTAACCGAATTCAGGTGAGTTTCTAGCCCCACTTCCTTGTTATGTTTTCGGGGCTGTGTGCATACTCGATGTGATAGTTAATAAACTTACCTTAAATGGTAAGTGTATGCCTTGTATGATTTATGTATGAATGAATGCTTGACGGTGCGTGAACGATATTCGGATATTGCATGTACCGCCAGGTGGTAGTTTAAATATATGACTGATATATATGATGTATGAATGATGTATGTATATTATATTATGAATGAATGATTGATAGTACATGAATGATCTTTGGATATTGCACGTATTATTAAGGAAAGTATGTAATGGAAGGTATGGCATGGTTTCCTGGAATAAAGGGACCAACCCCTAATAATACATGTGAGGATAAGGACCAGACCTTAATAATAACTGTGAGGATAGGGACCATACCCTATTAATATTATATGTGAGGATAGGGACCAGACCCTAATAATGTCTGTGATGTTGGCGACCAGACCCTTGTAATATATGTGAGGTTAAAGAGCAAAAGGCTCTTTATGTAGTATGGATAGTTATGTATGTACTATAAAGGTAAATAAAGTTTGAAGAATGAATATATGAACGTAGAAGAAAGTAATATGAAATGGTTAAGTATGAATGGTGTACCCACCTTCGGACATGTGTGCAAGTATGTGAACTAATTGTATGTTGTATGATTAACGAGAACTCACTCGGCGTAGCTAACTTTAAGTATGCACGAAGGTGAGTAGATTGATGCAGCTTGTTTGGGGGGAAACACATGGCATGGAATTGAAGATACTGACATCTCAAGGAAATGTTATGTTATTTAAAAGACTATGTTTTATGTTTAACTGATTTGAATGCTCGTTAAGACAAGAATTGATGATTATGTAATATATTGGTTTGAAGTTTTTATATTCCGTGTAAAGTTTAATTTAACTCTGATATTTAGAACTGTGTTGATGAGTAAATCCAACATCCAATGTGAGGCACCAGAACGGGGCCTTACAAGTTGGTATCAGAGCAAAGTTCGAGATATTTAAACTTCCTATGTGCTTAGAATCGAACACAGATTGGGATTTAAGTTAGAATAGAAAGAAGATGCAAGTTCAAGATAGCCATGTGTCACTCAAGCAAGCTCAGTAAAGGTAAAATATGTGATTAACTTCACATGTAAAGAAGAATGTTAAATGAATGCTAGCTTAATTTCTAGAGAACGAGGTTTGATGTTAGCTTAATTGCTAGTTAAAGAATGTATAAATGCTAGCTTAATTGCTAGGGATATGAGTGTATGATGATATGAACTGTTCGATTGTTTAGTTGTTAGAAGAAGAACTCTAGCACAAATGGACTCATAAAGGGAAGTGTATAGGACACGGATGGTAACGTGATCAGCTAATCACAGCTGGCCACTGTTATTACCTGTTAGCCTTACTATCCCTTTACGAAATGGTTCCTTAAGTGATGAAGTTTGTGTTTCCTTATAGAATACAAATGGCTGGAGCAAGAAAGGTCGTCAGACAAGGTGATCGTATGGGACGGCGCGGTAGGCCACGTATTGTTAGAGAACCTTCTGTAGAATCAGCTGCTACACGAGGGAAGAAGGAAGCGCAGCTGGTCGAAATCCGAGTAACAACGAAAGGTATCAACTTGACCCTCCTGTTCAGGCTGCCATAGCTCAAGCGGTAGCAGCTGCTGCGAAGAACTAGAATCCCGAAAGGTCTGCTGGGAGTCATGCGAAGACTGCTGAGAAGTCTGGGGAAAGAGTAAGAAGGATGATGAAGGAGAGAAGGTGGCCTAGAGTGTGGTTAAGTCAGTAAAGGTTGATGATAGGAGGAGAGGCCGAGGTGGGTGCAACTACAAGGCATTCAAAGGTTGCGATCCACCGAAGGTAACTGGCTTGGGAGACGCAATCTCTACCCTCCAATGGATAACCACTATGGACAAGGTTATCCGAATTAACGTAAGTCGTCCCGACCAAGCTGTGGGTTATGCTACCTAATCCTTTGGTGATGAAGCCATGTACAGGTGGGAATCTGTTGAACAAAGGAACACCCGGGAGGAGATCAAAGCTACGAGGTAGGATGATCTGAAGGAATTGGTGAGGAAGAGGTTTTGTGCGGATGCAGAGGTTGAGATGGTTGAAATGAAATTCTTGAGTCTCTAAGATGACACACCGTGAATATACCACTGAATTCAACCGTATGTCAACGTTGGTGCCAGACCTGGTGAACACTGAGGCTAAGGGGATCAAGTGTTACATTAGAGGACTGCCGCAGAATATTCGCGTCTTAGTCAAGGCTAGTAGACCTGGTACTTTTGATTCTGCTGTAGGGCTGGAAGAAATGGTTTACGATGATTTGTCGGCAGACGGTGGTGGTGGAAGAGAAGAAGGATAAGAAGTGCGACGCTCCTACTAAACGATAGGGTACTCAGTTGTGGAACCCTAAGAACAAACAGCTGAGAGTTTGGGAGAATAGATCGTGTAAGACCTGCGAAAAGATGCATGGTGGTGAGTGCAAGTGGAGTAGGACTTTTGATGTTTCTCACAAATGAGGGAAGGCTCAAGGTGGGAATGCAGACTTGGGTCTAATGTGTGTTATAAATGCGGGAAGGTAGGACAATATGCCAATGAGTGTAGTGCAAAGCTTACGTGTTACAAATGTGACAAACCAGGCTATATGGCAAGAGAATGCACCGATGGTGAGGCTGGAGGAAGTGGGAAGAAAGATGCTGATCAAGCAAGGCCAAGGACTAGAGCCTACACGCTGACCCAGGAACAAGCCAGACAGATCCATGATGTCGTGATGGTACGTTTTTAGTAAATGGTATTTCTGCTTCTGTATTGTTCGATTCTAGGGCGAATAGGAGTTTTGTAGCTACAACATTTAGTAAATTAGCTAAAACGAAATGTTGCCGAGTGTCTGGAACTTTCATAGTAGAAACCGCTAGTGACACCTTGGTGAAAGTAATGAAAATGGTTAAAGGTTGTAAGATAGAATTAGAGGGACATGAGTTCCCTGTTACTTTGTATGTCATGACCTTATGAGGGTTCGATGTTGTTTTGCGGATGGGTTGGCTATCTGAGTTTGAGGCTCATATAGTGTGTAAGTGTAGATTTATAAGGTTAAGATCCTTAGATGGTGGTATAGTGACGGTTTAAGCTGCTAAAGATAGTTCAGGGCTTAATTCCATTTCGATGATAAAGTCCGAGGGTTTGTTAAGGCGAGCGTGTGGTGCCTACATGGCGTATGTTGTAACGATTCTGACGAAACCAGGCATACCCTAACCGGTAGACAATAGTTACGTTATAATTAATGTCGGGTACATGAATTACCATAGTAATTATACGAGAATACATGGTTCACTGTATTGATTGTACGTGAATATATAATTCATCGTATTGAATATGCGATTAACCAATTAATGGTTATTGAAGCCTGAACGAATCGAGGATTACATTATAGACGAGATATATGATATTTAGTGATGATTACGAAGTATTAAAGCTTCGGGATAAGTGAATTAAAGCACAGAAAAAGAATTTTCGATTTAATGGTACGTCGGTACGTTAAACGAAACCTTTAATACCAAACCAAGCAAGAGACGATCGATCAAGCCGAAAAAGATGCGCAATTATTAATAATATGATGTTTTAAGTTAATGAAAGTCATGGTTTAAGTTTTTAAAGTGGTTTTATATAAATTTCATTTTTGGGCCGAAAACGACCGTTTTAGACTCGTTTTAAGCTGAATTAAACATTTAACCGAAAAACGAACTGAACCAGATTATCCAAAACATTATCCAGATTTCAATAATCCAAATATGTGGCTAGAAATGGAGAGGTGGGTCCCACCCCACCCCCCTTGAAGTTCCGATCGGCTAGGGGTGTTACCCCAAGCCTTATCATTTTTTTTCTAAACCAACTAGTGCAAGATCTTCAATTCTCTCCACTTCATGAACTAAAAACTGAGATTTTAGCAAGAAAACCGAGGTAAAAAGTCGAGTTATTTACGTTTCCATCTTCGTTTCTTTAGTTTATTTGCAAGAAAATGAGGTTTCAAGTGAAAAAGGGTGAAAACCCGAGATGAAAACCGATTCTTGCATGATCAAGTGATGTATACGGGTTATACAAGGGATCTTGGTCCAATAAAGGAGTTAAACGAACCAAAAACGAATTTTTACGGTTCAAACTTTAGTTTTGAAACAATAACCGAAACTATAGTGTAAGAGGCTTGATCGTGAGTGTAACTTGCTTGGTATTGTGGTATGTTGGTTGTAGGTTCTGTATTTAGTGGTAGATAAGGCGGAAAAACGAGTTTGTAGCTTGTAGTGGCGGAAAACAAAAGGTATATTCGGTTTATGTTCGGTTATGGATTTTTGGACAGATTGTGAATGGTTTAGAGTTAGGTCATGAAATTTTACAGAGGTGTTAGATTTATGAAAATATGAGTTCTGTCAAATTTTGGTAATTTTTGGACAAAAGATGAATATTTGGAGAATTTAATGCTCGGTTTTGGCTAAAAATGGTGAAAAATAGTTAAGTATCATGCAAAATTCTGGAAAATTCCAGATAAACTTTTTATAACATGTAAAAGTCACACACAAACTTTTAGGTCCATTGGAGAAGTCTAAGTAGGCTTTTCGGTTAAACGAGTTCTAGGGTTTTCTAGCTCAGTTTTAGTAAAAATGGCATGTAAAGAGAGATTTTGTTTCGGAAAAAATTACAGGGGACTATGTGGAAGGCAGGGGTCATCCAGGAAAAATTTGGGATTTTTCTAAGATCGTTTGGTATTTACGACATATTTAGTGTTTAAATGGCGTTTAAAAATAGATAAATAAATTTTAAATATAAAAATTAATTCTGGAAATATTTTTATAAACTTCCCCACTGTCAAAAAGTGATTTGTGCAAAATTTCAAGATCCGATATTAAACGGATAATTATTTGTGCTAAAGAAAATAAAAACAAACTTTTAAGGTTTAAAATGCGTAAACCGGTAAAGATCGCCTAAACGAGCTGACCGGTGTATAAAAACCTTAAAAATGACCTATTTTCATATAACTGAGTTGAAAAAATAAAAATAAATCATCCGAAAATAATTCGGATGATTTGGGTAATTTTATCCGATAAAACAGTTTCCGGTGCACTAAAGACGGAAACGGGTCCCGCGGCCAATCGGGGCGTCTAAACCGAGCTCTAATTTCACAACTTTAATTAAATTATCAGTCAACAATTATTTTCGGGTCGTGTGTGACCAAACTCATTTTTGAAACGTAAAAACGGATAACCGTGCTAGGCACGCAAAACGGGCAAAGCGACTATAGTAATTTTGACTAGTGAACTCTAAACGATATCACAATCTGAGTCCGGAGAAGTGTTTATGGGTTAACATTGCCCCCTGGAATGGGTACAGTACTGGGTTAACAGTGTCCCCAGATGTCCCTAGAAGTGTTTATGGGTTAACATTGCCCCCTGAACGTGTACAGTACTGGGTTAACAGTGTCCCCAGATGTACCGGTTAACACGGTTAAAGATTATATAAACAATAATTGTATAATAACGATCGTAGGGATCATATTACAGATTCGACGTGTTAAATAATAATGACTGTTGTTACCTGCTTGCATGTGCTAAGGTGAGTTTCACGAGCCCTTTTTTTTCTGAATTGTTTTTAAATATTTTCTCGGGGCGTAAGCATGTTACTACTGAAATGTTTAAGTACATACTGAACGCATAGATTTGCGTGGATTTATATATATTTTATTGTACGGGAATCGTACGGAAATGTACTAAGATGGTAATTGTCTGAGTTGCTAACATTGTAAGGCCCCGCAACACGAGTGATTAGCTGAAAGTCGGTAGAGTGTGAATAGTACTATTGGTCTGACAAACCCAACTGGTCCGGCATGGATTTGCTGATGTTTCCCAGCCAGTTGCACATGTCTATTTTGTTGTTATATATATTTTGCTATGTAATGTTAGACATAGCGGTTTGGGGCAGGTTCGTGGGCGGAGTATGCCACGGGGTTGTATGTGGATAGTCAGAGGTTTCACTTGTGGGCTCAGCATAATTACATCGATAATATTATATTTTGATAATGATTTATCATGGTTTACTCGAATTGTGAAACTCACCAACTATTCGTAGTTGACCCGTTTTCTCACATGCTTTTCAGGTACGATTAAGATGAAGTGATTGCTTACGTGCTAAGTGCTTGTTGTGTGTAAGATTTGCGTGCGGAATGTTATGATAGATTATAATAGATAGAATTATGTATTGTATTGTATGATGTGTGTATCACCTAGACGGTAATGAAATATGAAATAATGTAAATTGAAGTATATTAATGTATTCAGTTTTCTTTATAAACAATGTGGTTGATATCAGAGGTGTCTGTGGCGCCCCGGTTACGTTTCCGCTGCGGTTACGGGGTGTTACAGAAGTTGGTATCAGAGCCATTGGTTATAAAGAATTAGGATGTCTTTAAAAGATGCCTAAAATATAACCAGTAGCTCAAGTATTATAGGATCTGAATATCAACTAATAATATATAGTGACGAGATCTGGATGAACTTGGATGGACAAGTGAGTTATTATGGTCCGGAACATAATAACAGACTTGTCCGCACGAGGGAATTCAGGGGAAGTCACTGGGTACATTAATAGGTAAAAATGGCAACATATGTGAAAAGTATATAATATTATTTATACGTGCTAATGTGTGTATATATATATGTATATATCTTGTGGGTACATGTATTGAGAAATAGGACCCGGATAAGGAACCGGGGGATGAAATAATAAAAGTACCGAGGATGCTGAAATTTCTAGAGCATCGGTTGATGATAAGTCTGACCTATCGGGCCATAGTTATGATAGTACCAAGTTAGATCTCCCGTTTGACATTCACCAGAAATATCTAGTAACCGTCACTCCCAACCAAAATTAATAAATCCTTTACCCTACCAATACCGGCACTGTATACCCTAATAACCCCCTATGTTCACCCGAACCGCCGACCCTCACGTACGGACGGACCTGTACCTGAACCCATTCTTATTCCATTAAGGTAAAAAAAAAAAATAATAATAATAATAAATTTGATAATAAATGTGCAGATAAAAATAATATATAGAAATATATGTGTAATTCTCACTCTCGAACATATGAGACATACCACCACCAGATCGAGAATTACCGATTTTAGCGAACCTAGAACGCCTGAGGACATTGACTGAGCAAGTGATAGAGTTTCCCATAATAGTAATTGATAATATTTGAAGGCAACATGGGTTGCGCGATTACCTTGAACCTTGCAACTCCCTATGTTATCCTTACATCCGCTAGATGCCTATACCCATGTATACTCGAATAGAATGATTACCCATACACAAAGAGGTGTTGGAATCATTATAACATAGTTGGTTGTTCGTTCGTAGGTGGTATACCGTGTATGCCGGATATACAAATAGACAAGGATATTATAACTCCGTGGTACGTAATCGTTTGGTGCTCACGGTGAGCATGTATCGGTTATGCTGACATGCAGAAGGATATTGAAATCAAGCATATTAAACATTAATCTTTGTTGAGAAAGATCTATATGTCAGTTGGTGACAAGGGTTATGAAACATATTTAAACGTTAACCGACGTCAGGTTAAGTCCATACGTTATTATATTTGTGGGACATATATACTAGATACCGGTATGTGTAATATGTATGATAATATTTGGTGTGTATGTGTACCTGCTGTTATGATTGAGCTAGTAACGAGTTATACGGGAGATTAGTATTGATTACTGCATACGGGATGGGTACGGCAGAATGACATAAAAAGAGTAACTCCAATGATGGAGATTGATATGATTCAGTTGATTGCTCAAAGATAGCAGATGATGATACCGAATGTCGTATCACAGATCACTGCTAGTGTTGATGCAAATGTGATCGCAGAATTATAGATCGAGCAATCACATGATTATGAATATTTTAATTCTTAGTGTTATTACTAAGAGTGATAATGTCCCACCGAATACTATTATGACTACAAGTATTAGTTATAAACTAAACATGAATAGTAGTCGTAATGAATTAGATCCGGTACAAGGATATGTTTGTTGGTTGTGTTAAGGAAATTATTAATAGTTTACTGATGGTAAAGGGAGGAATAGATTAGCGGGTGGATAGAAAAGATCGAAATGGTTAAGGATATTGGTAAGAGTCTAGAACATTGTGTAGTGAAATATGCTACAGATATGTTGGTAGATTATGTTGTATCTTGATGGAACACGATGATACAAAATTATAGTTAGAAAATGATTACTCAGATGATATGGTCAGAATTTAAAATTCTTGTGCTAGAGCACTTTCATTCGAGTAATTAAGTTCAGAGATTGGAAACTGAGCTATGGAAGATAGAAATGTTGTGTGCTGATCACTTAGAACACGCTAATCGTTTGAAGGAATTGTCATGTCTCGTAACGTGGCTAATTACTCCTGAAACTAAGCGAAGTGAGCGCTATATTGGGGACTAACTCCATCGATAAGGAGTATAGTCAATCCTGTAAAATATACAACCTTTGGAAGGGTTGTGTCACAAGCCAGCATTGATATATTTGACTCTATGGGAAGCGGACTGGAAGGACGTTAGGTGAGACGTCGAGTGTTAATGAAGAGAAATAATAAAGGTATAGTGCAAGATAGGCCTTCGAAAAGGTAGGTATGTCCTACAACCCAGAATTATACTAAGACTAGTTCTGGTGTGAAAACATGAACCGCATGAAGTGTCCTTCCCTAAATGTGGAAAATATGGTTGTCGGCAGGAAGAAGAATGTCGAGTGATAGTAGGCCACAAGTGTGGTAAAGATGGACGTAATGCCCTAATTGTAGAACCAATTGAAGCCATGTGAACCGGAAACCCCAACCCATTCGTGTACAACCACTCCGAACCCAACAACTTCAATAACAATCCATCCAAAGAAACCAAATTATGCCAAACAGTTGTACTTGCTATGAATGTGGCAGTACAGAACGTTTCAAGAGAAATTGTCTAAAGTTGAACCAAGGTGTCGTTGGAAGATGAACCTCATGACAAGCATCAACCTCTGATCAAGCAAGGAGCCGTGCTTTTGTGAGTAGTTCGAATAAAGCACGTCATGATCCAAAGGTGGTATTAAATATGTTGTAGTTTTAAATCAATAGGCTTCAGTGATATTTTTACGGTCGCCGATAGAAGTTAGTTCCTGTTAACCTCCTACCATTTGTAAAGATACCGATTAGTGAAACTATAGAACCCTATACTGTAGAATCGCTAACGGTAAAACCCTAATGGTTAACTAATTTGTTCGGATTGTCCTATTATTCTGAACGATTAACCTTTCCTTATTGATCTACGACCAGTAAAGTTAAGAAGTTTTGACGTAATAGTTACATGGATTGGCTAACTCAACACGAAGCTAAAATCAAATATGAAAAGAAGATGATTAGAAGCTCTCTTTCGGACGATGAAGCGATTAGATACAAAGAAAAGTATTTAAAAGAAAACATATAGAAGATGTTTCGGTGATACGTAAATATCCAGAAGTTTTCCCGGAAGAACTTCCTGGATTACCGCCAACCCGACAGGTCGAATTCAGAAACGATTTAATACCTCAAGCTGGCCCTGTTGCTAAAGCATCTTACCGACTTGCACCAACTGAAATGCAAGAATTATTGGATAAGGTTTTATACGATCTGGTTAGTCACCATGGGGTGCACCAGTGTTATTTGGGAAATGAAGGACGGAAGTGTTAGGATATGTATTGATTAGGGAGAATTGAATAAAGTGACGATCAAGAATAGGTATTCACTTCTTCGAAATAAATGATCTGTTTAACCAACTGCAAGGAACGATTTATTTTTAGAAAATTGATCTTAGATATAGTTATCACCAAATGAAAAAAAAAATCCAAGAGGAGGACGTTGCAACAACAGCGTTTCGGACTCGTTACGGCCATTATGAATTCTTATTTATGCCGTTCGGGCTAACAAATGCGCAGGCAGTGTTCATGGAACTCATGAGCCGAGTCAGTAAACTTTATTTTGACAAACTTGTCATAGCATTCATTGATGATATTTTGATATATTTGCAACGTAAAGAAAAGCATGAACGATGGTTAAGGAAAATTATGGAAGTGTTAAAGCAAGAGGAGTTGTCTGCGAAGTTTTCGAAATGTGATTTTGAATACCGAAAGCATAATCCCTTGGTCATGTTGTAAAGCAACAAGGATTTCACATAGATCCAAATAAGATAGAAACCATTAAAATTGGCAGTCACCCAAGGCGCCAAAGGAAATGCACCAATTTTTAGGACTAGCCGGAGACTATCAGCGGTTTATTGAAGAATTTTTTTAGCATTACCCAACTCATAATCCTTTGTACGACGCAAATGTACAAATTTTATAGATGATAAGAGACCGCAGTCTCATATTCAACGAAGATGGGTCGAGTTGTTAAGCGATTATGACTGTGACATCCGTTATCACCCCGGCAAGGCTAACGTCGTAGCCAATGCCTTGAGTAGGAAGATCGGGTTAAGCCATTGCGAGTGCGAGCGCTGGGGGTGATAGTCCAGTCGAACCTTTCGGACCTGATTCGTGTCGCTCAACGTGAGGCGTTGAAAGAGGGACAATTGGAAAAGGAGGGACTTTACGACAATGAGAAGAATTTCGAACAGCGCGTGGATGAAATTCTCTATTTCAAAAATCGAGTTTGGATCCCGACCCTCCATGACCTTCGTGATTTAATCATGGACGAAGCGCATAGATTGAAATATTCCATACATCCGGGATCGGATAAGATGTACAAGGATGTGAAGGAGTTCCACTGGTGGCCGGGTATGAAAAAAAAAAGGATATAGCAACGTATGTCGGAAAGTGTACGACTTGTGCGAGAGTTAAGGCGGAGCACCAGAAACCCTCGGGGATGTTACAACAACCGGAAATTCCCGAATGGAAGTGGGAGCAAATCACGATAGATTTTGTGACACATCTCCCTAAGACGTCCCGAGGACATGATGCAATGTGGGTAATCGCGGATCAATTAACCAATCCTTGCATTTCATCCCAATCCATGACGATTACCACAATGAATTCTCGCCCAAATTCATGATGGTGAAATGGTATCTCGTCGTGAAGTACCATTTTCAATTATCTCAGATCGAAATGGGCATCCTACTTCCATTATTGGAAGGCGGGGAAGCAAGCATCGAGAGCTTGAAGCTTTCTATGGGTGAAGTAATTATCACCAATTTGTTAAATTGAAAATGAGCGTCACTCAAGCCATAAGATTTGAATCGATTCGAGAATCAACCAATCGGATTTTTAATATTTAAGATAAGTTGAAAGCAGCGCGAGATTGGCAAAGGATTTATGCCAACATTCAAAGGAAACCATTATCACTGGAAGGAGGTGACAAGGCATTTTTAAGGCATCACCTTAGAGAGGTGATATGAGGTTTGGCAAAACCGAAAATAGCTCCTTAATATATTGGACCTTATGAGACTCTCTCCATGATTGGTCATTTAGTTTATCGATTAAAGTACTCCAGGGGCTAAGTACTATACATGATGTTTTGCCATGTATACGGATTGAAAGGTACCTAAGCGATGAGGCAACGAAAGTACTAGTAATGGAGGTACTCATAGAAGACATGCTTGATATCATAAATAATTCCGTAGAGATAGTAGTCGGGAAAACTAAACAGTTTGGTCACCCCAAGCTTTATTGATTAAGATTAAGTGGAATTCACAGCGAGGACAAGATTATACCTGGTAACGCTAGGGTGAATTCTAAAGGAAAAACCCCCACCTTTCTCTCAGAAGGGGATAGTGGGCGTGTAAAATTTCGAGGACGAAATTTCTTAACGGGGGGAGAATGTAACGATTCCGACGAAACCAGGCATACCCTAACCGTAGACAATAGTTACGTTATATTTAATGTCGGGTACATGAATTACCATAGTAATTATACGAGAATACATGGTTCACTGTATTAATTGTATGTGAATATATAATTCATCGTATTGAATATGCGATTAACCGATTAACGGTTATTGAAGCCCAAACGAATCGAGGATTACATTATAGACGAGATATTTGATATTTAGTGATGATTACGAAGTATTAAAGCTTCGGGATAAGTGAATTAAAGCACAGAAAAAGAATTTTCGATTTAATGGTACGTCGGTACGTTAAACGAAACCTTTAATACCAAACCATATCATATTAATAATATGATGTTTTAAGTTAATGAAAGTCATGGTTTAAGTTTTTAAAGTTTTAAAGTGGTTTTATATAAATTTCATTTTTAGGCCGAAAACGACCGTTTTAGACTCGTTTTAAGCTGAATTAAACATTTAACCGAAAAACGAACTGAACCAGATTATCCAAAACATTATCCAGATTTCAGTAATCCAAATATGTGGCTAGAAATTGAGAGGTGGGTCCCACCCCACCCCCCTTGAAGTTCCGATCGGCTAGGGGTGTTACCCCAAGCCTTATCATTTTTTTTCTAAACCAACTAGTGCAAGATCTTCAATCCTCTCCACTTCATGAACTAAAAACCGAGATTTTAGCAAGAAAACCGAGGTAAAAAGTCGAGTTATTTACGTTTCTATCTTCGTTTCTTTAGTTTATTTGCAAGAAAATGAGGTTTCAAGTGAAAAAGGGTGAAAACCCGAGATGAAAACCGATTCTTGCATATGAGTTCTGTGAAATTTTGGTAATTTTTGGACAAAGGATGAATATTTGGTGAATTTAATGCACGGTTTTGGCTAAAAATGGTGAAAAGTAGTTAAATATCATGAAAAATTTTGGAAAATTCCAGATAAGCTTTTTATAACATGTAAAAGTCACACACAAAATTTTAGGTCCGTTGGAGAAGTCTAAGTAGGCTTTTCGGTAAAACGAGTTCTAGGGTTTTCTAGCTCGGTTTTAGTAAAAATGGCATGTAATGAGAGATTTTGGTTCTGGAAAAATTACAGGGGACTATGTGGATGGCAGGGGTCATCCAGGAAAAATTTGGGATTTTTCTAAGATCGTTTGTTATTTACGACATATTTAGTGTTTAAATGGCGTTTAAAAATAGATAAATAAATTTTAAATATAAAAAGTAATTCTGGAAATATTTTTATAAAATTCCCCACTGTCAAAAAGTGATTTGTGCAAAATTTCAAGATCCGAGATTAAACGAATAATTATTTGTGCTAAAGAAAATAAAAACAAACTTTTAAGGTTTAAAAGGCGTAAACCGGTAAAGTTCGCCTAAACGAGCTGACCGGTGTATAAAAACCCTAAAAATGAACTATTTTCATATAACTGAGTTGAACAAATAAAAATAAATCATCCGAAAATAATTCGGATGATTTGGGTAATTTTATCCGATAAAACAGTTTCCGGTGCACTAGAGACGGAAACGGGTCCCGCGGCCAATCGGGGCGTCTAAACCGAGCTCTAATTTCACAACTTTAATTAAATTATCAGTCAACAACTATTTTCGGGTCGTGTGTGACCAAACTCATTTTTGAAACGTAAAAACGGATAACCGTGCTAGGCACGCAAAACGGGCAAAGCGACTATAGTAATTTTGACAAGTGAACTCTAAACGATATCACAATCTGAGTCCAGAGAAGTGTTTCTGGGTTAACATTGCCCCCGGAATGGGTACAGTACTGGGTTAACAGTGTCCCAGATGTCCCTAGAAGTGTTTCTGGGTTAACATTGCCCCTGGAACGGGTACAGTACTGGGTTAACAGTGTCCCCAGATGTATAATAACGATCGTAGGGATCATATTACAGATTGGACGTGTTAACTAATAATGACTGTTGTTACCTGCTTGCATGTGCTAAGGTGAGTTTCACGAGCCCTTTTTTTTCTGAATTGTTTTTAAATATTTTCTCGGGGCGGAAGCATGTTACTACTGAAATGTTTAAGTACATACTGAACGCATGGATTTGCTGGATTTATATATATTTTATTGTACGGGAATCGTACGGAAATGTACTAAGATGGTGTCTGAGTTGCTAACATTGTAAGGCCCCGCAACACGAGTGATTAGCTGAAAGCCGGTAGAGTGTGAATAGTACTATTGGTCTGACAAACCCAACTGGTCCGGCATGGATTTGCTGATGTTTCCCAGCCAGTTGCACATGTCTATTTTGTTGTTATATATATTTTGCTATGTAATGTTAGACATAGCGGCTTGGGGCAGGTTCGTGGGCGGAGTATGCCACGGGGTTGTATGTGGATAGTAAGAGGTTTCACTTGTGGGCTCAGCATAATTACATCGATAATATTATATTTTGATAATGATTTATCATGGTTTACTCGAATTGTGAAACTCACCAACTATTCGTAGTTGACCCGTTTTCTCACATGCTTTTCAGGCACGATTAAAATGAAGTGATTGCTTACGTGCTAAGTGCTTGTTGTGTGTAAGATTTGCGTGCGGAATGTTATGATACATTATAATAGATAGAATTATGTATTGTATTGTATGATGTGTGTATCACCTAGACGGTAATGAAATATGAAATAATGTAAATTGAAGTATATTAATGTATTCAGTTTTCTTTATAAACAATGTGGTTGATATCAGAGGTGTCTGTGGCGCCCCGGTTACGTTTCCGCTGCGGTTACGGGGTGTTACATATGTTGTCAACGCTACGGCCGAGACAAAGAAATGAAAAATGTTTCTATCGTGCGCGACTAACCGTAAGTATTCCCTAAGGATCTTCCGGGGTTGCCGCCTGAGCAAGAGATAGAATTCCAGAAAGATTTAGTAATAGGAGCCCAACCCGTCGCGAAAACGCCTTGCCATCTAGCACCGTCCGTGATGAAAGAATTGATGTCCCAACTGCAAGAATTGATAGTGGGCCATTTGACCAAAAGTGCTCACTTTCTGCCTATACGAGAGGCCATCTTGTCAGAAAAGTTAGCAAGCTTGTTCGTTAAAGAGGTTGTATCTAAGCTTGGAGTACCGTTATCGATCGTGCCTGATAGAGATACTCGGTTTACTTCGAGTTTGACAATCTAAGGACGATCCAAACCCTTGAGGATATGCTACGTGCTTGTGTTTTAGACTTTGGAGGAAGTTGGGATGATCATCTGCAACTAGCAGAGTTCTCCTATAACAACAGCTACCATTCGAGTATTGTTATGCCACCGTTCGATATGCTTTACGGTAGACGATGTAGAACCCCGGTATGTTAGGGAGAGATTGGTCAGAAAGAGATGGGAAGTTTAGAAGTTGTGCAAGAAACTTCTTCAAAGTTCGATCAGATCAAAGCAAGAATGAAAGCTGCTCAAGATAGACAGAAGTCGTATGCTGATAAGCGACGACCGATCGAGTTTAACGTTGATGACAATGTGATGCTCAAGGTCTTTCCTTGGAAAGGAATCATTCGTTTTAAAAATAGAGGAAAGTTGAGTCCGAAGTACATTGGACCGACTAAGATTGTGGAACGTGTGGGCGAAGTAGCTTACAAGCTAGATTTGCCAGAAGAGTTGAAAGGAATTCATTCTACTTTTCATGTTTCTCATCTGAGAAAATGTCTAGCCGATAACACGTCTCATGTGCCATTAATGGACATTGAGGTTAATGAACAGTTGAACTACATTGAGCAAACAATCGAGATAGTTTATCGCAAGGAAAAGCAACTCTGACATAAGGTTATACCCTTAGTGAAGGTGATATGGAAGCATCGCAAAGGATCGGACGCTACATGGGAAGCCGAGGAAGAGATGCGCAATTTTATCCAGATTTTATTTAGTAATAGTTAGGGTGTGGGGACGAAACCTCTTTAAGGAGGGAAGACTTGTATCATCCCGTTTTCTCGTTTCGGTTAATAAAATGAAAACATGAGTTATTATAAGTCGGGCTAGTGTTGGGTTAAATGGATATGGGTTATGGACTTGGATTAAGAAGGAAAGAATGAAAGACCATGGGCTTAAGCCCATGATCCATAATATATAAACCTTAATTTCTAATTAATTCATTCATTTACACATATTCCATACACCACCCAAAACACACACTAAAGCTCTCTCTCTAATTTTTCTCTTTTTCTCTTACCGAACCAATAATGAAAACCGATCCCGATCCAAGGTAATGATAGTATGATATTGCATGAACTCAAACCCGCTATATCTAGTCGTGTAACGACGAGCTGACACCATTAAACCGAACCAAAGATGAGCTTAGGGGTCACCCTATCTCAGATTTGGATCGAACGGGATGAAAAACGGTAAAAACAGTGGTGAAATTATTGAGTCAAGAAATTGACCTAAGGGGGAGATTATTAAGTCAAAGACTTGTTCTATGGAACATATTGAAGATTGGAATCTTCTCAACCTCCTCAGAATTTGCTAAATATAGATCCGGGCACACCTTAGACTTCCGAGCAAGCTCTTACTTAGCCGGGTACGATATTTTTTCTATCGGGCAGAGTTATCTTCTTTAAGTCTTCTTTAGTGAATATCCGGGTAGGGGTTGCAACTTAGTGTATTACCGGGCAAGGTTCACTAGTTTATGCAAGTCTGGGCATGGTGCACTGTATCAAGCAAGTTTGTTCTTCATAGCCAAGTAAAGTTCGCTTCCGAGTAAACTTTAGGCTAACCAAGCTCATGAAGCCAAGTAATTGGAAGACCAAGCAAGGTATTCAATAATAAGTATGGTCCAAGTAGGCTTGATGATTTAATGATATATCTCAAGTATCATCGGGCAAGGTTCAACTCAAGCAAGGAACAGTGCTACCAAGCACACTTTGCTAATAAGCTATTCTCTAGCAAAGGGTAGAAATAACCATTGAAGAACAAGGTTGCTCGTAAGGGTTTGTCAGGCAAAGTCTGGCAAAGTCAAGAAGAATGAAGTCTACCGGGTGAGTATTTTACTTGATAAAATAATCTTCAAGAAATGTCTACCCGGAAATTGATTCCAAACACACTTCTATTTTACCAAGTTATGAAGGATGGCCGAGCATACTCGGAAAGACAAGATTGATGCAAAGCCTACCCGGAAGACTTGTTTTACACTTAGGATTATTTCTGAATATGTAACTTGAATATGTCTTATCATTTAGGGTTTCTAGAAGGAATGACAGCTGTCCACAGGTGTCAGGCCTATAAAAGGAATAATTAGGGCACACCTGAGGACAATAGACAACACGGAAAAATAGGCGGCTGAATAAGATACTAAGTGAGAATATTTACTGAGCAGCTGCCGTTTTCCTACAAGAAAACCCTAAATCGATTACCTTTTGTATGATGAACATTATATAAATGGAAATCCTTTGATTGAATCTTGTCTGTGTTAGTTACCTTTGATTATTGATTGCAACTACCCTGTTTATTATTGATTCCGCCTTTAATAAACAGTAATCTCTCTAAATATAGCAACCCGTCATTAACTCCCTTGTCGACACATCTATTTGTGTGAGTTATGGCATTATTTGAGTAAGATCCAGCTTAAATCGGGGACCTGACAAGTGGTATCAGAGCTTGTTACTACAATTTTGGAAAGATTCTTGTTACTGATTTAAGATTTGAAGAAAGATGACGTAAGCAGACCACTGTTCCATTGATTCGTGACGTCAGCAGCTCTGTTCATCATTTTTCTTCCAGATCTACAATCTACCGGTGTTTTCTCTTCCTTATTTCAATCAAATCTTTAATCTTTATATATAAATCTTGCTATAATCGTATCAGACACATCAGATCTAGACAACCTGTTTTCAGATCTGATTATTTAAACTTTGCTTTCTACAAAGAAACTGATATTAAGTCTATGAAAATGTCTGGATATGAGGAACAAGAGGTGTCTACTAACAAGATACCAAGATTGCATGGACAGGAAAACTATACCAAGTGGAAAGTGCTTTTTGAAGCAGCCGTATGCTACAATGATGTTGATATGTGGAACTCCATCAAGAATGGTCCACAGGCTGCAGTTGAGGAAGGTGTAAGAGAAAGAATGAGAAAGGTGGATGACAGGGCCTTAGCTAGGATTAGGCTAGGACTGTCTTGGGAGATTTTAACCAAGGTGGCACATCATACAACTGCCAAAAAAATGTATGATGACATACTTGAGATGTATGAGGGGAATATTGAGCTGAAGAACATAAAGAAACAAAGATTGAAGCAACAGTTGGAAAGGTTCAAGTATAAGGAAGGAGAAAGATTGACAATACTAGAACGTTTTCTAGCTATTGTGAATGAGTTGAGGACAACTGAATATGTCATGACTGATCTTGACCTAAATACCAAGTTGCTCAATTCAATGCCAAAAGAATGGTACACTGCCTGCAAATTCATCCTTCAAAAGCCCAATTTCAATGAGCTGAAGGTGGATGATGTAGTATGTTTCCTTCTCGCTGCAGAAATAGAAATGATTGAGAATGAAATGATCAAAGAAGAGAAGCCATGTTTTCAAGTAACCAATGCTCTCATTTCACCTATGGGGAACTTGTCAACCAAAAACCAACAACAGATTCCCATCATTGAACACCCAAATGAGCATGGTGTTGATACACCTAAGGCATTTGTCGGCACTAGTTCATGCAACTCACAAAATCAGCAGAGATTTAATCTCCAACTCTTGGAAGAAAATGATTTAGCCTCAATGGCTAGTGGACATACACCTTTTGTTGGTGGCAATGGAAATCATGGATCAGACTATCATGGTTTTTTCTCAATGTTCACTGAATCTTATAATGCTTTTGTTGCAAAGAACATGGTTCATACACGTATTGTTCAAGATGATTTGGAGCAAATTGATGCAGATGATTTGGAGAACATGGATTTGAAATGGCAAGCTGCCATGTTGGCACTCAGAAGCAAGAGGCTGTATAACAGAACTGGTAGATCACTTCTATCAGGGCCAAATGAAAGGATTGGGTTTGACAAGTCAAGGGTCATCTGTTACAACTGCCAACAGCCAGGTCATTTTGCTAGAGAATGTAACATGCCAAGGAACTATCAAGTGAACCAATTTCAAAACCATCCAAGAAACCAGCAGCATCAGTTTCAATAACAGACTCAGCCAAGGAACAACTTCAATAACAACAACTCCAACAACTATAACCCCAACTTCAAAAACTTCCAACAGCCTCCAATGAACAATAATCAATAAGTTGTGCCACAGAATCAAGGATTTCAAAGGAACAACTATCAGAATAATCAAACTGTTCCAAACATTTCAGTTTCACCCAACCAAAGTCAACCAAGAAATCAAGGGAATGTGGTTGTAACATCACAGCATGAGGGTAACTTTGATTGGAGTAACCATGAAGAAGACATTGCAGATGACATCAAGAGGGAAAATGTGGCTTTAATGGCCTTAATTGAAAAAGAAGGTGGTTCATCATCTCAGTAACAGCCTACTCCTCTGAATGACATATGGTACATGGATAGTGGTTGTTCTAGGCACATGACTTGTGAAAAAAGATCACTTGTCAATTATGAAGAAAAGTATGAATGTCCTGTAGCATTTGGGAGTGATGAAAATGGTGGAAAGATTGTGGGGAAAGGAATTTTAACAAATTGAAAAGTCTCATTTGATAATGTATTTCTTGTAGATGGTAGAAATGGCAACCTATATGAGCTCAACATGAAAGAAGCTGTTTCAAGAGGTGGTACATGTTTTGTTTCCAAAGCCACTGAAAATGACTCAAAATTTTGGCATAGGAAACTGTGTCATGTGAACTTGAAGAACATGAGCAGACTTGTGAAAGGTGAGCATGTGATTGGATTACCTACAAGAGAATTCAAATTGGAAGATCATTGTAATTCATGTCAGAAAGGAAAACAACACAAATCTTCTCATAACTCAAAGCTCATCAATTCAATTGATCAAATACTTGAATTACTTCACATGGATCTTTTTGGTCCTGTGAGTGTGCCAAGTATAGGAAAGAAAAGATACGGTCTTGTGATCATTGATGACTATTCAAGATATACTTGGGTTTATTTTCTAAGTACCAAAGATGAGACTGCAGAATTGATTAAGGGATGTGTAACAATGATTGAGAACAAATTGAATAAGAAGGTTAAAATGACGAGAGTGACAATGGTACTGAGTTCAAGAATGGAGTTATACAAGAATTTTGTGCAGAAAAGGGAATACTTCAAAAATTCTCAGCTCCTAGAACTCCTGAACAAAATGGTGTTGCAGAAAGAAGAAATAGAACTTTAATTGAAGCTGCAAGAACCATGTTAGCAGATGCTAACTTGCCTATTACTTTTTGGGCTGAAGCCATAAATACAGCCTGTTATGTTCAGAACAGGGTGCTTGTCAATAAAAGGCATAACAAAACTCCATATGAAATATTCCACAACAGAAAGCCTTATATCAAGTTTTTCAAGCCCTTTGGATGCACATGTTTTCTACTATACACAAGGGATTATTTGAACAAGTTTTAAACAAAATCTCTAGATTGTTTCTTTGTTGGATATTCTACACACTCAATGTCATACAGGGTATATGTGAAAGACCATCTGAGTGTCATAGAATCATCTGACATCATCTTTAATAAGAATCAATTCAACACAGTTGAAGGTGCAGCATGGCTGTTTGATCATGAAAAGTTAATAAGGTCTTTCAAGATTTACCCTGAAGACTTTGATGACTCATTCTACAAGACCAGTGTAATTGAAGAGAAAAGGAAGGAACCACTGGACTTAGAAAAATTGTGGAGAAAGGTTGCTAGAAAAGAAAAGAAATATACTTTTGTGAAGAACTCCTCAAGTGATATTATTGATCAAGATCAAGAACATGATCAAGAAAACAATCACAGGTCTGAGAATGACCATGCAGAGGTTAATCAAGACAATCAAGAAGTAGAGAATGATCAGGTTCAGACTGAAAAGAACCCAAGCAACCAAACAACTGAAGAAGATGTAATTAATGCAAGATTTCAACATTTGTTTGAAAGCTTGAATATCGGAAACAATGCTGCATCCACCTCAAGACAGAACATTGAAGAAGCACCAGAGTTTCATGATGCTTAAACAGAATTGATCATTGAAGAATTAGATCTCAACGAATCAAATCTTAACACAAATATGTCTACAGATATGATTGTTCAAACTTCTTATGTGGAAAAGAATCATCCTTCTGAAAACATCGTTCGAGATTTGCATGAAAGAGTCACAATAAGTCATTCAGAAATTGCAAACAATTGTCTTTACTCCTGCTTTCTATCTCAAATAGAGCCTAAGAACATTGCTCAAGCACTAAAAGACAATAGTTGGGTAGAAGCAATGCAGGAAGAACTAGCACAGTTCAGAGATCTACATGTGTGGGATCTTGTTGATAGACCAATTGACAGATATGCAATAGGAACCAAATGGGTTTTTAGAAACAAAAGGGATGAGAGGGGTTTGGTGATTAAGAATAAAGCTAGGCTTGTGGCACTGGGATGCCTTCAAGAGGAAGGAATAGACTTTGAAGAAGTCTTTGCTCCTGTGGCAAGACTTGAAGCTATCAGGATTTTTCTTGCATATGCTGCCTCAAAGAATATTAGAGTATTCCAGTTTGATGTAAAGTCTGCATTTCTAAATGGAAAGATTGATGAACAGGTGTATGTTGCTCAACCTCTAGGTTTTGAGGATCCTATGTATCCAAACAGGGTGTAAAAGCTAAACAAAGCCCTTTATAGACTACCTCAGGCTCCTAGAGCATGGTATGATGAGCTGTCAAATCATCTTATTGAAAATGGTTTTCAAAGGGGAGCCATTGACAAGACACTCTTCTACCAAAGAAAGGGATCAGACTTGCTGTTGTTACAAGTCTATGTTGATGATATCATCTTTTGTTCAACAAATGAACAAATGTGTTTGGAGTTTGAAGGGGAGATGAAATCCAAATATAGCATGAGCTCTATGGTAGAAATGAACTTCTTTCTGGGACTACAAGTTCAACAAAAGGATGAGGGGATCTTCATTCACCAAACTAAATATGTGTAGGACATCTTGAACAAGTTCGACTGTCATGAATACAACACTGCTTAAACTCCAATGGACACCAAAGAAAAGATGATTGCAGATGAAAAGGGGGAGCCTGTGGATGAACATGAATACAGAGCCAAAATTGGATCTCTGATGTACCTGACTGCTACAAGACCTGACATTATGTTTGTTGTGTGTGTCTGTGCAAGATTCCAATCAAGTCCAAAAGTCTCCCACATGAATGCTGTTAAAATAATATTTAGATATTTGAAGGGAAGACCAGATTTGGGGACTTTGTATCCAAAGAATCAATCATTTGATCTAATTGCCTACACAGACAGTGATTATGATGGCTGCAACATGAGCAGGAAGTCAACCTCAGGAGGATGTCAATTCTTGGGAGAAAGGCTAGTGTCATGGAAATGCAAGAAGCATACAACTGTCTCAATCTCTACTGCAGAAGCTGAATATGTTTCTGCATCTGCCTGCTATGCACAAGTTCTATGGATTCAAATCCAGATGCTGGATTATGGTTTGAATTTTCTGAATACCCCTATTTTCATTGATAATACCGCTGCATACTTTACTGTAAAGAATCCAGTCCAACACTCAAAGACTAAGCATATTGAAATCAGACATCACTTCATTAGAGACTGTAATGAAAAAGGTTTGATAGAAATGCAGAGAGTTGACACAAGTAATAACTTGGCTGACCTATTCACCAAACCACTTGACAGAACCAGATTCAACTTTCTTCTGAAAGCTCTGGGTATGATCAACTCAGATGAGGTCTAATTGAGGATGTGTGCTTAGTGTGTGTCTCAATATGGTAATTAATTATTTTTTATTGAGATCACATACTTTGAATGTTGAATGAATATGTTATGAATATGTTACTTGTTTATTGTTATCTGTTTTGTGCTTAACTAAATATCTGTGCTATTTATGTGTCATTGATGCTAATGATTGATTATCAGTTAACTGTTTTGACATTATGATAAGTAGTTTGGATTGATTAAACTGATTAAATGCTTATCTTATGTCATGAGTGATCATTTGATTATGATTACTTGAATATGTGTGTTATCTGATCATCTTGATGTTATTAGGATAGTTTAGACTATGACTGTTAAGAATGTCTACTTGTTCTGATTATGTTGAAAATGATTAAGATTTGAATATGTTAAAACTGTTTATGTCAAAATATGTTTTTATATCAAATTTAAAGGTTTCAAATGAATCATCAAATAAATTTTGCATAAATACTTTATTTTGATCAAAACATGAGCAAGTTGTTAGCGGTGCTGAGACATGATAATAGTATTCCGTTCAAGCTTTAAAGAAACATAAAAGAAGGATTTTTCAATGAAAAATTATCAGGTAGTTATCTTTCCTGAAAATTATGTCATTTGCCCAGTTGGAAGGACTTACAATTTTGTATGTTTGGTCCTGCAATCTGCAAAGATTAAAAGGATAGCCATTAACCAGAAAACTGAAAGCACTTGGGGAAATTATAACTTGTTTTCTATTCCTTCACTTAAAACTATTTCAATAGCTCTGAATTTTAAAGGACATATACTCACAATGTATGTTTGGTCCTGTTGACCACCTGTGGTCAAACAGAACAGCCATTTACCTACCAATTAAGAGTCATTGGGGTGATTGAATATTAAACTGAATATTTTGGGAAATGATAGTATATTAACTACTTAGCCAATCATATGGTACAGTCATTAACATGTATGGTTGCTTTCTCATGATATGTAAAATCTAAGTTGTTATAAACATAAAGAAAATTCTAAGATTTATGTGGAGTTACATTGTTGTCTATGCATGTTCCTAGATAAATCTCTTCAAATGATAGGCAGAAAAGTGATTATTCAGTCATACACAAGCCTGTTGGTCTTTGATTACCCAAAATGAAACACCTTTTAAAAGATTGACAAAGAACAGCTGTTAACTACTTTAATTTTAAAATATTTAGTCAACCAAAAGTTGATAAATGTTCAAAAAATTTAAATAAAAAAAATAAATACAAACATGAGGGTTAATTCCAGAACTACAACGGTGGAGGAAATAATATTAGTCCTTTAAACATCCTGAATGAAAGGCCTGTAAGTCCGATTTGCGTGGCATGTATGTCCAACGTTCAACCTCACATATGTTTGTAGATTTGAAAAAAAAAATCTTTTAAATTTTTTTAATATGTTCTCTCATTAAAAGTTTTAACCAAAACCAGGGGGTCAAAGTCAAATTAGGGTGATCTGGAGAAAGCCAAATAAGCCTTGAGGATAGATAAAGAGCATCAGAAAACAACATGTGTTATCCATTAAATTTTCTGCAACTTAATTGAAACTTTATCATATAACCAAAGAAATGAAAATCATGTTAAGTCTAAGACCTGCTGTTGACCTGTCTTTGTAGTCATAATAATGCTGAGAATGAAGTATTAAGAAAGCTACTTAGTCAATATGATCCCATTCCTGAGATCTTTTCAGTCTATAAAAGAAATTGTTTTGGAAAGAAACCTAACTGAAATTTGATCTCTAAATGAACCATTTGCTCTTAAACTATGATCTGAAATGATACATAACTTAGAAATGTCTTTGACAAGTGGTTTGAGTCAAACAGTGTTGCATTTTGCCTTTAATAGGCTGAATATGTATTTTCGGGTAAGGTTTAATGTTTTGTAACTTTCCAAGTATACTTTTATGTTATTATCTAAGTTTACTATTTTCGGGCATGTTTTGAAGTATTTGATACTTTTCGGGCAAAGTTACTAAATTAGTCACTCCCTGGGCAAGCCTAAATGCTTATGATTGAATACGTATTTTCGGGTAAGGTTTGATGCTTTATAACCTTTCCGGGTACACTTAGATACTTTTATCTAATTTTGTCTTTTTTGGGTATGATTTGATGATTTGAATTTTCTCGGGTAGACTATCCTGTATAATTTAGTTCCCAATCATACCTGATGTGTGAATATGTTAATCCTAGGAAGCTTAGTGGTAATATAGGATTGTCGGGCAAGCTCTTTGAAATTTTAGACTATAGTACACTTAGGTGTTTTATATTTAATTTCATTCCGGGCATGCTATGTATTGCTTGTGATTATGATTGCTTTGAAATAACATGTGTTTTTGGGCAGACTTTGTCTTCCGGGCACACTTTATATTCCGGGTACACTATTGTTCCCTCAATATACTTGGTAATTTCAAAATTTGACTTTCCGAGTACACTGTCTGCTAGATATCTTTTCGGGCACACTTTTTACTCTATGAAGGTCATTCGGGTATACTTTGCTTATGTAGGGTGTTCGGGCACACCATACATTAGAAGGTTGCTCGGACACACTGTTCATCAAAGTATGTTTGATTGAATGTGTTTCTGATTTTGATAGTGTTTTTGCTAGATTGAGTTACTTGATTTATATGAGAGAAATTAATTTGGGTATCTTAATTGATTCCTAGCAAGGATGCTTATTTGATATTTTATACTTGATTGTTTATCTTGTGATTAAGTTCTCAAGAAATCTGGTATTCAGAGTAAGCTTTCCTCATTTTTACTTGACTTTAAATTAGTTAACTTGACCAAGCAAGATTTGTAAGTGGAAGATACCGGGTACACATTGTCAATTAACAATGAAAATTTTTCCGGACAAAGTTTAACTTCTAAATTTTATCGGGGAAGGTTTAAAATTGGATAAGATCATTATGTTTGACAGCTAATAATTCATTACACGATAAAATGCATTTAAAACCCACTTTCAAAAGGTGGAGTTAGGAATATTTTCAACATTATTTTCCCTCTCTCTCTCTCTCTCTCTCCTTCCACTGCAAGTTCTTACTATCAAAGAAACCCAAACCGACCTATCACATTCGATTATTCCAAACCCTAACTTTACCAGCCCACTAATTCCGACTCGGTAAGGAATAATAACTTGTTTTCCGACCAAGATTAGTTGATTACGGGCTTCGATTATGTACTTGATTACTAATATTCTGTTTTTGTGTTTAGGTTATTAATTTTTCGAAGATTAGGTTCTTAATAAAATTTGTCTCTTTCTTCTACAAATTTATACCTTGAAATTGTGTAAAGTAATAAACTTTTATGCTAATTTCACTTTGAATATGTTTGATTGTGTTGTTCATATATGGCAGAAGAACAAGAAATTCAACCTAAGTATGCCTTTGAACCAAAGCATAATATGTGCGCACTGTTGGGGGTTACTCCCAATAATGAGCCAATGGAGAGGATGATTTCTTGGATGACTAGATCCAACGTGCGGTTTGCTCTAACAGAATCCCCAATCATCTACAGAAATCATTCCCTAGATTTCTGGCGCTCTGCAAGACTTGTGGATGACATTCATGGGAAAGGAATTGAAGCAACAGTTGCAAGCCATGAGATTCAGGTTACAGAAGGGATGATAAGAAGATGTCTGCAGTTACGTGATGATGACCACAATCACATTATTTTCAATAATGAACATTTGTTAAAGATCTTTGAGCAGACAATGGGGTATCAGGGAACCGTCCATGATGAACAATTTCAGAAGGGGATGTTTCCGATGTTGTATAGGTTCTTGATTCACCATGTGATACAGGGATTTGCTCCATGAAAAGGATCATGTACTCTGATGAGTCGCGATTTAGCAAATGCCACTGTTGGGATTATATATGATCTGTCTTTCAACTTTTCGAAGATGATATTTGACGGCATGATTGGTAATTTGAAGAAGGAAGAAGCTGAAATATTCCTGCAATACCCCAGATTCCTACAGATCATTTTTAATAGGGAATTACAGGATCTACCAACAATTGGATTGACACATCAGCTGCATGATCCAGACACATATAGAAGAATTGCAAATCCTGGAAGGGAAAACAGATTCAATTCCAACACTCCTTTTGAAATATTACCATGGTTGCTGAACCATGATTTGGAAATAATGCATGTACCTGAGTTAAGCTCAGAGGAGGAGGAAGAAGATGATGGTGAGAGTGATGATGACAGCTCTATTGATGGAAATGATATTGTTGATGATGGAGATGAAGGAGGGGCTGGAGTAGCTATGGATGTTGATCTACCTGATCAGGGGGAGCAACCTGAGGAACCAGAACAACCTATTCCAACACCACCACAATCACCACTACCCATTGACCAACCTATAATACCATCACCACCACAAACTCCACCACATCAAACCACTCAATCCCCACCCCAAACCCTAACCATAAGCCAACATGAAACATCAACACATGTATCCCCAACACCACAAACACCAATAACATCATGTCCAATTCATTCTGATCTATTTATACCAAGCCCACCTCATACACAATCACCACCACAATCCATTTTCCAAACTCACACCATAAACCAAGAACAAACTGAATATGAACTATTTTCTATATCACCACATACAACACCACCAACTGACACTGACTTATTGACCTTGTTAAAAGAAAATGCTGAACTGAAAAGAAGAAATGAGAATGTGACTATGGAAAATGTAATGTTGTTAGATCAATTGGTACATGCAAAAATGAGAATTCAAACCCTAGAGCAGGAGGTTGAGAAGACTTCAGCTGCCCCAAAACAAGGGGAGAATGAAAATGGGCCAACTGACTCTGATGTAAATGTTGTAATTGAAACTGTAACAGTTGTAGAGACTGCAGACAGTTTGAAATTGATTATGAATGCTTATGATGATGGAGAGGAGAGTAGTGAAGAAAGGAGAATTGAGGATGATGAGTATGAAGGTGATAGATCAGATGTTGGAGAACAGGACTATGATTATAATGATGAAATAGTGAATGTGGAAAGGGATGAAGAGCATGTTGAGACAGAAAATGATATTGAAAAGACAAATGCTGAAGAAAATGTAGCTACCACTGATGTGGCTAATGCAGCAACTGATGTCTTAACTGACATACAGACTGATGAAGAAATTGAAGTAATTAATGAGGGAGATACTGCTACTGAGGAGCTGTTACTCACTGAATCAGAAGCTGAACAACATGAATTCTCCAAGACTGTAGTGTATGATGAAGAGATGGAAAGACTGGATAGAGACATTGATGAAATTGAGCCTGAAACAGAAGAAGAGATCTAGAGAAGGCTGAGTAAAGGAAAGGCTAAAGTAACTGAAAAGGAGCCTGATAAAGCATATCCAGAGAAAGACATCTTATTCAGAGATGATGATATTGATGCTGCTGCTGCATTAAGAGAACAAGAGAATATTTTGAGGGAAACAAGGGATAGGGAGATACTAGCCCATACCTTGACTGCAGAAGAACTGGCAGAGCATGAAACCTTGATCAATCAAGCCAATCTTGCTAAAGAAATTATTGAAGAAGTGGCTGATCAAGATGTGATTGAGGCTTTGATAGATCTGAAGAGAAATGAGGAAGTTGAAAATTCCTTAGCCATAGTGGTTAGCATGTTTCAATATCAAAGTCAACCAGAAAGTAAATCAACAGAAACTGCTGAACCTACAAATCTGAATACTGAAATGATGAATGAAGAGGAAATTGTTGAGTCCAATGCCTCAATGGCTGCAAAGAAATGGGCTCAACAGATTAAAGATGACATTAGACAAAATCCTGATGAATGGGAGTATGTGGATCATCCCAAGTATTGAAAGAAATACTCAAGAAAAAGGGATAGACCAGAAACATTTATGCCAGCTGAAGGTACTGAGTCTGCAAAGAAAGGAAGATGGGATGATCAAAATAAATACTTTGTAGAAACTCCTAATGATGAGGCAACCCCAATCAGGGCAGTCCCACTACAAACCTTGCAACCAGGTGAAAGGGTTCAAGGTGTTCCTGATGCACCTATCAGAACTGAACAAAATCCAGATCATCCACTCTCTAATGAACCCATTGATGCTGTAAATGATTTAACCGAAGAGGAGGATGAATCTGAGGATTTGGATGATGATGATAATCCTGATGTTGATCAAGGAAAGAGTGCCAAGACTGCAAATGTTGAGACTCCACAAATAGTTATGACTGATGAGCAGAGAGCAAACATTGAGCAGAGTTTGTTGAATGCTAAAATGAACAATCCTTCGATTAAGAAGCTGAGGGCACTTGGTGTGAAATTTGAAAGCATTGCTCATATGAATGATGATGAACTGAACAAGAGACTTGAAGAAGAAAATGAAAATATCAAAAGAGCTATGCAACAGAAGAATAGAGATGCTCAGAACACAGAGAATATATGAGAAGGCATGGATATTCTGAAAAAGATTTGAGCCATTTCAATCATGATAAACTCCAGGACCTTTACAACAGTGAAAGAGAAAAGGTGATTGAGAAATGTGTAAAGGAGAATGAGAATATTGAAAAGTTTGAAACTTTGAAAGAGAAGTTTGGAGGTATGTGTGGATACCTGCTGGAGAAAGGATTGAAGCTTGAAATAGTTGAGAACCTATCTAGAGAATCAGTGTTGGACCAATACAATAAACTGAAAAGAAAAAAAAACTGAAGAGGGTCCAAACTGAGAGCTCTGCTAAACAATCTGAAACAACTGTTGAGCCTCCAATAAAGAAAAGAAAGATAATGACTCTGAGGGAGAAACAAAAGATTCAGAGTGAAAAGGAAATGTCAAAGGAAGTACATGTTGTTGAAACCACAACTCCTCAAGAAGTTAAGCCTGATCCTGAACATGAACTAATTGTTCCTTGGGAGAATGAAGAAAAGATAAATATTCTAAGGAGGATAATGATAAACCAAAGGGGAATGGATGAAGCCTCTTTTGATGCATTAGAAAAGGAAGATTTGAAAAATATTTTCTACATTCAAAAGGCTGATTGGGAGAAAGCTCTAAGGGAAGGAGAAAACTCTAGAAGCTTTGTGGATGGAAAATTTGTACCTGCTGGTTTGTCAAGCAGACCTGGTATGGCAAAAATGTTGCTCACTCTTAAAGAACAAGCTGTACAAGATGTAGTTGAACTAGCTAACCTTCCACCTGAGATGGTAGAGGCAATCTACATCAAAACTTTCAATCTGGGGCCAAGAAAACCCATGAAGTCTATTCCATTTAGGCCTCCAATCTCAAGAATACATCCACAAGGTGGAAGAGGTGAAGGTGGAAGAGGTGAATCAAGTAGGTCTGCACTACAAAGAACATCAAGACCACAATTAGATGTGGATCTTCCCAGAGAACTCTACTATGATTCTGTATCTGAATGCTTAAGAGTGATTATGGAAAGCAGAAAGCTAAGAGAGATAGTTGTGAGAAGTGACTTTTATGAGTATACTCAAGAACAACTAGAAAGAATGGCCACACTTAGCCTGTATGATTATAGAGATAGGAACAAGATGGCAGGAAGGTAAATGAATGATCTCTCAAAGTTTTTGAAAAAAGAAGCTGACCAGGGATTCCGGTTCTTAAAAGAAAAGAGATGTTGGAGAATGATTCAACTTCACAGATCGAAAAGGTCAGAGATGTTATTGAAAATGGACAAAGCTGAACTGTACTACCAAATGAATGCAGAGACAGGAATCTAGTGTCAAACTTGAATGCATGCTTAAGCCTTGGAAGAAGAATCACGCCCCAATTACATAGTTTAAAGAAATGGCATCATAACTGAAGTTGAATACAAAGAAAATGTTGACCATTATTTGCTGAAAAACTCTGATGGAAAAATACTGGGGATAATCAAGAAGGATGAAGACTTGAATTGCTTGCATAATGAAGATCTAATGGATATAAGGGACTTAGTCATACCGGAAGGTCATACTCATTACCGAGCCCTTGATATCTTTTAAATGAGATCTGCATAAGTGTTAACAAACAGAAGGCAAGCCGCACACAATTCAAGGAAGAGACAAGATTCCTAGATTAGGCTTTGTCATGTAATGTCTTCGGACAGAATTCTGAATATGTAATTTTCTTATGTTTTGTTGAATATGTAATTTGATTTTAATTTGATATGTATTTTCATCCTATGTAAATAACTATAGAAATGTTTTGGCTCAGCTGAGGTGTTCCAATCAAGGGGTAGATTGTTAAATCAAGAAATTCACCTAAAGGGGAGATTATTAAGTCAAGGAGTTGTTCTATGGAACATATGGAAGATTGGATTCTTCTCAACCTCCTCAGAATTTGCTAAATATGGATTCGGGCACACCTTAGACTTCCGAGCAAGCTCTTACTTAGCCGGGTACGATATTTTGTCTATCGGGCAGAGTTATCTTCTATAAGTCTCCTTTAGTGAATATCCGTGCAGGGGTTGCAACTTAGTGTATTATCGGGCAAGGTTCACTAGTTTATGCAAGTTCGGGCATGGTGCACTATATCAAGCAGGTTTGTTCTTCATAGCCAAGTAAAGTTCACTTCCGAGTAAGCTTTAGGGTAACCAAGCTCATGAAGCCAAGTAATTGGAAGACCGGGCAAGGTATTCATTAATAAGTATGGTCCAAGTAGGCTTGATGATTTAATGATATATCTCAAGTATCATCGGGCAAGGTTCAACTCAAGCAAGGAACAGTGCTACCAAGAACACTTTGCTAATAAGCTATTCTCTAGCAAAGGGTTGAAATAACCATTAAAGAACAAGGTTGCTCGTAAGGGTTTGTCAGGCAAAGTCTGGCAAAGTCAAGAAGATTGAAGTCTACCTGGTGAGTATTTTACTTGGTAAACTACTCTTCAAGAAAAGTCTACACGGAAATTGATTCCAAACACACTTCTATGTTACCAAGTTATGAAGGATGGAAGAGCATACTCGGAAAGACAAGATTGATGCAAAGCCTACCCGGAAGACTTGTTTTACACTTAGGATTATTTCTGAATATGTTACTTGAATATGTCTTATAATTTAGGGTTTCTAGAAGGAATGACAGTTGTCCACAGGTGTCCGGTCAATAAAAGAAATAATTAGGGCACACCTGAGGATAGCAAACAAGACGGAAAAATAGGCGGCTGAATACGATACTAAGTGAGAATATTTATTGAGCAGCTGCCATTTTCCTACAAGAAAACCCTAAATCGATTACCTTTTGTATAATGAACATTATATAAATGGAAATCTTTTAAGTGAATATTGTCTGTGTTAGTTAACTTTGATTATTGATTGCAACTACCCTGTTTATTATTGATTCTGCCTTTAATAAACAGTAATCTTTCTAAATATAGCAACCCGTCATTAACTCCCTTGTCGACACATCTATTTGTGTGAGTTGTGGCATGATTTGAGTAAGATCCAGCTGAAATCAGGGACCTGACAGAAATAAGCGAGAACCCAATTTTCTGGCGAGATCCCAGTTATCCGGCGATGACGGTGCCAGAAAGGCGGTACCGGAAAAACGTATCCTAGGATGTTAGAGATTGTTGTGACATTCTGACCTAACCCTAATTCGTTAATGGAGAGTTAACGAACTACACGTAATTCGTCAAGGTGATTCGTTAACGGAAGCTAACGAACTAGCCTTAGTTTGAATCCAAATTCGTTAAGGAAAAGATAACGAATTAACCCCAATTCGTTATAACCATTCTTCAAAATGGAGACAACGAACTAGAAGGTTCAACTCGTTAAAGAGGGTTCATTCGCTAAGAAGTTCAATTCGTCAAAGGACTAGTTCGTTATAAGGTGCAATTCGTCAAGGATCAGTTCGTTATGATAGTCAATTCGTTAAGAACCAAGTAACGAACTAGAAGTTTGATAAAATGACAGAACAGTCCCTGGACTTAGAAAAAGAATGATTTAACTACAAAGTAGGCCTTGAACTTTATTAATTTATGGAAGATACCTTAAAGGATTAAGAGGTTAATAATAAAAATTATCATGAAATCCTAACGGAAAATGTGTTAAGACTGTTAATGAAAATAAAATATTATTAGCTTAATCCCAGCCAGGGGTTCTGCCCCTTGGACCCCGCTAGGGGTTGCCGCCCCTAGAACCCTGCAGCCAAGGGCGTTGACCCCGGACCCTCGTTCATTGAGGGTAATAATTAAACTAGAATCACGATATGGGTAGTGATAGTTAAATTGATACGTGTAATTGGTATCCAGTTAGTCGTGCACAGCTCAAGAAAGGAATAACCATAAACGGTGAACGTAACTGTTTTCAGGTGAGTTTCTAGCCCCATTTCCTTGTTTTGTTTTTGGGGCTGTGTGCATACTCGATGTGATAGTTAACACACTTACCTTAAATGATAAGTGTATACCTTTTATGATTTATATATGAATGAATGCTTGACGGTGCATGAACGATCTTCGGATATTGCATGTACCGCTGGGTGGTAGTTTAAAGATATGATTGATATATATATGATGTACGTATGTTATATTATGAATAATGAATTATAGTACGTGAAGGATCTTCGAATATTGCACGTATTGTCAAGGAAAGTATGTAAAGGAAGGTATGGTATGGTTGTAAGAAATAAAGGGACGAGACCCTAATAATATCTGTGAGGATATGGACCAGACACTAATAATATCTGTGGGGATAGGGACCCAACCCTAATAATAATATCTGTGAGGATAGGGACCAGACCCTAATAATATCTGTGAGGATAGGGACTAGACCCTAATAATGTCTGTGATGTTGGGGACCAGACCCTTATAATATCTGTGAGGTTATAGAGCGGAAGGCTCTTTATGTGGTATGGATAATTATGTATGTACTATAAAGGTAAAGAAAGTATGAAGAATGAATGTACTAACGTATGAAAGAAAGTAATATGAACAGGTTAAGTATGAATGGTGTACACAACTTCGAGCATGTGTGCAAGTTTGTGAACTAATTGTATGTTGTATTATTAACTAGAACTCACTCAGCGTAGCTGACTTTTAATATGCACGCAGGTGAGTAGATTGATGCAGCTTGTTTGAGGGGAAACACATGGCATTGAATTGAAGATACTGGCATCTAAAGGAAATGTTATGTTATTTAAAAGACTATGTTTTATGTTTAAATGATTTGAATGCTTGTTAAGACAAGAATTGATGATTATGTAATATTTTGGTTTGAAGTTTTTATATTCCGCGTAAATTTTAATGTAACTCTGATATTTAAAACTGTGTTGATGAGTAAATCCAACATCCAATGTGAGGCACCGGGAACAGGGCCTTACCCTTACAAAAGCCCAGTCATCTTCAGAAAGCACCAACTCGATTTCTAGAAATATGCCGAACTCATAGATGACGAACTTGGTAGGCGGATAGAGGCTACCCTGGCAAGGCAGGATATTGTTATAACTGAACAACTTATCAGGGCTAGTTCGCAGTTGAACGTTACAGTTGAAGCTCCTGTACACTTCTCCACCAATCGTTTGCTGAGAATATGTGAGAACCGAGCATCGGTGCGGAAGTGTGTGTCGTGAACGGACATGTATAAACGAGCTCGGTTCCGGGATCGAATCGTAAATAGTATTCACTCTTGAACAGTAATAATTGACGGATGTGGAGAGTGAGATTTGATTAGCAATGAATAATCGGATGAACAATTTTAATAAAACACAAAAGATAGATGTAGATATATGCCTTCATTAACCGAATGATTCTCATCAAGAACACGCATACATACATTCATACATACATAATAATAAAGAAACGGTCACCCGTGGAGAGCTCTTCCCCGTGGGCAAACTCTCAATACAAAATATCTCACAATGCACACATGTCCTAAACAAATGACCTAAATCATATATTTATTCTAGTCTTGTGTCTTGGTATTTACTCCACCGCCACTTGGATAAGACCAAAGGAATAAAATATAATATACTATTTCACCCATTAAATGCTTCAATTACTCGTTTTAATATCTTGTTGTCTTTCAATGATTTCTTATTATAAACGAGTAACGATTCGATGCGTTGGTCAAAAATATAATACCCAATAATCTCCCCCTAAGACCGATGCCATCGAATCACTTTCACGGTCACTTTATAACATGATGTCTTTCATAGAAATTCTCCCCCTCACAATTTGCGTCTCCAATTTTTCATTACAAATCATCATCTCTTTATCTCTTTTGGATATAGTTGTATAGGCATAAGATCGAGGATTCAAACTTCAATGATCAACTACGAGTTAATTCGAAACCGCAAAAGGAAATAAACTCAAAATATTCTTTAAAATGTGTCTTTCACTTGATTCGACCAAAATTTGCAATGAAATTCCATATAATGTTACTACCCCAATTTCGTTGCAATGTCATAACCGAATATGTCTTTAAATCAAGTGCAGGTGGACATCTCCAATTCAGACAATCTCGATCATCCCTATCAAGAATTGTTGATAAAATTCAAAATAAACAAACTAAATAAAATACCTTTTGTGGTTGAATGTTGACATTTGACATGATCAACTCTTGAAATGATCCGGATAAATCAACCATCTTGATCTTGTAAGCACCTTGTTGAAGTTGTGAAATTTTCGTGATTTTTTCCCAATTTTTGCTCTAAAATCTTCAAAATTGACCAAATACCCATCGTTAAACCGAAACAATCAACGTCTGAGTTGACTAGAAAAGTCACTTCCAAACGGTCACTCATACTTGGGCAAATATTTTTCATTAAGAACACATGGTCAAAAAGTCAACGGATATGCAAGTATACAACATTTTGTTCATCTTGGCCCGTTTGACTTTTGAAATTCAAGTAGACATGCTCTCGAGCAAAAGTCATTTTCTCGAGCAAAGGATATGCTCGTGAATATGCTTTAATGTTTTTCTTTTAAAACCTTCACAAGACATTGTTGGGCCTAGTTTATATGGTTGGTACTTAGTTTGTATTTACTTTACTTGTATTGGGCTTGGGGTACGGGTTGTTTTGTGAACCGAGAACACCTTAGTGTTCTCGGTGGGCTTTCGTTTGTTTGGGCTAGTATGTTGGCATCCCTATATATATTTGATATCATGTATAGTAGACATGCTCTCGAGCAAAAGTCATTTTCTCGAGCAAAGGATATGCTCGTGAATATGCTTTAATGTTTTTCTTTTAAAACCTTCACAAGACATTGTTGGGCCTAGTTTATATGGTTGGTACTTAGTTTGTATTTACTTTACTTGTATTGGGCTTGGGGTACGGGTTGTTTTGTGAACCGAGAACACCTTAGTGTTCTCGGTGGGCTTTCGTTTGTTTGGGCTAGTATGTTGGCATCCCTATATATATTTGATATCATGTATGGGGTTAAGGTTGTTAGTTCACTTGTCATTTGCAAGGATCGTGTATTGTAAGTGCTTAAGCACCCGACGTATTCTAATAGACGTGTGTTTTGAAGCAATCCCGTGTTACCCTACTGTGTTAATTCGTGTTCTTGAAACACCAAGTATCGGTATTCCGCACCTATACTTGTTATATTGATATCATAATTGTAGTGATCCAGAGTTGGGACTTATAATTGGTATCAGAGCCTTAGACCTTATTCAGGCTTGTTATTGTGATATCAACGATTCAAGAATAGCTTTTACGGTGGTCATTGTGTTTTCCAGTGAAACAGTGACCGGAGAAGAGGAAGAAAGTATTCTTGGGAAGGAATTGATTTTGGTTTGGTAACGAATCAAAATCCCACTTTTCTCGGGAGTTTGTTACGATTTGGTTGACAATCACTTAGTTTTCGGCCACTGGTAGTTCTCGGCAATCATTAGTTCTCAGCTTCCATTTGTTCTCGGTTCATTGTTGTTTTCGGTCAAACAGTTTTCGGCCTAAAACAGTTCTCGGTCAAGATTTGGTCAGTCTCGTGGTTCTCGGTCAAAAATTGGTCAACGTTTAAGGGTTCACAGTCAACGCTTAGTGTTTTCGGTCAATGCTTGGTCAAAGACTGTGTTCTCGGTCAACCTGTTTCACCGTGATCTCAGCCCAGTCAGTTATTTTGGGCTTGTTCTACTTGGACTTGGATTTCTTAAAAAATTGGACTTAATTTTAAATTGGACTTAAAAAAATCAATCCCTAATTATATTGAATTGTCCCAATTAACTATTAGCAGTAATTCCACCAACTCGTCACTTCACCAAGAACTTGATTCCATCATGGGCACTGCTACTCGTATACCCCGTTTATTGTCCCATGAGGGGTTCAGTGAATGGAAATTTCGTTTTGAGCACTATGCCAAGATGAAAGACTCCAAAATTTGGAAAAACATCATGAGGGGACCTCAAAGAATTACTTTTCAAAGACCTGACTCTGATGAAGTCATTGTGAAACCAGTTGCACAGTATGACGACGATGATTTTGCTAAAGTCAAGGAAGATGAGAAAACTCTCTCCACTCTAACCATGACACTCTCACCTGAGATTGCTCTTCAATTTAGAGAACTTCGTTCGGCTAAAGAATTGTGGGAGGCACTAATTGAAGTATATGAAGGAAATGAAGATATGAAGAGAAGCCTCCAGGATCTGCAGCGACAAAAGTTTAATATGTTTAATCATGTTTTGGGAGAAACGTTGGAATCCCAACTTCAGAGATTCATATCTCTTGTGACCGAAATGAGATCAACAGGAATTATTTACAAATTTCAGAAATAAACAACTAGCTGGTGAAGTCTTTGCCGAAAAGTTGGGACATGAATGTTGCGGTTATCAAAAAGACTAAAGACCTCAATAGAATGGGTTTGACTGCAATGATAGCCACCATTTAAGCATGTGATATGGATGATAAGCAGCAGGCAATAAATCATGCAAGCTTTTAGAGTGCAGCTGGATACAACGTTGCCTCCAAAAGTGCTCTTATCTCTCAAGATAGCTTCTCACTGCTCAAGCATATTCAACAACCACCTCAGGGAAAGTTGCAGATGTTCTCATCCACTCTAGGTCAATCAACATCATCCAACTCACCCCAACCATCTCCAACTTTCTTCACCAAGTCTGGACAGTCCTCTAATGATACTGGAAAAACTGCTCACACTTCCAGTCAGAACTTCAATCAGACTCCCACCATATCTAAAGAGACTCAAGAGAATATCGCTCTAATGGCAGGATTCATGAATTGTTATAATGCATTTTTGGCTGGAGACTTGGTTCAACCTGTGGTTGTTGCTAAACTAGATCAGATTCATCCCGATGATGTTGAAGAAATGGACATCTCATGGCAAATAGCCATGGCAGTTTTCCGTGTAAAGAAGTTCACTAAGAGGACGGGTAGAAATAATTGGAACATGCCTAATAATCAAAAGGTGGGTTTCAACAAAGACACTCTCAGGTGCTACAATTGTTATGAGCGGGGTCATTTTGCTCGTGAATGTACTAACCCAGCTAAGGATGGTAATACGGAAAGGGCATTGGTTCCTGTTGGAAATGTCCTAGGTGAGGCTGGAGGTAGTTCAGGTAATGGTGAAAGAAGTATGATTGCTCAATAGTTCTCTTGGGAAGGTCAGATGGCTGCTCTTAACATTGGAAATCAGACTACAAACTGTAGGTCCCCCCGGGGCGTCGCCGATCGTTACGAGATCCGCACGAGGTCTAGGAGTGCGGAATCCACCTAGACTCGTTTATGGTGTAGAAGACGAAGAACACAATTACACACAAACACATACATGAACAAACACACGAATGGGATAAACACATCTGCAGATCTTTTATATAATAACCATATCTCGTTACATACCAAACACGAAAACAAATGACGGCCGACCCGAGGTGAGCTCTACCTCGGGCCGTCCCACACGACTCTCCCTCTCGGTTTCTCTCTAGACAAATAAACTGATCACAAAACTCTAACTTTCTGGATTCTCAAACCTAAACAAGACACGTATATATATATATAAACAACTTCACGGGCTTGGGCCTGTAGCGAAGTTGTTACAACTTCGCCTAAGGCGAAGTTGTTCTAACTTAGCCTATGGCAGAAGTTGTTATAACTTCGCCTATGGTGAAGTTGTTCTAACTTCGTACTTCGTTTTCACTGATCAGAATTGCATAGCGATGGTCACAAAATGCACCAACAGACTCCCCTTTGACCGTTGCTCTCAATTCTAACAAACACAAAAGATCATCTGTTACAAAACATGCACCAACAGACTCCCTCTTAACTGATGATCTTCTGTTTGCTTTTCAACCAGCCGTGTCTGAAACTGTCGTGTAGCTTCACAAATCTACCAATCACCCAGCGTCTTCCATATCAGATCTCCCCTTCAGTGTAAGCTTCTCCGACTATATAGATTGAGGTCTTTGAAATGCATGCATCCCCGTGCCTAATTGATCATCTCAACCAATCACGTGAGTCCTTCTGACTTCACCAACACGTGAAGTTGGGCTCCCTCCACAACTTCACCAACACGTAGGCATACGATAAGGTTTAATCTTCAACTACTCAACATCAAGTGATCAATTTTATCACAAAACCATCTTGACAGAATCTAACACACATGACCATTAATTAATCCGAAGCATCTTCAATCACCAGGGATAACGATCAAGTACATAAACACTTTAATTCCCGATTAAATCCAACTTGTTCCAGAATTTTCACTTTAATAAATAAGCATCATGTTTCAGGATCCAATTCTCGAACGCCTTGAAATTAACATAAATAATATGCTCTGACCGCAATCCAGTAATGACAAAAACCTTCAGTTCAATTTGACTTTCTTCAGTTGGTCAACCTCGAACAACAACAATTTCATTGCCCACAAACACACAAATATGTGTCAATATCCAGTTTCAATCAATATCCCATTCACAACCTCAACTCCATATCCAGAGTTGACACGTTTTTGTTCACACGTAAGACCAAGAGATAACAAGTTTCACTCGTTGACAGAAAAACGTCTTCGGTCTCACAATAATCGTGTACACCTGGCCATACAGACGAAAACTTCAAACACTTTTTTTTTTTTTTTTTTTAACTTCGCCTAAAGTCAACTTCGCTCCTCCTTAACTTCGCCTGTCCATAACTTCGCCTGACCAAAACTTCGCCTGACAGATAACTTCGCCTGAGATAACGAAGTTATGGGTTTATGGTGTAGAAGACGAAGAACACAATTACACACAAACACATACACGAACAAACACACGAATGGGATAAACACATCTGCAGATCTTTTATATAATAACCATAACTCGTTATATACCAAACACGAAAACAAATGACGGCCGACCCGAGGTGAGCTCTACCTCGGGCCGTCCCACACGACTCTCCCTCTCGGTTTCTCTCTAGACAAATAAACTGATCACAAAACTCTAACTTTCTGGATTCTCAAACCTAAACAAGACACGTATATATAAATATAAACAACTTCACGGGCTTGGGCCTGTAGGCGAAGTTGTTACAACTTCGCCTAAGGTGAAGTTGTTCTAACTTCGCCAATGGCAGAAGTTGTTATAACTTCGCCTATGGTGAAGTTGTTCTAACTTCGTACTTCGTTTCCGCTGATAAGAATTGCATAGCGACGGTCACAAAATGCACCAACAGACTCCCCTTTGACCGTTGCTCTCAATTCTAACAAACACAAAAGATCATCTGTTACAAAACATGCACCAACACAAACTTCGTCAAGGTTGAAGACACTAGAGAAGAAAATGTTGCTGAGGAGAAGGTCAAGGATCTTCAGCTTTTGTATATGGCATTCACTTCTCCAGACTCATCTAAGGTACGTTTTCAACCATGTTCTTTAAATTGTGGTGAGAAAATAGAAATGTATAAGCTTCATAACGACAGTCTAAGTAGGGATATGGAGAGAATAAAATCAAAAAATTTTAAACTTAAGAAAAATGAAAAGGGTTTTCTAGACAAAAAAGAAGCATAGAAGAAAGACATTTCTAACCTCAAATCTGTCATAGTCTAAAGAGTTGTCATTACCTAGATGCTAATCAACAAATTGCTGAGTTAACTGCTAAACTGGAAGCCTCAAAATTAGAGATCTTAAATCTAACTAGTAAATTTGAAAAGGCTGAACTTGATTTTAAAATATTCGATGCTTTCAGTAATATAGTTAACTCAATGATTGAGAACCAATTGTGGTGGAAAGATAATGAAGGTGTTGGAATAGGATACAGTCAAGTTCCCCCACCTTACAATCATAATCCCTACCCCTGTCACCAAAGAATAGGAAGAAAAGATAAAGGACATGGAGTATGGTAAACAAGACAAAGGTGACGAAACCAGTTCTGTGAACACTGGTCCGTCCACTTCAAATATGAACGATTCTAATGTATCTACTTCATATGCAGAAAAAATAATTGTGAATGAGTGGACTGATGAGGATGACGATCCCTGTTTCGAATTTAATAATGATTCTGCATCCGATGTTTCTTTAAAACTTCATGTTTTGAATTCTGTTATTCCGACTGTTTGTGTGGGCTCTGTTATAAAGAGCAATGATTCTTGTGTGGTTGATTCGGTTGAAACTTTGAACTCGAATAATGTGGTTTCTAATAAAACTAAAAATTCTAAAAATTCAAAAACATCAAAAAAATACGTTGCACCTAAGTTTGTTAAGGAGGGATGCTCTAATGACAAACACGGTGATAAGTTCAATTATGAGAACAATAGTTCTTGCAAATTTAAGCAGACTGGTCCACACAACAAGTCCAGACTAGGAGTTACCCAAATGATTTTTTCATAAAACATCAAACTTGTTTTAATTGTGGCACTCCTGGTCATATTTCCAGAAATTGTCCACATCGTCCGTACGTTCCCTACTATGGATTTTGTCCACATAGGAATATGCCATACATGCCTCATAACGCGTACAGACAAAAATTCAAGCATTATCAAGCTAGTTCCTTTGACGATGATTGGAATCGAAACAAATCTGGCAGGTTTGGTCCTCATCAGACCTAACCTAACATGTCCAACAGAAAGGTCAGAAACGGTGTTCCAAGTTCAAATTCTCACATGAATACTAAGACTAGACCAAAACAGGAGAAGAAGGCTGATTAGTCAACATCTGCATCTAAAACACCGGAGATTATGACAACCATTCGTACCTATAATTCCAAATCTTACAGACATAGATGGTTGCCTAAATCTCCGGCAAAAAAGTCTACTAACTCCATTTTTGATCTTCAAAAGGACATGCCATGGCAATGCGTGACAACTGTAGATGAATCAGGGTCACCCAGTGTAAGTATGGACTGGGTACCAAAGACTAACTATTCCCGTGCTTTGTGCAGGGACAGCTATGGAGGAATATCATCAGACCTTGGTATGTTGATAGTGGCTGTTCCATGCACATGATAAGGGACATTACCCAGCTACACGACATTCAATCATTTAACGGTGGGTATGTGTCTTTTGAGGGAGGAGAGAAAGGAAAGATCACTCAGAAGGGTACTGTAAGTAACGGTGTTTTGAAGTTTGAAAATGTTAATTTTGTTCCAGATTGAAGCACAGTCTTTTGAGCGTGTCACAAATTTGTGACAAAGACTTTTCAACTCATTTTACTAAATTGGAGTGCTTAATTCTGAAACCTGGTATAATTATACCAGAAGACTGGATTCTTGTTCGATCACAACGAAAATATAATGCTTATGTGATCGGCATGAACAAAAATGTTCTTGACGAAATAACCTGTTTGTTTTCGAAAGTGTCAGAACTTAATGCAATGCTATGGCATCGTTGGCTTGGTCATGCTAATACTAAAAATCTGAATCGTCTTGCGAAAAATAATTTAGTGCGTGGTTTACCAATCAAGGATTTTGTAACTATTGAAAAATGTGTGGCTTGTGCTTTGGGTAAACATTATCGAAAATCTCACAAGCCAAAATTGATTAATACCATATCGTCTGTTTTTCAATTACTTCATATGGACCTTTTCGGGCCCGTTCATGTTTTGAGTTTGTCTCATAGCTCTTATTGTCTTGTTATTACTGATGATTACTCACATTTTACATCGATATTCTTCTTGTCAAATAAGAGTGAAACTGCAGATCTAATCAATAAGTTTATTGTGCTCATGGAGAATCAACTGAATCTAAGGCTGAAGGGAATCCGTTGTGACAATGGAACATAGTTCAAGAATACAACTTTGAATCATTTCTGTTCAGAAAAGGGGGTGCTCCGTCAGTATAGGGCCCCTCGGACGCCTCAACAAAATGGTGTGGCTGAAAGAAGAAACAAAACTCTTATTGAAGCTGCAAGAACAATGCTCTGTGACTCTAAACTACCACTGTTCTTTTGGGCAGAAGCTGTTAACACGGCTTGTTATGTTCAAAATCGGGTGATAATCAACAAATCCAAGATGATGACCCCATATGAGATTGTTTACGGTCATCAACCCACTGTTGCACATTTTAGAGCCTTTGGGTGTCCGTGCACTCTACTAAATCTCGAAACTACTCCAAAGTTTGGGGCTGCAGCCGATTAATGTCACTTTGTTGGGTATGCGAGAAATACAGCCTACAAGGTCTACAACAAGTCCACCAAACATATTTTAGAGTCATATGTGGTACGTTGGCCGGAAGAAAATGAGAGTGATGCTCGTGTTGGTCCCGATTGGCTATTTGACTACAACGAGTTTTCAAACCATTCAATGTGTTTCCGGTCATCTGCACTGAATCAATATATGGTCCCACTGTGGAAGCTGCTGGGGATAACTCACAAACAGTATCTCACATTTCTCTACTCATTGATGATGATGTCACGGAGGTACACCTGAAACTGGCTCTACGCCCAAGGATACCTCAGAAACAGAATTTTCGACAAACACGTCTGAAGTTACGGCTGCTGTTTAGGGGGAGAGTTATATTCGTCAGATCTTCGGAAGCACATTATTTCCCGATGACATTCCAAATGAATATGTCTCCAGCACCTCGTACTCTCACAGTACGGCGACATCTGGATGGAATAACCCTCTTGTTGATGATATTGAAAACTTATTTGATAAGAAGTGTCCATCAGAATTCAGAAAGATCAACCGATTGAAAATGTCATGGGTCCCATTGAAGTGGGAGTGTCCATCAGAAGTCAGACAAGACACATAAACAGTTTCATGTTTTCCTATTTCATCTCTCAAATTGAGCCTAAAAATGTTGAAATGGCTCTTCAGGAACCAAGTTGGGTTGATGCTATGCATGAAGAATTGAAACAGTTTGATAAGTTGAAGGTCTGGAGATTGGTTAAACAACCAGAAGGAAAGAGACCTCTTAATACAAGATGGGTTTTCAGAAACAAGCAAGATGACACCGGGGTTATTGTCCATAATAAGGCACGATTGGTAGTTCGGGGTTTTCGTCAGGTTGAGGGGTTAGATTACACTGAAGTTATGCCCCAGTGGCTAGACTTGAGGCAATTAGAATTTCTCTGGCATATGCATAATTCGTAGGGTTTACAGTGTATCAGATGGATGTCAAGACTGTGTTCCTGTATGGTGAAGTCAAGGAGGAGATTTACGTTGATCAGCCACCGGGTTTTGTTGACCCTAAGAAGCCAAATCACGTCTACAAGTTAGACAAGGAATTGTATTGGTTACATCAGGCTCCTCGAGCGTGGTATGCTACATTGACCGCGCATCTTCTTGATCATGGCTACAAGCGTGGAACCATCGAACAAACCTTGTTCTGGAAATCTGTTGGAAAAGATTTGATTCTCATCCAGATATATGTTGATGACATCATCTTTGGATCCACCAGCACTGAAATGTGCATAGAATTTAAGGGCGTAATGAAGAAGAAGTTTGAGACGAGTTTGTTGGGGGAAATGATAACACTTCGGGGGCTACAGGTTCGCCAAAGATCAGAAGGAATTCTACTACATCGAGGGAAGTACGTTGAAAGAGTGCCAACACTCCCATAGCAGAAAGACCACTGCTGTCATCTGATCCAGATGGGAGTCCTGTAGATCAAACATACTATCGATCGATGATCGGGTCTCTGATGTACCTGACAGCAAGTCGTCCTGACATCATGTTTGCAGTCTGCCAGTGTGAACGGTTCCAGGATAATCCTAAACTTTCTCATTTAATTGTTGTTATACGTATTTTTAGATATCTGAAGGGACAACCAAAGTTAGGTTTTTGGTATCCCAAATATGACAAACTGAAATTTTTTCTTACTTTTTCAGACACTCATCACGACTTGACTCAAATTTTCGGGACTGGGAATGATGTGACAATCGTCAATTTCAGGTTAACTCCGTTAACTCCGTCAATTCAAACTTTAGATCACTGAATCTATAACGCACACCTCATTACATTTAAACTAGGGTTTAAATGACGCTTGACACTTACTACATGTGTAGTCTTTCGGGAATTGCACCGAAATGCAAACGAGTTGACGCAAACGATTAGTGAATAAACAAAAAACGTCAAAACAATAATTATGTGATAATTATGTGTTAGACATATGTGTTACTTGATTATGTTATGTGGAATGCTAAACAAGAAACAAGAACCCAATTAATTAAGCTAGAGATGTAACATTTGGAAGTTTAGGGACTAAAGTGTAACATGTTATTATTATTAATATTATAAAACCCTAACCTCTCCTCCCTCTCCCTCTTCCCAAAACCGACGGCCAACCCCCCCACCCCCCCACTCTCCTCACAATCGGTTCACACACACACAGATACCTCCTGGATTTTGATCTTGTCTTTCACAATTGAAGCATCCTATATCCGTTTCTAGCCATCTCCTACCTTCCTATTGCTTGTATTGGTGCTTTTGAAGGTATAAATTACAAACCCTAGGTCCGATTTCTCCTATGTATGGTGTTCATATGATTGTTGTTGATTTGATGGTGTATTGATGATGATTTGATAACTAGTTTTGATATTATTGCTTGTTGATTGTTGTGTCTTTGAGTTTGAGATCAAATAAAACCCTAACTATGTATGTATGTATGGTGTAATTGATATGCATGGATAGTAGTTATGGTGTCTAGAATGTTATATGAATGATTTGTGGTCCATAGATAGTTAAATTGTTGAGTTTGGATGCAAACAGTTTCTGGACAGATTGTGTTGTTGATGTTTGATTGACTGTAACGGGGTGTAAAATTAAAAATTGATTGAGATAATTGATACTACAGTAAACTAGGTTGAGTCTAGTTTCTAAAGAATATAAATTTGCAATTTTTGGACGTGTAAAAGTTAACTTTTATGATTTTACAAAAACGTTGTGCAAAGCTGAGTTGGTAGACCTGCTGTTAGGTTATTTTGTAAATGTTATATGTCATGAACTATGAGACAAATTGGGTTGGTTCCACTTCTGAAAGTTGACTTGTTGAGTTAGGAACCAAACCCAAGTGGTCTTGTATTTATTGGATTTTTCGTTTAACGGGAATTTCAAATAAAATTCTGTTGCGCATGAATTTGACTGTTATGAGTTTGCTGTAATGATTTTATTATTGTGAGAAACCTATGTGGAATAAAAATATAATAAAATATGTTCTGGAAACCTAGGACATATATGCTTGTGTGATGATTTTTGGTAAATTAATTGTGATGCTATGATCGGTGGGATAGACTAGTTTTTCAAGTAGAAATTCTGTCGTTAAGAAACTATTTGCTGAATTTTGTGAAAGTTGCATGAAACAACGTGATTACTAATTTATTATCGTGTTTTGACCAAATTGCCCTTGAGGGGAATGATTGCTAATTAATTGTCGTGTTTTGACCAAAATGCCCTTGCGGGGAATAATTGCTAATTGATTGTCATGATTTGACCAAATTGCCCTCGTGGGGAATAATTGCTAGTTAATTGTTATGTGTTGACCAAATTGCCCTTACGGGGAGTAATTGCTAGTGATGTACATTATGAATACATGACACGTAAATAATTGCTCACACATGTAACGTATCACAAATACACTTGTTAAAGTCACACACGATTCACAAACGAAACACGAAACATGTTGTGTGCATAGGTATTATGTGCCGGGTCTATAGACTCGATAATATTCCGACACTTAGAAAAATCTCTTTGTTGTTTTAGAATGATAGAGAGAGTTTTTCTGTGACGCGCATCTTGGTGAATTATTTTGGGAATACTTCGCAAACAGTGAGTTCACTTACCCTTTTTTAAACTGTTTTCAAACGCTTTTCACTTGGGGGAGATAACATACTCCGAAAATGCTTTTAAGATTTTGTTAATATAGATTATATATCACTTGTAAAGACTAAGTGGCAAACGCAATAACTAAAGTCCTTCATTCACATCGAACCGTTTAATATTGGATAATAGCGAGTCATTGTTGACTAGTACTACTGGGTTTGACAAACCCCACCCAACGCTAAACTCGACTGGAGGTCGAGTGGGTGTAATCTTGGCTAAACACATACCATGGTCGGGATTGACCTGGTGGCAAGGCAAATGATAAACAGTCAGCTTCGGTGTCGAACACTTAGTAATACTTGTTTTATAGGCTAGCTACCTATAGATATATAATTGACATAACACTATCTGGTAACGCTTAACGCAAAACGCTTAACGCAAAACGCTGAACGCAAAACGCTGAACGCAAACGCTAACGCTTTATTTTATTTGAACTCGTGAACTCACCAACCCTGTGTTGACACTTTTAGTATGTTATTCTCAGGTAGCCGAGGCGGGCGCGGGATTAGGATCATGCATTGCTTGAAACACTTTTAATTATGCAAACTTATTTTAAACTGTTATCATTAGGTTTTAAGTCGTCCTGCGTGACGCAACATTGGATTCTATGGTTTTACGCTTCCGCATTTAATTACTCGTAAACGTTTTCATGGTTTTAAAACTTTGTTTTATGGTTTGATTATAACTAATGATTCCGATCTTGTTAGTTCACACCCTCTGACGGTAAAACTCCGTTAGTGGATTTTGAGGGTGTGACACCAAACAATCAGAATTTAATCTTTATGCTTTTGCTTATAGCAATTACGGTGGAGACGATATTAACTGGAAATCCACGTCAGCTGGTTGCCAGTTCTTAGGAGACCGTCTCATTTCATGGCAGTGTAAGAAACAACAGACGGTGTCTACTTCTACTGCTGAAGCGGAGTATGTTTCCGCATCTGCTTGCTGCTCTCAGGTTATCTGGATGCAAAACCAACTGCTGGATTACGGTTTGGAATTTCTTGATACTCCTATTTGTTGTGATAATGACGCGACCATTGCTGTTGTGAAAAATCCTGTTCAACACTCTAAAACCAAGCACATCGATATTAAAATTCATTTTATTCATGACTATTTCGATCGAAAATTAATTCATGTTGAACAAGTTCACACTGACAACAATGTGGCGGACTTATTTACAAATCCGGTCAGAACAGCAAAATTTAATGTGCTTGTGGGTTTTCTTAAAATGCTCCGTTTCGAGGATTGAGTCTTTTTGGGTATAAATTTGTACATATTTTTTATTCTTGCACAAATTTAGGGGGGAGAAAAATCAAAAAGTCAAAAGTCAAAAATAGTGTGTGTGCGTTGTCATTAACTTTTATAGAAAAAACAAAAAGTCAAAAAATAGTGTGTGTGCATTGTCTTTAATTTTTATAAAAAAATTTTGTTAAAAATTTTCAATATTCATTCTCGCTTAAAATTATGTCAGGTGCTCAAGTTTGAAGGACACATATTTGTATATGGTTAGTCCGGTGTTCTACTTGTAGTTTCACAGAATAGCCATTTACCCAACGACTGAAAGCACCCGGGGCGATTATGATGTGTTTTGTGTTTTGTGTTCTTTCACTTAAAATTATGTCGGTAACTCTGAGCTGGAAGGACATGTATGTTCATACATGGTTGGTCCGGTTAACCACTTGTGGTCATACAGGATAGCCATTTACCCAAAAGCTTAACAATGACCGGGGTGACTGAATTCTTAACGCGCGTGTTTTATGTAACTCCATGGGAAGTGATATTACTATTCAGTTAATAGGTATTCAGAAGCTTCAAAATATTTTCAAATGAAAATTGATCCAACCTTTGGAATGTGATAGATAAATTGTTTTTGTGTGCCTAACGGGTGAAGTTATTAAGCTTAAAAGGCTCTAGAACAGTCATTGATATTGTATGGTAGCTTTTCATGATGCGTAAAATTTGAAGTGATATAAACTAAATTTGCTAAACTTATTGTGGAGAGTCATTTTGAAGACATGTTCATGTCTCCAGATACATCTCTCCGAATGATAGGCATAAAAGCAATTACCCAGTCATACACGAGCCCGTTAGTGTCTTGATCACCGAAAATACTGTATTGTTATGCTATTATTATTTTTGTTAAAAAAAAATATTTGAGTTTATTCTAATCCATTAAAACTATTTTTTGAGGCTGAAGGGTTAAACTAGAACTACAGAGATGGGGGCACACAAGTAAGTCATGTCATGTCTCGAATGAAAAGCTTGTCAGTTTACTGACACTAAGTCCAACGTTCAACCTTAAAGCCTAAAATTTGCATTAAATATAAAAACTTTTGATCAAGCACTAGGGGGTTGGAGTCTAATTGGGGTGATCTGGGGAAAGCCAAATACGCTTTAAGAAGAGATAAGAGGCATGATTAATGTCCATCTAAGTTTTATGCTGAACTGAACCTTAATCATATCACTAGTGCAATGAAAATCATGCTAAGTATGTTGTACCTGCTATCAAGCTGTCTCTTTATGTCATAATAACGCTGAACATGAATCCTTATGACAGCCTCTTAAACCATATGATTCCATGTTCGGTTTTTTTCATAAAAGGGCAACGTTATTACTAAAACTGAAATTTGATCCCGAATTTATAAATTCAAGGGAGTTATTTGTGTATTTTAATGTGGTTTTATTTTTGTTTCTGTTCTTGGTTAACTTTATCTTGTTTTGTCTTGTCTATTTTTGTTAGTGCACGAAATGGTTGTCCGTAGCATTCGAATAAGTTATACATAGTCTAGATTGTTTATTTATTGTAAATGGAGCATGTGGCCTATAAATAGGTGGTTCCATACTCATAATTAGTAATGTACATATTTAGAGAGAGATCTAGATCTAAATTATGCTCTCCATAAGTTATTTCCATCCACCATAATGTATTCATCACATATTTATCAATAAATAATAATTTAACGTTTAGATCTTGTATATAATCGTTGTATCGTATTAGCGGCTAGATCCGTAACGGGTTCTTACAATCTTATTTAGTATTTTTCTCGGAACTACTCTCCTCGAAACGTCAGTGTAAACCGAGCTTATTTTGAAAAATTGGGCTTTGAAACTTTTGGGATCATCTGTTTGCTTGGACATATATTACATGGGCTATTCATATCTTGAGCCCATTTTGTGTCCTCGGCCCGTTTCTATATAAGTGGTATTAAAGTTTTCGTAATTATCACTTTTCATTATTTCATAAAATAAAAAAACTCTATCTCTCTCAAGCATCTTAGCCGAAATCTAAACCATCATCACTAATCATCATTCAGAGTGTTCTTATTTTGATTAACATGTATTGGACAAGGTCTTACGAGATCTGTGTACAGACAGAGGGTTATCTGATGATTGCCATGAACTAATTTCATGAATAAATTGATGAATGAACAGTGGATTCATGAGTACTTAAGGGTTTTGATGGATATTTTAATGGATGTTTTGTAGAGATCTCGGTGGGTTGAAGATGATTACACGTTTCCCAAGGTGGAACCCATGTCACCAGCTGTCAAGAAGTTCTCAGTTGACTTTCGTTGGCCGAGAACCCCCTGTTTTGATAGAAAACTTACGTTCTCGGTCAAGTCTTGGCCGAGAACCCTCGATCTCTGTTCAATATTGACTTTCGTTGACCGAGAACTCATCATGTTGACCGAGATCTCTGCAATTGGGCTTAACTCTCACTGATTGGCCCAAACCTATGCTGTGTTGTGTACTTGGGCCATCTAAAGCATTTTTGGGCTCTCATATGAATTCTCTTTGGGCCTGTTTCAGTCTTATGGCCAAAATTTTTGTCGTGAACAATTTTTTAATGCTATCGAATTAATTCATAAAGGTATCTAACTTGTTACGTTTGGTGCAGAAATGGCAGATCATAATTCGCTAAAGGTTGTTGATACGCACAACATAGCTGGATACTTATATGATCCACCTCTGACTCACAAGGAATTCAAGTCTATGATTTTCGGTCTCAACACGTGTAGGATCTCTCACGCACTACGAGAGAATCCTGTCATATGCAAGAAGATGATCATGGATTTTTGGAACAATGCTTCAATCAACCCACGAGGACAAGATGGAGTTATATCCATAGATTCCAAAGTTCAAAAGAAGCTAGTTAGTATCACTGAGGCCATCGTGAGAAAGGTGTTGATGTTTGGCGATCAACCTGATCACCCGACTGAGTATCCCACTGCTGATGTTACTGAGATCCTCACCAAAATGGGTTACGAGGGTACCTATCCTCCGGCAATTAAGAAGTTATTTCATCCATACTGGAGATGTCTGTTGTCACTGCTCTGATCATGGTTTGGAATTACAATTATTCCAAGTTCGTTTTCAATGAAATGATGAGCAATCTGAAAGGGAAGAATAAGGAGATGTTCCTCATGTATCCAAGATTCCTACAGATGATCTTTGACTCTCACTACACAGACCTTGTCATGTCTGTTGATACATTGGATATGAAGTCAATGGGACCCAATACCTTTGGTTTGATGAAACAAAACAGGAAAGGCTCCAAGATTGTTTATCAGGGCCTTCATGCTCTGGTGAAATTTGGATGATTTGCTGAGACAAAAGCTGAGCCTTTGTTAGCTTAGGTTGCAGATGAACACGCGGCACCAGTTCAACCACTTGTTGAAACTTTCAAAATTTCTGATGATGAAGAAGATGAGACTGAACACCGTCAGTCAGATACATCTCCAAATACTGAGACCTTAAGTGCTTTGGAAGCTGTAAAAGCGTTGTTACAGTCAACTGCTTTGAAGCCTCCTCAGACTGTTGCTGAAATCAGTGAAGAAAACATAGCTGAGGATCCAGCCGCAGACCTCGGTCGACGTAAACGAAGAAAGAAATATCCGAGGCGTGGCATGCTGATAAGTGAATCTGTAACAACCACTACACCAACCACAGATGCAACAATTAGCCCTCAACAACAAACTACTCAACCTGAGCCACCTGCCCCAGAAATACAAGCTGAACAAGATACATTCACTACTGAGCCATCATTTCATGATCTGTTGACTAGTGATTTTGTCAATGAATTTGATTTTGAGACACATACTCAACACACCGACACTGCAGATATTCCCTCCGTTTCATCTGGCCCAGATACTCAGGGTTAGTCAAGCTCAGGTACATCACACAAGATTGCCCAAATTCTAGCTATGCAAGAAACTCACCTTTGGAATAAAGGCAAAGGTGTGTATCTTGAAGATGCGCCTGTTGACATTCATGCATTACAACGTCGAGTCTTTGAACTCGAACAAGATTCGGTAGTCAAAGATGTTCGTATTCAAGAATTGAAAGCAGGTAACTCTGATAAAGATACCAAGATCAAAGAACTACAGTCCAACATGGGAGAATTAACGGCCTTGTATCTTGACCTCCAACAAGAGCTGTTTCAAAAGTTTGGAGATGAGTTTAGAGGCAGTGATGATGTAGCCTCTAAAATGCCCAACGTGAGTCAAGGTGGTAGTTCTACTGCTCGCCCTGTTGATAACATTAATAAGTCGGAATCACTGCAACAGTACATGGATGCCCCCCCCCCCATCTCCAAAGAGAAATCAGACATAATTAAGAAGAACTTACTTGAAAAGGGAAAGAAGAAACAGCTAGTGATGAAGAACTCGAATCATAATGTTGAATCATCGGATCATCCAGACAGGTTCGTGTTACTTTTCAAAAGGGATTCTCCTATAAATACGGTGATCGATCGGTAGTTCTATCATGTGGTTTTGATGCGGATAAGAATATGTGGTGGGTAAAGAGGAAGTCAGGAACAACTGAGTATTACAAGAAGATGAAAAACTTCGGTTCCTGGACCAAAGTGGATCTTAGTGACCTGATTAATTCTCCATTCACCAATCCAACGAATGATAAACGTGGTATTGATTTCTGGAACTTTCTGAGAAGACAAGTCGACAGAGGGTTCCCTGATATGAAGACTGCTTAGTCCTTTCTGAAGAAGGCAAAGGGAGTCCAAGGTCCAAAGACAGGGAAAACAATCGTCAATATCATGTGGCCTGCCACAACCAAGGCCACTCATATTCCTGTACTAGATGAGATTCCAGATGGAACGTTGGAAAACATGAGATTTTGGATGTATGACAGTGTAATTGCTACAGTTGTCATCAAGCTGGCGAAAAGAAAGGTTCAGTTAAGATTTGTTGATCCAAGAGACCTACTGAAGATTCAAAGAAAGGAATATCAAGACTCTAAGTGAAATCCAGATAATTGCTAATCCGATTTTTGAAACGGCTACCAAAGAATTCACCGGTATGGTAGCTTCAATTATCATATGCAGTTTTTGGGCGGGTGCTTTGAAAGATGCTGATACAGACTACATGGAGCATGATTAAAAGACAAAGATACAAACCAAGAGGGTGATTGTTGGGCCTAGTTTATGTGGTTTGTATTTAGTTTACTTGTATTGGGCTTGGGGTACGGGTTGTTTTGTGAACCGAGAACACTAGGCTTTCGTTTGTTTGGGCCAGTATGTTGGCATCCCTATATATATTTGATATCATGTATAGGGTTAAGGTTGTTAGTTCACTTGTCATTTGCAAGGATCGTGTATTGTAAGTTCTTAAGCACCCGACGTATTCTAATATACGTGTGTTTTGAAGCAATCCCGTGTTACCCTACTGTGTTAATTTGTGTTCTTGAATCACCAAGTATCGGTATTCCGCACCTATACTTGTTATATTGATATAATAATTGTAGTGATCCAGATTTCTGACTTATAGACATGCTCGAGAATTAACACTTGTGGTTGAAGCCTTAAAAATTGTATCCTTGTGCTTGGGGATAGAAAACTTTGTGCTCGAAACAAAAGTAAAGTGTTCGGGGCTGCAAGAGATGTGCTCGGAGAAATTATTAATTATGTGCTCACGGTTAAAGTGTGCTCGAATAATCAATACTTAACTTTTCTGCACATTAAACTCCAACTTTTGCAGCTGCAAAAAGACTAAAGTACCCATGCCTTGCTTTTGCAATAGAATTAGTTCGTTAACCGCTCCATTTTTTAACATCTTTCAGCAACATAATCAGCTCAATAACAACCCCTTTTAACAGCACATTCAACAACTTTTAACAGCAATTTCATCAACAATTTTAGCAACATAATCATCATTAATCAGCTTGTTAATAACACGTTTAAATCAGCAAATAATCTGCTCTTTAACGCCAATTTTTAATAGCAGTTTCAGCACTTAAACTGCTACTTTCAGCAGTTTTGGCGCTTTTAAACAGCAAACAGAAGCAAAATCAGCACGTTTTTGTTCGTTTCAGCAATTTTCAGCACTTAAACAGTGCGTTTCAACACGTTTTGGCAGCAGTTCACCACCAAAATCATTTCGTTTCAGTGCGTTTATTAATAAGATCAGCAGAATCAGCAGCAAAACTACTCGTTAACAACTGATTAATTACTCATGAAAGATCCTATCAGCAGCTGCTACTCGAAAATAATCTAACAGCAGCAAACAAACTTTTTTAAGTGTGCAGCATCATCATCACTTTATGACATATGAATAACTGTTCCGGCGAACACATAATTCAGAAACATCCACAACTTATCTATTTTCCCGGGAATTAATTTTGTAATAGCTGGCAATTAGTCCGTGCATCAACAACTATTTGAGCAAAGATCTCAAACGGCTCGTGTATGAATCTGCAGCAACTAATGTTTGTGTATGCAGCTATTTATTCGAGATTAATCAGCAACAACATCCGCTCTGTCGAGTCCCTTTCGCCTTCACCTGGATCTTAATCAATCATGTCATAACTCACACAGATTAATCGTGTCGACAAGAGAGTTAATGACGGGTTGCTATATTTAGAAAGATATCTGTTTGTTAAAGGCAGAATCTTTAACAAACATACGGTTGCAATGAATAATCAAAAGTAGAAATCACACTTAAGATTCACTCAAAAGATTTCCATTTATATAATATTAATCATACACAAGGATAATCGATTTAGGGTTTTCTAGGAATCCTAAGACAGCCGTCACACAATATCTGTTAGGACCGATCGGGAGACGGTTTCCCAACGATTCTCGGGGGCAACGTGTTAGAGTGCGGAATCCTACTAACACGGCGACTCGGTGGTAATCAACGACACAAACGGTAGCAATTCCTAGGATGATATGACGACCAGGTGCGGAGGAAAGGACCGAAGGGGTTGACGGGCAGAGAGGATTTCCGGGGAACAGGTCGGCTGTGTATGTGTGTTATGTGTGCTCTCTTTCTGAAAATCCCTAAGTAACGTTTATATATCGAAGACTCATTCGATCGGATGAGTCTCTCATTCGATCGAGTGAAGCTTTGTTCGATCGAATGAGCCTGGTTCGATCGAATCAACCTTTTGTTCGATCGAACCAGTTTTCGTTTGACATTTACAATACGTTAACTAGGTTTCACTATCTTTAGTCTCATGCCGACCTACCCTGATAGAACTGGGGACATATATATGACATTTCATGTCCTAACAAACTCCCCCTTGGAGCCAGTTCTATTTATGTTTTAACCAATCGAGATTTCTTGCTCGACTGCAACTCCCCCTTGGAGTTATCTCTCCCTCTCTGTTCTCAAAGCTAGTGGTGCCCTCATTGCATCCACCAAACTCCTGTCTTCATGGAGTTATCTCACGATCCAATGGTGCAGTCCGTCAGACTTACCATAGGTTCCACATATCATGAGATGCTGTCAAATGGAATATAAGATTAACATTTAAGCACAGTTGTAGTAGATTATCAAACATGAAAGTAAAGCATAATCTAGCACAATATTCCAAAGTATATTAAAATCACTCCAAAAACAATTACAACCAGAAGATAAAACTTTGAATTACAAAGAAACCAAATAAACAAAACATATAACAATTAATCACTGGTTCCCTGTGTATATTTCTTCTGTTGTTCCTTCCAGTTAGATCCTGCATGTATGTCATAGGCAAAACAGATCCTAATGACATTTCTGTACTTTAGCGCTTGCTCCATGTCATCGGGGGCATAAAGAATTTCTGTCTTGTATAGAGTAAAAACATCCTCCCTTGACAAGTTGGTGAGCCACATAGGATCAAAAATGCGGATTGTGCTCCAATTACCATTGTCGTTGAGCACTATAACTGCTTCATGTAGTCTTCCGTCGTAGTACCAATGCCTGAACGATTTGTAGAAGTCCTGCTTCATCTTTCGTAGCGGAATCTTCTTCATTGTAAGTGGTGGCATGTACTTCAAAATGACTTTCGGCCTGTTGGTGATCGGATCGATCTCCTTTTTACTTGTATAACGCTTTGGCCTTTGCGGTGTAATCAATCTCCATTTTGAGTTGTATTCCTTTCGTAATACACTCTGATAGTACGATGCGAATGGAGATGAGCTTGCGTATAGCATGTCCAGGTAATTAAGACGATTAAGATCGTAAGTTGGAAGAGTCTTCAAGTCTGTGATTCGTTGATAGTACTCAACCCCCTTTTCCCTTTTGACAGCTACGCAGTTCAGGTCTTTCAGACACGCCCAAGCTAGGATTTCTCCAGAGGTTCTCCGACCCTTAGTATCATATGACTTTGTGTGAGGAATGGTCGGTTTCGCTTGGCGTTTAGACCTGATCTTTTCAAGAATAGCATTGAACGCTTTCTTGCATTCTTCTGTTTTGTCTTTAAATTCGGCTTGATCGGCTTCAGACGGCTGTTTCATAGCATTTGACCTTTCGTCAGCCTTCTTCTGCACTTCCTCCTCGTTTACGTTTTGAAAGAAGCTTGATGAGTTGGGAATATCGTCAGTTTGCGACGTGTAGTACTCAGGATATTCTTCCCTTGTCAAGTCTTCTATTTCGACATCTTCGAAGTGAGGAGGATCGACTTGTGTCGGATCAGCGGCCGTCGGTGATGGTGAGTCGGTTGAAGCAGCTGCAGCAGATGTGGATTCTGTTGAAGGCAAGGCCAGAACTTTGCCTGTTTCTTCGTTTGAAAACTCGAACATTTGCTCTAGCTCTTCTTCCGTGAAGTTGTGCGAAATCTCACCTTCTTCCACGTCTCCACTTGAGAAGATTTGCTGTTCATCTGGGTTGTCCAAGAGATACGTGAAAAACTCCGCTGCTGTTTTTGACTGCAGCGGTTGGACATTTGATGTATCAGCATCACCTGCTTGATTAATAATCACAACACAGTAAAAAAAATTTTTTTTTTTTTTTGTTTTTTTTTTTAAATAAACATATGTAATATCATAAACGTTAAGTACAAAACAATTACATATGACAATGGAATATAAATAAGGATTACAAGATTTAAACATTAAAATCCTCACTACATTCACTCAAAAATCACTCAGTTACCTTCACCTTCATCATCATCTGAGTTCAGCTCGTCGGTGTCCACATCAACATTAGCTGGACCTTCCAGACGAAGAACGTCTCCTTTAAGCTCAGTCACCTTAGCTTCAAGGTTTCTGTTTGACTCCACAAGGCTTTTATTGGACTCTACCAGGCTTTGATTTGACTCTTTGAGCTCTGTGATAGCAGATCCCTGTTCAGCAACAGTAGCAGTGAGCTGAGTGTTCTCAATCTTCAACCTGTCGTTGTCAGCTTGAAGTTGAGCCATTTGTTCATCTCTGATTCTGTTATGCTCTTCCTGCTGTGTCCTGAACATGAACATCTGCATCATCGCCTTGTGCAGGTCGGCAATTTCAGAAGCGACCTTGGGAGGGAGGGAGATCTCCTGTTGAGGTTGAGGAGGAGGTGGCGGTGCGGACTGAGGTGTTGGAGGAGGAGCTTGTTGTGCTGGAGGAGCAGTAGAAGAGGTCCCAACTGATGGTAACATTGCGGGACGAGGTTGGCTGGTAAATAAATTCCTGTACTTTCGAGTAACCTTCCTCTTTTGTCTCTTCGCCGGCCTTTCTTCACCTGTCGGTTGATCAGCAGGCTGCTCCTCAAACACTACTTCTTCACCGGTTTCCAAATCTTCAACATTTAAGTAGGTATCAGCTTCCTTCTCTGCATCAGTCCTGGTGTCCTCAGGGACTACTTCCTCTTCAGTGTCTGATTCATCACTGGTTTTCTGATACGGAAGGTCCTCGACATCTGAGTCACTTGAGGTGTTCCTCCACTTCCTCTTTGGTGGAGCCTGATAAAACGGATTCGCCACATGCCCAAAACAACGTTTGTGTGGGGGCCTTGTTGGACGATCCTTGTATGACTTGAGACGGTTCAAAGTCTCATTCTTCATGTGGTCTAGCTTTACCACATCTCCGTCATTCTCTTTCAACAGCCCCGGTGCCTGGTCATCAACTATCATCTGCACAAACCTCGGGTACCGTAGAAACTTCTCACCCGCCCCTTGTTTTATGGTGAGGTTTTCCACCATGTGACTGAATGTCATTTGAGAGAAATTGAAGGGGCGGTTCATCACGAGTGCTGCCACGGTGAATTGCATGCTCTCCCTTATCTTATCAAAACTTGTACGTTGAGGACCCAGACAGTGCATCACCACGTGCGCCAGATATTTGAATTCTGGGCACAAATTTGCTTTGAGAAGCAGACCGGCATTGAGATCGCCGTCATACTTCATGCGTGCGAAACATCCTCTCGTTGCTGCAGGATGTAATGTGGTCGGGTCAGAGTCTGTATCTGCAAACCCGCAGACATCTCTAAGAATCTGGGCAGAAACAACAATTTGATGCCCTCGGACTGTGGAGCGTATCACCGACGGCTCGACGGACTTGTCGTGCGTGGCGTTTCTCCAAAACTCCTGTTGAACCGACATTATCGGCTCAACGATCCTTGAGATAGGAATGAAGATCCTTGACCTCTTTAAAAACTTAATCATCTGCGCAAAGTCCTTGCCGTGACTTGATTTTTCATCTAAAAATGCCACAATGTTGTGTTTGATCGACGTTTTGTACGGAGCAATAACCTGTGCAGCTTCAGCCATTGAATCTGTATACATAGACATGTTAAAACAGACAGATATCTAAAAGACTGAATTTGTTAAAAAAAAAATTTTTTTTTTTTTTTTTTTTTTTTTTTTTTTTTTTTTTTTTTTTTTTTTTTTTTTTTTAAACTTCTGGACTGGTTCGATCGAATTATAAAGGATTCGATCGAATGAACTAATCATCCGATCGAGTGAGACATATATTCGATCGATTTAGACTGGTTCGATCGAATGGACTCATTCGATTCCTTCAACCAGAACCCAGATTTCAACGAGACCCGAATCGGTTTTTCGACCGATTAACCACAATCAACATGTGCGAAACATTGAAAGATGTTGTTTACATGTTTTCCAATGACCCTCATGACCCGAAAACAAAAAAAAAACTCAGTTTTATTGTCGGGACCGTTTCCGACACCAAAAACGGCCCGAAAACCTATCGAAACGCGGACGAAAATCAATAAAACTTACATTTTTGAAATCTACGCGAAAAAGTGAATAAACTGGTCGGATCAAAAAGAGGTTTTAGCACGATCGATTTTGAGAGGGAAATTTCAAATTCTTTTCGGATGAAAATGTCCGATCGAATGACTTTTGCTATTTATACAGATTTTTGACTCATCCGATCGAATAAACTTGTTCGCTTGACTCATCCGATCGAATGAGACACACTATTCGATCGGATGGATTTCTTCCCTCAAACTGATTTTTCAAAATAACTTATCCGATCGATTTGGCACATTCGATTGACTGACTCGATCGAATGGCTACATGTTCGATCGAATGAGGAAAAGTTTTAGAAAAATTTGACTTTTAAACTTCTTATTCCCCGTCATCGATCACGGTGCTTTTGAACCTGCAAGAAAACTTAAACTTTTGACATTTGGTTAGTTAGCATAGAAATTTTCCGATTTTGTGAGCTCAGTTCCTGTAGAACATAAAGATCATAAAACGTTAGTAAACACACAGAAAATATCAGGTCCAACCAACTTCGGTTTTATTGCAACTTCTTCCTTCTCTCATTACACACTTGGTTGCGCAGATAAACGTTTAGCAACCTGCATGAGTTTTTCTTTCATTCCTACACACTGAATAAACATTTAGTAGGAACAGACAGGAATCAGACTACCTGTCACAATGATTTCTCATCGACTTTCAAACATTAAGAATAAAATAAAATAACCAAAAATAAAATCTTAATTATTTATTTACAGGGAGGGACAGGGATCAGACTACCTGTCACAATGATTTCTCATCGACATTAAAGCAGAATAAAATTAAAGAAAAATTAATTCAAATTAAAAATGTTTTTGAATTTTTTTTCTTGTTTCTTTTTATAATATTCAGACTGAAATAAACATCTGTACAAAAATTTAAAACACATTATTTTTGGTTGAGAAGGATCTATAATAAGAAATCATACAGACGTATATGACTATCTACTGAGACTTTTTGAGATTTTTTTTTTTTTTTTTTTTTTTTTTTTTTTTTTTTTTTTTTTAATATACGAAGTTGAACAAGACATAATGAATATTCTTTTTGTGAGAAAGATCCGAACAGGAATCATACTAATTAAGTGACTGTCACATAGATCCGTGTTGAGCTGTATTATGACATAAAGAAACAGGTTATGAGCATGAAAATAACTTAAAATGGTTTTCATCGTTTCTGTGATACGAGTTAGGTTCAATTATGTCTCAAAATTTAAGTGAATAACAACTCAGAGATTATGATGCCTCCTATCTATTCTCAAAGCGTATTTGGCTTTCCCCAAGTCACCCCGAATTGACTTTGACCCATAGTGTCTGATTAAGGTTGTAAGTGTCTTCATCTGCTTCCCGTTTTCTTTCTTACTCCATAATTGAGAAGTCTTGACATTATTAACTCTAGAATGTTTCAATAACTCATAAAGAATCATTTTTTTTTTTTTTTTTTTTTTTTTTTTTTTTTTTTTTTTTTTTTTTTTTTTTTTGAATGTTACATAGACTTCAGAGTAGTAAAACAATTGCAAGTCCCGAATCTGGATCACTGCAGTTTCTTCATGCACTATCTTTACGGGAATCAGAACACTTATGGGCTCGTGTATGACTGGGTAATCGCTTTTCTGCCTATCATTCGGAAAGATATATATGAAGACAAACAAAACTCTTAAGGAGTTTCCACGTAAAATCGAGTAGATTTAGTTTGTATCACATCTACTTTTACGCACCATAAAAAGCTACCATGACACACAATGACTGTTCTAAAGCCTTTTAAGCCTAATAACTTCACTAGTTAAGCACACAGAATCAGTATATCTATCATTTTCCAAGGTTGGATCAATTTCTCATTTTCTGAATATAAATGAATGTCTTTAAAAAAACGTTTAAATTATTTCGCCCCGATCAAGTCAAAGTCTTCAGGTAAACGGCTATCCTGAAGATCCAATGGATCAACTGGACCGACCACATACGAGTATGTGTCCTTCTAACTAAGTATAACCGACTATTTTTCAGCGAAAGAATAAAAACCATCAAAACCCGCCCCGATCACTTTCAGTCATCTGGTTAATGGCTATCCTCATAATCTACTAGTAGAAATAAGGACCAAAACACATCCGAAAATGTGTCCATCAAACTGAGGTAACCGACATAATTTTAAGCGATAGTGATGTATAAAAATTTAATATACTGTACAGAAATAGCAAATCTTTTTGATGTCTCAGTATGATAGCGTCTGTGTACTATCACCTTTCTTGTAACAAGATCAACTTCTCAAAATTTTGAAAGTTTTTTTTTTTTTTTTTTTTTTTTTTTTTTTTTTTTTTTTTTTTTTTTTTTTTTTTTTTTTTTTTAATGTTTTTGGGTTTTTGTATTTTATATTGTTTTTGGTTTTTCTTGAACCTTTTCTCCCCCTAGAATTTATAAAAAACAAAATCTTTTTTTGAATTTTTTAAATTTTTAAGAAAAGAAAAAATGAAAACAATTTAAATGATATCTTCAGGAACATCATCTGATATACGTTTAACGCCGTTGATCTCTAGTAAATATAAAAACCGTGGTTTATCAAATGCTTTAGTGAAGAGATCAGCGCGTTGTTCCTGAGTGGGGATTTTTATCACATCGATTAACTTCTTTTCGTAGCAGTCACGAAGGAAGTGATATCGAATTTCGATGTGCTTCGTTTTGCTAAAATGAACCGGATTTTTGGTAATTGAAATTGCAGCAGAATTATCAATATATATGGGAGTAGTAGAGCATTCAATACCGTAGTCACGCATTTGTTGCTGAATCCAAATAACTTGAGAACAGCAACTGGCAGCCGCAATATATTCCGCCTCAGCTGTTGAAGTGGAGACTGACGTCTGCTTTTTGCATTGCCACGTTACTAAACGACTTCCAAAGAACTGACATCCTGCTGTTGTTGATTTGTAATCGAGTTTACAACCACCATAGTCCGAATCACTATACGCATGTAGATCAAAGTTATCATCATAAGGATACCAAAGACCCCAATCTGGAGTACCCTTCAGATAACGCAAAATTCTTTTGACTGCAATCAGATGGGAGACCTTCGGCTTTGACTGATAACGTGCACAGAGACACGTAGCAAACATTATGTCTGGCCGAGAAGCAGTCAGGTACATTAGAGATCCGATGATCCCTCTATAGTGAGTTGGATTGATCAATTCACCCTTCTCGTCAGGATTAATCCCGTGATTAACCTCTAAAGGAGTTCCCTGTGAAGAAGAACTCAACATCTCAAACCGTTTCAAGATGTCATTGACGTATTTTGTCTGGTGAATGAAGATACCGGAATCTTTTTGATCAACTTGAAGTCCTAAGAAGAACTTCATCTCACCCATGGAGCTCATTTCAAATTTTTCTTTCATCACTTGTTCGAACTCCTTACAAAGTGTTTTATTCGTGGACCCGAAGATGATGTCGTCCACGTACACTTGTACCATAATTAGATCTCCTTCTTTTTCTTTTGTGAATAGCGTGCAGTCAATGGTTCCCCTTCTAAACCCGTTGTTCAGAAGGTGTTTGGATAGTTCTTTATACCAAGCTCTCGGGGCTTGGTGAAGACCGTACAAAGCCTTGTTGAGCAGATAGGCTTTGTCCTTGTGATATGGGTCTTCAAAACCTGGAGGTTGTGCCACATATACGGTCTCTTCGATGTGACCGTACAAAAAGGCACTCTTGACGTCCATCTGATATACTTTGAATTTCTTGAAAGATGCATACGCCAAGAACATCCGGATTGCCTCCAAACGAGCAACCGGAGCATATACCTCATTGTAGTCTAGGCCTTCGATTTGCCTAAACCCTTGGACCACCAGGCGGGCTTTGTTGCGAACAATCACTCCACGATCATCACGTTTACATTTTAGTACCCACTTAGTGCCAATTTTCTTCTGACCTTTGGGGAGATCCACCAGCTTCCACACACCAAGTCTTTTAAACTGCAATAATTCCTCTTGCATGGCTGTGACCCAGTTGGGATCTTTCAGCGCATCGGTGGTGCTGTGTGGTTCTTCTTGTGCTAAGAAGCATTCATGGGCATTAAGAGCAACTAATCCTGACTCCATCATTTCTGTGTAGAGACCAAAATTCAGCTGTCGACGAGTTTTGACACCCTGTTGAATGTCCCCTATAATGTTGTCTTGTGGATGATCACGTTCAGTCCTAACAACCGGATTGTCAGGAACGACAACATTTTGTTCCAAGTTTGTTAAGTTCGGCTCAGGAACTGGAGCGGTTTGTTCCATGTTGTTTGTGTTCAGCTCAGGAACTGGAGCGAATTGTGGTGCTGCCTCTGAAGTAGACGTTAGAGGCGGATCTGTGATAGACACATCTTGATTTGACGAGGACGGTTGTGAAATAACGTGTGTCGGTGCCGGTCGTACAAAGTCTGTTGGTGTTTCATCTTCAGATTCGGAATCAGATGACTCAAGAACTTGTTCTGTTGACTCTGTGGAAGAAGACGTTGACGGACCAGGATGAGATGAGCGTTGCTGTGATTCATCAGGAGGTGCATTTTGCGCCTCATACATCATTTGAATAGCAACATCATTCAGATTGAATGACTTGACCCATTTGTCAAAGTCAAACAACCAGTCTTCACCTGTCCCTTTGGCTGGTTCTGTGTAGCGTTGAACATCAACGTGGTACCATTCTTCAACCAATTTTGTTGATCGGTTGTAGACCCTTTTGAGAGGAACGCTATAACCCAGAAAGTAACCCTTAATAATCTTCTCCTCGAACTTGTTATCAACTTGCCTTTTGAGTAACGTGCAAAGAGCCCCAAATGGTTCCAGGTGCTCTAAGTTAGGCCTTCGACGTTGAAGAAGCTCGAAACTAGTCTTGCCGTGGCGCTTGACAATGCCAACCCGATTCAGTGTGAAACAGGCGTTGGCAATTGCCTCATTCCAAAACGTGACTGGCAACACTGAGTCAGCTAACATGGTTCTTGCTGTCTCGATTAACGTACGGTTTTTCCTTTCAGCAACCCCGTTCATTTGTGGAACATACGGAGCACTGAATTCTTGAACGATGCCTTTTTCTTTGCAGTAAGTATCAACGTTTGCGTTCTTAAACTCTGTACCGTTATCTGACCGAATTCTTCGAACCTTCAGCTTGTATTGCGACTCAAGAGTCGTGACTAGCAGACTAATACACCCAAAAGTTTCAGACTTCGCTTTTAGGAAAAACACCCATGAGAATCTTGAATATTCATCAGTGACCACTAGACAGTATGAGTGCCCAGCAATACTTTTGACGCTGATTGGGCCAAAAAGATCCATATGTAGAAGTTCCAACGGCATATCAATGGAGTGGAAACTCTTAGACTTGTGGGACCTTTTTCGTTGTTTTCCGGCTTTACACTGAACGCATGAATCAGGGAGATGAAAACTTCTTAGATTGACTCCCTCAACCATTCTATTGTGCACCAGCTTGTTCATGTTCCTGACGTTTATGTGTCCCATCCGTTTATGCCAAATGACAGTATCACGTTCGGATGCCTTGGACACAAAACATGTTGCAGTTGGAGATGATGACCCTGCCTTAGCCATATCCAGAATGTAGAGATCACTCTGGCGTGCGGCTGACATTAGAACTTTGTCTTCAGGAAAGTTGACGTCCTTAGACAAGATGTGGCAGTCTCGTTCATCAAACATTACTTTGAAACCTTTGTCGCAGATTTGACTTATGGACAACAGGTTGTTCTCCAACTCTTTGATGAAATTAACTTTCTCAAACGAAACTCGCCCATTAGACACAATTCCTTGGGCCGTGATAAAACCTCCTTGATTTCCTGCAAAGGAAACTGCACCTCCTTTTATTTGTCTGACATTTGAAAGAAGATTCATGTTTCCAGTCATGTGCCTGGAAGCTCCTGAGTCTATGATCCACATGTTGAATCTTGGATCATATCGAGCAACCTGCACACAAAAACAAAAGGTTTAAATATCATTGGAAACCCAAGCCCTTAAGGTCTTGGGTTTTCCATCTTCATCACGAATGAACAATTCAATCCATTTACCCTCATTAACACTGTTTTCAGATTTGACGTTGTTATCAACAGTGTTAGTTTTCTTTGGTTTCCAAAAGTCAGTCTTCTTCTCAACATGTTTGAGATAGCTGGTTGAAGACTGGGTTTCACTTGTCGAAGTGGAAACCTTTGAAACTGATGGGTTTGAGAATTGGTGTGGTGAGGTTGGCTGAGGTTTCCGAGGAGAAACCGACCTCGGTGTGTGAAACCGTTCTTGACCTTGAATGTCAATGGTCGGTCTCCTCCTAGGAGGTGACTTGACATACCTCGGATCCGGAGTCGATATGTACTGCTTAGGATCCGTGTACTTATAGCAAAATCTTGCTATATGCCCTACCTCTCCACACGAAAAACAGTAGTTTCTCCCCCTTTGACTTGGTGGAGAGAAATAACTCTGGTTTTGTCTGTTATCATAGTACCCCCTGGATTTGACATTTTGGGGTGGAGTTTGTCTAGGAGGGTGTTTTGGGAAATTATGTTTTTCATTAACGTTACCCTCCTTTACAAACTGGGTACTATGTTCCACATAGACTTTCTCAGATTTAGGAATAAACTTTTTCTTCTGAGAACTTCTTGTTGTTGTTGCCTTTGACTTAGATGGTGGTGGGCCCGATTTAGTTGTAGAGCCTAAGTCTGTGGCATCAGCATTTTGTTTGGACACAGGAGCCGGGTCAATGACTTCTTTACCCTTAGACACAGAAGTTTGGTTTGTGTCCTTGGGTATGTAATCATTTGATTCATCATCCGGCACAGCTCCTGGTGTGCTTGCAAATTGATTCAGGATCGGGGGTGGGACATTGTTGTATCCCACTCCTTTTTCCTTTTTGCCTCGGAACTCGGGAATGATGTGTTCTAATAAATAAGATGAATTTGAGTAACTTTTTAATTTGAAATTTAATGATTCAAAATCAGCTTTCAAGTTTTCCAATTCTTTTTTCAAAACATTATTCTTATTTATGTGAAAATTGATAGAATCTTGTTGATTAAGAACACATATTTCAAGTTCCTTGTTCTGACGCTTAAGGCCATCAATCTTTTCTTTAAAAGCAGACTCTTTCTGCTTCCAAGCCTTATTCTGTGCAAGCGCGTCAGTCAGTTCCATTAAAGATCTTGAGGCTGCTTGTTTGTAAGCCTCGAGATCTTCAATTCTCTCTTTTAGAGATTGAATTTCTTGTTCATACAACTCACATTTTAAACATTTAACATTTACAGATTTAGGAGTTGAAGGGTTAGAACTTACCTTGGCATTACTTGAAGTGTCTGCCATGAACGCGGAGCATAGTTTCCCCGCTCTACCCAAAAACGATGGAGAAGTTACTTTAATTTCTGCTTCTTTGACTTCTTCATCTTTAGCAGTCTCCTTGTGAATTGTTGAACTTTGAGATGTTTGAGGAGTGTTTGACTCGTTCTCATGATCCTCTTTCATCTCCGTAACTACCACTTCAGCCTCTGCATCTACTACTTGAACTTCAGTAGCTGGTTCCTCGACTATATATGCTTCGTTTTTCGAGGAAACCACAGACCCAGAATCTGAGTCTCCATCTAGATCAGCCATATTTATGTTGAAGTTCCAAGTTTCACCCTCATCTCCTTGAACTGCAAGAGCAGTTTCATTGTTGATGTTGTTTGTTGCTGTTGGGTTTTGAGGGACCTGTTGTCTCTCAAGATTGACATTTGCAGCAGCAGCCGTAGGAGTGGATGTTGAAGAAGTGGTTCGGAAAGGGTATTGATGACCTTCCCGTCTGGGCTTCGAACACTCCTTGGCGAAGTGACCAAGTTCACCACAGTTGTAACATTTGACTTTGTTTTTGTCAAAGCCGAACTTGGATTTGTTGTTGATAGTGAGGGCCTGACCGGTTTTCTTTGTCCATTTCTTGGCCCTTCGGAACGCACTGCCAAGTGCCCACATAATATCTATGCGTTCCATGTCGTCTTCATCCAATTGTTCGTAGTCATCGCTGTCCAGATGACTATTTCCCAACTTTCCAGCTACCATCAAACTGTATGACTCTATAATCGTACCCAGAGTTGCCATGTGTTCTTTGGCAACCTCAACAGTTACAGCTCCCAAGCCCTCTGTATTTAACGTTGCTTTTTCCATGGGCTTGGTTCCGGAGTTTGTACTTGCATTACCGGGAGTTGACGGTGGTGGAACAGACGATCTTGTTTCAGTCCCCTTTGAATTCGACACTGAGGAGACGAAAGCAGTCTTGATCGGTGCATGATCATTTACATCTGACAACGGAGATTTTGACATGTATAACGATTTGTCAGGTGTTGATCTTGGCTTTCTTGAGGAGGCTCTCAGTTCAGCATCCTCTTGTCTGATCTCTTTAATGAAATCAGAGAGAAGAATTGTTTCGAGTTGATGACTTCTTCTCATCACCGTTAGAAAGGTGCTCCAACTGGGTGGGAGACCTTGTGCTAGACATCTCACTTTCTCAGTGCCAGTAGTTCTAACGTTGTAGGCCTTGAGCTCAGACATGAGATGATAAAATCTCGACAGCAGTGACTCGATATCTTCTCCTGATTCCGGACCAAACAAATCGAATTCACGCTTTAGTTCCCTAGCATGAATATCTCTCAGTGAATCCGACCCATCACATCTTTCAACCAAGGCGTTCCATAGTGTTGACGCTGTAGTGAATTGGTTGAACTGGTGAAACAAATCGCTGGAAAGGGCTTGTGATAGTAGTGAGAAAGCCTTCTTTTCAGCTTCAAATGCTGTCTTCTGTTCATCAGACAGCCTGAAATAGCTTAAAGCTTCACCATCGTCGTTGGTCGGATGAACCCAAGCTGTCTGAACAGCTTCCCATAATCCAGGATTCACACCGGTTATGTGAATCTGGAATCTAGTCTTCCAAGTGTTGAACTCGTTTAACGCCATTAGCTTAGGAGGCTTGTTATAGCTTCCCGATTCCGAGTCACTTTCGAGGATTGACTGGATCCTCTTGGTTGTGCTTGTACTTGAAGACATGTTTGCTTAACTCCGAGAAGACTGAAAAACACTTAAAATTTGCTAAGTGTTGAAAAAACAGTCTGCTGATCGAATGTGTTGTATTCGATCGGATGAGTGGTCTATTCGATCGGGTGTGAGCTGACTCGATCGAATGTCTGTTTGGGTTAAGGTTCTGGTGTTATGAGGCTGATTCGATCGAATGGGAACTTTTTCGATCGAATAGGGTGTTAGGTTCGGTCGGATAAGTATCTGGTTCGAACGAAACGGGTTGTGTATCTTGTTCGATCGATTGGGAACTAGTTCGATCGAATGGGGTCTTGGTTCGGTTCTGATGTTGACTTAGTCGATCGGATGGGTTATGACAATCGAATTTGACACTGATCGAATGGGTTGATCAAATGGGTGACTAAGTCGATCGGTTGGGTACTGGTTCGATCGAATGATTGGGACTTATTCGATCGAACGAAGGGAGCGTATGTTGAGGCGGGAAAAGCTGGTTCGGTCAACGTTTAAACTTGTTCGATCGAATAGGAGGGCTATTCGATCGAATGGGTTCCAAAAATAGACTGATTCGATCGGGAAATCTGTATTTTCCAAAATTAGAAGATTTTGACGAAAATTCGGATTTTGAAACAAAAACAAGAAATCTTGACGATCGAGGACCACTTTATGACTATTTTTAAACTTATAACATAAACACAACTTAATTCCAACCCAAAAACGGATCAAAACAACCAAAAACTCGAAGAACACGAAGAACGCGAAGAACGTTCTTGACGAAAACCCGAATTTTAACACGAAATCCTTTGATCAAAAACCAAAATATGACAATATTAACTGTTTTTGACACAAAACCGATGAACACAAGACCAAAAACCAAGATTTTACCGGAAATTTTACGTAAAAATAACGAATTTGACTCTAAAAACGCAATTTTTACCACGAATCTACCGAGAATCAAGAACCAAAGGCTCTGATGCCACTTTGATAGGACCGATCGGGAGACGGTTTCCCAACGATTCTCGGGGGCTACGTGTTAGAGTGCGGAATCCTACTAACACGGCGACTCGGTGGTAATCAACGACACAAACGGTAGCAATTCCTAGGATGATATGACGACCAGGTGCGGAGGAAAGGACCGAAGGGGTTGACGGGCAGAGAGGATTTCCGGGGAACAGGTCGGCTGTGTATGTGTGTTATGTGTGCTCTCCTTTCTGAAAATCCCTAAGTAACGTTTATATATCGAAGACTCATTCGATCGGATGAGTCTCTCATTCGATCGAGTGAAGCTTTGTTCGATCGAATGAGCCTGGTTCGATCGAATCAACCTTTTGTTCGATCGAACCAGTTTTCGTTTGACATTTACAATACGTTAACTAGGTTTCACTATCTTTAGTCTCACGCCGACCTACCCTGATAGAACTGGGGACATATATATGACATTTCATGTCCTAACATGTATCGAAACACATAGCTACTTCTTAACTATTTCTAAATACTTTGCTAGGTTTTCTGCATAAGAGCCATTAAAATGGTTAGTTAGTAACAAAGAATCAACATAAACTTGAAGATACCTGACCTTCATATCCTTAGCTAATTGTAAACCAGTTATTAAGGCTTCATATTCAGCCTCATTATTAGTAGCCTGAAATTCACAAGATATAGATAGAGGTATTATGTCCCGCTGTGGCGATTTTAGTAGGATACATAGACCTGTTCCTCTTATGTTGGAGGCACCGTCAGTATGTAAGGTCCAACTTTTCTTAACCTCCAATTGTTGAACTTCCATTTCAACTTCTTCAAGCATATCCTGGCTAAAATCAGCCACAAAGTCGGCAAGTGCTTGAGACTTGATGGCTGTCCTTGGCTCATATAAGATATTATATGCACTAAGTTTTACAGCCTATTTTGCCATCCTACCTAACATTTCTGGTTTTCTCAAAACAGCTTTAATAGGATAGTTAGTTTTTACATGTATAGCATGAGTTTCAAAGTAATGTCTTAGTTTAGTTGAAGCCATTATAAGTGCTAAAATTAACCTTTCAAGATAAGAATACCCAGATTCAGCATCTAGTAGACTTTTACTTACATAATATATTGGATGCTGTTGACCTTCATGATCCTTGACCAAGACGACACTGATTGCACTCCCAGAAACGACTAAGTATAGGGATAAAGGCTCACCATCAAATGGCTTCATTAGGAGTGGTGCTGAGGATAAGTACTCCTTCAGGGATACCAATGCCCTTTCTTGCTTCTCTCCCCATTCGAAATTTTGATTCTTCCTTAGGATATCATAGAAGTCTTTACACTTCTCTGAAGATCTCGAGATGAATCTGTTGAGAGCAGCTATTCTTCCGGTCAACCTTTGGACATCTTTGACATTTCTTGGTGATTTGATATACAGGATAGCCTCGATCTGCACTGGGCTCGCTTCTATTCCTCTCTTGGTGACCATGTATCCCAGGAATTTTCCTGCTTTAACCCCAAAATGACACTTGGCCGGATTTAACTTTATGTTGTATTTATCCAGGATATCAAATGATGTTGCCAAGTCTTTGAGATGATCCTCATCCTTCTTTAACTTTACCACCATGTCATCTATGTAGACTTCCATCGTGTCCCCCAGTTGGTCTTTGAACATCACGTTGACGAGCCTTTGGTATGTTGCATCTGCATTTTTATGTCCAAAAGGCATTGCAGTATAACAGTATATACCTGTAGGAGTCATGAATGCTGTGTCTTCATGGTCTGAAGGTTCCATTTGTATTTGCTGAAATCCTGAGGATGTATCCATGAAGGCTAGCAGTTCATGGCCAGCGGTCGCATCCACCATTGAGTCAATGTGTGGGAGTGGAAATGAATCTTTTGGGCAGGCTTTATTCAGGTCCGTGAAGTCCACGCACACTCTCCACTTTCCATTCTTCTTCTGGACCACGACTAGATTGGCCAACCATCTAGGATAATGGACCTCTCTTATCATTCTGGTCTTGAGCAGCTTCTGCACTTCTTCTTGTATGATAACGTTTCTCTCAGGAGCAAACTTTCTTCGTTTTTGATGTACCGGCTTGAAAGATTTATCTATACCAAGTTTATGAGTAATTATGGATTTAGTGATACCTGTCATATCTTCATGTTTCCAGGAGAAGGTGGAGGCTCTCTTCTTTAGGAAGGATATCAGTTCTTGTTTGATATCCTCAGGCATACCTGATCCTAATAGTACTTTGATCTCGGTATCCTGAGGATCCAGGAATACTTCCTTTACTTTTTGGTCTCTAGCCTGCAGGACCTCCCCTGGTTGTTTCTGTAATTGCTATGCTTGAGTAGGCTTCGTAGTCCATTTCATTGATGAAGCATAACATTCCTTGGCATCCTGCTAATCGCTTTCGATTTTGATAACTCCCCAAGGACTTGGGAGTTTCACACATTGATGGTAAGTTGAGGGTACTGCCTTCATGCTGTGGATCCAGGGCCTGCCCAAAATCACATTATAGCAAGATAATGAGTCAATAACACAAAACTTTTGTAGGGAGTTGGTTCCTTTAATGTATATTGGAAGTTTGATTTCTCCCAAAGTGTTCTTAGTCTTGCCACTGAATCCTACAAGGACTGAGGATTTCGCGATAATTTCTGTTTCCGGGATATCCATTTTCTTTAAGGCATCCATCTGGATAATGTTTACAGAGCTTCCTCCGTCAACGAGTATCCTACGCACAAAACAGTTAGCTATACATAATGTAATTACCAAACCGTCATGGTTGGGATCCATAAAGTCACATCCATCCTCCTCATCGAAGGATATGATTCTCTGAGTTGTCAATGTGGAAGTACGGAGTGGTCTTTCTCCGTTGTCCATCTTTGTTTCTCTAGAACGTTTCTTGGCTGCTGAATACGAGGTTCCGCAGATGTCAGATCCTCCCGAGATGAAGGATACCACCTTAGCTCCGGGTGGTGGAGAAGGTGCCCTTTCAGGTATCTTGACAGGATCCTGACTCTTGTTCTTATTTCTTCCAAATAGTTCCTTTAGGTGTCCCTTACTGAGAAGGTATCCTATCTCTTTCCGGAGTGCTATACAATCATCTGTCCGATGGCCAAAGTCTTCATGGAATGCACACCATTTTGACTTGTCTTTGTTGGATCCGGGCTTCTCATTTTTCTTAGGCCATTTAGCCTTGTCACCTAGATCCTGCATGGCACAAATTACACCACCAATATCTAGGTTAAAACAATATTCGGATATTTTAGGATATTCTTCGTCATCTTCCTCTTCTTCTACAGCGTTGATCTTGGGATTATCCTGCTTGGAATAAGGCTTTGGCCTAAAGAACTTTTGGGGAGAGTCTGATTTCCTGTTGGTAGACTCGTACTTTGGGATAACCAAACCTCCATGAGCCTTTTTATCATCTTCCAGCCGAATGTATCTCAACGCCCTGTTTCTGACTTCATCAAGATTCCTGCATGGAGTCATGACGAGGTCGTCGTAGAAAGGAGAATCCTTCCTAAGTCCCATCTTGAAGGCTTCAACAGCAGCTGCCATATCAAGGTTGGGGATTTCCAAAGCTTCCCTGCTAAATCTGATTATGTAATCCCTTAGGGATTCATTTTTATGCTGAACAATTCTATATAAATCACTTGTCATTTTCTCAAAAGATCTACTACAACAAAATTGATTATTAAACAAGTTAATTAAATGAGCAAAGGAAGTGTTAGTATTGGAAGGAATACTTAATAACCATTTGAGGGCCGACCCCGTTAGTGTTGAACCAAACCTTTTACATAGACATGCTTCTTTGATTTCTGCGGGGATAGAGTTGACCTCCATCCTTTCTTTTTATTGAGCTACATGCTCATCAGGATCTGTAGTGCCGTCATAAAGTTTCATGTTGGGCGTCTGGAATTTCCTGGGGATCTCCATGTCGCATATGGGCCAAGTGAACCTGGAAATTTTGTAACTGCCCGCCGGAACTTCAGCTATGGGACGGATTATCCCGGGGATACTGGAAATCATATCTTTCATCTTTTGTAATTCCCTGGCTATATCGGGGGATATCCCCTTGTCTTGCACTGATCCACGGTTAGTGTATAAATTAGAATTAAGTAAACTGTTACCAGGATCTTGGTTAGGTCTCTGGTATCCTGAGCTTGGGTGGTTAATTCCTCCATTGATGGTATCCCCAGGATAAGGCGGTGCCTGCATAGGGATGTCATCTCCAACATGCACTTCCGAGGACACCATAGGGGATCCTGATGAAAATATGCCGGCAGGCACGGTTGAGCGAGGCTGCATGTTGATGGACCCTGGCCTCGTTGGTCCGGGTAACTCCGAGGATACCGAAGGAAAAGCTCCCCAGTATCCTGATTGCTGCTGCGATGGAATCCTTGCTGATTGTGTCCCCAAGGATCCGGGATTCTGAAAGATGGTAGATCCTGGAGAACCAAAATCAAGGACCCTGGGCATGATTGGAGTAGCCTCCTGCCCTGGCTTCTTTTTGATTCCTTCAATCTCCTTAAATAGCCTCGAGTTGGTCTTTTCTTGCTGCTCCATGTGTGTTTTGACCTATTTCATCAAAGCAAAAATATCATTGTTAGAAATAACCGGGTTTACCCGTGTAGAGGATCCCGTGAATGGTGGAAGTTCTCCTCTGGGCTGAGTATTTTTCTTCGGCAGTGGTGGAGGTCCTGGTTGATACTTGAAGCAGTAGTGACCACCGGAGCAAAGACTGAACTGGTTTTTGGTTGTGAGGCCATTGTAAAGAGAATGAAGGTGAATGAAATAAACGAATTTAATGGATTAAAGCACCGTGAGCCCCACAGTGGGCGCCAAATTGTTTTGGTAAAAAATGAACAACAACGATTTCGTAACCAAATTAGTAATCGGGACTAGGTGCTTGTATGAAATGAACGTAAAAGTGTTTAAACATGAGGATTTGTTGCGAGGAAAAAACCCGTTATCCTTAGGATAACAGGCAAAAAACCCCGGGTGGTGGAAACTATCACCACCGGTTTATTAATAATAAAGGTGATTACAATGGTGGAGCTCAAACTTGATCGTGATTACAGAGAATGCGAGTACTAGTAAGTTCTCGAGTGCTAGAGTGTGTGTTTGATCATTTTTTAGACCTCTATTTATAATAAACAAAGTCTAACAATATGCCCTATATTTAAGGAAACTTTAGAATGAGTCCAATTAGCCGTTAATTTTTCTAATCAGCACGTTTCCTTATCGGCCACGCTCTAATAACAGCAAGTGCGAGTCTTCGGGAGATCATGGCAACGGTATTTGACTTGGTAAATAAAGAAAGTAGCTGACAATGTGTTTGTTATATAATGTAATTAGGAGACCTGTCACCTCTGGAGATACCGCATCCTGAATTCATTCTGAATATAATAATTGTTGAGGATAGTGAAAATCCGTGCCCCAACAATTTTGGAGTGTAGAGTATTGCTTGATTTCGGTTTTTATCATATTTATCACTAAACTTTATGTAATTGTTAATTGATGATCTATGCTACATGATGTTTAGTATTATTGAACAAGCATTCGATTTACTTTTATTTCAATCTGGATGTTTAGATTGCCAACTGCAATGATATTTGTTTGCATAGGGTTTGCTGATTACTTTTGGTTTAATAAAGCATCAAATGTCCCTTAATTGAGTTATGATGTGAAGGAACCTTTGGTTACTATTTTGTTAATAAATTACCAAAGGATAATCAAGTAACCATATCTGATTGTGAGGTAGGGTGCTTGTAAAGTTAAGAAATGATTAGAATTGGAGTGATGAGGTTGGCACCGTGATGTACAAGGAAAACCCTTGATCCTTGAGGACCTCTGGTGCAAAACCTAGGGAGGCGACTAAACGTAGACCTACCTTGGACAAGTTTATTAAATAAAAAGGTGTAATACAACTTGATAATGATGATGATCGTTGCTATAGTTACAGAAATGTGTAATCGGTGTATATGTGTGTGTTGTGTCTTATGCCACCATATCACCTCTATATACAATTATAATAGCAATAAATGAACTATGGGGATCCTGGAATCATTACATAATTTAATATTATCATTATTTGGTTGTTTTAATATCCTCCCAACGGCCTAATATTCATTGTTTGAGCGAGTTTTAAGCTGGAAATTAATTATTAGCTATTACCTGCAAGACCAAGTTAAAGATTGTAACATTTCGGATCTTTCGTATTAATAAAATCGTGCATTTATTAGTAACTAATTGTGTTTAACTTAGTTTATAATTTCCTAACCTTCAATCAAGCCAAATAGTCCTTAGAAACTCTTAAAATGGCTAAAAATTGTATTTTTGGAAGTACATTGACTAAATATGACATTTTGGAAAAGTCTGGTAGAACCCAACTCCCTGCACCTCACGAGGGATTTCCTTAAGTTGGCCGCATAGTGTGACCGATGATCAGATCGGTTTTGGATTATTTTTGTTTCGTTTAATGCTAATTCCGTTCTTAAACACCCCAAATCACGAGAATTGAGGTCCAAGATAACTAACCTACTATTATAACATGTCTATATTCATTTCTTGTTGATTACACCGAAATCTTGGAGTTAATAGACCCGATTTTAGTCATCAATAGTTTATTCTTTTCCTAATCAAGTTAATTCCTTTTTTTAACCATAACACAATCATAAAGCCTAAAACCACTACCACTCAGAAGTCACTCTCAAAACCCATGAATTTCCCCTCTCCCATTATCATATTCTTCAAGATTAATTGAGTTCATTCAAGACTAGTTCACTTTAGTGTTCAAGACCTCTTTGACCATAATTTTCTCCTAGTTCCAATCCTTGTTTGGGTAAGTTGTCTTCTGCAATTTTGTTTAATTTTATTCAATAATCAATAACCCTCAATCAATTTCTAAGATTGAGAGGATTTACCAGGATAATTGGACTCTGACCCGTTCAAGGGCAAATTAGTTAACAAAATTGACTAATCGATTTCTATCACTTCTGGTCGGAACTAGCTTTCGGACCAGAAGACTTTTATGTTTGTTTCAAGATTTGGAGTGTACTGACCGAAACCCGACTACCGACTTATAGTTCAGATTCTGGTCAGTACCAGCTCGCTTATTTACTGAAAATCTCGTAACCGGAGTTCTATACATCCGTTTCAGGGGTGAACAACTACACCGCCATAATCATTAAACCGAGCCAAACTGACATAACTGAACTGATTTTAACGATAACCGATGGTTCGGTTTAACGAATTTCTAAAAACCGCTAAATACGGGTCGGTTTTGGTTAAAGATAATTCCAAAACCGCTATAACCGAACTGATCTATTTACTTAACCAACAATATGTTTAATATATTTGGGATTAACTTCCACCAAACATGTTGTTGGATTATATCATTTTGTTGTTTTTGGTTCAACGTTTGTTATCTATCACACCCCGACTTAGGGCCTGGGTGCGACGCCCGTTAGTTAGTATCCGGTTTTGAAGATATATCAGAGTTGCGGGTTATTAGCGGAAGTCTTTAAATATATTATTTATTTATATAAAATAATGAGTTCAATTATCCATTTCAATATTTGACAAAATATTAAAGGAAGCCTTTTAAAATATTCATTTATAAAATGTCGGGTCAGAATACCCGTTTTGTTATTTCAATACCTGTTATTTCGAAATATGATTCTTTACAATATTTAACTAAAATATCTGAGCCATCAGATCACCTCTAATGACTATGTCTCCAATCTTCTATTAGTTCCTGTCTGTCAGTTCTAATCTTTATAGTTCCCTGAAACGTGGGGAAAAAATACGTTAGCACACAGCCGGTGAATGACGCTGACTCAATAATACCAGTGTGTAAACAATAACAATACCTTTGTGACAATACTCATTAGGCACCCAACTCAACTGGGTTACAATTACCCTACGTACATGTACAACTAAACATATACACAATATCCTTTCTCTGATCAGCCCCGTAGACTACCAGAGGCATGTTTGATGATATGCATGGCCTCGAGGAAATCCGAGTCACCATGTATGTATGGATCCAGACACATGTATACTATTAATTTGAGTATGCCCGTTTCTCATTATTGTAGCACAAAGTTTTAAGGATTCGTAAATCCCATGCAAACAGTTCAGACTCTAAAAGAGTTGTAAAATTTTGGGGCGTATTCACCTGTTATGATTGTAATCAGTTTCTGACACTGATTCCTGTATATTTGATCAGTTTCGGTTACTGACCCCTGTCTGTAAATCAGTTTCTGTTACTGATTCCTGTTTCTGTTTTCAGCTTTCAGATTGATTGATTGGCTGTTATCTCGGACCTATAGTACGAGTATAACATTTGTATAAATATCTAGATCAACGATCTAGCTTCAGACCCCGTAGTCTGTTTTGTATAGCTGTAACCTTGATAATTTATTTGTACAAAACATGTGGACGTTTAGTCCCTTTATTTATTTATTAATTATACCTCAGGTTTCTTCTTCAGGAAGAAATGTCTATACCAGGTTTCTTCTTCAAGAAGAAACATTACTTTATCTATAACCTGTGTGAATGAATAGCATCTTTCTTAATCATTAAGAAATACTATTTTAACTGTATCCTTTGCCTGTAAATGATTACGGTTCTTAATCGTGAAGAACAATAATTTAACTATAACCTTTGCTTATGAAAAGTTATATTATACTTAACAATGATCAAGGTTTGGGCTATTACCCCGACTATGGTCTAAGCCATTATAATAATAAAATAATATTTAAACAGAACCCCTACCTCGTATGGGTATTCGGAGTTAGTTATCTAAGATTGATCGAGCGGCATCTCTACTCTATATCGCATACTAGAGCTTTGACTGTCAGAGCTTCGGAGCTTGGCACTTTCCACGAGACCGGCACGCTAACCGAGGCTAGTGTGTGTGAAATGTGTGTTTTTGGTGTGAGATGGGAGTGTACCGTGAACCCCCTATTTATAGCCGAGTTTGGGATCCATCGCGTAGTGCGATGTTCCCTTCACTTAGGGCATCGCGTAGCGCGATGTCAGTCAGATGACGCGTGGCTGCTGACTCGGCCCTAGCGTCTGCCACGTGTCTCCCGGTCGCGACACGTGTTGCTGCGTTATCACAGGCCGTCGTGTAGCGCGATGGTCTTGAGGCTGGGCTCATCGCGTAGCGCGATGGGTTCCAAATTTCAAAATTTTATTTTTAATCACTCGTCTTTGATAACTTGCCACTTCTTGATCATACTTTCATTTTCCAAAAATACTAAAGAGGCCCTTATGCGGCTCGCGACGATGCGAGCGTGTGAAGTGCGCCATCAAAACGCCACATTACGGTCGAGTCCAAGTCTGTGCGCGTGCGCGTCGGGTGCTTCGCACCCTTCGCTAGGACTATGGAGAGTGGTTAGCCACATTAAAACATTTTTATGGAAACTTGTTTCCTTATAAAGAGCTTCCATTTCTTTGTTTGTTTCTATGTGGGATGAAAATTCACTTCCTTATTTATATCCATGAGGGATGCTTACCTTTTCTTCCATCTTTCCATGTGGGATGGAATTTCTTATTTTCTTAAGATAAGATGCCTTTATTTTCTTATCTTATTTTTCCTTATTACCTTAACATAAGAATGCTTTGTTTTTCTTTATCTCATTCTTCCCCTTACTTATCTTTGAGATTATTTTTAATCCTTCAACTTTCAAATTTGGCAATTTTAACCCAAAATAAATATGAGTTTTTCCTAGATGTTATATTATCAAATTAAGTTGAGTTTCATTATTGGATTATACAATGTCATTCTTTTTTGAATATTTGGTATTAATATTATGGATTATATACCTTGTTAGATTATGTCATATCGTTTTTTTGTAATAATTGGTACCAAACTTTTAGGCTCAGTTACATTGTTTTGGTTATGGTTAACTGACCCATAACCGACTCACTATAACCTATAAAACCGATTAATCAAAACCGCCATAACGGGTCGGTTATGGTTATGGATATCCATTAACCGACATATCAGGTATTGTTATGGGTTTGGCTCAAAACCGCCCCTAACCGACCCATGCACACCCCTAATCCGTTTGGATTGATTCTAGCGCCATGTTCTCGGTTTTGACTCTATTTTATTTTGTATAAATTTCAAGCATGTTTGGCTCAGAAAACTCATCGCATTAACTTTGCTCGTTTATTCTTTCTCTCGGTTTACTCGCTTAATCGTCAACATGAGAAGTCATTCCCCTTATATTTTACTGCTTTTAAAAGATTTTGGGGACTTATGCGTTCCTACTCATTTTTTATATATTATCTATTATAAAACTAGAAACCTGTGAATATTTTGTATTGATCGATTAAATGATTAATTGCTATTTGTCTAGTTGTTTTATTTTATCGCATTCGGAGAGTTCCATTTGTTTTGGTTAAAAATTTGTCTAAGAATCACTTAACCAAATTCGTATGTGAGGATTGGTGCTTGTATGGACAGATATGATTAAAGTAACGATAATAGAAAATGAACACAAAGATTTATACGAGGAAAAGACCTTGGTAACTAGTATCCTGCCGGCATAAAAACCTCAGGCAGTGAAAACTATCACTACCAATTATATTGAACTTGAATAGATTACAAAAGGTGGAATTATAGCTGATCGTGATTACAAGTGTTTCTCCTAAGAGTTCTAAGTGCTCAAGTATTGTGTGTTGTGATAAGCTATAACTCAATGTATATATACAATGAAATACAACGGCTAGTAACTACTTATGCTATAATCTCGGCCACGTTTGATTTACTCTTTCAACTCGACCGTTTAGGAGCGTGGACGAGAAGGGAAGACCAGGTAAAATATTCCGTCCGTAATAATAGGAATTCCAGTAAGCACGTGTTATACCTGCAAAAATAGATCACAATATATTTGAAATTAATTGTTGAGGATCCTTAAACCACTAAGGATCCTCAGTCCTAGAATTAGCTACCATAGATAACTGATATACAAGGATTAAGAATCCTGGTCCCAACAATTTCCCCTAAACATGACAGTTGTGAATGGATTGTTAGTGAAGAAGTGAGTGATTCAGTGGAGAAGACTACAAGTTCTTCAGAAACCATGTCCAGTAAGTTAGAATTTATTCCTTAATCATAATTTTAGTAAAAATAAGGAAAAACAATAGATTATAAAGAGCTTATCTTTTTTTCGGGTAGGTGCACAGAAGTCATCGTCCAAGCCTTCCAAAAATCTACCGGGTCAATTCTAGTTGGAGGATGTTGATAGCCTCATCTTCTCTCGCTCCTCTGAGAAGAGGCCCATGAAGAGTTCCAGCCTCGCACTGGCAAAGACCATGATGACTCGTTCCAAGGTCACCGTGAAGAGAAAAATGGATCCTGACGTGGAGGTCCACGGTGCCCAGAATTTGTCGACCAGCTTTCGGAGGTAAGGATCCTTAGTCCACAGGTACAGATGGTTTGATTACCTTATTAACTCGTTGTCTTTTTGTAGGCCATGGCCAACTTCAAAGCCTTATATGACTTTTCCCTTTAAAATATTCACCTGTTTGAATAAATCACCAAAAAATAATAAAATAGTTAGAGAAGTTGGATTTAAACCCAACTATCTTGGGGACAAGCCCAACAAAACGTGGGGACAAGCCCAATAAAACCTGGGGACAAGCCCAACAAATACGTTGGAACAAGCCCAACAAATATGTGGGGACAAGCCCAATAAATACGTGGGGACAAGCCCAATAACACGTGGGACAAGCCCAATAAATACGTGGGGACAAGCCCAATAATACGTGGAGACAAGCCCAATAAAACGTGGGGATAAGCCCAATAAATACGAGCGACGAGCCAATCCTTGGCGTTGGCCCAATTGTACACGGTGACGAGCCTAACCCGGTGTTGACCTTAACTTGTGTGTATGGTACGTCTACCATTTAATTCGTAGGATCTAAGATATGATTTTTAGCCATGAAATTGTCAGCTACGTATAGTGCACTGGTCTCACAGCCTCCAATCATACCCGGATAATCATGCGCTCCAAGCGAGGGTGTCAAAACCCTAATTTGGGAGATAAGGTGAAAACGTTATAAACCTGGCGACAAGGCCGATTAAACTTAGGAGAGAGTTGGCCAACCCGTTTTTTCCACTTGAGGGCCCTATTGCTCGGCATTTCTGTAACTTGATATACTTGACAAAACAAGAATCTAATAAAATGTATATAAATATAAACATAAAGTAAAATTTTACCAAGTAATGGACTGAAATAACTGACTAGGATCCAGGATCCTGATCAACAAAAATACCTTTTTCAGATGATTTGCATTTCAAGCCCTTGGGAGCATGTCGCCTTACATATTCATCAAACGATATGCCCCCTTTCTAGCTTCACCTTCAATTAAATAAGGACCTTCCCATTTGGGTGCTAACTTCCCGTCAGCAGGATTAGTTGTATTTTGGAACGCCTTTCGAAGAACTAAATCCCCAACTTGAAATCTTCTGATTATGATATTTTTGTTGTATGCACTGGCTATCTTTTGTTGGTAGGCTGCCATCCTGAATCTTGCTTGATCTCTATGTTCTTCCACATTATCTAGGTCTTGGACAAGATTCTCGTTGTTTGTTTGAGGATCACGGATGCTTGTTCTGGCTGTTGGATACACCATTTCGGTGGGGATCACTGCCTCAGCTCCAAAGACTAATGAGAACAGTGTCTGTCTTGTGGCATTATTTGGAGTTGCCCTATCTGCCCAAAGCACATAGGGTAGTTCCTCAGCCCATTTGCCTTTCTTCGTTCCAAGTTTCTTCTTCAGGTTGTTGATGATGATTTTGTTGATTGATTCTGCTTAGCCATTTGCTTGTGGATGGACTGGTGTTGAAGTGATCATCTTGATTCCCCAACTGTCACAAAAGTTAGTAGTTCTTTTCCCAATAAATTGGGAACCATTATCACAAATAATTTCAGAAGGGATTCCAAATCTAGTAATAATGTTACGTTTAATAACGGATATAACTTCCTTCTCCCTAACTTGAGGGAAAGCCTGTAAGACTCCGAATCTCGGGAATCTTACAGTTGGAAATCACATCCACAATTTCACTAAAGTTTAAAAACAAAACGTTTTGTTTTTATTTAAAACAAGTTCAGAGTAAATAACAGCGGAAAAAGTGTAAGTATTTAGAAATCCCAAACACGGGTACAAGTATCCAAAATCAAGTACAAATAAAATATCTGCTTTATTTGAAATCCTCGACCAGAAATGCCTTCAACCTTCCGAGTAGTCTCCAGCACGTCCAAGAGATAACCTCCAATCCTTAACCTGAAAGTCAATCTAACATACACACAAAGTCAGCTTGAGCTGAGTGAGTTCAGGTTTTCATAAAAAATAGTTCATACTTTATTTCAAAGTTATAGTGCTAAACAGTAGAGAGGATAATAATAAAATAAATAAATACAGTTCACCAAATAATACATTCATCGTCGAACACACGTACATGGGCCTCTCCACCACAAGTCAAGACTCGAGTCATATATTTGACCCGGACGCGGTAAGACCTAAGCACGTGACACAAGCCTCTCCACCACGAGTCAAACCCGAGTAATATATTTGACTCGGCCACGGCTTACACATCCAAACACGTGATACGGGCCTCTCCACCACGAGTACAACCCGAGTAATATATTTGACCCGATCACGGTTTAACATACAACAGGCCTCTTCACCACGGGATTTTAAAACCCGAGTAATATATTTGACCCGCTAAAATGATGATCACGCCACGCGGGCCTCTCCACCACGGGATTTGAAAGCCCGAGTAATATATTTGATCCGGCCGTAATCACGATGCACACACACATTAATAAGCCTGCTCACATCATTCTTAGTCACAAGGAACTAAATGTCATCATACAACCATAGGCTATAAGGTAACACATACTCATACATATAGATATATAATCCCAAAATATACCATATTGTAAGTAAGCCATCCTTAGTCACGAATGACTAACTAACATCCCTAATCATAGGCCATCGGATAACACATGCACATACATACATACATATATATATATATATATATATATATATATATATATATATATATATATATATATCATCCCAAAATACACCATATTACAAGTAAGCCTATGGCCATAAGGTATAACATGTGTATACATACTTAAATATCATCACAAAATATACCATAGTACAAGTGAGTCTATGCAAAATCATTTAAGCGGTTTATCAAGTAAAAACAGTTCGGTGTGTATGCTAGCCCAAAACTTGAAAAGAGTGAAAAGGGGCATCATGAACTCACCTGAAACGAGCCACACAAACACCAAAGAGTTTGAGAAATTCAAAGCCAATCCACAGTTTACAAGCCTGTCGAATTGCACACAAAGATTACTAACTAAACGTACCGACTCTTTTATCCTACGAGACATTCCGACTTGATTTTGATTGACCTAGAGTCTTGATGTTACCAAATTCAATTACATCAGCCCCCGAGGCCATGTATTTATCAAAACCACCCTTAGTTAATTCTGGAGACAAAGGATTTCCAAACTACACCCGAAAGTTGTTGGTTTTATCGAATACGCGCGTTAACGGGTCGTTTATGCACTTAGCTATCAACTCAGCCCCGTGTGGACCAAATTTAATAAAATCACAGCTAACAAGTCCACACGACACTGCACGAGTTGGATGGGTCGGTAACTCGCAAGTACAACGCACTAACTATTCAATAAACGCAAATGCGCGTTGTACCGACCCGTTTGAGTAACCGACAACTAATTCCGCCCCAATACTTATAAAAATCATTTTCCAACAGCCCGCATAATAAACCGAAGCTATCAGAACTGAATTGGTCATCACTTACTTCATCCCTCGCGTTAAACGCACCAATCTACCATTCTAGCTAACCGAAAACTATCTTTCGATCAACAACTAGTTGACCAATCAAACGAATACCAAAAGACGTGGTTTTAAAGTATGTTATATGGGACATACCTAGGAAGATTGTGGTGCAAAAACTCACTTCAAACAGCCCCGACAAGAACACAATTGAACATCCACCGGTTAAGCCTAAAATGAACTTTAGATCAATAACATGTAAAACGGGCAGATTTTAGCATGCGAAGATGCATTTAATTACATAAGATAACCTTTGAAATAAATTATTAAATTTTTACCAGACTTTCATAAATGTCTTAGGTTTATAAAAATATTTTTATTATATTTTTCTAGTGGACACAAAAATTATAAAAATTCTTCCAACACAGAAAGGTATGTGCAGTTATTTCAGTGCGCAACAAAATGGTTTTATTTTTATAAAAATCATTACCCAGCCAAATTAAATGATTCCAATTGGGTTTGGTTCCTAAATCAAATTATTAACTTCCAGAAGTGGAACCAACTAATTTAGACTTGTCGAAAAAGGGTTATGATGTCGGGAAAACAGACCAGAATCCTTCATCCCGCATCAGCTTTGACACTCGATCTTATAAAATCATAAAAAGTATTCAAATCTCGTCCAAAAATTACGTATTATACCTTTCTGGAAACTAGACTCAAATTAGAACATCAAAGAAACAAGAATCTATCAAAAACTATATATTTTCATTGAGTTACAGACCGAGAAATAAATGAGTACGAATCTGTCAGAAATTGTTATAATCCAAACTCAACCCTAACGTGTTCAACAAAGGGTTTAATGGTGAAAAAGAGTAATACTAAGATAGAACCGACCTTGAATTAGACTCGGGAGGCCGGATAATGGCTGGAACCTGCACGGAAATCGAGGAGGAGTCTCCCCTAGCTGCTGCAGATCGGAATTATGGTGGGGGGCTAGGGTTTTTCTTGTTATGATATAATAATGAACATTTTAGCCCCTCAACTATGAAAGGTGCAACAACTTGGAACGGAAATTAATAAATTTAGCTTACGGTAGTGACGAGAAGGTCTCCGAGGAATGCCGGATAAATCCCGAGAATATACAAGCTTTGTTAGGCATACCCCTTATTAACAAAATTTACGGACGTTACCAAGCCTCAGCTTCGATCCATTTAGAGAAATAGTCTGTCATTTCTAACATGAAGACTTTTCCCTCTGGAGCTGTAGGAAGCTTGCCCACTATGTCCATTCCCCATTTCATGAATGGCCACGAGGAGACGATAGGATATAAGGGTTCTGCCGGTTGATGTAGAATGTTGCCATGCCTCTGACAAGCATCGCACTTCCTGGAGTACTCCATAGCATCCTTTTTCATAGTAGGCCAGAAGTAACCGGTTCTTAGAATCCTGGAGAATATTGCTCTGCCCCCTGTATGGTTACCACAATCTCCTTCATGGAAATCCTTCAGCACTTCTTGGATCTCGGATCCTACGATGCACCTTAAATATGGACCTGCAAGGGATTTCTTATATAGCATATTATGTACAATAGTATATTTGGATACCTTGGCTTTAATAGCTTTGGGGTTCTCTTCTTTTGGGATTTCTCCATCTTGGATATATATTTTATTATCGGAAGGATCCAGGATGAATGATCAAGAGGATGATCCTCAGGATCCATGTGTAGATTCCCATCTATTTTGGCATTCCTCAATTGCAAGGGATAGAACGTGGATGATAGGAATTTTTATGTTCTCTGGGAGCTTCAAAGCGGAAACTAAGTTTGCTAAGGCATCGGCCCCAGCATTTTCTTCTCTTGGTACCTGCGTAATGTTAAAATAATCTAAGGATCCTGCAAGATCCTTTACTATATCTAAATATTTAATTAATTTCTCACCTTTGACCGCATATGAGCCATTAAAGTGATTAACAATTAATAATGAATCTACAAAAATTTGAAGATACCTGATTCTCATACCTTTGGCTAGTTGTATACCTATGATGAGTACCTCATATTCTGCCTCGTTGTTAGTGGCCTGGAATTCGCAAGCTATGGAATGGGGTAGTATGTCCCACTGTGGTGATTTTAGTAGTATTCCCAATCCTGTTCCTTTGATATTTGAGGCTCCGTCAGTGAAGAGTGTCCAAGGATCCTTGGTCTCTTCAAGCTGTTGAACTTCAAGATTGACTTGTTCTTCTATGTCACTACTGAAATCAGCCACAAAGTCTGTTAGTGCCTATGACTTGATTGCACTCCTAGGCTCATATTGAATATCATACGCACTTAGTTTTACAGCCCACTTGGCCATTCTACCCGACATTTTCGGTTTTCTAAGGACATTCTTTATGGGATAATTAGTTTTTACAATAATAGTATGAGTTTCAAAATAATTTCTTAACTTGAAGCCATGATTAGAGTAAGAATAAGTTTTTCTAAATGAGAGTACTTGGACTCGGCATCGAGGATGTTGATTACCTTCGTGATCCTTTAGTAAGACCGCACTTAAAGCAGTGAGGGAGACGACTAGATAAAGGATCAATGGTTCTCCATCTACAGGTTTCATCAAAGTGGAGGCCGAGGATAAGTAGTCCTTTAGAGCGGTCAGAGTAGCTTCATGTTTTTCCGTTCACTCGAATTTTTTGTTTTTCCTTAGGATGTCGTAGAAATCTTTACATTTTTCTGAGGATTTCGATATGAACCTGTTAAGTGCTGCCACCCTTCCTGTTAATCTTTGTACCTCTTTGACGTTTGTTGGGGACTTGAGATTTAGGATGGCTTGGATTTGCTCTGGACTCACCTCTATCCCCCTTTTGTTACCAAATACCCTAGGAATTTTCCGGCTTTGACACCAAATACACATTTAGCAGGATTTATCTTCATGTTGTATTTGTCAAGGATGTCAAATGCTACTTCCAAATCCTTGAGGTGATCCTCCTCCTTCTTTGATTTTACCACCATGTCATCGATGTAGACTTCCATGGTATCTCCCAACTGTTCCTTGAACATCATATTGACTAGTCTTTGATATGTAGCACCTGCATTTTTAAGATCAAACGGCATAGCAATATAACAATATATGCCTGTAGGGGTTATAAATGTTGTGTCCTCTTGATCAGATGGTTCCACCTGGATTTGTTGAAATCCTGACGAAGCATCCATAAAGGTCAACATTTCATGCCCTGCGGTAGCATCAACCATGGAATCAATGTGGGGAGGAGGGAAAGGATCCTTGGGACATGCCTTATTTAAATCAGTAAAATCGACACATACCCTCCACTTTCCGTTTTTCTTTTGAACTACAACCACATTGGCTAACCATTTTGGATATTTTACTTCCCTAATCATACCTGCCATTAGTAGCTTTTGCACCTCTTCTTGGATGATCGCGTTTCTTTCCGGAGAAAATTTCCTTCTCTTTTGGTGAATAGGCCTGAAAGAAGGATCAATTCCAAGTTTATAGGTTATTATATCTTTAGAAATACCTGTCATATCTTCGTGCTTCCACGCAAAGGTTGACTTTCTTTGTTGTAAGAAGGATACTAGATCCTTCCCAATGGACTCTTGAATTTCAACATCTATTAGGACTTTGCTGTCAGGATCCTCTGAGTGCAAGACTACTTCCTTAGAGTTTTGTTCCCTAGTCTCCATGACATTTCTTCTCACCTTCTGTAATTGCTATGCTTCCCTCAGCTTTTTTGTAGGCTTCATTGAAGAAGTATGGCAATCCTTAATATCTTGCTGATTACTATCGATCTTCGCTATTCCCCATGGGGTAGGCAGCTTTACACATTGGTGGTAAGTAGAGGGGACTGCCTTCATTTCGTGTATCCATGGCCTGCCAAGAATAACATTGCAACAAGACAAGGAATCGATAACACAAAATTTTTGAATAGAATTTACTCCCTCTATATATATGGGTAGTTTGATGTCCCCCAATGTATTTTTTGTTTCCCTACTGAATCCTACAAGAATTAAGGATCGTGGGACAATTTCCGACTCTGGGATATTCATCCTTCTGAGTACTTCCAATTGGATGATGTTAACTGAACTTCCACCATCAATGAGTATCATGCGAACATAGTGGTTAGAAATAAATAAAGTAATGACTAAACCGTCATGGTGAGGATCCCGGTCATTGACTCGAGCATCCTCATCGAAGGAGATAACTCTTTGCTCGACTGTTGTTGAAGTCCTGATCGGCCTTTCACCATTCTCTAGTTTGCATTCTTTGGCGTACTTCTTCGCAGCTGAATATAAAGTTCCGCATATATCAGATCCTCCAAAGATCATGTTGATAACTTGGGCATCTGGGGGAGGTGGCGCAGCCTTTTCCGGGACTGGTTCAGGATCCTGGGTCCTAGACCTTTTTCTTCCTAACAACTCCTTAAGGTAACCCTTGCTGAGAAGGTAGCTTATCTCCTTTCTTAAGGCTATGCAATCCTCTATTATATGGCCGAAGTCTTCGTGAAAGGCACACCATTTCGATTTGTCTTTGGGGGTGGTGCCTTCTCATTTTTCCTGGGCCATCTTGCTTTGTCACCCAAGTTCCTATCAGCAAGCATTACTCCTCTCATATCGATAGAGAAGTAGTAATCGGATATTCTTGGACAATCTTCATCATCCTCTTACTCCTCCACAGCAATGATATTCTGTCCATTCGGTTTATTGTATGGTTTGGAGTTGTTGTTTCCGAAGTAGGATCCCTGCTTCTTGTCTTGAGATTCATTTTTCACCGGAGTTCTCAGTTGATCTTGTATTCTTTGATCCTCCTCCAACCTGATGAATCTTAAAGCTCTTTTTCGGACTTCATCTAAATTCCTGCAAGGGGTCATCATAAGATCTTGATAAAATGGAGAGTCATTTTGTAACCCCATCTTGAATGCCTCAACAGCTGTCGGGACATCCAAATTTGGAATTTCCAAGGCCTCTCTTCCAAACGTAGTAAGGAACTGCCTAAGAGGTTCCCCACGAGGTTGGACGACTCTATATAAATCACTAGTTAATTTTTCAAAGGATCTACTTCATGAAAACTGACTATTAAACAGATTGATCAAATGAGAAAAGGAAGTAATAGAATAAGGAGGAAGACTTAGCAGCCATTTAAGGGGGGATATAGTGAGGGTTGAGCCAAAGCCCTTACACAGGCAAGCTTCTTTCAATCTATCTAGGACTGGGTTAATTTCCATTCTCTCACGGTATAAGGCCACATGTTCCTCATGATCCGTGGATCCATCATATAACTACATACTAGGGGAAGTGAAGCGCTTTGGTATCTCAGCATAACAAATTGATGGAGCAAACTTGGATATGTTATGGCTTCTTGCTGGTACTTCGGGAATGGGTTTAATGACTCTTGGTACACTCGATATTATATCCTTGAGCTTTTGTAGCTCACGGGCTATGGTTTGATTGATGCCGATGTTTTGGTTAAAAATTGACAAAGGTAATTTCGTAACCAAATTAGTAAATGGGACTTGGTGCTTATGAAAATGACTTGAACACAGAGATTTGTTGCGAGGAAAAAACTCGTTATCCTGAGGATAACAAGAAAAAAACCCCGGGTGGTGAAAACTATCACCACCGGTTTATTAATAAAAAGTGATAACAAGTGGTGGAGCTTAATCGGATCTTGATTACAATGAGAGCGAGTACTAGTAAGTCTCGAGTGCTAAAGTGTGTGTTGTTTGATCCGAGTAGTGCTCTATTTATACAAAAATAAAGCTAACAATATGGCCTATAATTTAGGAAACTTTTGGACTAAATCAAATTAACCGTTAATCCCCTTAATCAGCACGTTTCCTTTCCTGCCACGACCTATTAACTGAAAGTGCGAGTCTTCGGGAGATCATAGCAACGATCTTTGACCTGGTAAACAAGGAAAGTCTGCGAACAAATTGTTAGTTATATAACGTATTTAGGATACCTGTTACCTTGAAGGATACCGCATCCTGGAGTTGTTCTGAATATAATGTTTGCTGAGGATACCGAAAATCTGAGCCCTAACAATTGTCCCCAAATTTAACAGCTGTAGATATGGGTTACAGCTGTAAAATTTCAAATTTTGAATTTGAATTCCTGCCTGTGCGGTGATTATTGCTGCTCGTGTCAGTCGTCCGTGACACTTGAACATCCATATTTATCCGAGATAAATATTCCCAATTCCTTCAACCGTCTTCATAGGTAATTCAATCTTTTCTTATTTCTCTTGATCTTTTCATCTTCTCGAACCATGAGTCCTAAACTTCATAACTCCGGGGTTGAAGATTTTGTTTCACAAAATCTCTTTGCTAGTCCTGCGAGTGAGATATGTATTTTTGGAAATACCGATATTACCAACCTGCAGTCTCGGGGTTGTTTTCCTCCGGGAACTGTTTTTAGACCCTTTGATGCCACCCTTTCTTCTGACCTTGTTTCAAAAACCTGGATCTGTTTTCCATTTTTACCGTCTAAAATCGGCTTTTCTTACCCGTTTCCTGCCTTTACCACCGAGTTCTTTTCCAGAACTGGTCTTAGTTATGCCCAAACCATGTCCATGGTTTGGAGGACCTTGTTCGTTTTGGAGAGATTAATCGCCGTCCACGCTCTTGATTTCACCCTTTCTAAGCTTGATTCCGTGTATAACCTTCGCAGCCACGGATCTTCAAGATACCTTCTTAAAACCAAATCCGGCCGAACTTCGCTCGTTTTGACAAACACCTTGAATAATGACCAGTGGAAGAGACAATTCTTCTTTGTTAGGAGAGATTCTCTCCCACAGCCTTATACTTTTCCTTATCTCTGGGTTTCCAAAAGTAGGATACCTTATTTTAGAATCGTGTGTTAACCTATTTGCATCTGATATGCTTAGCTTTGTTTTTTGCAGCCTTGAAGATTTTTGAGTTTGCCCCTCCCACCAAACAGACTGAGGCCTAGCTTGGTTCTTTCTTTCTTATCGACGAGGAGGAACGGACGTTTAATTTTTAGTCAAACCTCCAAGAACCATCGCCATCCGCAGGCTCCGTTATGTCTGGTAAGAAATATTGATATGTTAGTAGGAAAATTTAACGATTAAGGATACTGACTTGTATATTCATAGGTAAATCCGCTTCAGGTCTTTGCTCTGGACGACATTGATAGCATGGTCTCCACTCGCAGCACCAAGAAAAAAAGAAGCCGCTCATGTTCCCCAGCCTAAACCCGAAAGAAGTCGTGCCAAGGGTGGGTTCAAAAAAGAGCAGGATACCTCTGACTCCTCTCCGACATGTGATCTTGAATTCAATCAGGTATGTCTTCGTGTTTTACCCTTGTATCTTGTAGATAATGTATGCCGAGGATACTTTGATTTGTGCAGGGGCTAGGATTGTTAACCTCCAAATTCAACGATCTCCCTCATGAGCTCCTCGAGGCCAACACTCGTATTGCCGAGATGTTGAAGATTGCGAATGCCACAACTGGCCTTCTTGACAAGAAGATAAAAGAGATCGAGGACTTGAAGCAGGAACTCTCGCTAGCCAAGAAGGAGCTCATCCACCAAGAGGCAGATCGTCTGGTGTAGATCCAAGAGGTTACTGAGGGGGTGAAGAAGTCGGCTGCTGTCTCTATTTTTTAGACCCAGCTCAGGATGGCTAAGGAAGCGAAGGATGCGGGTCTGGATACTTTTTTTTGGGATGTGGCTGCTTGGGAACGAGTCTTGGTTGAGTTTAATGGTGAGAATGTGGAGGATGCCGGTCCGAGTGTAGCGAAGAAGGCTGTGGAGGTGGCAATCTAGGATGCAGTGAAGGCGGTCGGTAGTGAGGTGCAATTGGGCGACGATTGTGGTAAAGAAAAGGCTTGAGCCCAATTTTTTATGTGTTTGTGTTTGTTGGTATGATGTTGGGTTGTAATGGTTGTTGAACAATTACTTTTCTGTCTTGAAACAATATTATGCTTAGGATATTAGGATATATGGGTGGAGGGATCTTGACTTTTGGACATCTGGCAATATTCGGGTGGAGGGATCTTGGCTTTTCAAGATGAAACCCGGGTGTTGCCTTTTTTAATTTCCTACACTTATGATTAGTAATAATATAATCTTTTGGCTTTAAGCATTGTGTTCAGTAACTTGTAAGTTTTAGTTGGAATATTACATGTCTTTAATTTTCTGAAATAAGTTACTTCGAGGATAATGTATCATGAAAACATACTTCCTAAATACTTGAGGATTATAGAAAATATATCTTTAAGACTTTTTATTAAAATATCCTGAGGATCCTATATCCTGAACATAAAATATTTTAAAGACTATATATTTTTAGAAAACATAATCAAAAGACTTATTAGGAATTGAAATAAAATATCTTAAGGATAATATATCTTTGTGCCTTGTGTGAGTTATCATAATCAAACCAAAAGATTATACCTTGAAATATGAATTGAGTGATAAAACTAAGTGTAAAGACTACCTTGATGGAGATCATTTATAAATCTAGTTAGCTTACATATGATGTCCCCAACTGTTGAACTTTTTGAAGTATCATGTTTCTAGAATTTTGCCAAGTTAAAAACAACTTAGTAACACTTCTATGCTTAGCGATCTGGTTGATCTCTGATATGTGAAAACAAAGTTAGATAATCCTGGCGATAAAGCCCATTTACTGGCGACAAAGCCTTTGTACTGGCGACTAGGCCTTTACTTAAGAGACATGAAAATGTCTAAGCCTGAGATAAATCTGGGGAAAGTCCCAATCGCATGGGCATGAAAATGCCAAGACTTTAGATAACATGAAAATGTTACAAACCTTAGATAACATGAAAATGTTATAAACCATATGTGTGACACGTCTGCCACCTATCTTAAGGATTTGGTATATAGCCAACAACAAACATATTATCAGCTGGTCTGGTCCACCTGCCTCAAAATATATCCGAATCATCGTGCGCTCCATGCGGCGTTAGAAAGGTGAAGACCTTTAAACCTTAGAAGATACCAAGGATATCTTATTCGTGTGCTCCAGGCGTTCGTTAGCATGGTGAAGACCTTGAAACCATAGAAGATATCAAGGATATCTTATTTGTGTGTGAGGTGATCAGCCTCTGACTGTTGTGAAGATAACATATCCTTGGGATAACTGCAAAACACTAAGCTCTTAATGAGGGGTGGGTGTTAGCCTGGCTAACATCCCTCCGATGTTTAAGTCAGTAAACTTGATTTAGAGATAATAAAGTTCAAAAGTGCAAAAATAGACGAGGGAACATACCTTTATCCTGAGGATGCGAACATACCAGTTAAGGATATTAACAAAAATATGCCTTAAGGTAGATAGCATTCCAAGCTCTTGGTATAGGAACACCTTCCATAGTGATTAACCTGTAGGCCCCTTTTCCTGCTTCTGAATCAATCAAGTAAGGACCTTCCCACTTTGGAGCTAGCTTTCCATCTGCTGGGTTGGTGATATTCTGAAATGCCTTTCTTACACCATATCTCCTACTTCGAATCTTCGGATTCTGATATTCTTGTTGTAGGACTTGGCTATTCTTTGTTGGTGTGCTGCCATTCTGATTCTGGCAAGATCTCTGAGTTCATCGATGGTTTCCAGGTCTTCAGTAAGGCTTTGGTTGTTGGACTCAGTATCTTGAATGCTGGTTCTTGTTGTGGGGATCACCATCTCTGTAGGGATAACAGCTTCGGCCTCAAACACCAAGGAGAGAGGTGCTTGTCCCATTGCATTTTTTGAAGTGGTTCTATCAGCCCAAAGAACAAATGGTAGTTCTTCAGCCCATTTTCCCTTCTTGGATCCCAATTTCTTCTTCAAATGTTGATGATGATCTTTTTACTAGATTCTTCTTGACCGTTGGCTTGAGGATATACTGGAGTCGAAGTCACCATCTTGATTCCCCAACTTTCACAAAAGTTGGTTGTTCTTCTACCGATGAACTATGATCCATTATCACAAACAATCTCTGCCGGGATACCAAATCTTTCCAGGATATTGCGTTTGATGAATGAGATCACATCCTTTTCTTTAACTTAGACAAATGCCTCTACTTCGATCCACTTGGAGAAGTAATCTGTCATGGCCAGCATAAAGACCTTTCCACTAGGAGCCTTGGGCAGCTTTCCCACAATATCCATTCCCCATTTCATAAATGGCCACGGGGATATGATAAGATATAATGGTTTAGCTGGTTGAAGCAAGATGTTGCTGTGTCTTTGACAAGCATCACATTTTTTGGATAAGTTCTTTGCGTCCATCTTCATTGTTGGGCAGAAGTAACCATGTCCTCAGTATCTTGGATACTAAGGCTCTGCCCCCGTGTGGTTTCCACAATCACCTTCATGTATATCCTTGAGAACTTCTTGTGCTTCTTGATATTCCAAGCATCTCAAGTATGGACCTGCAAGTGACTTTCTATACAAAACATCATTTAGGATAATATACTGGGTTACCTTCATTTGGAAAGCTCTTGGATTTTCTCCTTCTGGGATCTTGTTATCCTGAAGATACCGTATTATAGGATGGGTCCAGGATACTGGATCATCCTCAGTTTTTGAAATTTCTATAACTTCGTGGTTCTCCTTTGTTGCTGGAGTCAAGATATGTATGATGGGTATCTTGAGAGCTGATGCTAAATTTGCCAAAGCATCTGCTTCAGTGTTTTCTTCTCTTGGTACCTGTACTATATCAAATGTTTCGAAACACATAGCTAGTTTCTTAACTATTTCTAAATATTTTGCTAAGTTTTTAACATTCACTGCATAAGAGCCATTAAAATGGTTAGTTAGTAACAAAGATTTAACATGAACTTGGAGATACCTGACCTTCATCCTTAGCTAATTATAAACAAGCTATTAAGGCATCATATTCGGCCTCGTTATTAGTAGTCTGAAATTCACAAGATATAGATAGAGGAATTATGTCCCCCTGTGGAGATTTTAGCAGGATACCTAGGCCTGTTCCTCTTATATTGGAAGCACCATCAGTATGCAAAGTCCAACTCTCCTTGACCTCCAGTTGAACTTCTTTTTCCACTTCTCCGAGTATATCCTGGCTAAAATCAGCCACAAAGTCAGCAAGTGCCTGAGACTTGATGGCTGTCCTTGGCTCATACAAGATATCGTATGCGCTAAGTTTTACAGCCCATTTTGCCAATCTACCTAACATCTTTGGTTTTCTCAAAACAGATTTAATAGGATAATTAGTCTTTACATGAATAGCATGAGTTTCAAAGTATTGTCTTAGTTTAGTAGAAGCCATTATAAGTGCTAAAATTAACTTTTCAAGATAAGAATACCTAGATTCAGCAGCTAGTAGACTTTTACTTACATAATATATTGGATATTGTTGACCTTTGTGATCTTTGACTAAGACAACACTTATTGCCTCCCCGACACAGCTAGGTACAAAAATAATGGCTCACCATCAACTGGCTTCATTAGGAGTGGTTCTGAGGACAAGTATTCTTTCATGGATACCAATGCTCTTTCTTACTTTTCTCCCCATTCGAACTTTTGATTCTTCCTCAGGATATCATAGAAGTCTTTACACTTCTCTGAAGATCTTGAGATGAATCTGTTGAGAGCAGCTATTCTTCCGGTTAATCTTTGGACATCTTTGACGTTTCTTGGTGATTTGATATCTAGGATGGCCTTGATCTGCTCAGGGCTTGCTTCTATTCCTCTCTTAGTGACCATGTATCCAAGGAATTTTCCTACTTTGACCCCAAAGTGACACTTGGCTGGATTCAACTTCATGTTGTATTCATCCAGGATATCAAATGATGTTACTAAGTCTTTGAGATGATCCTCAGCCTTCTTTGACTTTACCACCATGTCATCTATGTAGACTTCCATCGTGTCCCCTAGTTGGTCTTTGAACATAATGTTGACTAGCCTCTGGTATGTTGCACCTGCATTTTTTAGTCTTAAAGTGTGACATTCGTGACAAAATCATGTATGCCTTAGTATTTGTTTATCGAATAAGTGATTAACCACTTATTTTGTAACGAACAAACGATTAGCGGAACGGGTCTGGTTATGACCCAGATATCCCGGGGGGCATCTATAAGTGATATACGTTTAATATAAGCCAGTATACTGATATTATGGCCTTAGTATAATAGCAAACCAGTTAAACGAAAACATGCTCGTTTAACTACCCGCTTTGGATTTAAACTCGAAAGATAGTTCCGAAACAAGCATTGTATCATCCGTTAAGCCAAAAAAAACTTACCAAACACTTTTTGGGGATGATTTAAGCGATTCATGAAAATATTTTCGATTCTTACCAACAAATATTATGATTTTCTAAATGTACAATAAATTATCCGAAAAACACTCGTTTTCGCACTGTTTGTCGTACCCTATATACTTTTCGCCCCAAAAACAAAACCCGAAATAAATTTGGACTCGGCATTTCGCATCCGGGCAAGCTAAATGATGAAATGGGCCAAAATTGGGCCAAAAGGGTGGCCCATGAAAATTCCGGTCGCCACCCCTTAGTTTATTAATATTGAGAAGTTACTTCACAAATAAGGTCTTTAGATACTTTTTCCATGATCAAATTTTCCAGAAACTAAATTTCAACCAGCTGCTCTTTAAACCAAAGCAAAAACCCAAGGTAATCTCCTATTTTGACCAAAATTAGGCTTGTTTAATCATGATTAAACACATAAAAACATAGTTTGATTACCAAAAATCATTCCTAACCATGCAAAAACTCTAAAAATTGTTCAAAAACATTTTTTGATCCTACACGTGGTTAGGAACCTAGTTTGATAAGTTTTTTGGCCATAAACACGGATTAGAGGGTTTAAACGATGTTTTTTCCGGTCCAAAAGTTCGGTTTAGAACCCTAACCAAAACCCTAACTTTCATGGCTGGTCTCTTGATAATACATTCTTTGTTTGGGATATAGGACCTGTACTTAGCTTGTATAGAAGCATGAGAACCCGAAAATTCGATTAAGAGAGCGAAAACTGGCGAAAACCGCAAAGGTAATGCCGAAACATTCGATTACGGGCTGTTTAGGATTCGATTGTGATGTGCAAATTGTTAGGTCATGAAATTTTGTAGGGACATCAGGGAACATATCATTGAGTCCCTGTCCAAATTTGGTAATTTTTTTGACCATCCGAGAATATTTGGCTTAATTTATTACCGAACTAGAGCGTTTATTTGGGAAAAAATACTTAAAATGCTTGAAAAATTATGAAATTTTTTGGAGAACTCAGATTTGGTATATTATGATCATCTGTGAAATTTGGGGTCAATTGAAAACCCTAAGTATGTTTTGTGCGTTCGCGTCCATTTGGATTTTCAAGGTCATTTTTGGCTTGAAAATGATATTTGGTAAGATTTTTAAATTCTGGAATTGCTACAAGTTATTTTGGGAAGTGTTTTGGTCACTCATAAAATGATTTTTTTTAAATTTATAAATCAGTAAATAATTTCAGAAATATTTTTATTAAAATCTACATATTTTATTTAATAAGTGTCTAAATTTTCATGATCTAATGATTAACGGATAGTTAATTGTGCTAATTTGAAGATTAAACAAGTTTAATTCTGACGAAAACCGGCAAGTTCATGATTAACGAACTTGTTAGACTATCAAAACATCAAGAGTGATCAAAAAGCATATTTTTGGATTAATTATGTAAAAACGAACTTTTTGTGAGAAATCCGGAGAATTAGGATAGATTGTGCGCGTTTTTCTCCAAATCAAACTAAATAAACGGAAATGAGCCCCGTAGCGAATGCAGACCCCTAATACGTGATCTTCTATATAACTTAATCATTTTATCAATCAACACGTTTACCCAAGTTTACTTCCCAATAACTGTTTTGCAAACGCATAAACGAGCAACTTGGCCCAGCTGGTGAAACGGGGAAACTGAGTCAAGTTCGATTTTAAACATCAGACATTGAACAACATCACAATCTAAAAAAACTGACACTTTCTGAGTGTTACAGCCACACCCAGACTTGCTATACAGCCCAACTTAGTATAAAGATTATAATAATATTAAAATATTAATATTATTATAATATTGACTATAGGGACTAAGTGATAGCATGGGAAACGGACTTCGAGCTGACCTCGCACTGAGTGCCTACAAACCGTGAGTTTCATTACCCCACCCTTTAAGCTTTTTTACCAATTTTTGGGGTGAAAAGTATGTTTACATGCATTATCTATCTGAAAACGGTTCAGAACGTAAAATACATAAACCTTAATATATGAAAAGTCCCTACAAACATAATGATAAACTACGTGCTGATGAAAGGTGATTATTATCGTGATTGATATATTAAATGGAAATACTACGAATGCCAAAACATAATGACATCATACGTGACAACATGTTTATACAAATGCGCTATATAATGCTAAACACGACAGGTTGGGGAAATAACGTGATCTATGATAACCATGGGGATAACGTGGTCTGTAATGGTCATAGGGATAACGTGGTCTGTAATGGCCATGGGGATAATGTGGTCTGTGATGATCATGGACTAAAGTGGGTGGAAGGGGAGCCACAATAGTAATAAACCAAAGTTGAGTAAGGCCTATGAGCCAAGTTCTGCTGCAACTTATAAACTAAAGTTGAGTATGGCCTATGAGCCAAGTTCTGCTGTAACTTATTAAACGAACTAACTTGATTATGACATGAGTGTCAAGAAAATATTGCGGATATATATGTTGTGGACGGAAAGGGGGCTACGGTGATTGGTGATACATGATAAATACTACATTTGTGTATATATATAAATATCTGTGTATACACATTATGTGAATAGATGTAGGAAATACTGTTAGGACATGAAATGTCATATATATGTCCCCAGTTCTATCAGGGTAGGTCGGCGTGAGACTAAAGATAGTGAAACCTAGTTAACGTATTGTAAATGTCAAACGAAAACTGGTTCGATCGAACAAAAGGTTGATTCGATCGAACCAGGCTCATTCGATCGAACAAAGCTTCACTCGATCGAATGAGAGACTCATCCGATCGAATGAGTCTTCGATATATAAACGTTACTTAGGGATTTTCAGAAAGAAGAGCACACATAACACACATACACAGCCGACCTGTTCCCCGGAAATCCTCTCTGCCCGTCAACCCCTTCGGTCCTTTCCTCCGCACCTGGTCGTCATATCATCCTAGGAATTGCTACCGTTTGTGTCGTTGATTACCACCGAGTCGCCGTGTTAGTAGGATTCCGCACTCTAACACGTTGCCCCCGAGAATCGTTGGGAAACCGTCTCCCGATCGGTCCTAACAAAGTGGCATCAGAGCCTTTGGTTCTTGATTCTCGGTAGATTCGTGGTAAAAATTGCGTTTTTAGAGTCAAATTCGTTATTTTTACGTAAAATTTCCGGTAAAATCTTGGTTTTTGGTCTTGTGTTCATCGGTTTTGTGTCAAAAACAGTTAATATTGTCATATTTTGGTTTTTGATCAAAGGATTTCGTGTTAAAATTCGGGTTTTCGTCAAGAACGTTCTTCGCGTTCTTCGTGTTCTTCGAGTTTTTGGTTGTTTTGATCCGTTTTTGGGTTGGAATTAAGTTGTGTTTATGTTATAAGTTTAAAAATAGTCATAAAGTGGTCCTCGATCGTCAAGATTTCTTGTTTTTGTTTCAAAATCCGAATTTTCGTCAAAATCTTCTAATTTTGGAAAATACAGATTTCCCGATCGAATCAGTCTATTTTTGGAACCCATTCGATCGAATAGCCCTCCTATTCGATCGAACAAGTTTAAACGTTGACCGAACCAGCTTTTCCCGCCTCAACATACGCTCCCTTCGTTCGATCGAATAAGTCCCAATCATTCGATCGAACCAGTACCCAACCGATCGACTTAGTCACCCATTTGATCAACCCATTCGATCAGTGTCAAATTCGATTGTCATAACCCATCCGATCGACTAAGTCAACATCAGAACCGAACCAAGACCCCATTCGATCGAACTAGTTCCCAATCGATCGAACAAGATACACAACCCGTTTCGTTCGAACCAGATACTTATCCGACCGAACCTAACACCCTATTCGATCGAAAAAGTTCCCATTCGATCGAATCAGCCTCATAACACCAGAACCTTAACCCAAACAGACATTCGATCGAGTCAGCTCACACCCGATCGAATAGACCACTCATCCGATCGAATACAACACATTCGATCAGCAGACTGTTTTTTCAACACTTAGCAAATTTTAAGTGTTTTTCAGTCTTCTCGGAGTTAAGCAAACATGTCTTCAAGTACAAGCACAACCAAGAGGATCCAGTCAATCCTCGAAAGTGACTCGGAATCGGGAAGCTATAACAAGCCTCCTAAGCTAATGGCGTTAAACGAGTTCAACACTTGGAAGACTAGATTCCAGATTCACATAACCGGTGTGAATCCTGGATTATGGGAAGCTGTTCAGACAGCTTGGGTTCATCCGACCAACGACGATGGTGAAGCTTTAAGCTATTTCAGGCTGTCTGATGAACAGAAGACAGCATTTGAAGCTGAAAAGAAGGCTTTCTCACTACTATCACAAGCCCTTTCCAGCGATTTGTTTCACCAGTTCAACCAATTCACTACAGCGTCAACACTATGGAACGCCTTGGTTGAAAGATGTGATGGGTCGGATTCACTGAGAGATATTCATGCTAGGGAACTAAAGCGTGAATTCGATTTGTTTGGTCCGGAATCAGGAGAAGATATCGAGTCACTGCTGTCGAGATTTTATCATCTCATGTCTGAGCTCAAGGCCTACAACGTTAGAACTACTGGCACTGAGAAAGTGAGATGTCTAGCACAAGGTCTCCCACCCAGTTGGAGCACCTTTCTAACGGTGATGAGAAGAAGTCATCAACTCGAAACAATTCTTCTCTCTGATTTCATTAAAGAGATCAGACAAGAGGATGCTGAACTGAGAGCCTCCTCAAGAAAGCCAAGATCAACACCTGACAAATCGTTATACATGTCAAAATCTCCGTTGTCAGATGTAAATGATCATGCACCGATCAAGACTGCTTTCGTCTCCTCAGTGTCGAATTCAAAGGGGACTGAAACAAGATCGTCTGTTCCACCACCGTCAACTCCCGGTAATGCAAGTACAAACTCCGGAACCAAGCCCATGGAAAAAGCAACGTTAAATACAGAGGGCTTGGGAGCTGTAACTGTTGAGGTTGCCAAAGAACACATGGCAACTCTGGGTACGATTATAGAGTCATACAGTTTGATGGTAGCTGGAAAGTTGGGAAATAGTCATCTGGACAGCGATGACTACGAACAATTGGATGAAGACGACATGGAACGCATAGATATTATGTGGGCACTTGGCAGTGCGTTCCGAAGGGCCAAGAAATGGACAAAGAAAACCGGTCAGGCCCTCACTATCAACAACAAATCCAAGTTCGGCTTTGACAAAAACAAAGTCAAATGTTACAACTGTGGTGAACTTGGTCACTTCGCCAAGGAGTGTTCGAAGCCCAGACGGGAAGGTCATCAATACCCTTTCCGAACCACTTCTTCAACATCCACTCCTACGGCTGCTGCTGCAAATGTCAATCTTGAGAGACAACAGGTCCCTCAAAACCCAACAGCAACAAACAACATCAACAATGAAACTGCTCTTGCAGTTCAAGGAGATGAGGGTGAAACTTGGAACTTCAACATAAATATGGCTGATCTAGATGGAGACTCAGATTCTGGGTCTGTGGTTTCCTCGAAAAACGAAGCATATATAGTCGAGGAACCAGCTACTGAAGTTCAAGTAGTAGATGCAGAGGCTGAAGTGGTAGTTACGGAGATGAAAGAGGATCATGAGAACGAGTCAAACACTCCTCAAACATCTCAAAGTTCAACAATTCACAAGGAGACTGCTAAAGATGAAGAAGTCAAAGAAGCAGAAATTAAAGTAACTTCTCCATCGTTTTTGGGTAGAGCGGGGAAACTATGCTCCGCGTTCATGGCAGACACTTCAAGTAATGCCAAGGTAAGTTCTAACCCTTCAACTCCTAAATCTGTAAATGTTAAATGTTTAAAATGTGAGTTGTATGAACAAGAAATTCAATCTCTAAAAGAGAGAATTGAAGATCTCGAGGCTTACAAACAAGCAGCCTCAAGATCTTTAATGGAACTGACTGACGCGCTTGCACAGAATAAGGCTTGGAAGCAGAAAGAGTCTGCTTTTAAAGAAAAGATTGATGGCCTTAAGCGTCAGAACAAGGAACTTGAAATATGTGTTCTTAATCAACAAGATTCTATCAATTTTCACATAAATAAGAATAATGTTTTGAAAAAAGAATTGGAAAACTTGAAAGCTGATTTTGAATCATTAAATTTCAAATTAAAAAGTTACTCAAATTCATCTTATTTATTAGAACACATCATTCCCGAGTTCCGAGGCAAAAAGGAAAAAGGAGTGGGATACAACAATGTCCCACCCCCGATCCTGAATCAATTTGCAAGCACACCAGGAGCTGTGCCGGATGATGAATCAAATGATTACATACCCAAGGACACAAACCAAACTTCTGTGTCTAAGGGTAAAGAAGTCATTGACCCGGCTCCTGTGTCCAAACAAAATGCTGATGCCACAGACTTAGGTTCTACAACTAAATCGGGCCCACCACCATCTAAGTCAAAGGCAACAACAACAAGAAGTTCTCAGAAGAAAAAGTTTATTCCTAAATCTGAGAAAGTCTATGTGGAACATAGTACCCAGTTTGTAAAGGAGGGTAACGTTAATGAAAAACATAATTTCCCAAAACACCCTCCTAGACAAACTCCACCCCAAAATGTCAAATCCAGGGGGTACTATGATAACAGACAAAACCAGAGTTATTTCTCTCCACCAAGTCAAAGGGGGAGAAACTACTGTTTTTCGTGTGGAGAGGTAGGGCATATAGCAAGATTTTGCTATAAGTACACGGATCCTAAGCAGTACATATCGACTCCGGATCCGAGGTATGTCAAGTCACCTCCTAGGAGGAGACCGACCATTGACATTCAAGGTCAAGAACGGTTTCACACACCGAGGTCGGTTTCTCCTCGGAAACCTCAGCCAACCTCACCACACCAATCCCCAAACCCCTCAGATCCAAGTGTTTCCACTTCGACAAGTGAAACTCAGTCTTCAACCAGCTATCTCAAACATGTTGAGAAGAAGACTGACTTTTGGAAACCAAAGAAAACTAACACTGTTGATAACAACGTCAAATCTGAAAACAGTGTTAATGAGGGTAAATGGATTGAATTGTTCATTCGTGATGAAGATGGAAAACCCAAGACCTTAAGGGCTTGGGTTTCCAATGATATTTAAACCTTTTGTCTTTGTGTGCAGGTTGCTCGATATGATCCAAGATTCAACATGTGGATCATAGACTCAGGAGCTTCCAGGCACATGACTGGAAACATGAATCTTCTTTCAAATGTCAGACAAATAAAAGGAGGTGCAGTTTCCTTTGCAGGAAATCAAGGAGGTTTTATCACGGCCCAAGGAATTGTGTCTAATGGGCGAGTTTCGTTTGAGAAAGTTAATTTCATCAAAGAGTTGGAGAACAACCTGTTGTCCATAAGTCAAATCTGCGACAAAGGTTTCAAAGTAATGTTTGATGAACGAGACTGCCACATCTTGTCTAAGGACGTCAACTTTCCTGAAGACAAAGTTCTAATGTCAGCCGCACGCCAGAGTGATCTCTACATTCTGGATATGGCTAAGGCAGGGTCATCATCTCCAACTGCAACATGTTTTGTGTCCAAGGCATCCGAACGTGATACTGTCATTTGGCATAAACGGATGGGACACATAAACGTCAGGAACATGAACAAGCTGGTGCACAATAGAATGGTTGAGGGAGTCAATCTAAGAAGTTTTCATCTCCCTGATTCATGCGTTCAGTGTAAAGCCGGAAAACAACGAAAAAGGTCCCACAAGTCTAAGAGTTTCCACTCCATTGATATGCCGTTGGAACTTCTACATATGGATCTTTTTGGCCCAATCAGCGTCAAAAGTATTGCTGGGCACTCATACTGTCTAGTGGTCACTGATGAATATTCAAGATTCTCATGGGTGTTTTTCCTAAAAGCGAAGTCTGAAACTTTTGGGTGTATTAGTCTGCTAGTCACGACTCTTGAGTCGCAATACAAGCTGAAGGTTCGAAGAATTCGGTCAGATAACGGTACAGAGTTTAAGAACGCAAACGTTGATACTTACTGCAAAGAAAAAGGCATCGTTCAAGAATTCAGTGCTCCGTATGTTCCACAAATGAACGGGGTTGCTGAAAGGAAAAACCGTACGTTAATCGAGACAGCAAGAACCATGTTAGCTGACTCAGTGTTGCCAGTCACGTTTTGGAATGAGGCAATTGCCAACGCCTGTTTCACACTGAATCGGGTTGGCATTGTCAAGCGCCACGGCAAGACTAGTTTCGAGCTTCTTCAACGTCGAAGGCCTAACTTAGAGCACCTGGAACCATTTGGGGCTCTTTGCACGTTACTCAAAAGGCAAGTTGATAACAAGTTCGAGGAGAAGATTATTAAGGGTTACTTTCTGGGTTATAGCGTTCCTCTCAAAAGGGTCTACAACCGATCAACAAAATTGGTTGAAGAATGGTACCACGTCGATGTTCAACGCTACACAGAACCAGCCAAAGGGACAGGTGAAGACTGGTTGTTTGACTTTGACAAATGGGTCAAGTCATTCAATCTGAATGATGTTGCTATTCAAATGATGTATGAGGCGCAAAATGCACCTCCTGATGAATCACAGCAACGCTCATCTCATCCTGGTCCGTCAACGTCTTCTTCCACAGAGTCAACAGAACAAGTTCTTGAGTCATCTGATTCCGAATCTGAAGATGAAACACCAACAGACTTTGTACGACCGGCACCGACACATGTTATTTCACAACCGTCCTCGTCAAATCAAGATGTGTCTATCACAGATCCGCCTCTAACGTCTACTTCAGAGGCAGCACCACAATTCGCTCCAGTTCCTGAGCTGAACACAAACAACATGGAACAAATCGCTCCAGTTCCTGAGCTGAACACAAACAACATGGAACAAATCGCTCCAGTTCCTGAGCTGAACACAAACAACATGGAACAAACCGCTCCAGTTCCTGAGCCGAACTTAACTAACTTGGAACAAAATGTTGTCGTTCCTGACAATCCGGTTGTTAGGACTGAACGTGATCATCCACAAGACAACATTATAGGGGACATTCAACAGGGTGTCAAAACTCGTCGACAGCTGAATTTTGGTCTCTACACAGAAATGATGGAGTCAGGATTAGTTGCTCTTAATGCCCATGAATGCTTCTTAGCACAAGAAGAACCACACAGCACCACCGATGCGCTGAAAGATCCCAACTGGGTCACAGCCATGCAAGAGGAATTATTGCAGTTTAAAAGACTTGGTGTGTGGAAGCTGGTGGATCTCCCCAAAGGTCAGAAGAAAATTGGCACTAAGTGGGTACTAAAATGTAAACGTGATGATCGTGGAGTGATTGTTCGCAACAAAGCCCGCCTGGTGGTCCAAGGGTTTAGGCAAATCGAAGGCCTAGACTACAATGAGGTATATGCTCCGGTTGCTCGTTTGGAGGCAATCCGGATGTTCTTGGCGTATGCATCTTTCAAGAAATTCAAAGTATATCAGATGGACGTCAAGAGTGCCTTTTTGTACGGTCACATCGAAGAGACCGTATATGTGGCACAACCTCCAGGTTTTGAAGACCCATATCACAAGGACAAAGCCTATCTGCTCAACAAGGCTTTGTACGGTCTTCACCAAGCCCCGAGAGCTTGGTATAAAGAACTATCCAAACACCTTCTGAACAACGGGTTTAGAAGGGGAACCATTGACTGCACGCTATTCACAAAAGAAAAAGAAGGAGATCTAATTATGGTACAAGTGTACGTGGACGACATCATCTTCGGGTCCACGAATAAAACACTTTGTAAGGAGTTCGAACAAGTGATGAAAGAAAAATTTGAAATGAGCTCCATGGGTGAGATGAAGTTCTTCTTAGGACTTCAAGTTGATCAAAAAGATTCCGGTATCTTCATTCACCAGACAAAATACGTCAATGACATCTTGAAACGGTTTGAGATGTTGAGTTCTTCTTCACAGAGAACTCCTTTAGAGGTTAATCACGGGATTAATCCTGACGAGAAGGGTGAATTGATCAATCCAACTCACTATAGAGGGATCATCGGATCTCTAATGTACCTGACTGCTTCTCGGCCAGACATAATGTTTGCTACGTGTCTCTGTGCACGTTATCAGTCAAAGCCGAAGGTCTCCCATCTGATTGCAGTCAAAAGAATTTTGCGTTATCTGAAGGGTACTCCAGATTGGGGTCTTTGGTATCCTTATGATGACAACTTTGATCTTCATGCGTATAGTGATTCGGATTATGGTGGTTGTAAACTCGATTACAAATCAACAACAGCAGGATGTCAGTTCTTTGGAAGTCGTTTAGTAACGTGGCAATGCAAAAAGCAGACGTCAGTCTCCACTTCAACAGCTGAGGCGGAATATATTGCGGCTGCCAGTTGCTGTTCTCAAGTTATTTGGATTCAGCAACAAATGCGTGACTACGGTATTGAATGCTCTACTACTCCCATATATATTGATAATTCTGCTGCAATTTCAATTACCAAAAATCCGGTTCATTTTAGCAAAACGAAGCACATCGAAATTCGATATCACTTCCTTCGTGACTGCTACGAAAAGAAGTTAATCGATGTGATAAAAATCCCCACTCAGGAACAACGCGCTGATCTCTTCACTAAAGCATTTGATAAACCACGGTTTTTATATTTACTAGAGATCAACGGCGTTAAACGTATATCAGATGATGTTCCTGAAGATATCATTTAAATTGTTTTCATTTTTTCTTTTCTTAAAAATTTGAAAAAGTCCAAAAAGATTTTGTTTTTTATAAATTCTAGGGGGAGAAAAGGTTCAAGAAAAACCAAAAACAATATAAAATACAAAAACCCAAAAACATTAAAAAATTTTTTCAAAATTTTGAGAAGTTGATCTTGTTACAAGAAAGGTGATAGTACACAGACGCTATCATACTGAGACATCAAAAAGATTTGCTATTTCTGTACAGCTTATTTTCATTTTTCTTATATTAAATTTTTATACATCACTATCGCTTAAAATTATGTCGGTTACCTCAGTTTGATGGACACATTTTCGGATGTGTTTTGGTCCTTATTTCTACTAGTAGATTATGAGGATAGCCATTAACCAGATGACTGAAAGTGATCGGGGCGGGTTTTGATGGTTTTTATTCTTTCGCTGAAAAATAGTCGGTTATACTTAGTTAGAAGGACACATACTCGTATGTGGTCGGTCCAGTTGATCCATTGGATCTTCAGGATAGCCGTTTACCTGAAGACTTTGACTTGATCGGGGCGAAATAATTTAAACGTTTTTTTAAAGACATTCATTTATATTCAGAAAATGAGAAATTGATCCAACCTTGGAAAATGATAGATATACTGATTCTGTGTGCTTAACTAGTGAAGTTATTAGGCTTAAAAGGCTTTAGAACAGTCATTGTGTGTCATGGTAGCTTTTTATGGTGCGTAAAAGTAGATGTGATACAAACTAAATCTACTCGATTTTACGTGGAAACTCCTTAAGAGTTTTGTTTGTCTTCATATATATCTTTCCGAATGATAGGCAGAAAAGCGATTACCCAGTCATACACGAGCCCATAAGTGTTCTGATTCCCGTAAAGATAGTGCATGAAGAAACTGCAGTGATCCAGATTCGGGACTTGCAATTGTTTTACTACTCTGAAGTCTATGTAACATTCAAAAAAAAAAAAAAAAAAAAAAAAAAAAAAAAAAAAAAAAAAAAAAAAAAAAAAAAAAAATGATTCTTTATGAGTTATTGAAACATTCTAGAGTTAATAATGTCAAGACTTCTCAATTATGGAGTAAGAAAGAAAACGGGAAGCAGATGAAGACACTTACAACCTTAATCAGACACTATGGGTCAAAGTCAATTCGGGGTGACTTGGGGAAAGCCAAATACGCTTTGAGAATAGATAGGAGGCATCATAATCTCTGAGTTGTTATTCACTTAAATTTTGAGACATAATTGAACCTAACTCGTATCACAGAAACGATGAAAACCATTTTAAGTTATTTTCATGCTCATAACCTGTTTCTTTATGTCATAATACAGCTCAACACGGATCTATGTGACAGTCACTTAATTAGTATGATTCCTGTTCGGATCTTTCTCACAAAAAGAATATTCATTATGTCTTGTTCAACTTCGTATATTAAAAAAAAAAAAAAAAAAAAAAAAAAAAAAAAAAAAAAAAAAAAAAAAAAAAAAAATCTCAAAAAGTCTCAGTAGATAGTCATATACGTCTGTATGATTTCTTATTATAGATCCTTCTCAACCAAAAATAATGTGTTTTAAATTTTTGTACAGATGTTTATTTCAGTCTGAATATTATAAAAAGAAAAAAAAAAAAAAAAAAAAAAAAAAAAAAAAAAATTCAAAAACATTTTTAATTTGAATTAATTTTTCTTTAATTTTATTCTGCTTTAATGTCGATGAGAAATCATTGTGACAGGTAGTCTGATCCCTGTCCCTCCCTGTAAATAAATAATTAAGATTTTATTTTTGGTTATTTTATTTTATTCTTAATGTTTGAAAGTCGATGAGAAATCATTGTGACAGGTAGTCTGATTCCTGTCTGTTCCTACTAAATGTTTATTCAGTGTGTAGGAATGAAAGAAAAACTCATGCAGGTTGCTAAACGTTTATCTGCGCAACCAAGTGTGTAATGAGAGAAGGAAGAAGTTGCAATAAAACCGAAGTTGGTTGGACCTGATATTTTCTGTGTGTTTACTAACGTTTTATGATCTTTATGTTCTACAGGAACTGAGCTCACAAAATCGGAAAATTTCTATGCTAACTAACCAAATGTCAAAAGTTTAAGTTTTCTTGCAGGTTCAAAAGCACCGTGATCGATGACGGGGAATAAGAAGTTTAAAAGTCAAATTTTTCTAAAACTTTTCCTCATTCGATCGAACATGTAGCCATTCGATCGAGTCAGTCAATCGAATGTGCCAAATCGATCGGATAAGTTATTTTGAAAAATCAGTTTGAGGGAAGAAATCCATCCGATCGAATAGTGTGTCTCATTCGATCGGATGAGTCAAGCGAACAAGTTTATTCGATCGGATGAGTCAAAAATCTGTATAAATAGCAAAAGTCATTCGATCGGACATTTTCATCCGAAAAGAATTTGAAATTTCCCTCTTAAAATCGATCGTGCTAAAACCTCTTTTTGATCCGACCAGTTTATTCACTTTTTCGCGTAGATTTCAAAAATGTAAGTTTTATTGATTTTCGTCCGCGTTTCGATAGGTTTTCGGGCCGTTTTTGGTGTCGGAAACGGTCCCGACAATAAAACTGAGTTTTTTTTTTTTGAGTTTTCGGGTCATGAGGGTCATTGGAAAACATGTAAACAACATCTTTCAATGTTTCGCACATGTTGATTGTGGTTAATCGGTCGAAAAACCGATTCGGGTCTCGTTGAAATCTGGGTTCTGGTTGAAGGAATCGAATGAGTCCATTCGATCGAACCAGTCTAAATCGATCGAATATATGTCTCACTCGATCGGATGATTAGTTCATTCGATCGAATCCTTTATAATTCGATCGAACCAGTCCAGAAGTTTAAAAAAAAAAAAAAAAAAAAAAAAAAAAAAAAAAAAAAAAAAAAAAAAAAAAAAAAAAAAAAAAAAAAATTTTTTTTTTTTTTTTTTTTTTTTTAACAAATTCAGTCTTTTAGATATCTGTCTGTTTTAACATGTCTATGTATACAGATTCAATGGCTGAAGCTGCACAGGTTATTGCTCCGTACAAAACGTCGATCAAACACAACATTGTGGCATTTTTAGATGAAAAATCAAGTCACGGCAAGGACTTTGCGCAGATGATTAAGTTTTTAAAGAGGTCAAGGATCTTCATTCCTATCTCAAGGATCGTTGAGCCGATAATGTCGGTTCAACAGGAGTTTTGGAGAAACGCCACGCACGACAAGTCCGTCGAGCCGTCGGTGATACGCTCCACAGTCCGAGGGCATCAAATTGTTGTTTCTGCCCAGATTCTTAGAGATGTCTGCGGGTTTGCAGATACAGACTCTGACCCGACCACATTACATCCTGCAGCAACGAGAGGATGTTTCGCACGCATGAAGTATGACGGCGATCTCAATGCCGGTCTGCTTCTCAAAGCAAATTTGTGCCCAGAATTCAAATATCTGGCGCACGTGGTGATGCACTGTCTGGGTCCTCAACGTACAAGTTTTGATAAGATAAGGGAGAGCATGCAATTCACCGTGGCAGCACTCGTGATGAACCGCCCCTTCAATTTCTCTCAAATGACATTCAGTCACATGGTGGAAAACCTCACCATAAAACAAGGGGCGGGTGAGAAGTTTCTACGGTACCCGAGGTTTGTGCAGATGATAGTTGATGACCAGGCACCGGGGCTGTTGAAAGAGAATGACGGAGATGTGGTAAAGCTAGACCACATGAAGAATGAGACTTTGAACCGTCTCAAGTCATACAAGGATCGTCCAACAAGGCCCCCACACAAACGTTGTTTTGGGCATGTGGCGAATCCGTTTTATCAGGCTCCACCAAAGAGGAAGTGGAGGAACACCTCAAGTGACTCAGATGTCGAGGACCTTCCGTATCAGAAAACCAGTGATGAATCAGACACTGAAGACGAAGTAGTCCCTGAGGACACCAGGACTGATGCAGAGAAGGAAGCTGATACCTACTTAAATGTTGAAGATTTGGAAACCGGTGAAGAAGTAGTGTTTGAGGAGCAGCCTGCTGATCAACCGACAGGTGAAGAAAGGCCGGCGAAGAGACAAAAGAGGAAGGTTACTCGAAAGTACAGGAATTTATTTCTCAGCCAACCTCGTCCCGCAATGTTACCATCAGTTGGGACCTCTTCTACTGCTCCTCCAGCACAACAAGCTCCTCCTCCAACACCTCAGTCCGCACCGCCACCTCCTCCTCAACCTCAACAGGAGATCTCCCTCCCTCCCAAGGTCGCTTCTGAAATTGCCGACCTGCACAAGGCGATGATGCAGATGTTCATGTTCAGGACACAGCAGGAAGAGCATAACAGAATCAGAGATGAACAAATGGCTCAACTTCAAGCTGACAACGACAGGTTGAAGATTGAGAACACTCAGCTCACTGCTACTGTTGCTGAACAGGGATCTGCTATCACAGAGCTCAAAGAGTCAAATCAAAGCCTGGTAGAGTCCAATAAAAGCCTTGTGGAGTCAAACAGAAACCTTGAAGCTAAGGTGACTGAGCTTAAAGGAGACGTTCTTCGTCTGGAAGGTCCAGCTAATGTTGATGTGGACACCGACGAGCTGAACTCAGATGATGATGAAGGTGAAGGTAACTGAGTGATTTTTGAGTGAATGTAGTGAGGATTTTAATGTTTAAATCTTGTAATCCTTATTTATATTCCATTGTCATATGTAATTGTTTTGTACTTAACGTTTATGATATTACATATGTTTATTTAAAAAAAAAAAAAACAAAAAAAAAAAATTTTTTTTACTGTGTTGTGATTATTAATCAAGCAGGTGATGCTGATACATCAAATGTCCAACCGCTGCAGTCAAAAACAGCAGCGGAGTTTTTCACGTATCTCTTGGACAACCCAGATGAACAGCAAATCTTCTCAAGTGGAGACGTGGAAGAAGGTGAGATTTCGCACAACTTCACGGAAGAAGAGCTAGAGCAAATGTTCGAGTTTTCAAACGAAGAAACAGGCAAAGTTCTGGCCTTGCCTTCAACAGAATCCACATCTGCTGCAGCTGCTTCAACCGACTCACCATCACCGACGGCCGCTGATCCGACACAAGTCGATCCTCCTCACTTCGAAGATGTCGAAATAGAAGACTTGACAAGGGAAGAATATCCTGAGTACTACACGTCGCAAACTGACGATATTCCCAACTCATCAAGCTTCTTTCAAAACGTAAACGAGGAGGAAGTGCAGAAGAAGGCTGACGAAAGGTCAAATGCTATGAAACAGCCGTCTGAAGCCGATCAAGCCGAATTTAAAGACAAAACAGAAGAATGCAAGAAAGCGTTCAATGCTATTCTTGAAAAGATCAGGTCTAAACGCCAAGCGAAACCGACCATTCCTCACACAAAGTCATATGATACTAAGGGTCGGAGAACCTCTGGAGAAATCCTAGCTTGGGCGTGTCTGAAAGACCTGAACTGCGTAGCTGTCAAAAGGGAAAAGGGGGTTGAGTACTATCAACGAATCACAGACTTGAAGACTCTTCCAACTTACGATCTTAATCGTCTTAATTACCTGGACATGCTATACGCAAGCTCATCTCCATTCGCATCGTACTATCAGAGTGTATTACGAAAGGAATACAACTCAAAATGGAGATTGATTACACCGCAAAGGCCAAAGCGTTATACAAGTAAAAAGGAGATCGATCCGATCACCAACAGGCCGAAAGTCATTTTGAAGTACATGCCACCACTTACAATGAAGAAGATTCCGCTACGAAAGATGAAGCAGGACTTCTACAAATCGTTCAGGCATTGGTACTACGACGGAAGACTACATGAAGCAGTTATAGTGCTCAACGACAATGGTAATTGGAGCACAATCCGCATTTTTGATCCTATGTGGCTCACCAACTTGTCAAGGGAGGATGTTTTTACTCTATACAAGACAGAAATTCTTTATGCCCCCGATGACATGGAGCAAGCGCTAAAGTACAGAAATGTCATTAGGATCTGTTTTGCCTATGACATACATGCAGGATCTAACTGGAAGGAACAACAGAAGAAATATACACAGGGAACCAGTGATTAATTGTTATATGTTTTGTTTATTTGGTTTCTTTGTAATTCAAAGTTTTATCTTCTGGTTGTAATTGTTTTTGGAGTGATTTTAATATACTTTGGAATATTGTGCTAGATTATGCTTTACTTTCATGTTTGATAATCTACTACAACTGTGCTTAAATGTTAATCTTATATTCCATTTGACAGCATCTCATGATATGTGGAACCTATGGTAAGTCTGACGGACTGCACCATTGGATCGTGAGATAACTCCATGAAGACAGGAGTTTGGTGGATGCAATGAGGGCACCACTAGCTTTGAGAACAGAGAGGGAGAGATAACTCCAAGGGGGAGTTGCAGTCGAGCAAGAAATCTCGATTGGTTAAAACATAAATAGAACTGGCTCCAAGGGGGAGTTTGTTAGGACATGAAATGTCATATATATGTCCCCAGTTCTATCAGGGTAGGTCGGCGTGAGACTAAAGATAGTGAAACCTAGTTAACGTATTGTAAATGTCAAACGAAAACTGGTTCGATCGAACAAAAGGTTGATTCGATCGAACCAGGCTCATTCGATCGAACAAAGCTTCACTCGATCGAATGAGAGACTCATCCGATCGAATGAGTCTTCGATATATAAACGTTACTTAGGGATTTTCAGAAAGAAGAGCACACATAACACACATACACAGCCGACCTGTTCCCCGGAAATCCTCTCTGCCCGTCAACCCCTTCGGTCCTTTCCTCCGCACCTGGTCGTCATATCATCCTAGGAATTGCTACCGTTTGTGTCGTTGATTACCACCGAGTCGCCGTGTTAGTAGGATTCCGCACTCTAACACGTTGCCCCCGAGAATCGTTGGGAAACCGTCTCCCGATCGGTCCTAACAAATACTGTGTGTAGAAAATACTAATTATTTGTGTATATACTGTGTAATGTTTAAGTTTACGTGGAACTATTGTGGGCAGAAGGGGGCCACAATGGTTGATATTACGCGGAAAACGAAGGCACGTATTACGATCGAACGGTCACGATTTTATCAAAATTTCAAATTTTATTATAAACTTATACACATATATATGTGCATACAAAGATACAGATATACATATATATAAACGTAATTACATTTTCTTACATACGCACGTACCTACAAGCTATGACTGTGTGGTACGCATAACTGATTTCGTCAAAACTTAATAAACTCACCAACTATTCATAGTTGACATGTTTTAACATGCTTTTGAGGTAATCAGTTAAGAGGAGAAATTTCCTGTGCATTACGTGTCTGTTTGTGATTGATTCCGTGGGCATTTGAGTTAGAAGTAAAGTAATTAAAGAACCGGTTTGATTGTATCACCTAATTTGTAAATGATGTTAGAACAATGTAATATGTTGTAAATTAGTTAATAATGTTTCTTTATGAACAAATGTATTTGATACCAGTTGTATCTGTTGCATTTCTGTTTACGCTTCCGCAATTCGGTTAACGGGGTGTGAGAAAAGTTGGTATCAAAGCCATTGGTTGTAAAGAATTAGGCTATCCCTTAGGATACTTATAATATAACCGTAGACTCAATTATATCTGGGAAACTGAATAATGAGTAACGATAGATATTGATGGATGCTAGGATGAACTCGTAGGCAAGTAGTTATTATGGTCCGGAACGTAATAATAGACTTGCCTGTACGAAGGAATTCGGGGATAAGTCGCTGGACATACTGATAAGTAAAAATGGCAACGTACGTGCATAAAGGTGATGTGGAGTATATATGCGATGTGCATACGTGTTTACCTGAAATTAGGTTTATGGATACGTGTACGTACGGTAGTACCGATAATACTGAGTCTTATCCTAACGAATAATATATTCGGTTATAATCCGTATTAATTCATATTCTAATTAAAATTATATCCAACCAAAATTAATATTATATATTATTATAATTAACAAATATTATACATGTTCGTAACAAATAAAATATACCTGTTCGTAACAAATAAATTATTTAATTTCTGTACTAATTAATAATATCCTTTACGCTGATCTAAGCTATCAAAAAACGTTCTCTTCTGATTAACTAGTGCACCGAAAAGTGTTGAGATCGGGTAGTTTTACGACTGAGGAAGAGCCGATGTTGCCTGTAAACGAGAATACGAGAATGCTTAAACAAGTTCAAACTAAATCTGGTAATGAGACGGAACCACAAAGGGGCTTAATGTACAAGGCTCGGGAATGAACCGCGAGAGGTGTGACTTATAGATAATAATTTCAAAAGAATATATATAATACTTATTAGCTTGGGTCCAATCTTTATCTTGTAAACTCATTTCTTTGACATTGAACTAAACTATTTTCTAGGCATCCTTTCATTCCTGTTGTTCAAAAACAAACACTATTCCTAAAGAGAATACCTAGTGATGAGCCCGATTTATTAAATTAAAAATATGATAATTACCCAAAACTGAGTTTTCAATTATAATATGACCAATCTTGGCTACCAGTGCATATCATGTACTAATGATACTTCAAAAAGAAATGTTAATAATAATAATTTCCTTTACATATCACCAATACAACTGACTTCGATGAACCTCCCTAACTAACAAACTCTTCGAACCATCTATGAAGGAGAACCTTCAACCTCTCTTATATTTTGCTATTCCAATAGGGTATTATAAGAAAGAAACCTCGTGCTCACGAAACGATGACGTGCTTGGCTGGAATGGGACATACTTACCCCAACCGGTAAACTACTACTTTTAATAGACCCAACATGCTTGCGTGCACCGAATGACCTGGCGAAGGAATATATTCTATAGTTATATTTAACAACCTTTAAGGGTCTAGTGGAATATCCGAGTGCATTCTTATGATAACACACTAATTAAACTCGTAACGAACAAATGTCTACTTACGGAAGAGACTGAACAAAAACATTTGCCCAATGATGGGATTGTACTGGAATAATTGTCGGGCAAGTTTTAAACCGTTTAAAATTGTTATAATGTGTACTAGGATAGATAAGGATAGTACGGTATTGTTGTGTATAACATCTTTTCGATACTCCTTGCAAGTACCTAATAGTGTGTGCTATGCTGATATGGAGGACAACTTTGGCCTACCGTTACAATACTGACCTTACAGGGTTAACATTTCTTGTCACTTGGTGGCAACTTTTGATATATACATACCAACAACGGACTTTGTTAGGCTAAATCGATGTGCTATCCTTGATATATAGACACATGGACAGAGATGTGTGATACATATGTGCTATTTGAAGTGCTTGATTACTTGTTAATGTGATTTCTTTTGTGATGAGTTATGTAGTGAAATGTTATTGCGGCATGATTGATTACTATTATAGTATGGCCCCGGAGAAAACAAACATACTATTTGAGGCAGTTGTGGCCGAGATGATTGTTCGGCAACTGCAGACAGTAATTCTGACAATAGCAGCATGATTCGCAGCTGGCATTAACATAGCAATAAATACAAATCAAATGTCGAACACTAATACGGCCGCGGATACTATTTCGCCGCCCAATACTGATGCAGTTACAAATGTTATTCTCCCAACAGATACTAACATTGTCATGAATAATACTCCCCAACTGGACACTAATGTTACTACCAATATTAATAAATTCCCCCATAAAATGCCATTGGCAATGAAAATCTCCTACCGAACATGAATACTAGTCGTAACAACCATGATCCTTCACGACGGGAATATTCGTTTAAACAACTTATGACGTACAAAACTGTAAATTTTAGTGGTACTTAAAGATCAAATGGATTAGTAAAATGAATCGAAGCGATAGAACCTGTTATCAATACTAGTAGTTGCCCGTCAGATTGCATAGTTAAATATGCTACTAGTACGCTTCTTGTCTACACCCGTAGGTGGTAGTAAAGGATTGTACGAATTTGGAAACAAAGAGGCAATTATCCGCATGACTTGGGCAAGACATAAAACCTCTATATTGAAACATCATTGTCCAAGGAATGAAATCTAGAAATTAGAACATGAACACAGGAAATTGAAAACGAAAGGAGGAGACGAATTGGGATACACGAACCACTTTCACGATCTGATTCGACTGGTACCACGGTTAAAGCCCCAGAAGTAGAGACTGTAGTTAATTCAGTTAACCACTAAACCTTTGAGAATGTCGTGACACAAGCCGACGTGGTAGCTTTTGATTTGGTTAATAATAGTGTGTTGAGAATGCCCGGGGAAAATCACCTAGTACAAAACAAACTAATCACGAAACAGGGGGTACAAGAACAACAACAAATTAAGCATGGACGTCCTACAACTCAACACGACACGGAAATTAACTTTGTTTCTGAACGAAAAGTATACAATGAATTATCACCGAGGCGTGGAAAATGAAGTTATTATAAGGGAATGTCAAATAAAGATATGCTATAAAAGCAGGAAGATTGGATCCTATACCTGGAGCTGTGGAACCCTTAAGAACACTTTAAGTAGACCTTTTTAACCTGACCATTTACAGTTACCCCAACCACAACCAAGTCGCTCATAGCCTACAACAAACCATCAGGTTTCTATGAGTTTGACAGTATAAAAAACTTCAAAAAGAAAGAACTATACCAAGTCAAACCAAGAACAAACACTGATACCTAACTCGGCTAGACGCCGCACTCCGTGATTTGATCAGATAAGAACATAACAAGACTTGAACATGGTGAAGGGTACACTCATAAATGCTTCTGTTTGCTGATATAAGAACCTATAGAAGTCTTATTTTTTCTAACTTCTTATCCCTGGGAGATATATACCAATTAGGAAATTAATAGATCCCTATACTATACGACCCACTAAAGATTAGACTATAACTGTTAACCGTATTGTTCAAAAACTACCCTCTCAATTTGAACGAATAACAGTTCCTTATCGATCTACTCCCGGTGGAATTGGGGAGTTGTCATGTGATAGTCAGTACTGACTACTGAATTGAGTTCAAAACGAAAGTTGCATATAAAATCGGAACTGTCAGAATACCTCTCGCACACAAAGAAGTTGAATATGGAGTAATAAAGTTGTTAAACAAGTATAACTATGAAAACAGACAAAATACCTTACTACAAGTACCGAAACTTGAGCTTCAAACCTTTATAACCTCTGTGGCCGAATCATGGATGAAAAAAAAACGATCCAAATATTCTATTTGGTCAACTACCAGTAAAAAGGTGTAAAGATGTAAGGGGATTTTATGTGTAATCTAGAATGAAAAAGATTATAGTCACATGCGTTGTAAAGATGTACCCTGTACTGAGCTAAGGTTGAGGACCAAAAACATTCGGGAATGGTATAACAACCTGAAACACCTCAATGGGAATGGGAACCAATTATAATGAACTTCTTAACACACATTCCCAGAACATCCCGAGAGCACAATGCAATCCGGATAATAATACACCGGCTGACCCAATCCACACACTTCCTTTCGGTTCGTAACAACTACATAACTGAAAAACTCGCCTTATGTTAAAAAAATCATAACTCGACACAGTGAACCTATTTTAGGACGAGATAACCATTCCACCTCTTATCTTTAGCGAGTTGTGTATGAAACTTTAGAGCCCATGCAGACCTGAATACGATATACTATCCTCTAGCAAACAAACAAACCAAATAAACTATTCAAACATAAGAGGAAACTGGGATCGGTATTATATAGTTTAAATCCTCGTGCACTAACAGTTATAATAATATTATACAAGCGGTTATATACTACATTATACGAGCAAGAATATGACTCGCCACCTTATTCAATAAAAAAATTGGCGACCCCCAAAATACAAAATATGAATCGATTTCGGAAACCATAAATAAAGCTCATAGAATCAAAAACAAACTGAAAGCCGCTTGAGGCTTATTAGAGGACTATACCGATATATGTGAGAAGATGACGATTCTTGAAGGGTGTTATTTGAGTTAATGAAACCGAAGAGTTAACTTGAAAATACATGGAACTGTACAAAAAAATTACCTCGAAGGTTAACCCCGTAACGCATTAAACAAAATTATCTCATTTTCGATATTTTGTATATATCGAATCAGAATGAGTGCCATACTGATAGAACGAAATTAGTACCACCTGAAAACTTGTATACAACTAAACTCTATAAAGGAACCCGTTGAAAATGTTAAACGGGGAAAATCAAACAGTTACGACTCAATAAAGTTTTGTTGAATAAGTTCTGTGGAATCCACAACGCGGAATCAAACGTGTTCGGAAATAGAAGAACGAATTCTGAAACAAATAATTATAAACTTTTAATCTAAATGTAAAATCCAACTTTTTGTTAAGTAATAAATGACGGAAAGTTTTGTTATTAACTGTGTGTGTCGTTAAGTTAGTCGTGTGTTAAATGTTTGGATAAGGATTTGAAATGGGAATGGAGAGTGGGTGGTGGGACCCATACCCCACTATATAAACCCAACCCACCCACCATTTCACCATTTTTGTCTTCCTCCCCACACACTAAAAACACACACACACACACTTCTTCTATCAAACACCCGGATCCAAATCCAAGCAAAAGAAAGGTGAATATCGTGTTCAACGTCATTGAGCAACAAGAAACGTTTGGAAGATCCTGCGTGTTATCCCGATCTGAACTCGAACCCGAAGCAAAGGTAGGTTTCGGTTTAAATGGTTAAGTTTTATGGTTAGAATCGGCATGCAAACAAATATAATGATAGATCGGGTTGTGAAATGTAAGAAAAAAAATATAAACTTGGTAAGTTATAACCTCTCGGGTGCACTTTGTGATAAAAAGGTGGTGTTTGGACTTTGAGAGATGGGTTCAGGATCAGGTGCATGGGGTCAGAATGTGTCGAAAGTTGGGAAAGAGTAAAAATCAGGTCTTTAGGAAGAGCCGCGAAGTAAAATGGCCATTAAATGGTAAAAACGAAGAAAAAGAAGAATTCGCATCGCAAAGCTATGCGAAGCGAAAAAGGCTATTTCACATCGCATGACCATGCGAAGCGAAAAAGGTAATTTCGCATCGCACAGTCATGCGAAGCGAAACAGTTTCATGCGAAGCGAAAAAGTTCCATGCGAAGCGAAATTCCATGCATGCGAAGTGAAATTCTTCCATGCAAAATTTTATAAAATTCATTTTCTGATGCATTTTTGTTAAAGGACTGTTAATGAAAATAAAATTTTTCTGAGCTGACCTGGACCCTGCTAGGGGCTGCCGCCCCTAGACCCCGCTACCAGGGGCACTGCCCCCGGACCCCCGTTAGTTGAGGGTGTCATTGACTTAGATATAAGAAGTAGTAGTAATGGATATTTGACACTCGTAATGCATTATACAGTTTGCCGTGCACAGCTAAAGAAGGGCATTACTATTAACGGCAAGAGAAACCGACTTCAGGTGAGTTTCTAGCCCCTTTATCCGTTATGTTTTTGGGGCTGTGTGCATACTCCTTTGTGATAGTTGTTAATACACTTAACTTAAGTGGTAAGTGTATGATATGTGTATGATATATGTATGACTAAGTATTGAATGTTATTATGGAATGTTTATACAAATGAATATGTACATATACGTATATACATGACCAGAAGATATGTAAAGTATGCATGAATGAAAATGAATGTATGATCGAGTGACGTGACAGGTATGGTTATTGTAGACAAAGGGACCAGACCCTAATAATATCTGAGACAGAAGGGACCAGACCCTGATAATATCTGAGACAGAAGGGACCAGACCCTAATAATATTTGTGATGGTAGAGATAGAATAGCCTATGGTAAATTACAAGGCCTTATGAAAGAAAGTATGTAAGCGCATGTGCATGTATATAAAGTTTGTATGAAAGAAGTAAGAGTAAATAAGGTATGAATACGTATCTTCGGATGCGTATGAGTAAGGGTATGAATGTATTGTATGTTAAATAATTAACTAGAACTCACTCAGCGTAGCTGACTTTTAGTATGCTCTGCAGGCAAATAGATTGTGGCAGCTGGCTTGAGGAGGGACACATGGCATGGATGGAAGAGATTGGCATCTACGAAGAAGTGTCAAAATTGTTTTTAATTAATCACAATTTGTATGTTAAGACAAGAATGAATGTTTTGTAATGTGATGTATGAAGTTTAAATTATTCCGTAAAAGTTTTAATTAACTCTGATTTTAGAACTGTGTTTATGAGTAAATCCAACGCCAAGGTAAGGTTTCCGGGATCGGGGCGTTACACCAAAGGGGCGTAATTGGCATATTGAATTTCGGGGATGAAATTTCTTAACTAGGGGAGAATGTTACATTTGTGACAAAATCATGTATGCCTTAATATTTGTTTATCGAAATAAGCGATTAACCGCTTATTTTGTAACGAACAAACGATTAACCGAACGGGTTTGGTTATGACCCAGATACCCCGCGGGGCATCTGTAAGTATTATACGTTTAATATAAGCCAGTATACTGATATTATGGCCTTTGTATAATAGCATACCAGTTAAAATAAAACATGCTCGTTTAACTACCCACTATGGATTTAAACTCGAAAGATAGTTCCGATACAAGCATTGTATCATCCTTTAAGCCAAAAAAAACTTACCAAACACTTTTAGGGGATGATTTAAGCGATCCGTGAAAATATTTTCGATTTTTACCAACAAATATTATGTTTTTCTAAATGTACAATAAATTAGCCGAAAAACACTCGTTATCGCACTGTTGTCGTACCCTATATACTTTTCGCTCCAAAAACTAAACCCGAAATAAATTTGGACTTGGCATTTCGCGTCCGGGCAAGCTAAATGATGAAATGGGCCAAAATTGGGCCAAAGGGGTGGCTCATGAAAATTCTAGCCGCCACCCCTTAGTTTATTAATATTGTGAAGTTACTTCACAAATAAGGTCTTTAGATATTTTTTCCAAGATCAAATTTTACAAAAACTAAATTTCAACCAGCTGCTCTTTAATAACCAAAGCAAAAATCCCAGGTAATCTTCTAATTTGACTAAAATTAGGCTTGTTTAATCATGATTAAACACATAAAAACATAGTATGATTACCAAAAATCATTCCTAACCATGCAAAACCACAAAGGTAATGCCAAAACATTCGATGACAGGCTGTTTAGGATTTGATTATTATGTGCATATTGTTAGGTCATGAAATATTTTAGGGACATCAGGGACCATATCATTGAGTCCCTGTCCAAATTTGGTAATTTTTCGACCATCCGAGAATATTTGGTAAATTTATTACCGAACTAGAGCGTTTATTTGGGAAAAATAATTAAAATGATTGAAAAATTATGAAGTTTTCTGGATAACTCATATTTGGTATATTATGATCACCTATGAAATTTCGGGTCAATTGAAAAACCCTAAGTATGTTTTGTGCGTTCGCATCCATTTGGATCTTCAAGGTTGTTTTTGGCTCAAAAATGATATCTGGCAAGATTTTAGATTCTGGAATTGCTACAGGTTATTTTGGGAAGTGTTTTGGTGACTCAGGAATTTTAGCGGATTTTTCGTAAATCATTTGGTATAAATGGACAATTTTCTGGCTAATTATAGCACATAAAATGATTTTTTTTAAATTTATAAATCAGTAAATAATCCTAGAAATATTTTTATAAAATTGTATATATTTTATTTAATATGTGTCTAAATTTTCATGAACTAATGATTAACGGATAATTAATTGTGCTAATTTGAAGATTAAACAAGTTTAATTCTGACGAAAACCGGCAAGTTCATGATTAACGAACTTGTTAGAATATCAAAACATCAAGAGTGATCAAAAGGCATATTCTCAGGATTAATTATGTAAAAAAGAACTTTTTGTGAGAAATCCGGACAATTTGGATAGATTGTGCGCGTTTTTCTCCAAATCAACTAAATAAACGGAAAAGAGCCAAGTAGCAAATCCAGACCCCTAATACGTGATATTTCTTTATAACTTAATCATTTTATCAACCAACACGTTTACCCAAGTTTACTTCCCCATAACTGTTTTGCAAACGTATAAACGAGCAACTTGGCCCAGCTGGTGAAACGGGGAAACTGAGCCAAGTTCGATTTTAAACATCAGACATTGAACAACATCACAATCTAAACCTACTGGCACTTTCTGGGTGTTACACCCACACCCAGACCAGCTATACAGCCCAGCTTAGTATAAAGATTAAAATAACATTAAAGTATTAATATTATTATAATATTAACTATAGGGACTAAGTGATAGCAAGGGAAACGGACTTCGAGCTGACCTCGCACTGAGTGCCTACAAACCGTGAGTTTCATTACCCCACCCTTTAAGCTTTTTTACCAATTTTTGGGGTGAAAAGTATGTTTACATGCATTATCTATCTGAAAACGGTTCAGAACGTAAAATACATAAACCTTAATATATGAAAAGTCCCTACAAACATAATGATAAACTACGTGCTGATGAAAGGTGATTATTATCGTGATTGATATATTAAATGGAAATACTACGAATGCCAAAACATAATGACATCATACGTGACAACATGTTTATACAAATGCGCTATATAATGCTAAACACGACAGGTTGGGGAAATAACGTGATCTATGATAACCATGGGGATAACGTGGTCTGTAATGGTCATAGGGATAACGTGGTCTGTAATGGCCATGGGGATAATGTGGTCTGTGATGATCATGGACTAAAGTGGGTGGAAGGGGAGCCACAATAGTAATAAACCAAAGTTGAGTAAGGCCTATGAGCCAAGTTCTGCTGCAACTTATAAACTAAAGTTGAGTATGGCCTATGAGCCAAGTTATGCTGCAACTTATAAACCAAAGTTAAGTATGGCATATGAGCCAAGTTCTGCTGCAACTTATTAAACGAACTAACTTGATTATGACATGAGTGTCAAGAAAATATTGTGGATATTTTTGTTGTGGGCGGAAAGGGGGCCACGGTGATTGGTGATACATGATAAATACTACATTTGTGTGTATATATAAATATATATATATATATATATATATATATATATATCAGTGTATACACATTATGTGAATAGATGTAGGAAATACTGTGTGTAGAAAATACTATTTATTTGTGTATATACTGTGTAATGTTTAAGTTTACGTGGAACTATTGTGGGCTGAAGGGGCGATAATGGTTGATATTACGCGGAAAACGAAGGCACGTATTGTGATCGAACGGTCACGATTTTATCGAAATTTCAAATTTTATTATAACTTATACACATATATAGGTGCTTACAAAGATACAGATAAACACATATATATAAACATAAGTACATTTTCTTACATACGCATGTACCTACAAGCTATGACTGTGTGGTACGCATAACTGATTTCGTGAAAACTTAAGAAACTCACCAACTATTCGTAGTTGACATGTTTTAACATGCTTTTCAGGTAATCAGATAAGAGGAGTAATTTCCTGTGCATTACGTGTATGTTTGTGATTGATGCAGTGGGCATTTGAGTTAGAAGTAAAGTAATTGAAGAACCGGTTTGATTGTATCACCTAGTTTATAAATGATGTTAGAACAATGTAATATATTGTAAATTAGTTAGTAATGTTTCTTTATGAACAATGTATTTGATACCAGTTGTATCTGTTGCATTTCCGTTTACGCTTCCGCAATTCGCTTAACGGGGTGTGACAAAAAGGCATTGCAGTATAACAGTATATACCTGTGGGAATCATGAAGGCTGGGTCTTATTGATCTAAAGGCTCCATTAGAATTTGCTGAAATCTTGAGGATGCATCCATGAGTGTTAGCAGCTCATGGCCAGCAGTTGCATCCACCATTGAGTCAATGTGTGGGAGTGGAAATGGGTCTTTTGGATAGGCCTTATTCAGGTCTGTGAAATCCACACACACTCTCCACTTTCCATTTTTCTTCCGGACAACAACTAGATTGGCCAACCATCTAGGATATTGGACCTCTCTTATCATCTTGATTTTAAGCAACTTCTGCACTTCTTCTTGTATGATCGTGTTTCTCTCAGGGGCAAACTTCCTTCGCTTTTGATGTACCGGCCTGAAAGATTTATCTATACCAAGTTGATGAGTAATTATAGATTTAGAGATACCTGTCATATCTCCATGTTTCTAGGTGAAGGTATAAGCTCTTTTCTTTAGGAAGGATATCAACTCCATCTCAATATCCTCAGGAATACTTGATCCTAATAATACTTTGATCTCAGTATCCTGAGGATCCAAAGATACTTCCTTTACATCCTGCTCTCTTGCTTGCAGGACCTTCCCTGGCTGTTTCTGTAATTGCTATGCTTGAGTAGGCTTTGTAGTCCACTTCATGGATGAAGCATAACATTCCTTGGCATCTTGCTGATCACTTTCAATTTTGATGACTCCCCAAGGACTTGGGTGTTTCACACATTGATGATAAGTTGAGGGCACCGCCTTCATGCTGTGGATCCAGGGCCTGCCTAATATCACATTACAACAAGATAATGAGTCAATAACACAAAATTTTTGTAGAGAGTTCGTTCCCTCAATATATTTGTAAGTTTGATTTCTCCCAAAGTGTTCTTGGTCTTGCCACTGAACCCTACAAGAACTGAGGATTTTGGGATAATCTCCGTTTCCGGGATATCCATCTTATTCAAGGCATCCATTTGGATAATGTTCACAGAGCTTCCTCCATACGAGTATCATACGCACAAAACAGTTAGCTATATATAAAGTGATTACCAAACCATCATGATTGGGATCCACAAGATCACATTGATCCTCTTCATCGAAGGATATGATTCTTTGAGTTGTCAGAGTGGAAGTGCGGAGAGGTCTTTCTCCGTTGTCCATCTTTGTTTCTTTGGAACGCTTCTTAGCTGCTGAATATGAGGTTCCACAGATGTCGGATCCTCCTGAGATAAAGGATACAACCTTAGCTCTGGGTGGAGGAGAAGGTGCCCTTTCAGGTATCTTGACAGGATCCTGACTCTTGTTCTTGTTTCTTCCAAACAGTTTCTTCAGGTATCCTTTGCTGACAAGGTATCCTATTTCTTTCCGAAGTGCTATGCAATCTTCAGTGCGATGGCCAAAGTCTTCATGGAATGCACACCATTCGGACTTGTCTTTGATGGATCCGGGTTTTTCATTTTTCTTAGGCCATCTGGCCTTGTGACCTAAATCCTGCATGGCACATATCACACCACCAATATTAATATTAAAACAATATTCAGAGATTTTAGGATACTCTTCATCATCTTCCTCTTCTTCCACAGCGTTTATCCTGGGATTATACTGCTTGGAATAATGCTTAGGCCTAGAGAATTTCTGTGGAGAGTCTGATTTTCTGTTGGTGGACTCATACTTCGGGATAACCAAGTTTCCATGAGCGTTCTTGTCATCCTTTAGCTGAATGTATCTTAACGCCATGTTTCTGACTTCATCAAGATTCCTGCATGGAGTCATGACAAGATCATCAAAGAAAGGAGAATCCTACCTTAATCCCATCTTGAAGGCTTCAACAGTAGCTGCAATGTCAAGGTTAGGGATTTCCAAAGCTTCCTTGCTAAATCTAGTTATGTAATCCCTTAAGGATTCATTATTACGCTAAACAATTCTATATAAATCACCTGTCATTTTCTCAAAAGATCTACTACAAGAAAATTGATTATTGAACAAGTTAATCAAATGAGAAAATGAAGTTATAGTGTTGGAAGAAATACTCAATAACCATTTGAGGGCTGGCCCCGTCAATGTTGAACTGAATCCCTTGCATAGGCAAGCTTCTTTGATGTAAATGGGGATGGGGTTGATCTCCATCCTTTCTCGATATTGAGCTACGTGTTCTTCAGGATCCGTAGTGCCGTTGAACAGCTCATGCTGGGGGTTTGGAACTTCTTGGGGATTTCTACGTCACATATAGGCCAAGTGAACCTAGATAACCTGTGGCTACCTACGGGGACTTCAGCTATGGGACGCATTATCCCTGGGATATTGGAAATCACGTCTTTCATTTTCTACAATTCCCTTGCTATCTCGGGAGATATCCCCTTATCCTTCACAGATCCACGATTAGTGTATAAATTTGCATTAAATGAATTGTTACCGAGATCATGGCTTGGCGTCTGGTATCCTAAGCCTTGACGACAAATATTTCCATTGATGGTATCCTCAGGATAAGGTGACGCCTATATTGGGATATCGTCCCCGACATGCACTTCAGAGGACACCATGGGAGATCCTGATGAGAATACGCCAACTGGCATGGTTGAACGAGGCTGCATATTGATGGATTCTGGCCTCATTGGTCTAGGTAATTCCGAGGATATTGGAATATAAGTTCCTCCGTATCCTGATTGCTGCTGAGACGGAGTCCTTGTTGATTGTGTCCCCAAGGATCCGGGATTCTGAAGGATGGATGATCCTGGAGAACCAAAATCAAGAATCCTGGGCATGATTGGAGTGGCCTCCTGCCCTTGCCTCTTTTTGATCTGTTCAATCTCCTTAAATAGCCTTGAGTTGGTCTTTTCTTGCTGCTCTATATGTGTTTTTACCTGTTTCATCAAAGCAAAAATGTCATTGTTAGAAATAACCGGGTCTACCCGTGTAGAGGATCCCGCGAATGGTGGAAGTTCTCCTCTGGGCTGAGTGTTCTTCGGCACTGGAGGAGGTCCTGGGTTGACATTTGAAGCAGCGGTAACCACCGGAGCAAAGACCGAACTGGCTTTTGGTTGTGAGGCCATAAATAAGGGATGAAAGTAATTGAGAGTGGAACAAACGGTTTTGATGGATTAGAGCACAGATTGCCCCACGGTGGGCGCCAAATTGTTTTGGTTAAAAATTGACAAAGGTAATTTCGTAACCAAATTAGTAAATGGGACTTGGTGCTTATGAAAATGACTTGAACACAGAGATTTGTTGCGGGAAAAAAAACTCGTTATCCTGAGGATAACAAGAAAAAAACCCCGGGCGGTGAAAACTATCACCACCGGTTTATTAATAAAAAGTGATTACAAGTGGTGGAGCTTAATCGGATCGTGATTACAAAGAGAGCGAGTACTAGTAAGTCTCGAGTGCTAAAGTGTGTGTTGTTTGATCCGAGTAGTGCTCTATTTATACAAAAAAAAGCTAACAATATGGCCTATAATTTAGGACACTTTTGGACTAAATCCAATTAGTCGTTAATCCCCTTAATCAGCACGTTTCCTTTCCTGCCACGATCTATTAACTGAAAGTGCGAGTCTTTGGGAGATCATAGCAACGATCTTTGACCTGGTAAACAAGAAAAGTCTACGAACAAATTGTTAGTTATATAACTTATTTAGGATACCTGTTACCTTGGAGGATACCGCATCCTGGAGTTGTTCTGAATATAATGTTTGCTGAGGATACCGAAAGTCTGAGCCCTAACAGCCGGTATCCTGCACACCACCATGATTAGTGTCAAATGATAAATTATCATAAGTGTTACCTCTTGCGTGATCAAAATATCTCGCTCCACGGCTGCGTCCGGGGTACACTGTCTCAGCATCAAGAGTTGGTCCAGCAGAAGTAGTGGTTTGCATAGGTATGAAGTCGCCTTCATGGACCTCTAATGGCCTAGATCATGGTTCCTTCAGATGTTCCTTCCCATAAGGATAGTAGGATTTTGGATGATGATGAATGATGGATTCTGCCTGGAAACCCAAGGATCCTGGTTGAAAGATTGGGGATCCTTCAAGTTGATGGGTGGAGAATCCTTGACGGAAATCTGACGGCCTAGATTGGAAGGCCAAGGATCCTTGTAAATGATATTTGGAGGATCTCAAGTGTTGACCTGATGATCCTTGTTGAAGGATAAATGATCCTTGCGCGTGCTGGTTATAGTATCTCTTTTGGAAGAGGTTAGAGGATCCCTGCTGAGGATAAGTGGATGTTGGATACCTTTGACCCGAGAAATCTGGAGTGCTGAAGTCAAGAATTTTTGGCATAATGGGACTTGTGTCTTCAGCAGCCTTCTTAGTCCTCTTGATTTCCTTGATCTCGTGGAGGATCCTCTGGTTCGTCTTATTCTGCTGCTCCATATAGTTCTTCATCTGTGAACACAAAACAGAAACATCATTGTTAGTAGTTACCATTTGGGAGACAGTAGTGGATTTTGGTCCGGAGAAAACAGCAGTCTCCTTCTTCTGAGCAGTAGTAGTGGGTTTTTGTGGCTTCGTAGAACTAGGTAGTGGTGGTAAAGCCATTTGAGCCGAGACACTTGAAGCAGCGGTTGTGGGAACAAATTTTCCTTGAGAGGCCATTAAGTGAGTGATAGTAGGGATCGAATAAAGGTAAGCATTTTTTATGATTAAAGCACCAAATGCCCCACGGTGGGCACCAATTTGTTTTGGTTAAAAATCAGTCTAAGAATCACTTAACCAAATTCGTATGTGAGGATTGGTGCTTGTATGGACAGATATGATCAAAGTAACGATTATAGAAAATGAACACAAAGATTTATACGAGGAAAAGCCCTTGGTAACTAGTATCTTGCCGGCATAAAAACTTCATGCAGTGAAAACTATCACTACCAATTATATTAAACCTAAAAAGATTACAAAAGGTGGAATTATAGCTGATTGTGATTACAAGTGTTTCTGCTAAGAGTTCTAAGTGCTCAAGTATTGTGTGTTGTGATCAGCTATAACTCAATGTATATATACAATGAAATACAATGGCTTGTAACTACTTATGCTATAATCTCGGCCACGTTTGATTTACTCTTTCAACTCGACCGTTTAGGAGCGTGGACGAGAAGGGAAGACCAGGTAAAATATTCCGTCCGTAATAATAGGAATTCCAGTAAGCATGTGTTATACCTGCAAAAATAGATTACAATATATTTGAAATCAATTGTTGAGGATCCTTAAACCACTGAGGATCCTCAGTCCTAGAATCAGCTACCATAGATAACTGATTTACAAGGATTAAGAATCCTGGTCCCAACACCATCATAATAACATTATAGTATAATCATACGACTTTCATAGTAGCCAAAGCCCGATTTTCTAGGCAATGGTCAACTGACACCAACTGTATGCTCATGGTTTGCTTGATTTATGCTCACAATATCAGTTTTGCTCATTTATTTCCATACTATTATATCAAAACTGGTGATTTTTTCCTCACTCAACCTAAAGTTGACAACTATTTTAATTTGTATGCATATGTAGTTTACCATCAGGTTTGAAGCTAAGGTGAAGAATCATTTAGAGATACCCTAAGTTAATTTAATAAAAGACTATTGTGTTTGATTTTATTATTTTGAGATATTTGGTTTCTTTGCAAATGTTTTGTAATTTGTGTAAACATGGTGTACTTGATTGAAATTTTGAATTTAATAAATAAATTAGATATTGTCATATTCAAATTGTATGATAGTACTTGTGAGCTGTGAACCAACGGTTCACACCCCGGCATTCCGCCGTAGGTTGGGGTGTGACAAAGATGAAACATATAATGTTAGATAATAACATTGTAGCTCAGGCCATATTGTCTTCTATCCAATATCATGGTGCACTACAAGGATCCTTAAGCAAATTCAGAATTCCTGGATCCATAGAATTTTACCCATAACAATTACCCCCAAATATTTACAGTTGTTATTTACTTTATACAGCTATAGATATTTCAAGATCTTTTAAATAAGGGTGGTGTTATGAACTGATTTGACAAGATGCAAGAAACGTGGCATGATTATTGATCTTTTGATTATTATCTCATTTTCATCTTCTCAATCTTATGCTGGTGTTGATAATTCTTTGCTGCTCTGAGGTGAGTTTCTTTCTCTCCTTTTGTTTTTTCTTACGATTTTACGGCTTTCGTTGAACCATGGGAAGAAGATGACCAGATCTTGTGCTTCCATCTTCGATGTGTAAACGAATGACTTAAACGATCAACATATTCTTGAGCTTGCAAGCCAAGATAAATGTTCTTTCACGGATCTTAATATTGAAGCCTTGAAGTCCTCTATTGCCATCAACCAGCATGACGCTTTTAAGTCGTTCGATCTAAATGTTGATTTTTTCTTATGTGAAGGTATTAAACTTTCTGAACTTGATCCTCCTTTAGAGGATACTGCTGCCAAGGTAAACTGATTCTATACGCTTGAAGCTGCTGGTAGGAGTTTTAATACAAAAGCATCAAGTGTTGAAGCAAGTTCTGAAAGTTAGCATTCCCATTCCGTCTTTTCTCAAGGTAATGTTCCTACATAACAAGTTAATGTAGGTGAATATATAGTAAGGATGCTAACATGCTTATACCTTTTATTAGGATCTATAAAACCAAGCTTTTACTTCAATGTTGATGATGCCGATAGCATCTTCTCTACGGGTGGTGTGATTGTCAAGAAGGTAAACCAACTCCCTCAATCTTTAAGTTCTATCACTAGTAGCTCTTAGATGGTTCCATCCAAGCCGCCTTTGACCAATAAGAGGGAGACTTCTGAGTCTTTTGAGGATTTGGATTATGACGAGGCCATGGATAAGCTGGGTGTCGTCTTTCGGTTGGTAAGTTGTGATGTTGATCCTTATCCTTTCATTTTAACTACTACAATGATATTTAAAAGCAAGCCAAGTAGATGGAGAAGAGGCCGTTGGATTGGGAGAGGCTTGCTCAGGACAAGATGAAGCAAGTGGATCACTTGACAAAGGAACTCGTCCTTTTTATTTGATGGTGAATGATGTTGGCCATGCGTGGTCTTCTGAACAATTTCTTTTGTGTATGCCCTCTGTTGGGTTTAAAAAAATCCTGTATTTTTCCCGTCTTAACATGGGGGGTTTCATGTGATGGTTCCTTGTTTTGAGTATGAATCTTAAATCCTTCCTTCTTCTATCCTGTATTTTAAAACCTTTTGATCTTGTTCCTTAGTTGTTTAACTTAATCCCTGCATATTTGCCAAAATGCCTAGGATCTACGGAATGAAAACATATCTTTTAGATTTAAGGATCAAAGATCCCTAGGGGCAAGCCGGTTTTGGATCAAAGATCCTTGGGGTTACACTTGGTTTTAGATCAAAGGTCCCTGGGGACAAGCTCAGTTTTTTGATCAAAAGATTCCTAGGGTTACATCCAGTTTTCTTGGGACTCAAGGTGAACTTTTGTGACATGTACATGTCAAAACCTTATATTAACATGTCTATGTTAATTCCTTTGGATTTAACCTGATGTATAGCACGTCTGTTATGATTTTTTTAAATCCAAGATATAACCAATAATAATGAAATTGCCTGTAACTATTACATGTACATATCCCGCCAGTTTGAATTATACTTAGATAACATGCCCTCCAGGCGGGGTGTGGAAAAAGATATGCTTGAAAAGTGAAAACCTTTTAACCAATGAATGAGTTTGTATCCCTTAAACTTTAGAGAGATGGTCAATTTTTGTCTTTGTCAAGATCCTTATGAATATCTGCAAAAATCTTTAATCTTGGTGAAGGTGGGTGTTAGTTAGGCTAACACCCCCTCCCCCCTCCGATGCTTAAGTTAGTAATTTGATTCATATAATAATAATAATTAAAATAAGAAATAAGGTTGGAATACGTATTAGGCTAAGTTAGAAATTAATTTCTAACTTACATGAAGTATGCTTTGAGATGAATGGCATTCTAGGATCTTTGGAGGACCTCTCATTTCCTATTTGCTAACCAATATGCACCTTTACAAGCTTTAGAATCTATTAGATACGGTCCTTCCGACTTAGGTGCTAACTTTCTTTTATTTGGATTGATAGTATTCTTGAAGGTTTTCCTGAGTATCAAGTCAACTATCTGAAATCTTCTGGTCCTTAGATTTTTGTTGAATGTATTTGCTATCCTTTGCTGATAAGCTGCTATCCCGACCTTGGTTTGATCTCTAAGTTCATCAATGGTGTTAAGATCCTAGGTTAACAATTCACTGTTGTTTTTAGGATCCGGAAGTTGGATTCTTGCTATTGGGATTACTATTTCTTTAGGGATCATTGCATCTGTTCCGAATACCAATGAAAAAGAAGTTTACCCTGTTGCACTTTTTGCTATAGTTCTATATGCCCATTGGACAAGAGGCAACTCTTTTGTCCACTTTCTTTGCATCTAATATTTTCTTAAGATTGTTGATGATGATCTTGTTGCTGAAATCGGCTTGTCCATTTTCTTGAGGGTGGACAAGAGTTGAAGTTATCATTTTAATTCCCCAATTGGTGCAGAAACATGTCGTTCTTATTCTAATAAACTGGGATCCATTATCGTATACAATATGTGCTGGAACTCCAAATCTTGTAGGGATATTGCGCTTTATTATGGATATTACTTCTTTTTCTCTGACTTGTATAAATGCTCCAGCTTCGATCCATTTAGAGAAGTAGTCTGCCATTGCTAATATGAATATTTGTCCTCCTGGTGCCTTTAGTAACTTACCAACCATGCCCATTCCCCATTTAATGAACAACCAAGGAGAAATAATTGGAAACATGGGTTTTGCTAGTTGGTGAATCACTTTGCTATGTCTTTGGCAAGCATCACATCTATTAGCATAATCCATAGAGTCTTTTCTCACATTTGGCCAGTAGTATCTGGTCCTTAATACCTCAAGGCATCTTAGGTAGGACCTATTAATGATTTCCTTATAAAATATAGCGTAATATAACAAAATATGATGCCTTCTTAAGGGTTCTAAATTTCAAAACTTTCTAAGGATTTTTCTTTCGCTTCAGGATCCAACAGGTCGATTGTTGAATGTAAAGTATGGATAACAGGAATATTGCTATCTGTTGGGATCTTGAGGGTCGATCCAAGGCTTACTAAGGTGTCAGCTTCAGCATTATCCTCCTGGGAAACCTGCTCAATGTTGAAGATTGCAAATGATTTTGCCAACTCATTTACTATTTTAAGTATATGGTCAATATTTTGCCCTTTAATGCATAGGATCCATTAAAGTGGTTAGTGATTAATAAAGAATCGATGTGTACTTTTAGATACCTGATCTTCATATCCTTAGCTAGCTCTAATCTTGTAATCAAAGATTTATATTCTACTTCGTTGTTTGTTACTTGGAATCCACAACTGATTGATTGGGGTATTATGTACCCCTGTGGCGATTTTAGTATGATGCAAGTCCTAATCCTCTTATGTTGGATGCACCGATAGTAAATAAGGCCCACTCTTCTTCTGTTTCATCAAGCTATTGGACTTCCATGTCTGCTTCTTGTTGGACATCATTACTGAAATCAGCCACAGAGTCTGATAAAGCCTGTGATTTGATTATTGTTCTTGGCTCGTATATCAGATTGTAAGCGCTAAGTTTACAGACCACTAAAATATTATCTAATTTTGGTTGATACCATGACTAATGCAAGAATTATTTTTCCGATGTGAGAATACCTTGTTTCAGCATCTAGTAGATTTTTATTTACATAATAGATAGCATGTTGGGCACCTTCATGATCCTTAATGAGCATAGCGCTTATGGTACTTCTGGATTCCGCCAAGTATAATGATAAAGGTTCATTATTCTCTAGGTTCATCAACAATGGTGCTGAGGATAGATAAGCATTCAGTTTTTGGTACACCTTTTTGTTTTGCCCATTGCATTCGAACTTTTTATTTTCTTAGGATATTATAGAACTCCTTATATCTTTCCGAGGATCTTGAAATGAACTTGTTGAGTGCTGCCACTCTCCCTATGACATTTAACATTTTTTTTATTTGTATTCGTATATGTGTTATAAATGTCACCCCCAGCCATAGGGGCCTAGACGAATGACCAATAATTGGTATCGGTTTGGAAAATAATAAGAGTTTATTTGTTGCAGCGAAAATTTCTTTTGACAAAATATTTCATTATATAAACAGGGATTTATGTTGATACATCAAACGAGCGTCTCGATCTTTATCTTATTATTATATTAGTTTATTATGTGTAAGGGCATTTTGGTAATTAAGCCTATTCGCTCTAATGTAAGCTCATTCGTTAATCTTGATTAACGAATGAGATAACGAATGTGGAGCCTTTCGTCTTTTGTAATGTATAACGAATGAATGTCTAATTCATATGACGTTTAATGTAACGAATGACACATTCGTTAAGTATTAACTTAACGAATGTGTTCATCCCCTATATATATCCTATAATTATTCTAAAGTAACAACAAGTATTCTGATAATCGTATTACCTCGTTACTCTGTCCAAATCCTCTTAGAATACACACACAAACACACACTAAAGTAAATCATACATTCTAATTGTATATTCAAGCATGAACAATCACGATGTCATCATGGTCTAGATCCGGCTCAAAGCTTTAACAGGCTTTCTCAAGTGGTATCAGAGACAACTAGTCAGATCTTCGTGCTTGTTCAAGTTGTGATCGTATAATACTCAGTTCATTATTGATTAATTCATCATGAATTGATTAATTGTTCGGTTGATTGTATTTTCGGTAAACAGAGGTTGTTCAATTGACTGTGATTTGAACGAATTAAGAGTATTGGAGTCAGGATTAAGAGTATAGGAATGAAATTTTGAAGGATTGATTGAGATTTGAACTGGTAATTGTATTGATTAAGGTGTGAATTGAGGTTCGTTAATGGCGGTTTAACGTGAAGGTTTGAATTGGTCTGGATATTGTGTAATTGAGTTCGGATTAGGTCCGAATATATTCGGATTTGTTTTCAGAGTTGATTGGAATAGGTTTTAGGTTGAATTGGACTGGTTTGGTAGTGTTTGAAGATCTGGACATGGTTTGGACATTGAATGAACACTGTTGAAGGCTCATTCGTTATAATGAATTCACATTCATTCATTGTCTGATCATTCGTCTAGTGTCATTCATGAACTTATTCGTTATTTGCTAAACCTGCTATTCGTTAAAACACTGTACACATTCGTTATTCAAAAACCATCTATTAATCTGTTCATTCGTTACTCAGACCACATTCACCAGATTACTCATTCGTTTCAAAAACAACTCATTCGTTAAAGAGTTTTAACGAATGACTTCATTCGTTAAGGGACATAACGAAGGTGGACTTCTCAACGAATGAGACTACATTCGTACACTATTCAAACGAATATGAGAATTTAACGAATGAGGTTTAACGTATAAGCTCATTCGTTAACGGGCTTAGTGAATGAAGATCAACATAACGAATGAGGATATCTAGTTAACAAATGAAGACCAAAGAAACATATGAGGAGTAAAAAAATAATAAACAATAAAAAAAGGAGTATTTTCGGAAAATTTTCTTAAACAAAATTTTTCGGGGATAATCCGAATATGATGGATACTCTTCTCGCAAATTTTGGTGATATATTTTCCGGCCGACTTTTCATCCCTATCGAGGGGCCGAGGGGGAGTACCTGATTAAGTTAAAGAGAATTTTATTGAAGATTTTCAAAAATTTGTTCAAGTCCTTCCCGTATTTGTCAAGAAATGGGGGAGATAAAATTTCAAAAAGTTTGTTCGATTGGTATCTTCCTACGTTTGCAAGGATTTCTTGAAAAATTACTACAATTCGGGTGGTAATATGTGATTGCAAAGCTACATTTGACTGAGTCCAAGACTGCAATTGTTCTTCGATCATGGATTGATTTGTTCAAGATCGAAACCTGACTATGTGGGATACGAGTGTCTGTCTATTTACTTTTTTCTGAAGGACTTTGATCCTGACTATGTTGGCTACGAGTATTCGGCGATTGCTTCTGTTGAAGGGGACAATTCTTGAATGGGTTAATTTGGTTAAGGAATATACGGGTCATGTTATTAGATTGAAGAATCTGATCGTTCGGGATTGATTAAAGAAGGTTGGTGCTCTGAATCATATGCCCAAAACAGTAGTGCATCCAAGCGTATTGGTTGCCGAAGAGCTTCAAAAAGTGATGATTCGGGATAGACGTTATTGAGAGAGTGAAGATCGATGTGAAAGATGTGGAATGATTGGGTTATTCATGAATATGTGTGACGAGGTTAAATGTAAAGACATTTTTACTTTACTAGTGCGACAGATAGCCGATGACTTGCTGTTGATTGACTCGTTTGATTGAACCATATCATATGCCAGTTGGATGATCGGGATGAACACCTGGACATGCTTGTTTGAGGGGGAGATCTGATACGAGTAACTACAAGTTATTGGTTTGCTTACAACGAGTTAGATTTTGTCTGTTTGCACAAGCCCAAGAATCATCAGCCAAGGGGAGTTAAAGTATTACGACTGATGATCTGCAGTTAAAGTATTCACAGTTAAAGTATTCAAATTTAATGTATTTGTCGTTATCGTACTCGACTTTAATGTATTCATCGCTAAAGTATTCGACGCTAAAGTATTGGAGGCTAAAGTATTGGACGCTAAAGTATTGGAAAGCATTCAACAGCTACGGAAAATGTGGAGTTTGTTAGTGCATAGATTTGGTGTCCGCAGCTGTTCGAATAGGCTAGCGGTAGTTTAGTCTTTACACATAATGTATAAAGGCTCATTCGCTAAGCATGTTTAGCGAATGAGGCCTCATTTGTTAAAGACTAGGGCTATTCGTTAAGTTAGGAGCCCATTCGTTACTACAGTGTAACGAATGGTGACTCATTCATTAATGTATTACTCATTCGTTAAGGGAGTTTAACGAATGAGAGGCCAATCGCTAGTGGAAAGGCTCATTTGTTAGTGATGTTAACGAATGAGCTCTAATGAATGTGTCATGCCTATAAATAGGTTAAGTAAGTTAGTTAGCCTAGAGATCCTAGCCATATTTATGTCTAAAGTAATGTTACCATGCCGGATTCTCTCTAGACTATAACGTATTGATACTCCGTTAATGTATCTTCCCTTAACGTATTGATTGATCACGAACTAAACGTATCGGTATTGCAACTAGATCCGAGGCTCAAGAACGTATTCACAACTGGTATCAAAGACCTTTTTGTTAAAATTCATTCGTGAAAACAGTATTTTTGTTCATTCGCGTGAACAGTAGCCATTCGTGTGGCACAAGTTTCAATTTTGGTCAATTCAAGTCCTTTAACTTTCTAATATTGACAAAAACATGGCTTCATCAAATCAAGCTTCGTATTACGCACTTGCTTCTCAAAACGTGCTGATGCAACTGATGGTTACTATGGACAATGAGATCGGATCACATAACAAATGTCCTACACTACTCAAGCTGTCAGATTTTGCTCGGTGGGAAACGAAATTTCGAGCTCACCTAGGATCTGTTCATCCGAGTAGTGTTAGACATCTTGATGTCGTGTATAAAGTACCGCAAGTGGGAAGTGATACGACTGGGTACACGGATAAGTTATTTCATTTGTACAAGGAAAATGAAATAAAGGATGCTGAAAACGAGACGAAAGCATACTCAACGTTGACTATGGCTCTTCCCGAGAATATCTTTCATCAATTTAGCCATATCAAACCTTGTGCTACATTGCTTGCTTCACTAAAAACATGTTGCCTAGGGAATTCTCTTGAGAGCAAAAAGGCCTTGGTGGAATTTCAATTCAGGAATTTTTTGCTTCTCAAGAATGAAACCGTTGAGGAGATGATTAGCCGTTTTTGTCATCTCATTGCTGAAATGTCTACGGTTACTCTGAAGTGGACAAAATTAACACTTTAAAGAATGCATTTCCACCGTCTTAGTCTACTTTTCTACTTGTACTTAAGGAAATCGGCTACCTCCGAAATGATGATCTTACGGCTGAAGAATTCATCAACAAATTGAATGAGAGAGAGAGTATGATATGAAATGCCAAACTTCTCTGAAAGATAGCCAAAATCCTACTCTTTATGGAGGGTCGTTACTGGCAAGCTCCACTACGGGCTCAGTCCCAATTACAGCCTTTTACTCGCAAAGTTCTACTGAAGGAACTCAAGGTTGTAATTCAGGACCTAACGTATGTTTCATGGCATCCGGTGCTAATACAGGATCAGGATCGAGTTAGTCTAGCTCTCCGCCAAATGTGAATTTGAAGGAAGCGGAGCAGTAGTTCGAGTTCTTGAGCGCATTCATGACTTCTTATGAACAATTAGTTGGGAGTACGATAGCGACAAGCAAACTGACGGACGGAGACTATGATCAGATTGATATTGATGACCTCAAACTCATGGACCTGAAGTGGAATATGGCCATGATTGTTTGTAAAGTAAAGCGATTTATGCAAAGGACCGGCAAAGATCTACTTTCATTGAACAAGAGGGTTGGATTTGATAAGTTAAAGGTCAAGTGTTACAATTGCAGTGAATTTTGACTCTTCGCCAAAGAATGCGACAAGCTGAAAAAGGAGTATTCGGGTCCTCGTAATGCTGATTGGTCTTCTAGGAAAAGTTCTACTGTACCTGAGAAGAAGAAGACATCAGAAGGGGATCAGGCCAAGACTGGTAGCTCACAAGCCATGGTTGTGAATGAATGGCTTGATTGGTCGCAACGGTTATTGGGAAACCAAGAAAATCTTGCCATGGTTGAACATACTGAACATTTTGAAGATGACAGTGGAGATAATTTAATTGAAGAAAGTGACAGTTCAAAATCAGAGATGGATTCTGATAATTCAACTACCGAACAAACTGAATCTTTCGCCTGTATGGCGAAAATCGAGGAGGTTTGTACCAATTCGTCTTTTAAATTATCCATGAATGAGTCACACGAGACAATAACGACCTAAGTCGTTACCTAGTGTGAAAATTGTTGTGAACTCAAGTGTAAAATTGAGTCTTCATTACAACAAAATAATCTACTCGTGAACGAGCTTTCTATGCTCAAAGATTGCTTCAGACAAAAATCCGAATTCTTGGATCAATCTAATATTGAAATAAAAAATTTGTCTGAAAGTAATCACGACTTGAAAGCGGAAGTTAATTGCAAACTCATGATTATTGAACAACATTTTAGGAAATTATCAAACTTAGAACCAGCATTACAAAATTAGAGAATGAATTCTTAGAATTGAAAAACAAAATCAGTAAATTTAGAGACTCATCATTTCTTCTAAATGAAATAATTGAGGTTAACCATTCGCATCAAAAGAATGGTAAAGGTGGTTTAGGTTTTGTGGAGGTTCCTCCACCTTTCAAAGGTGATTACACGAGCATTCCAGATGTTGTTAAGCCAACTGCAACCTCGGAAAAGCCCGTTGTTAATCCAAAGAATACTGAAGATGTTGAAACAATAAAACCAACGAATCAAAAACCAGTGCATATCAGAGCAACTCAGTCTTCACTTAGAATGAACTTGATGGTTCAATTGAGGAATTAAACAAACCAGAGAAGATTGTGAAAATTAAGAATATTCCTTCTGACAATCACATCCTCTGTGAACCAGAAGAATTCGAACAAGCGGTTTATGGTTCGAAATCTTTGGGTAATTTCTTAAATAAACCAAAAGTTTCAGTTAAAGTAAAGAAATCAGACAAAACACAAGTTTCTGATGAGGACTTAATGAGATTTGTTAATCCTCAAAGCGACCCTAATGTGAACACGGTCGAGTTTTTAAATTAAAAGGTCTAACTAAAGTATTTTCGGATAAAGAGGTTCCTTTGAATCTTTTGATACCCGAAATGATTGAGAGTGTCTACAATGATCACACAACAAGAGTTTCTTAAATCAAAATCTTCTAATTTTCAAGCGAAACCAACTGTAACTGCTTTTAAACCTATAAAGTTTGTAAAATCGTCAGGTTTGCAGAGTTCATCGAACACAACAAATCTTGAATTTTATAAAAATAAAAAGGGATTAAAAGATACGGGTTCAAACTTGGTAACTAATGAGAATCCTAAGGTTTAAGTTATTCAACCAAAGCCACCACGTAAGATATTGGACACACGTTTGTGTTTCAAATGTGGTGAAACAGGTCGTGTAGCAAAAAAGTGCAAGGTAAGGTTGAAGACACCAAACCAACAACTAAAATGAATGCTCCAATTGTTGACATGAAACTTCAATCTAAGGAACCTCAAGTAGACGATTCATTCATAACGTATTCGAACATTAACCTAAGGAAAGTCGTTCGGGTTGATGCTCCTAACGTATCGAACAAATACGGATTCAGGAGTGATTCGGGATGGTTACTTAAATAAGAAAACCAAGAAACCAGTCACATACTCTCAAGTGCCTCAATCATTTCCAAATTCGAATGTTAAATTAAATTTATATCCAAAATTATCAAAAGGAGAGCCCAAGAATGAGGCTTGGGCTACCTTTTTGAACTAATCATTTACTTTGTGTGCAGAGTTCATCCAGGTTTATATCAGGCGACAAGTGGATATTAGACAGTGGATGTTCTCGACATATTACCGGCAACCTCAATCTCCTCAACAACGTCAAAGACATTCAGGGAGGGTATGTAGCGTTTGCGGGTAATCATGGGGGAATGATTACATAGGAAGCAGAAGTCTCGAATGGTAGAATTACTTTTGAGCAGGTTAATTATTATGAGAAGGTAGATCACAATATGTTGAGTGTTTCACAGATTTATGATAAACAGTACACTAGCATCTTCACAGATAAGGAATGTGTTATCCTTCAACCGGGATGCACTATTCCTGAAAGAAATGGTTGTCATGCTATAAACAATACACTACCATCTTATGATATTTATGTCCTCGACATGAGTACTAATTTAACCATTTCACCTTCTGAAACGTGTTTTGTCTCCAAAGCAACGGAGAAAGACTCGATTTTATGGCATCGACGCATGGGACACATCCACATTCACAAAATGAATCATCTGAATGTGAATACTCTGGTGGATGGTGCGTCTCTTAAGCATTTCAAGCTCAATGATCATTGCGTTGCTTGCAAGAAGGGAAAACAGAAGAAGAAGTCACACTTGAGCAAATCGATTAACTCGATTGTAACTTCACTAGAACGACTTCACATGGATTTATTCGGTCCAGTGAATCATGCTAGTATAGCGGGTGATTCATATTGTCTAGTGGTGACCGATGACTTCTCTCGGTATTCATGGGTATTATTTACGCGGTCTAAAGATCAGACACCATTTTTGATTCAGAACCTTATTACTAAGATCGAATCACTTTACAAATTGAAAGTGAGAGGAATTAGAAGTGATAACGGTATTGAATTCAAAAACAATGTGTTGGATTTCTTTTGTATTCAACGTGGGATACATAGGGAATTCAGTGCACCGTATGTTCCTCAACAAAACGGTGTGTCTGAACGGAAGAATCAAACATGGATCGAAGCGACGATGCTAGCAGATTTTAAGCTTCCTGTTCAATTATGGAACGAGGCTATGAATACTGCTTGTTATACGCTTAATCATGTCCTAACGGTTAAGAAGTTCAAGAAGACCAGTTATGAACTTCTGAATAACCGGAAGCTGAACTTAAAGTATTTGGAACCATTCGGGTGTCCATGTATGGTATTGAAGAAAGACGCCGGAAAATTCGACGAAAAAGCGTTTGAAGGTTATTTTCTTGGGTATAACTCTCCTAAAAAACGTGTCTTTAATTTTTCTTTAGGGTGTAGAAGAGTGGTACCATGTTGATTGTCAAAGCTACACTACACCTCTTGCCGGTAAGGGACCTGATTGGATGTTTGATTATGAAGCGTTATTTAACTTGTTCACACCAGCTTTTGACGAAATATCTGAAGACTTGGTTCGAGCTTATTTGGAGGAACAATGACTTCCAAAATCAAGTTCTTCTACTTATGACGTGAATGGGATTCCTAATATATCGGAAACATCAAAAGATGGTTCTGAATCTTCCAATGAAGTTGAATTCGTCGATTCTTCTTCGGTTCTTTTGGATGAAGCTCAAGAAGTTCACGAGCCAATTCAAATTGAAGATGTGTCGTCGACTGTCTCTTTAGACGCAACCGAGGAAAATATCACCAATCTCGGTGGTACTGTATCTGTTCCTGCGAATCCTTCTTTAAGGATTCACACGAATCATCCACAGGAATAGATCATTGGTAATGTAAATGACGGTGTTAGAACTTGACACCAATTGACTAATGCATGTGATAAAGCTGATTGTAATGTATCTCCTACAGAAGATCCTGTTTTATGTGCATATGCGGATTTGCATGCAACGGGAATTCTGAATATTGCACAATACACTTGCTTCTTATCTCAGATCAAACCGACGAGTGTCACGATGGCACTCAAGAAACCTTCTTGGGTAGAGGCTATGTAGGAGGAGTTGCAATAGTTTGTACGGCTGGGTGTATGGGACCTCATTGACAAACCCGACAGAGTTAAACGGGCGACACCGGCCATATGGGTGTATAAGTGCAAGAAAGACGACCGTGGGGTGATTGTGCGCAATAAGGCACAATTGGTCGTACTTGGGTATAATCAGCAGGAAAGCATCGGTTACACTGAAGTGTACGCTCCACTAGCACGACTAGAAGCGATACGCATCTTTTTAGCCTATGCAGCCTATAAGAACTTCAAGGTTTATCAAATGGATGTTAAATCGGCATTCTTGAACGGGGAAATTCACAAGGAAGTTTACGTGAAATAGCCTCCCGGCTTTAAAGATCCTGACTATCCAGAGCGTGTTTACCGATTAAACAAGGCTCTATATGGTCTACACCAGGCCCCGAGAGCCTGGTACAGCACGCTGGCTGACCATCTTATTGATAGAGGCTTCAAATGGGGGACGGTTGATTGTACACTTTTCAACAAGAATGATGGTGATGATCTGCTCCTCGTCTAGATATACGTTGATGATATCATCTTTGGCTCAACAAACAACAGACTATGCAAGAAATTTGAGACTACGACGCAGACGAAATTTGAAATTGGTTCGATGGGGGAGATGAGCTTCTTTTTGGGAATGCAAGTTCACAAGTCTGAGACCAGGATCTTTATCCATCAGACGGTATACGTGAATGATGTCTTGAGCCAATTCAAGATATCTGTCGGAAAAATCCCTTCTACTCTTCTTCCCGCGGGTCACAATTTGTCACCGGACGAATTTGAGGATATCGTTTATCCGACCCTATATCGAGCTATGATCGGTTCACTTATGTATTTGACTACGTCTCCGCCTTACATTATGTTTGCTGTTTGTTTATGTGCCAGCTATCATTCAAGTCCCCGAGTGACACATCTGGCGGCGGTTAAGCGTATCCCATGGAAGATAATTTGGATTTGACTGCTTATACTGATTTCGACTACGGGGGATGCAAGATCAACTTCAAGTCAACAATAGCGGGTTGTCAGTTCTTAGGAAACCGGCTTGTTTCCTGGCAGTGTAAGAAGTAGACAACGGTCTCTACTTCAACAGCCGAAGCAGAGTATGTGGCGGCCTTGAGTTGCTGTCGCAAGTACTCTGGATCCGGCAGCATCTGCGGGATTACGGTTTGAAGTTTCTTACTACTCCAATTTTTATTGGCAATTTGGCCGTTATTTCTATTACCAAAAACCCGGTTCAACATTCAAAAACAAAACATACTGAAATCCGTTATTACTTTATACGTGATTGCTTTGAAATGAAATTAACTGACATTGAAAAAATTCATACGGATTTTCAAAAGGCTAACCTTTATACCAAGGCTTTTGACAAAACGCGTTTTCAATATCTGCTTGGTATAAATGGTTTAAAAACTTTGAATGAAGTTCAAAAGCTCGTTAGATCATTTTCATTTTTCATATTTTCTTTTTTATTTAGAGGTTTTTAGGGGGAGAAAATATTAAAAAATACAAAAATATTGTGCTTTATGTTTGTAAAGAAAAATTCAAAACTCCAAAAACATTCAAATATTAAAAATTATAAAAACATCGAAAAATGCTCCTCAAAATTGAGTCTTGAAGCAAAAAGGGAAAATGATAGTACATTGATCCCAAGTCTAGTAAAAAGTAAATAATAAAAGACTGTGTGCTTAACTGTATCGATGTATTGGTAGGTCTTTAAACAAACAAGTAATGATTAGTATGTCATATAAACCTAAAATTGCATAATAATAAGAAATGTTGGTTTCTAGTAAAAGTCTTGATAATGATAGCAGAAATGTAATAATCCGATCATACTCAAGCCTTCTAATCAATTTAAAAACTATTATTCAAAAGCTTCTAGTTTGTGGTTAACGCTTCAATGATGTATGGTCTTATGGCCTTAAATCCTGTATTGATGGGATGCTTTAGGGTTACCGACACCATTGGGTCTTTATGCGGTTTTACATCTGGTATTCATTTCAACGAATATTAAACAATGCTTGAAAAAGCGAACCCGCAGTGTATATGCTTAAGTCTTTAAACTTGATCGCTAAATTTGCTTTTAGTACAAAACAAATTACAGACTTGATCAAACCACGCTGTGAGTCATACATTGTCTCCTTGATCGCGTCTTATTACCATTAAGAAACGGACCACAAGGGACACAATGCATGTAAACCGACAGATGAAATCATGCATACTCATCCATGGGAACGGACCTTAGAGTATTGCTTGATAATGGGAGTATATCTTGTAGTAGGGATTATATGCTAGATTGCTTTAAACAAATCATTTTTAAATCAAATTGGTTCTAGGGTTTAAGTCAAGTTGGCGTGATTTGGAGAAAATCAAATTAAGCCCGAATCAAGATTAGAACCAATAGTTTATGATATTATGTGCCTAATTGAACGAATTAAAGCATATCACCGAAAGTTTTAAAAAATTTGTTGGAAGATTTAGGTAGACTACAATACCAATAATCGACTTAACACCAGTCATAATAAAAACTTAAAATAAAACTGTGACAGAAGGAAAACTTGATCAATATGATTCCCTACTCGACTCTCAAAAATATGTAATGCTTGAATAGTTGTTAAATTTTTACTGCTTTACATTTCATGTATTTATTTATGTTTCAAAAATTCAAAAATACAAAAAGATTTTACTTTTTCTACTTTATTTTTGATTTGCCGAGCTCGCGAATAATTCAAAACAAAATGAAAAATTTTACCTGAAATTTTAAGTTAATTCGTGCTTAACGTATTTTTTAAAGTAAAATCCGCTTAAGTTAAACATTTCCGATCAACGATTGATCGGGTTTAATGTAAATAATATTATTATATTCAATTAAAACTATAATTAGATTTAGTTTATTATTTAATTCATTTTAAAACCCTAATGGGAATTAAATGATTATTTAAATCATTGAATGAGTTAATAACTCATTCGTTAACGGATGTTGTGATTCGTTATAATAGTATTAACGAATGACAAGTCATCATCCTTATCCATAACGTATGGGCACATTCGTTAGGGAATGCACATTCGCTTCCGTTGGACTAACGAACGAGAAGTTATTCGTTTACTATTGCAACGAATGGACTTGTTTAATGTAGCATTCGTTAATCATTCAACGAATGTGAGGATCATTCGTTAAACTTCTAACGAATGTGACTCTTTCGTTTGAATTTCTAACGAATAATGGGTTAAACTAACGAATGGGGTCATTCGTTATTTCAAAATTAACGAAGTGCCTCGTTTCGTGTGAAATTATTGGAGGGTTTATAATCCCCAGGTGACGAACGTAATCCTCATTCATCCAAACACTATTTCATCAAAATACTAAAACAAACTCTTGCAAAATTTTCTTAGAAATCCTTACCTTCGTTATTATTCAATTACTGATATATTGATAATCTACAGGTAATGGCGATTCTTGTGATACAAGATTTGTGGATTTTGGACGGAGTTTTAGGTATTAAATCAATGAAATAGTTTACGGGTTTAAACTGCTTAAAAACTGATAACATAATCATTGATTTTTGGTAAACATGAAAAGTTTGATTGAAAAATATTCATAATATATGTTTTCTATTCAGAGTATTAGGTTTGATTGAAAATTTCCAGATGAATCAAGTAACCATTAGATGATGTTCATCGATTTTGACTTATTGATAATCTGGGTTCTTTGAACTTTAACCTTTAATATTCAAAATTAATTTAATCATCTTTGATTCGTTATAGTTTAATGAATAACTAAGTCATTCGCTAGCTTAGCAAATGTGGTTATTCGTTTGAATAACGAATGACTTCCTTTAGTTTCTCATAACGAATGGGATGTTGATTTGTTATATGAATGTAGAGACAATGAGGCGGTTATGTACGTACAGGAACCAAAGCCTTCAAGATCAGCCATGTTACAACCGATTGATTGGCCATCTTGCCAATATTGACTATGAGGCACCATCTCACGATCGTTGGGCTCATGATGTCACACCCCAACCGACGGCGGAATACGTCGAGGTGAGACGGTGATTGTTCATAGCACATGATACTACGTGTTACAATAGTCGTTAAATTTAATTTAATATCAAGGAATACAGAGATACAATGAATTGTTTTATAGTCATCTAGGTCCAATCATGCAATCCTATATTTTGAATCAAGTAATCTTCAACAAATAAATTTCCAATACCTGAAAAACATGCGAGAGTGTCAACTAAAAATAGTTGGTGAGAACATAGGTTTTAATAAAATAAATTTTAAGTTGAAAGCAATCCATATGTGTTAAGTTACTTTGTATACTTTGTGATTACAACCAAACCTCTGACACGTTTAGCGAGTCGTCTAAACCACGATTAGACTATTATGTTTAATGTTTAACGATCGTCGGATTCTGAACACACAGGCCTCTACCCGAAGCCTGAGTGGGCGGGTCGGGCCAATAGATCTATCATCATACTACCACGGGCTTTAACAAGTTAATGGTTGTCAATGCGAATATGTATACACTTGTAATGATCACACATAATGAATATTATGAAATAAAGCTTGATTCAAATAGCATGTAAAACAAGTTGATTATGCATGTTTCCACCCCGAATTATAAAACGTTTAAAAGCAGGTAAAAGGGGCTATGAACTCACCTTCGTTGATGAATTGAGACTTGTAACGCTTTTGTTTAGAGCCCTAATGATCAAGAAAGTTGTTAGAATGTGACCCTATTTCGGTGGAATAGAATCTCCGACCTCAGGTTCCCAGGAAAAGGTAAGTGGGTCCATTAACGCCACTTGGTTTTTCCTTAGGCCGTAGCCTTGGTGACAGAACCTTTGGTTGAATATCTATAGACTTGGTGTTTGTTTGGAAGTACAATTGGATTTTAGGGTTTCAAGTGATACTTTATGGTTTAGGGATTTAGATTATCTTTTCCAGAAAAGAATAAGTTGTTTACTATTCAAGACACGAATTTTTAAAAATAGTAAACCTTTGAGTTAGATTACGAATAATTCATATCTTGTAACCGTATGAGCTTTTTAACATATATATTTTTTATAAGATTTAAGGGTTTATAAAAAAAATATAAAATTCATAGACTACCGAGGGGTCTGATTCTGAGTCAGTTTAGTAGAAAAATCACTAAAAATCGATACTTTAACAAATTGAGGAGATTCTAGTTGGATAATTTTTATAATTAGAAGTTCTACAATATATCCAAAAATTGGGTCATAATTCGTAAACATGAGTGAGTTATGACATTCGTTTTGAGGCTAAATTTATCTGTTAGGATTTTCAGCAAGACCCTTTGTTAAAGAAAAATAATAAAAACATTTTTAAAGTTTATAAAATTTTACACCAAAAATTACAAAGATACTAGACACATAAAGAACCAATTTAGGCTTTTGAAATTCATGATTTGGATATATTATGACCGAGATCTAAGCGTTGAAATAAAAGGTTTTTCTGCAGAATGAAAGAACAAAACATTAAACGAAAATTAGAACTTACTAGGAAGGAAACGAGTTGTGAATCTTTGAGAGGATGATGATCACGAATTTTCAACCTTGGGGCTTTGGAATATGCAGGTTTGGAATGAATTTTAGGAGTGCTAGGGAGTTCTATTTATAGGGGTGTTTAGAGAAGAGATTATGATTAATTAGAGATAGAATTTGACTAGGACTTGAATTCAAATTTGGATAAGGCTAATCTTGGAGATCAAGAATAGAATATTCTAGAAGGTTATTCTTAATTTGAATTTAAGGATATAAATAAAATTACTTTAGGATAAATTGACAATGACAAATATTAAATCTAGGCATTCCCGGTTAAACGTGTCACGTTAACGATTAACCACGTATAACTAAATGTACATAGAAACATGTAATTGTGCATATGAAAATAATGTTAATAACTAGAAATAAATAATATATGATTCCATAATAATATAGATGGTGAACTAATACACGGACCTTATTAAATACGAGTATAAAAGACTAGTGATTTCATGCATGAAAATGCATAGGTGTTACACATGATGATTCGGATTCTGAGCATGAGGGTGGTGATGGTGGTACAGGTGGTGATGATGGTGGTAATGATGGTGGTCAGGGTCCTAGTGCCGAGTTAACGTATGCCGAGAAGCGTAAACATAAAGGCAAAGAGCCGATGGTTGAGAAAAGCGAGAAACCGAATAATTAGAGGGTTAGACGTGGTTCAGGTATTAAGATTCCAAGCTAACCTTTTGTACCAACAGTGAGACCGTCAACACCTGTCACTGTTCCTGCTTTAACTCCTCTTGTTATTCCAAGATCTCCGACACCGGTTCCAATGCCTATATCACCGTTACCTCCGACAATGACTTTGATGACTACTACGATGTCGGATCCTCAGTTTGGAGATATATTGCAGACTATGGTTGCTAGCATGCCAAGTCCTCAACCGCAAGCTACTACTCCAGCTAGTCCTAATGTGTTGCCACGACCTGAGCACTCTTTCATGCCATATAATCGTCCTCAGGGTCCAATGCAACCAGTACACCCGAACTTCTACAATCTGTCTCCCAATGCCCAGTTGTATAATTTGCTGAATCTTATCCATCTGCAACAAACTCAGATGCACTCTGATCGTTTATTTCATGAGCAGATGCGGGCAGAGCAGTGGACTTTATTAAGATATATGCAGTTTATTTAGAAGGAAAACCGGGAATTAAAAGCCCTAGTTGCTGCTTAGGGAGAGAGGATTGATAAACAGGACGATATCATTCTTCAGCTAACATGCAAAGAAGACGAATTGAAGAAGTTGAAGAATGATGATCAGGATCCTGATGAAGGTGGTGTGGGTGACCAGCAACCGGGCGATGGTAACACATCGTCGGCAGGCAATCAGGCTGGGTTGAGTGGTGGTGGTGAGGGAAATAATTTACATATCATTCCCTACAAGGACTACACAAGAGCTAAGCCGAACGACACAATTCTGGCTAATATGATTATTTTTGTGGGTATGGACGGGATTGAGTATAGTATGGTAAATGCGGATGAGAACGAAGAGGGTGAATTTGTTGATCACTCGCTTACAAAATAACAAATTGCCCTGCTTCTGGATCTAAATGCAAATGAAGTGGAGGAGTTGGGAAAGTCGGTAGATGTTGATATTGAGTTTGAAGAAAGTAGTAATCCGGGCATTCCACGTGGGAATGTGCCTGAGTATGATGAAGTAGAGGTAGAAGATGTGACTGCTGAAGAGTATCCCGATACGTATGCTACGAACAACAATGATTCGGGTATTCCATTTTTCACGACTGAGCACTTTGAAGCAGCAGAACAACGTCTTAGAGAAGAAAGAGAGAAGTAGAACAAAGAGGCAGAAACCAGTCAATTGTCAGCAAAAGAGAAATAGAGAAAGCATGCTTTGGATGGTATGTTTAAACACAATGTCAAATGTATGAACAAGATGATCGAGACCCTTCAATACAACGAACAGGAAGAAGTAAAGCAAGCGAAGGTCCGAACATCTGCATACCAAATGAAGAAGTACAAAAGCTCGAAGGACGTTAAAGGTGATATGGTTGCGTGGCAATATGATTCTGAGCTTAAAGTATATGTGGTCAAGTGGGAGCACGGAATTTATTACTTTAAGCGTATACATGATGTGCTGACAATGCCTCGATAGGATGTGAGAACCTTAGCCAACCGACCGTTTATTAATCGGGGAAAAGACCAATGAGCTTCATGGTTCTATGATCATCTATTACATGAAACCCGTTATGGTTTCAAATTCTTCAAGCCACAGGTGCCGACTCACAAGTATATTGATGAGATAGATCCTTGCACCGGTTGGAGAAAGATGATATTTTAGGTCTAGCCGCCAAAGACTATGAAAAGGGCACCAATGAAGATCTTCCCTCAGAGTCTGTTCACCACGTTCAACAGATGGTATTATGATAACAAGACGGGTGAAGTGGTTATTGTATTAGGTTCAGTATTAAGTTCATACGTGTTATTGATCCCATGTGGCTCGTTAACTTATCGGAGTCTGATAACGACGCACTATTCCATAATCAGATACGTTTTGCTAACGTAAGCGGCTATGATCTGGCGATGTAGTTTCGACGCGTTGTTCGTGTCTGATATGCATTCAAGATCCATTGCTGTAATGACTGGAAGACGAAGATGTTCCAGAGATAAAGTATAAAGAGCTCGAGACGAGGGGGAGTTTGTTGATACATCAAACTAGCGTCTCGGTCTTTATCTTCTTATTATATTAGTTTATTATGTTTAAGGGCATTATGGTAATTAAGCCCATTCGCTCTAATGTAAGATACATTCGTTACCCTGTAACGAATGTATCACATTCGTCTAATGTAAGCTGATTAGTTAACCCTGATTAACGAATGAGATAACGAATGTGGAGCCTTTCGTCTTTTGTAATGTATATCGAATGAATGTCTCATTCGTATGATGTTTAATGTAACGAATGACACATTCGTTAAGTATTAACTTAACGAATGTGTTCATCCCCTATATATATCCTGTAAGTATTCTAAAGTAACAACAAGTATTCTGATAATCGTATTACCTCGTTACTCTGTCCAAATCCTCTCAGAATACACACACAAGCACACACTAAAGTAAATCATACATCCTAATTGTATATTCAAGCATGACCAATCACGATGTCATCATGATCTAGATCCGGCTCAAAGCTTTAACAGGCTTTCTCAATTTAAATACCCCTAATAATATAAAATACTTACTTTTACATAATCATGTTTTACTAGGAGTTTAACACATTGAGCCAACAGATCTTTCTATATCTCCAATGAGCTGCCTCTATGTTACTCTACTGTCCTTATCACTTTCTACTAATTACCTGAAAATGTTTAAAACAATACGTCAGCTAAAAGCTGGTGAATAACATCAACAGACACAAAGTATTTTATGTTGGCAAGAATTTAAAACGCGTTAAATCGTAATTTTTGTTAGTATATCTACGCACTCAGCGGGACTATTTCACCCGAGTGTAGAACCATAGAGCACAATAGTATTTTTAATCAAATTGGCCATAGTTTTACGTATGCCTAAAACCGAGTCTCTTTACTAGCCATGTTACAGCCTTTCATCCGTAACACGTGTATAAACTTGGACCCAACTATACATGCACTTATGGCCTGAATGCCTTTTAGTAGATTACCTTTATGCATCAAACGTTCTAAAAACCATTCAAGCCATGTGTTTGATTAGTAAATCATATATAAAATGCTTAACTCCTTCGCATTAGTTTTATAGTCAATGTACTCACCTTTGTTATGATCAGTATGCCTTTACTGATATATGTAGTGCATGTTATCTCGAACCTGTAATTATGAGAATATCTTGGTATGAATATTTAGATCAACTGATCTAGCTTTAGACCTTTAGTCTAATTTGTAGCTTTTAACCTTTATAAAACATTTCCTTTGTATAAATGTCATTTTTATTTAAAAATGCTTACTTTAGTTCGTGTGGCCTGCTTTGGCCTAACAGGCTCGAATACTCTCATCAAGATCTCCAGGAAAGTAAAAGAGTCTCGTGGTTGATTGGGATATATATGAATTACTTTCCTTAGACAAGAAACTCGACTACCGGTATTGTAACCCTTCCAGTTACTACACACCCGTCATGTTTTTCTTGTTTAATTATTTAAAAATATCTTCTATATAAATAAATTAATGTTTATTCCTTTATAAGAAAGTCAATTGACAATAACCTTTGTATGTAAAACTTTATGTTTCTTAATAATAAAGAAAATTTTACTTAGATATATCTATAAACTTTCCAAGGTTTAGGCTATACCCTCGACAAGGATCTAAGCTAGCTATGAAGTAAAATATCTTAAACATAACTCTTACCTTAAAATGGGTATAACACTTAAGGACGCTTAAGGACGATCGAGGAGTACTTCGACTATACGTAAGGTGTTGGGGTGTGAAACGTCGGAATTTTGGAGTTGTGTCGGGACTCCAACTCGATGGCACGAACTACGAGAAAGTGAAAGTGGTTTTGTGTTTTGGATGCCACAATGAGGAGCCCACATTCACTATTTATAGCCATCCTCGGTCGGACCGTCACTCACCACCATGCGACGTGTGTCGTTTTTTATGATGAGTCGTGCTATTTGGTGTTGACGTGTGGCATTATAATTGGTTAGTCACTAGCTACATGTCAATTCGTGAGGAGACGTTTGGTTATGTGTTGACATATGTCCTTCCATGTTTTCACCATGTGACATGTGTCTTTCTTGGTGATGAGTCATACGACACGAATCGATTCCATATATCTTTAGTAAAATGACTAACTGGTCCTTTAACTTCCTAATTTGATAAAATTTATGGAAATTTTCGGGATGTTACAATGCAGCTGACCTGTTTTGTTTTCTGGATCCTTTGATATTAAGAATATAGTGTATTTTAAGTTATAATCATGTTTCATACTTGTCGTCTTGCTCTAAGGCCCTTACCGGTGTTTAAACGCTTATTCAATGCTCAAAACGACCTTAAACGAACTACAGGGACCAAAGTTGCCAAAACCAAAGTCTTACCGAATTCCCCCACCCCACGCCACTCTAGGAATGGCCTTAGCCCTCCATGCAGCGCGGCCTACCGCCCACAGTAGCAAATTTCAGTTTTTATCGTTTTTTTGTTCGTTTTCAATCGTTTAGGTACCCGAACTCGAGTGTTTTACATCCAAACCAACCAAGATTAATCCCATAAATATTTTATCAACTTTAAAATATATTTTTCTTCAAATTTTTTTTATTTATATTATTTTAAAAAACTTTAATTTAAACTAACGAACCAATAACTTTGCATGCAAAACCATTGGTGGAGAGTTAGGGTCAGTGTCTACAACTTTGGCCTGTAAATATTAGTGTTTCTCATTCATTTTCAGCTTCTTATACTTCATACTCTCTACTTTTGGATTTGCAAGGCTTCTTTCCGTTGCTATTGACAGTTTGACTTTCAAAGTCAAACGAAAGTTATTTCTTGTTTGTAATCCGATTTCGGTAATTAAAACTTATGTTTTCTTTTTGTTTATGTTATATTACTTTGTTCCTTTTTTTTCCTTCTCCGGCCTTGTTTGATTAAGGTGTTTATGACATCCTAAGGCAATCATTTGCGTATTAAGGCTATTTTAGTCCATTTTGGGATTTTAACTCGTTTAATCTTGTTGTTTCATTTAATTTCTGATTTTATAAGTTTTTATATTAGTTCTACGGTTTTGGATATGTGTTAACCAACCTCGGTCTCATACCGAGTCACGGATCGAACTAAAACCCAACACTCGTTTAAACACTTTATTTAAACGTTAAACAACCGATTTGCATGAAATATTAAGATTCTAATTTTTTATTACTTTTTCACATTTATTGTCATAATACGGAAGTGTTGGAACCAAACTTGATCTCATATCAAGTTTTTGGCCAATCAAAAAAACAAACCGAACTAAACCGAATTCATTCGCTTAAATACACTTATTGTGTTTCGAGCCACTAAATCTCATATTTTTCTTTAAGTTTTTGTTTTAAACTGATTTAATAATGTTTTCTCAAATACCCGGCAAGTCAGATCCAACTTGGTCTTATACCAAGCTTGGACCGATAAAACCAAACACTCGCTTAACGTTAACTTTTGGAGTTTTTCTTAATAGAACTTCTAACTTGGTTAAGCTTTTGACCTAAATGAGTTATCTCATATTATTTATCACTTGGAAGTGTCGGGTTGGACTTGATAACGTATCAAGACCTGAACCGACTAAACCGAACACTCATTAAAATCCTATTTTGGTATTTATCTAACAAGGGGTCGTGCACTTTTGTATTAAACCAATCCCTTCATATTTACTCAACAAATGCTAAGTAAAAAAAATACATAAAAACGCACAGACTAAATTTAATTTTAGCTTACTTTACAAATCATTTATTTTCAACACTTAATTTTTACACTTTTAACTTAAATCCCAAAACATTAAACCAAGACCTTGTTTACTTATTTTGTTTTGTCATTTTATTTTACTTTAAATTTCTGAAGACCAATATTAGTTCAAGACTCTGCTAATCTAGGGGCGGGCTTGCTAAACCAAACTTCTGGGTTCATCTTCTTAAAGATCTTCTAAGTCTTTCCGGTTTCGTCTTTCCAAGTGAGTAGTTTCACTCCCCGTTTTTCATTTTATATTTTTTGGGGTAGCTAGTATATACATATTCAAAGACTAAATATTTTAAGACATGGATCCTCAAAACCATAATTCTAGATTATGTGTTACTTGGATGAACTTGCTCAATTGTTGTTATACGCACCCTTAAATATTTTGGTTTCGTACCAAATAGAATAGGGCCTCATTTACATCCTCCTTGTAATTCGGTTATTACTGAGTTAGAAAGAAGCCTCATTTACTCATTATTTATATACATAAATTGTTGTGATTTTATCATAAGTTGTCATATGGGTGTGTGTACAAAAACTAATGAAATGCTCACCAACCTTTGTGTTGATAAACTTTAATTTTAAACAATGTTATAGGTATGATTATAGGTTAAATGAAGATTTAAGACTTTATCATATACTTACACCTTTAGGGTATTTTTAATTGGACAATTTACTTTTGTTAATTGTTATCATTGTTTGGACGTATATTTGTGTACTTAAACAAGATGTAATTTGAATCTATGAAATGAAATGTTTAATTATTGTCACTTTAATAGTGTCATGTGTTCATGTGCAATCCGTCGTGCCCCGACATGTTCCACCGCTTTTGATCGGGGTGTGACACTCCCAGTTAATCTTTGAACATCCTTGGTATTTGCTAGAGATTTCATATTTAAAATTGCTTTAATCTATTATGGGATTGTTTCTATTGCTCTCTTGGTTACCATATATCTCATTGCTTCCTCTCCGAAGTGACACTTTGAAGGATTCAGCTTCATGTTGAATTTATCCAGGATGTCAAATTCTTATTGAAGATCTCTGAGATGATCCATAGATTTTTTTGATTTGACCACCATATTGTTTATGTTATATCACGATATTAACATTGTTTTCTCAATTTGTGTGCTAGTGAAATCTAGTTTTAATTCAACATGTTGTACTCCTTTTCCCTTCACTAAGTTTTTTCTATTTGGTTTTCTTAGTAAGGTTTTTAATGAGGCAACATAACTGCTCCAGTAGAATAAGTTAATTTTATAGGTCCCGAAGTACCGATCTAACATCATCCTGAAGCATGTTGTTTATTATTTAACATCATCCAGTAGCATAAGTTGATTTTATAGGCCCGAAGTACCGATTTAACATTATCCTGAAGCATGTTGTTTATTATGTAAAATACGCAGTGCACGTTTTTTTTCCCTTAGCTATGGTTTTGTCCCACCGGGTTTTCTAGCAAGGCTTTTAACAATGCAACATCATTTAGCGTATTAAATGATGAGTTAATATCCTTAAAGGACTCAAGACATGGATTTGTCACATAAAGAAAATATAGAGTCCCATGTTATGTATATGCAGGATATCCGTCAGACTTGCACTGAGCTCGACTATAAATCTTTCATGAACAAAGACTTGCACTGAACATACGGTTTAGACCAAAACACAAAGAACAATTGAGGGGAGACGACTATAATAAATCAAGTCAAGCAACAACGGAAGAAGATTGACTTTTAAAGACTTAGATATTATGTTCAATTGAGGGGAGAAATACATATGTTGTACTCTTTTTCCTTAACTAAGGTTTGTCCCACTGGGTTTTCTTAGTAAGGTTTTAACGAGGCAACATAACTAATCAAGCAGTATTAGTTAATATCGGTCCAGAAGAACCGAGCCAACATTATTCAGTAGTATAATGCTGATAGTGTATAATATATATATGTATGAGGGGGAGTTTTATAAACGCATATATTTTATGGGTTTTGTTATTGTATATATATATATTATGTGTATGGCACATTTATGATTGATAATCTCTAATGGATGAACGGTTTCCTCTCTATATTCTCTCTGGTTTATAATAGAGCCCATTAATTACTGATGTTTTTTAATGTAAATGGGTACTTTTGTCATTTTATTACACTAACTTAACTCTTACTTAACAGATAAAGTGAACAATCCGTTAGACTGGGCTTGTTGCTAGTAACAAAACTGAAAGTTGGGAGTGGTGATAGTCATATTGTTAGTTGGGATCAATATTGGCCAATAGTAAATAATAGATGGTTTAAATTATTAATATCTAATTTTCCTATTTAAAATTAACATAACTATTCTGTTAACTAACATACGTCATTCATTTTATTTTTGTAAGGCCCCGTTCACGGTGCCCCACATTGGATGTTGGATTTACTCATAAACACAGTTCTAAATAAGAGTTAATTAAAACTTTTCGCGGAATATTTAAAACTTCAAACATTACATCACAAAACATTAGTTTTTGTCTTAAACATACAAGTTGTCTTTACATAAACATTAATATAAAACAGTCATGACACTTCTTTGTAGATGCCAGCCTCTTCAGTTCATGCCATGTGCCCCACCTCAAGCCAGCTGCTTCAACCTATTTGCCTGCGTGCATACTAAAAGTTAGCTACGCTGAGTGAGTTCTAGTTAATCAGTTAACATATATTACATTCACATCTTTACCCATACGTGTCCGAAGATACGTATTCGTACCTCACTTACTATTACTTCTTTCATACATACTTTACATACATGCATACGTACTTACATACTTCCTTTCATAAAACCCTATGGTATACCGTAAACTATTCTATCTCCACTATCACAGATATTATTAGGGTCTGGTCCCTATCATCACCGATATTGTAAGGGTCTGGTCCCTAACATCACAGATATTGTAAGGGTCTGGTCCCTAACATCACAGATATTGTAAGGGTCTGGTCCCTAACATCATAGATATTATTAGGGTCTGATCCCTTCTGTCTCGAATAATCATACAACCATACCTGTCTCGCCAATCATCCATACATTCTATCATACATGCATCCTTTACATATCTTCTAGTACAAAACTATGTACATATATATATTCATATATACATTCTGTAATAATATCATTTAATACATAATCATACACGTATCCTACACTTGCCACTCAAGTAAGTGTAATAACTATCACGTAGGAGTATTCACACAGCCCCGAAAACATAACAGATGAAGGGGCTAGAACTCACCTGTAGTCAGTTTCTCTCTGAGTTAATGTTAATGCCCTTCCTTAGTTGTGCACGGCTAACTGTGTAACAAGTCACGAGTATCAATTATCTATTACTACTACCTCATACATCTACGTTAATGAACCCTCAACTAACGGGGTTCCGGGGGCAACGCCCCTAGTAGTGGGGTCTAGGGGCGGCAGCCCCTAGCAGGGTCCAAGGGGCAGAGCCCCTGGATGGGGTCAAGCTGCCAAGTCAGCTTGGAAAATTTTTATTTTCATTAATAGTCCTTTATAAAAAATGCACCAGCAAAATGAATCGGGTCATGCTTTACAACAATTTGATTCGCATGCAAAACCATTCGCTTCGCATGGAACCCATTCGCATGGAACCATTCGCTACGCATGGAAACCATTCGCATGGAACCATTTGCATGCAAAACCATTCACTTCGTATGGTTGTGCGATGCGAATTCTGTTTCATGCGATCAGAAAGGCCTTTTCTTTGTTTTTACCATTTTAAAGTCATTTTCCTCCGTGACTCTTTCTTATGGCCCAATTTTAGTCTTTTATGGGTTTTGGGTCGTACCAACTTTGTATACCCGTGTTTTCGTAGTCCGAACATCACCTTTTTGTCCTGTAACACACCCGTGAAGTTATAACTCACCAAATTTATGTTTTTCTTACATCCTACAGCCCGATCTATCGTTATATCAGTTTGCATGTTGAAACCAACCATAAAAACTTAACCTTGTTGGCCAAAATCTCACCTTTTGGTCTTGGTCGGGCTCGGATCTTGACAACCCGAAGATCTAGACGTGTTCTTGTTGTTTCAAGATGTTGAACACGAGATTTGTCTCACCTTTGTCTCGGATTGGGATCCGGGTTTGAGAGAAATATAAGTGCGTTCTTGAGTGTGTGTGTGTGTGTGTGTGTGTGTGTGTGTGTGTGTGTGTTGGAAGGAAAAAGAGAGAGAAATGGGAAAATGAAGAGTTGGTGGACAAGGTTGGGGTTTAAATACCCCACCCTATGGGTCTTGGGCCTGTATCCATTTTCTCAAGCCCATTCATAAGTCCTAGGGCCATCACTCAATCTCTTTATACTTAACGAAATTAAATAACGACACACACAATAAGTACTAAAATTCTCCTTTATTTATAATTCTCAAATTACGGATGTTACAATTTTCTATTCCGCATTTCATCTGATTTCTTCCAATTTTAATTTTAAATATTCAAATTACAATGTTTTTAAGAAACTTTAATTCTTTGAAAATGTTAGTATAGTATCAACACATCATTATCCCATGCTGTCTTGCATAGACGTAAAAACTATACTTATAGAATATATTGATTAGGTCAGCATGTTAAAGATCAAGTAAGATATATATTTCATTTGAAATGACCTGTTATCTTGATGTAGATTACAATTAGGACATCTGAATGTTACAGCTTGAATTTCAAAGTGCGGAATCCATTGAGATTGAACACACAAGTAAACATTAAGCTCATTTTCATATATATCATAAAAGATTACAAGATATGACACTTTGCACACCTTTTCTCTCTACTCTCTCACTCTAACCATGACCAAAAGTTACCCTATCAACGCATAAGTCCCCTTTATATAGGAAACAATATGAAGACAAACAAGACCGTATATGTTATACGGCATATATCATATACGCCGCATAAGATATCCGTCCTTGTGGACTTATGCGTTGAGTAATACACAAAATACATTTGACAGTTTAAGCCCTATACAATCATGTTTAATACATCTAATACTCTAGCAATAGACATTATGCTCTAACATCATTGCTTTAAGATAACATGATTAAATGTATTAATATAGTAGAACAAAAAACGGTACACAAGTATTAAATGGAGAACTCGTAGTGTTGATGATCATAGTTTTTACTATTTATAACCTTAAAATGGTAAAATTGATATTTGTTAGTGAGAAAGCATGTGACGAAGAAAACAAATTTAGTGTAACATTTGATGCTACAGATATCCTTACTCCAACTCACAAGCTAACGCATGGCACATCTTTTGAAAGTTGTTGTGGATTATTGTCAAAGATAGAAATATTATGGGCTACGCTACTCACACCTAAAAGAATTCCCATTTCAAGGTAAGTCTTTATTTCAAGTACGCTTATTCTTGAATTAAAACTTTCTAATAAACGGTATGCAAGTATGCCAACGATAAATTTAGAATGCTATATGTCACAACCAATACGCAATACAAAAATCAGTTATTCATTTTCTTTTTAGTTTTATAAATTAAAGATAAAATAAAAATATATAAATCAAATAATGATTGTGTACAACCATTAGCTTAGTCTAGTAACAAAAATGTATAACTTACAACTAAATATTTATAAGTTTTAGTCTCACTTGAAACATGGGTGAAATAGATGAAAAATAACTTTAGCTGTGAAAAAAGAAAACCAAATGATGATTGTTTGTTTGTCATTTATCTCATAAATAACAAAATTAAATATTAGTGTTTAGCCCGGCCCATGGGTGGGCCGGAAGGTCTACCGCCCAATGCCCTGTCATCTTGAGGGCCTAAAGTTTCTTTTAAATATATATATTTTTATATATTTATGTATATAATTTAGCTTTTGATAAAAAAAATCAATTGAACGTAAATCGATGGAGTGGGAAATCGTGTATTTATGTTTGTACTCTATGCAAGCTGGAGTCCTCAACCATGCCATGACAATATTTTAGGTAGCGTTTGCTATGCATAAAAGTAGTGTTTGGTTGCTTAATGGAATGAAATCATCCATTACACATGGAATCTCATTCCATCAAAACCATTTTTTCCCTCCCTCTTCTTTTTTCTCATTCCATTCCTCCTCCACCCTACTTTAATTAACACCACCACCACCACCACCAAACAACCACCACCATTACCATCGCTACCACCAACACCTAACCCCCACCATCGCCACCACCACCGCCTCCGCCCCCACCACCTTACCACCAGGGCAACCACCGCGACCATCATCGCCATAACCACCGTAAACATTGTCACCACCGCCGCCTAACCATCACCACCACCATTACTGTCGCTGCCTGACTACCACCACCACCGTCCCCGCCACCCTACCATCGGCATCACTACCAATGCTACCACCCCCACCACCACCGTCGCCACTTCCACCACCATTTTCATCATCGGAGCTAACACCACCACCGTCGTCATCACTATTTTTTTTTTTTTTTTTTGAGATAAGAGTGCTTTTATTATTTTTATTTCATTCATACAATTTTTTTGGATAGCAAACAACATAAAGTAATAATTCATTTCATTCCCATATGTTAAACAAACAAGACAAAGGAATGGTAATGATCTATTTCATTTACTTGTCCATTCCATTCATTCTTTCATTTTATTTCTCCTTCATTTCATTACCTCCAACCAAACATACCCTTATAGTCTTTTATTTTTTTTAACACATGGACAAGCTGCGTACATAAAAAGTTCTAATATGAACCCTAGTCCTCATTTATAGCTATAAACACACTTATTAAATAGCCAAATGGGTGAATAGAAAGAGAATCATACAAAATTAAATTTGAAATCGTCCTACTATATTTACCGATAAAATTGTTAGAAATCCAAAGTTTACAGAAATAAAGTCGTAAGAAATTCAAAGTGGCAACATAATAACGAATTTAGCTCTCTTAGTATTTTGAGAAAATCTTTATTCGTACAAATGAAGTTATTAAATTCATATCTTAATCGTTTTTTTATTATTGATAACTTATTTAGTTATATGTGATTTGTCTTATGTGACCACGCTGACCCTTTGGCCCATTTAAAGTCATAAGTTTACCACAATTATTAGCGCATTTAAATTATTATTGCTATTTGAGAACAGTATAATAGAGAGTAGGGGTGTTCTTTATGTGTGTTTTTCGGGTTTCTCGGATTTAAAGTCTTAAATCTTGACTCAAAAACCCAACCCAAATCTGTCACAGGTTTTTCGGGTTTGGGTTTTTTCAGGTTGGGTTAATCGTGTTTCTAGTATCCTAAAAAAATCAAAAAACTACAATGCTAATATTAAAATAGCGCACTCTTCTTTGCTCATAAAGTAAACAACCAAATAATAAACCAACATAACATGATAAAACAATTCAAAAGAAGAGTAAAACAAACTCTAATCATAATCATCTTCAATCATGCGACTTTTGCTTGTTTGATTGTGGTTGCTATTTGTCATAAACGGAAAACAAAAATTAACAAAAAGCGGTCGATTCATAATAGGTGGAATGATAACAACAAATTAGGTTACTAAAAATATGTTTGGTTTTAAAACTAAAAGTTTGTTCAGGTTTTTTAGGTTGACCTAAAACCGATAAGTCATACCCAAGAACTGATGGTCGGATATATTTCATATATTTTATCATATTAAGGAGTTAGTTTTAGTTAAATTATTGCGTGAACTTTAGTACTTCAAGCATGTTTCTGTGTTTCAAGTCGTTGATCGACACACATTTCGATGCAAAAACAAGTAAAAGCCAAGAATTCCCTTCCAAGAAGGCCCGTCGCGCTACGCAATGGGTGGAGAAGTGCTTTTTCGTGATACACGAAGAAGCTGGAAGGCAAGTCCGACTATTTTGTCCTTTGCGCTATGCGAAGGACTGAGATTGAAGATGTTCGCGCTATGCGAAAAAGTATAATCACGGGAAAATTAACCTAAATCATATAAAACACTTTTCAGCCTCCATTCGATAGATCCTTCATTCCAGCAGCCATAGATGATCTATAGGGAGATTTTGCATCATCTCGAAGCTTTCGGTTCGTCAATCAGTCCATGCTTTCATCAGATAAGCGAGCTAATCATCATGCAGATGCAAGGCTAAAAACCTTTGTGATCACTTTAGGCTAGGGTTTTGTGCAAACTTGCTATGATCGAATTCTGTGTTATTAATTGTCTCAAGTCTTGATTGATTGTCTTATCTTATCTTGCTTTGGTTTTGATTATTTAAACAGTTTGTAATCTGGTTATCGTATTTTGCATCAACTATTTGGTTTTGTTCGTCAACATTTAGGATTAGGTTCTTATAGCTATTGATCTGGTAGCCGTTAGTCATTGCATAATAATTGACCTTCATATTATAAAACTGGTAATTGGGTAGAACGCGTTCAGTTGTGTCAACTATTCGGATTAGGTTCTGTTTATCATCACAACCAAACTACTAGGTCTAATAATTACTTCGTAATCAACTTAACAGAGTTCATGACTAGCTTGTTATCACATTACCTGCACCTGAAGTGGATCACTCTTTTCTCATAATTGTTTACAAATCATAAAAGTAATTGTGTGCTTTCAAATCATTCTTCAAATTTGCTTGGCATCTCTATCTGTATAGTTAATTAGTTTTTAACTCATCAGTCAAACTTACACTTTCCATTAATTATCTGTGGAGACGACCTTACTTACCCGTACTAGTTATAGGTATTTAAATGATTAAAATACTTGTTTTTTAATTAGAGCACGACATCTACATCAAAACTAAAAGTTTTTTTGGGTTTTTATACCTATATATATATATATATATATATATATATATATATATATATATATATATATGGTACTAAAACTGAAAGTTTATTCGGGTTTTTCGGATTAACATAAAACCCATAAGTCAGAGCCAAGAATCAACCTAAATTACATCGGTTCGGGTTAGTCTTTTCTCGGGTTAGTTCGGGTTCGGGTACGGGTTTTCTCAGGTTGGGTTTCGGGTAAAAGTAACAGCCCTATTAGAGAGTATGGATTACAAAAGGTTTAACGAGACATTTGCTTCAAATAATTCTTGGAGAGGTTGAAGATTCGTGTAAGTATTTAAACTAATCATTTTGCTACAATACTTTTATTTTTTGTTTATTGTTTTCACTATTATATAAATTGTATATGTGTTATTGAGTTTATATTTTAGCATATCATTTTTTTGATTCGCCCTAGGTCTCAAAATTTTTATTGATTATTGGGGACGTTCATTTTTGTCTTATTCATTTATCAACTATAAAAATACATGTGTAGGAAATAATCTGAGAGGAAGGGAAGGAGCGAGAGAAAGAGAGAGGAATGGGGGGAGGGGAGAGAGACTGGTGATTGATTATTATTTCTTTCAAAATTCAATGTTTTCAAAAATTTAAATATCTTTAAACTTTTGTTTAATGAAAAGAAGGAAAAAAATATAATAAAACGATATTGAACCCGCACCCCAGTAAACGAATGCAAGGGTTTTACCGTGGCACAATCTTTCAATTTTTAACTTGCTAGTAAAAAGAAAAAAAAAACTAGTTAAAAAATAGCTAAGTTAATAAATTCATATTTTTCCTATAAAAAGAGTAAAATATGCATTTTATAAGTTATTATTAATAAATATATTAAGATGATTAAAAATGAAATATTTTTTCTATAAAATCGTCTATGAGGCTTGATTACAAATGCTAGTTTCACCCAAGTAGGTAAATGACAGAATTACCCTAACATTACATTAAAAAGTTAACGGGACTATTGAAATGTGCGAAAATTGAAAGATTTGAAACCACAAAGGTTCAACTGCACATAATAAGTATTTAAAATTGTGTAACATACCAAACTTAGTGGACAAAAATGACACTTTTGTTTAATAGAAAGAAAAATTAGAAATATATAATCTCACTTTTTGTGTATTGGTCGATAATTATCTTATCTTTAAAAATCTCTGCTAACGGTCCAACCTTTCGACTATTTTTCTCTCAGTGAACCTTCGTTAAAAAAACACTTAACTTCGTTAAGTATTTTTTCGAATTTCAAACCAATGTTTTAAGGCTTTTGATCGGAAGAAAAAATACGAGTCGGCTGATGTAAAACTTATCTCCAATGGTGATTTAAATGGCTTGATTTTTGTTAATTGGAAATTCCAACACCCGAATTGAAACATTGTTTCGTTGTTTGATTCACTGTTTCGAGTTAAATTTTACATCAGTCGACCCGCATCTGTTTTCCGATCAAAAGCCCTAAAACATCGGTTTGTAATTCTAAAAAAAACTTAACAACGTTAAGTGTTTTTTAACAGAGATCCATTGGAAGAAAATAGTGGAAATGTTGGACCGTAAACATGTATTTTAAATGTGAGATTATTATCGAACAATAAATAAAAGATGAGATTCTTTATTTCCAATTCGCTAAATAGAAATGTGCAACACCAAAAAACTAAACTTAGCACAGACTACTTCACATTTAAAGGCCACCACTTCAGGGTAAGGCCTGTCTTTTTTTTAGCCGGTTCCGAATTCGTAGATACTCGAGTACTTTTACCCCTTTTTGTCACCCCCATCCCTTTATGTTCAAAGACCAATTTATTCTATATATTTTTTTAAGGCTAAAGGGTATGATTTATTGAGTCATTTCCTATTGTTCATCACGTCTGCATCACGCCAGCATTATCTTCATCATTCAACCTCACCCTTCAACCTCTGTTATGAGTCATTCTCCATCATCCTTCATTTTTTATTTTTTTTATTTAATACAATTTATAATACTTAAAAAATATATTTTTAGCATATAATATTTATGAAATTAATTAAAATGCATATATATTTTCTACAAACTTATATTCGCAAACAATAACCCAAAAAAAAATGAACCATCCGTCTAAGGCACTATCAAACAAAACCCAATTTTATCTACATCTCGTTCAACTATATTATATCAAACCCTACAGAAATGAAATGAATTATTACCACTTATTTATCTTGTTTGGTTAACCTACGAGAATGAAATGAATTATTACTTTATGTTCTTTGGTACCCAAAAAAATTGAAAGAATGAAATAGAAATAAGAAAAACACTCTTAACTCAAAAAATTGTTTTTTTATACCAAAAAAAGAAAATTGCAATGGCGACGATGGTTGTAGCTCCGGCGATAAAAATGGTGGCGGCAACAGTGGTAGTGGTGGCAGTCAGGCGTCTAGGGCGGTGGTTGTGGTGGCGGCGGTGGTAGCAATGGTAGTGATGGCGATGGTAGGGTGGCGGCGACGGTGGTGGCGGTCAGTTTAGGTGGTGGTGGTCGGTAGCGATAGTGGTGGTAGCGGTGATGGTCAGGCTGCAGCGTTGACAATCGTTGCGTTGGTTACGACGACGATAGTGGTGGTGGCAATGGTAGCGCTGGCAGTAAGGTGGTGGTAGCGGCGGCAGCGGTGGTGGTGGCGAAGACGATGATGTCGGTGGCGGTCAGGTGGTGGTGATGGTAGGGTAGTGGTTGTTGTTAGGTGGTGGTGGTGGCGATGATAGTGTTGGTGGTGGTTGTTGTTAGGTGATGGTTTTGTTGAGAAAGTATGGTAAAGGGGGAATGGAATGAAAAAAAAAAGAAGGGATGTGAGAAGGAAGGGCTTTGATAGAATGAGATTCCATGTGTAATGAATGATTCCATTCCATTAAGAAACCAAAATCCACTTTTTTCATTATCACGTAATGAATTATTCCATTCCTCTTGTCATTCCTACATACCAAACGCTACCTACAGTCTCGCGCAGCCAAAAACCATAGCCTCTTCTCCTTCATCCATAGGCTTCTTTCTCTCAACCTCCAGCAAAAAATGAAAAAAAAAACAAAGAAATTATAAGATAAGCTCGTGTGACCCGCTTGAGCACCCTACACAAACCCCGTCAAGCGTGGTTTGGAGGCGAGGGAGGCCGGGGTGGTGTTTGAAGGATCTCACACATGATGTGACATCCCAGATCGAACCTTTGCCTAATCTTCACTGACCCACACCAGTCGGCCTAAACTGAAAAACTAATTAAGCATAGCGAGGAAGATAGCGATGAGGGGGTAAATTCTAATCATGATGTTTCATATCAAGACCAAATTAATTGCTTGGGAAAGGATGCAATGTTGGAAGAAGGGAAAATTAATGATTTAAAGGAGGATACATTTATCGTTGATATTGTAAAGGATACACTGTTTGTGGTGGAGTCAGGTTCTAGTAATCATATTGTCACATCATCTTGTTCAGCACCTCCTAGGTTCGGTGGAGTTAAGTTTAATAAGAAAGAAGAGAACGAGGACCGTCCGGTTGATAGTGCGGATTTTGGAAGTAGAGTTAAAGAAGGTAAATCTTTATCTCCTACTAGGAGTGGTAGAATAAGGGGTCGTAAGGCCAAGCTCTTCAATTGGTTGCGAGTTACATGGTTTCTCTTTTGTTAATGAAATGTCTAAATTCATTGATCTAGGAAAGTTTTTGTTCTTAAGATGGAAGGAACTAAAAGGGATCTAAAAGTTTTATCAGTGGAATGGGTGGGAACGGGGTGTTACGATGAATATTATGTCCTTAAATATTTGTGAGATCGGGAATCTGGATAAACGGAGAGGAATTTCTTCGTTATGCAATAAAGAAAGTATCATTTTTAGGCCTTTAGGAAACTAGAATGTCCATGGTGAATCTTTACATATTCATTCAGTTTGGGGGAATACTCAGTTTAACTTTGTTGTGGTTTCGGCTAAAGGAAAGTCAGGTGGTATTATGTCGGTTTGGAATCCATTGGTGTTTACTAAACATACAATATTGTGTATGGATAATATGGTGAAGTTAAAGGTGAGTGGAAGAAGTTAAAAGTTGAATGTAATATGGTCAATGTTTATGCTCCATAGGATGAGATAAGAAGAAACTTTGTGGTGTTTAATTGATTCGTTTAGTCTCACCATCCAGGTATGTATTGTTTATTTGGCGATTTTAATTCGGTTCGGTTCTAGATGAAAGGTTAGGTTCAGTGTTTCTTCTCACAATGCAACAAATTTCAATGATTTTATTGATCGAGTTAGGGTGGTGGATTTACCTCTCGCAGGTTTAAAGTTTACTAGAGTTGATTCAGCCGGAAAAAAAGTTTAGTAAACTGGATCAGTTTTTGCTTTCGGAAGGTTTATTGGATTCGGTCCCAAATTAGAAGCTACAATCATTTGCTCGCGGTTTTTAGATCATAGGCCCATTGTGTTAAAGCAAAAGAAGGTAAATTATGGTGCAGTTCCGTTTAAATTTTACAACTCGTGGTTAAATTGGGATGGGTTGGATAAAGTTGTTCAAGATGCTTGGGAATTAGAGGTCCAAGGTAGGGGTATGTATAAACTTAAGGAAAAACTTAAATGTTTAAAAAAACATCTTGAGGAGTGGGCATACTAGACCGAGACTGAGAGTTTACGTGTTACCAAGGGGATGGCGACTCTTAGGATACACTATTGGGGCTCGAAAGTTTCTAGTCAATAAATATTTTCTTAGGGCATATATAGGACAAAGTCCAATAATATTTAGGGCATGCTCGTACGACCTAACTTGACCTATCATCCATTAATTCCATCTAAGTGCATTTTCTTCTTACCATTAAGGGGTTGTTATCTTACGGTGATATGTTGAACCAGTTTGCTTCAACTCGATTATTTTTAATTGTCTTTACTATGCTTGAGATGGGGTAGGCGGATCATAACTCCAAAGGTGTGAGACCCATAGGTTTTTGATATCACATGAACTTAAATGCTTAATGTGCGTGGGGGCTTGATAGGCTGGTGGCTGGGTTTAAGTGGACAACAATATCGGCAATCGCAGTTTTTACGTTTATCTGAGCTTTAAGATAACCTTATATGTTTTTAAGACTGTATTTCTCCGATTCTGATCCCATTGCAATGAGACTTTTTCAGGGACGAAAAAGAGATAAGTGTGGGGATATTTGATATAACGCTAAATATATTCTAATCCCTTGTATATTTTAATTAATATTTTAATCGTTTATGTTCGGTTTTATTAGGATTGGTATACTACTAACTTATTGTAATAATGTAGGTTCCGGATTTAATTCCGGTGAAAAGAGGGCGAAAAACGAGCAAAAACAAGCGAACCGGAGAACCGACGCATCAGGAAACGAACCGGACTGAACCAGAATTGAACCGGACCAGACGAGGTGGACCAACCCCCCCCCCCAAGCTGGAGCGCCGCGCGGCCAAGAGGGAAAGGGCCGTCGCGCGGCGCAGCGGGCTATGTTTCC